>NC_081408.1:709206382-709888882 GCF_030272615.1 Cryptomeria japonica | reverse complement strand
CGCACAAAACACATTGTTGTTTATATTCATATTGTCGATTTTTGTTGTTTATATTCATATTGTTAATTACATATGCAAATATTCATTTAAATTTATAAAAGGGCATCCACCAAATACAACGAATACATAATAATGAACTGAATACAAGGAGTTTTGTAGGGTTAATTCAACATTTTAGAAATTTTATCAAATCATATTCCACGATTGCAATGCTTTATATCATATATTTTTATTGTTTATATTCATATTGTTGATTACATATGCAAATATTCATTTAAATTTATAAAAGGACAACCACAAAATAAAACGAATACAAAATAATGAACTCATTACACATTTATTGGATTGAATATCGATATTTATATATATATATATATATATATATATATGTATATATATATATATATATATGTATGTATATATATATATATATATATATATGTATATATATATATATATATAAAAGCATGTCTGCCAAGTCAATACAAGTATTACAAAAATGTGGCATATGCCATTTCCAAATCGATATACAATAAAAATGTAGAATATATCTACATGTATTGGTCATTCTATGACCAAAAATAACACTATATGATCCTAAACTTGTGGTGGGTCATCAAAATCAAGCCTCTTCGGCGCAATACACGACTCTATAGATGGTTGCAAAACCACAATTCAAAAACCAAGTTAGAATTCTTTTGTAGAAAATAGTTCATAATTAACATCATAACTATGCATTTAACTTTAATTCCTTTGTAATTGAAATGTAGATTACCTCATCGACTGATCCAGAAGCTAATGTCTTCGCTCTCCTCTCCTTGTCACTCTTAGGAGTTTTCTTGAAGACATACTTAAATTGATCCACGTTATGGCCGTATCACGAAGGAGTCTATTGTAGATTAAATGTACAATTAATACAATGTACTAACATAAATATATCAAAAACACTTAAAAGCTATAATATAGAGAACAATGACGTACCTGTGCCTAAGATGCTTCTCTAATGGACTGAGGATGGCTCACCATCGATGTAGAAACTTACACTATTACCTATACAAAAAATGTACAAAGATTAAATACAATTAATATAATGATAAGTATTGAAGGTTGAAAACAATTAATTTTACATATCAAACAAAAGTGTACCGGATCCTGAGATGCTTCTCCAGTGCAAGGAGGAGGGTTTGCCATTGACGAAATAGGTATGGATATTTCTTGTAAGAAAAAATTATAAGATTATAATATATCACAAGTTCACATGTACACGTGCATATAATCATGAAATCAAGAAAATAAATTCGAGATACATACCTCTACCCTCTCTTGATCCGTGAGTGAATCAGGTGCATTCAACATATCCACAAAGCTCAATGGCCACTGTACATGTAAAATAGACAGAAAACACTAATCAATCTACAAACCCCAACTAATATTCAATTTCAACATTTTCAAACAATTGTACAACTAAAAATGTGTTCAATTACCTTCTTCACACGTTTTGGCATCTTCGAGGAATTCTTTTTCTTAGGACGAGCTCTAGATGTGGAGGGGGTACCCTAAAAACACAAAATTAACATGAGATATTAGTACAGATAATAAATGAAACATAATTTTAAAACTCTAAAATGAAATGACTTGCATATTCCATGAAAACAATACATAAAAAGAGTTGTACAAAATATGATACCATATAGCCTTGTAGGCCAAAATCGATCGCTGAGAGCGTGATGTCATCAATCTGGGACATTTCATCCCCTATCAACACCTACAAACTAGAAATTGGACCAAACATTAAAGATAGTTAGTATATCTTGTATTTTTTTGAATTCAAAGTGTACTATTCTATTTTAACATGTTACAAAATTTATACCTCAGGCATCGAAGTTGTAGCTATGGTAACTGGGGGAGGTGTATGGGATACTGCTGCTACATCCTAAAATGTATATTATTTGTCTCAGTTTAACTCGATGTATAAATGAAAATTCATTTATGTAATTAAAAATTTAAAGTGAGTGATAAATAAAATGTTATGAATTCAAATCAACACACCTGTGTCTGTGGCTCATGGGCAAACACCATGTCCATCAACTCATCTGTCAGCGTGACATCCTCAACCATGTGAGCATGACATCTACAACTGCAAATCATGCACAGATGATATGAGTATCCATCTGCACCGGCTACATCATCTATCCCCGAGCATATCCCCAAGCAACTGACACACATATGCTCGATGGGCTCTTTGTCGCCCTCTAACAACTCATCAGCCAATACAATAGGGTGTGCTAATAATGTCCCATGCTGGATGATGGCACCAGTCAATGTTGTCACTGCCTAAAGAGTCTGTAGCTCCATCGACTCTTTCAGCTCTAATGGGACAGCCTAATGCACCTTTGGTTGGGTGCTAGGGGACGACGACTCTCTGTGGCTAATCGCCTATGGGCTCCAGGTTTATCTTGGGCAGTGCCACCACCTCTACCATGAAACTTTCTTATGTCAAAATAGTTTGGTCGTACATTGAGCACAAACTCACAATATATTTTTCTCAAAAAACATAATGGCACCTCATAATTATTACAAGGCGGATCATCAAAGACCATCCACCACCTCTGCCAAAAAAGATTCTTCATCTACACATTGGTACACCAATGTATGGGAAACCTCTTTGCATTAAGAGGTAATGACTGACTAGTTTTGGGATCAACAAAAAGGGCACATATTTTTTGTTTAGAAATATTTTTGTTTTTTACTCCATCGTATGATAGCCCATTGGCATAGAATTGACGACACCTATCCCTAAAGCTTCCCCATTTGGTAATTTCTGTGGAAACAACCATGGCACCACTAGCTAATGTTTCTAGGCTAGCGGCGAGGGATTGATGATAGTCAAGTTCAGAAGTTTTGAATTTTACAATTAGTCTATTGATTTTGGATGTATTTTGTCCTAACCGATTAATTAATTCTTCCCGTGTTTCAGCTGTGCGGTCAAAAGGAGGAATTGGGGGTTTTCTTATGTGTTTTCAGGAGGCACATTTGGTTGTTCTTGTGGGTTTTTAGGAGGTGCACTTGGTTGTTCTTGTTTTGGATTAGAAGAATCTGGTTTTTGAAACAAAAAATGAAAAAACCTAATCAAAATTAATGAAATTAAATTCAAAATGTAAAAAAATTGCATAAACCAGAAAGAAAGACAAAAATAAACAAAAACTAACCTTGATCCATAGCCTGGAGGACAAATTTAGCACCCCATTTGCGGTTTAGGTTAGAAAATGGGAAAAAACGAAGTAAAAAATGCGCTTTACGGGTAAATGAGACCCAATTTTTTTTTTAACTTTTTTTACCAGGCATGGTGTATGCGGTTTTATTTGGATTATTAGCATGTACGCACTCATTTTCTTATAAGCAGCGCGTACGTGCTAATTTTTCTAGGCGTAGCGTGTACGTGCTCATTTTCCTAAAAGAAGTGCGTACACGCTACCTTTTCTAGGCTTGGGAAGAACAAACCTAAGCACATACGTGGGAATTTGAAATTTTAAAATCGCATACGCAGGAATTTGAAATTTTAAAATCGCGTACATGGGAATTTGAAATTTTAAAATCGCATACACGCTGCCTATTTTTCCAAGTTTTTTTTGGGTGGTGTCCACTTTTATGACCACCATCATTGTGCACATGCCCTGAGCTCAAATTTTATCATTCTGGTGCACATTTCTCACCAATTAGTTTTGAATCATAGTGTTTTAGTTTGGCCATTGGAGGTAGGCCTAATTGGGAAAATACCTTGAGAACCCTATATAAGAGCATTCTTCTAATTCATTTTTACATCCACTACATTATATTCCTATCCACCTTCAAGTATCCATTCAAAGAGAATCTAGGAAACATTTCATCCCACCATATTCTTCAAGCATTCTTCAAGATCTAGACATTGTGGAGAAGCAAGTTACATCAATCTTCATACAAACATGTGTTTGTGTTGGATTATATTACATCTTGTCATGTCTTGTCATCATTGCATCAACACTTGTGATCATATTTAAATATAATTGCATAATCAATATTAAATTATCTATAGTAGATATTGATAGTTTTGATACTTAATATAAGTACAGATCCAATAGCCAACAAGATGAGAGGGGGGGGTGAATTATACAAACTTAATCATCCATAAAAACATCAAATTCAACCTCGGTAACATATATCAGTCATATAATCAAAAAATGTCAAACATGCAAACTCAAAAGCATATGAACAATATAAACCTCATAACACCAGATTTAACGTGGAAACCCAAATAGGGAAAAACCACTGTGGGATTTCAGACCCACTAAGAAATATAATCTTCTAGAGTATGCTCGGTTAAAAGAAAATCCTGTTAAAGATTAAAAACACATTGCTAGATGTGACCCGGTTAAGGGATTTCCCTTAGATCTGTTAGGATCTTCACTTTGTTAGAAGTGACATTGTCAAAGGATTTTAAACAATCAATCAGAATGTCACCTTGTTAGAGGATTTACATATAAGACTATTAAGTCCACTCTGTTAAGAGATTTCCTGTCACTTTCACAAAATAACAGTAATACAATCTATCTACAACTTCACATCTGAAATGCTAAAGCAGATTTCTATTTGTTCAATACAATCTAGACATATAACTAATCTTGTCTATCTGCTGGGCATCAATACTATGTTATTCTAACAGGTCTTCAAGCTTTTGTGCTTAGTAATCACTATGTAGCATCCCTATGCATACACTTGCCCGCATACATTTTTTATCAATAGTTCCTTATTTATAAACAATCTTCTAACTGCTTAATCTCCTTGATCACATTTCCCATGATCAATCATAGCCATGAGATCTTCAATCTTGTCCAGGTTCATTGTATCTTTCGATCTGAAAATGCTTTACCCCACCTTGGAACTTGCACAATCACCTTGGAACTTGTGTTAGGGTAATGTGGTTCAATCTGAGCTATAGATCTTCTTGCTGACTTTCCATTGCCTTAGATTCGTTTAACAAACTTCTTTTATGGCTTGCCAATCATTGATCTGCTCCAGCTCATCAGCATCTTTCATTAAATATCACATGTAAACATTTAATGCATTCTGTTATAGCTTGGTTACAACTCGGTGAATATTAAACTTCACTCGGCAAACATTCTGTCTTCATTAACCAACTGCGATAACCTTAGGGTTTACCGACTAGTTTCCTTAGGGTTTACCAACTAGGTTCTTTTCTTGATAACATAGTATAGTATTAACCTTTACATTTTACAACATATGTATGATGTTAAAACAATCTAAAACATCAAGATCTCATCATTGTCTGACTCGGTAGAGTTGCCCATTGAATAACTTATCCCCTTATTCATCATATTCTTTCTTGTGTCTTTACCGACTTCTTTATAATCTTCATATCATATTTCTTAAGATATGGCAACATCATACTGAATTAGAAAATCAATTTCTTGACATCAATGACAAAATAATAATATCAAGATAGTAAAACATCTTTAATCAGTTATGTCCATAATCATCAACAACCTTCTCAATATCCTTGTAATATTGCCAACAATCTCCCCCTTTGGCATTGATGGCAAAACCAATTGATTTGACCATTAAAAAATTCGGATTGCTGTGATTCTGAAATGCTGAAATGCTCTCCCCCATACATCAGACTTCTCTTCTATTTTTAGTCTTTATTTCAATCTGTAGTCTTCTCTCAGTCTTCTCAGGTCTTCTCCCCTTTTGGTAGATCTTCTCCTTCTTGGTCTTCTCCCCCTGGGTAGGTCTTCTCCTTCTTGGTCTTCTCCCCCTTTGACAACAATGCCAAAAGAATAGAAATAAAACATAATTTCTTTTTGTAAGAAGTTATTTCCTACTATTGTGTATCAACTAAGTCTCAGTCAGAGCATTTGTTTACAGTTCATGTTCCCTGTATCATTTTCTGTATTATCCCAGTATTATTTCTAGTACACTTTTAGAAAAACGTTCTAAAGTGTATCACTCCAGCATCAGCTCCCCAAAAGATATTCAATAGAGTCATCGAAGTGATGCTTTCACCGAACTTGGTCAATGAGTAAAAGATAGGGGGAGGACCCCTAACTTACTTCTGAGATATTCAAAAGTGTCCTTTGGTAGTGGCTTGGTGAAGATATCAGCTATTTGCTCCTTTGTGTTGACATATTCCAACACCACTTTCTTCTCTTGAGCTTCTTCTCTAAGATAATGATATTTGATAGAGATGTGCTTTGTCTTAGAGTGCATAACAGGGTTCTTTGAAATATTAATGGCACTAGTATTGTCACAGAATATAGTTACTGGCTTGGTAACTTTCTCATTTATACCTTCCAATAGTTGTTTGATCCATGCAATGTTGGTACAATTCAGTGCTACTGCAACATATTCAGCTTCGGCTATTGACTGAGAAACACATCCTTGTTTCTTGCTAAGCCAACTCACTAGTCTTTCTCCTAAGAAGAAAGCTCCTCCACTTGTGCTTTTTCTGTCATCAAGGTTGCCTGCCCAATCAGCATCAGTATAAACTTTTAGATCAAAATCATTTCCTTTCTGATATACTAAGCCATAATCTTCAGTGCCTTTCAAGTATCTAAAAATTCTTTTGATTGTTGTCAGGTGTATTTCCTTAGGATCTTCAGAGAATATTGCAACAATACCTATTGCATGTGCTATATCTGGCCTGCTGTGAACAACATATTGTAGTTTTCCAATCATGGATCGGAAGAGTGCCTCATCAATAGATGTAGATTCATCATTCTTTGATAGTTTATAGTTGGTAGTCATGGGAGTACTTACTAGCTTTGAATCCTCCATTCCAAATTTCTTCAAGATTTCCTTTATGTATTTGGATTGAGTAATGAAAATCTCATTTTTCATTTGCAATATCTGTAAGCCTATAAAATACTTTATCTCACCGATTAATGACATCTCAAATTCTTTGCTCATTTCATTTCCAAAGTTCTTGCATAAAGAGTCATTTCCACAAAATATAATATCATCAACAAATATGGCTGAGATTAGTATTCCATTTTTATCATTCTTCATGTACATGTTGTTGTTCTCACTTGTCCTTATAAAACCAATCTTAATCAAATAAGAGTGCAATCTTTCATACCATGCTCTAGGTGCTTGTTTCAGACCATATAAAGCTTTGTTCAATTTACATACCTGATCTTTATTATTGTCATCAACAAATCCTTCAGGTTGTTCAATGAAAACTTCTTCTTCTAATATTCCATTCAGAAATGCAGATTTGACATCCATTTGATATACCTTGAAGTTCTTGAAAGCAGCATATGCCAACAATGTTCTAACTCCTTCAAGTCTAGCAACAGGTGCAAAAGTCTCACCATAATCAATTCCTTCTTCTTGGGCATAACCTTTGCAAACCAATCTTGCTTTGTTTCGAATGACCTCACCTTTCTCATTTAGCTTGTTTTTGAAGATCCACTTTGTACCAATTACATTTTTTTCCTTTGGTCTTGGGACTAGTGTCCATGTGTCATTCTTCTTGATTTGATCAATCTCTTTAATCATAGCATTTATTCAATCTTCACTGTTAAATGCCTCTTTCACTATTCTCGGTTCAAATTCAGATATCAAACATGTGTTTTGTCTCAGTTTGTTCCTTGTCATCACTGGATCATCCTTATCTCCTATAATCTGACTTGGTGCATGGTGTCTTCTGACATACTTGGCTAATACAGGCTCAGTAGGCTCTGTATGATCTTCTTCATCACTCAGTGACTGGATATTTTCTTCATTTTCTTCAACAGTTATCTCTGTAGGACTTCTCGGTTGCACATAGACAAATTCATCATAGTCTTCTGATTCTTTGGAATTCCTTTCATCAGTTCTTTCTGCAAATTCATCAATTTTCACATTTGCACTTTCTACTATTTTGTTAGATGATTTGATCAGACATTTAAATGCTTTGCTTCTAGAAGAATATCCTAGAAATGTTCCTTCTTCACTTTTCTGATCAAACTTGTCGTTTCTATCATCTTTATGAGCATAGCATTTACTTCCAAAGATCTTGAAATAACTTACATTAGGTTTCTTGCCATACCAGATTTCATAAGGTGTCTTCAAAGTACCTTTCTTCAATTGAACTTGGTTCAAGGTGTAAACAGCTGTGCTTATTGCTTCTCTCCAAAATGTTTGTGGAACCTTCTTCTCAATCATCAGTGTTCTAGCACAATCCACAATAGATCTATTTCTTCTTTCAACTATTCCATTCTACTGTGGAGTTCTCAGTGCAGACACTTGTCTTTTAATACCATGATCATTACAAAATAGGTTGAACTCATCAGATGTGAACTCTCCTCCTCTATTTGATCTAAGACATCTCAGTTGTCTTCCTGTTTCATCTTCAACTCTAGCCTTGTACCACTTAAACATTTGAAAAACTTCTGATTTTTCTTTTAAAAACATTACTGACATCATCCTTGAATAATCATCCACAAATAATATGAAATACTTATCACCATAATAGCTTTGAACTTTCATAGGACCATAAAGATCAGTGTGCACAAGATCTAAAATTCCGTTAGAAGTGTAGGACTTACTTGTAAAGTTGGATCTTGTCATCTTACCCATCTGGCATCCTCGACACATAGCATTCTCATATTTTTCAAGACTTGATAGACCCCTTACTCTGTGCTTCTTGCTTATCTTGATCAGATTATCAAAATTAACATGACAAAACCTTTTATGCCATAACCAGGTATTATCAATCTTTGCATGCAAACACTTATTGTGAGTTGAGTCAAGGTGAAATGTATTACCTTTTGTTTGTGTCCTGGTAGCAGCTAACTTTCTATTCTTGTCATGAACTTTGACAATTCCTTTCTGAAATTCTATTCGGTAACCTGTGTTGTTTAGCTGTGCTACACTCAACAAATTATATTTCAAACCTTCAACCCAATAAACATCATTGCATCTTACTTTATCAAGAAGTGTTATGGATCCTTTACCTCTTACCGGACATGGTGCATCATTACCAAATCTAACATAGCCTCCATCATAATCTTCTAGCATAACAAATTTGTGTTTATCTCCTGTCATATGATGTGAACATCCACTATCTATAATCCAAGAATCATTAGTGTTTATGTGAGATATTAGGGCTTTTTCTTCATACCTTTCTTCATCTGATCCATCCTTGATAGACACATAAACAACTTCCTCTGTATCTATCTCATCTAATTTATCATCTTCAGATTCCTCATCAATAATTAAGCATGTCTTTCTTCTTTTGAAGTCTCAGTGTCCTTTGTAATGATTATCTTTATGTCTCTCATCTCGGTAATCTCTCTTTTCAGTGAAATCTTTGTCAAGATAGTTAGAAGCCATATGTCCAATCTTATCACAATTGAAACATTTCAAAGGTAGTTTTCCTTTATACTTACCTTTGCCTCTCGGTAACCTTTTGGCCAATAGTGCTTCAAACTCTTCTTGCTTTTTGATTTCTTCATACAGTTTGTGTACCTCCTCCATGTTCTTCTGAAATCTTTCACTTGCTCCATTGTGATCTCCTTTAGAGTACTTATACTTTCTTTCATTGTAATCATTAGATTCATTCAGATGAAAAGAACTAAATGCATATTCAACTTTATTTACCGATGACCCATTGTTATCAAAATTACTTAACTCAAATGCATGTAGCTTACCAATAGTAGCATCCAAGGAAACTGGCATATTAGGTACAGACCTCAATTCATTGATTGCAGAGACTCGGATTGCATAGGTAGGTAAAAGGGTTCTTAACAACTTACTTGTCACATCCTTTTCTTCAATAGTTCCTCCTGCTCCTTTGATTTGATTTACAATCTCCTTTAGTCTTGTACTGTACTGGGTTATTTTCTCACCTTCATTCATCCTCGTAGATTCAAGTTGTCCTCTTAGACTATCAACTTTTTCTCTTTGAACATGTTCATCTCCTCCATATACAGATATGAGCTTAGTCCACATTGCCTTTGCATCATTGCAACCTTCTAGATCATTAAACTCAGAATCGATCAATGCAGATGTTATTTCAATCATTGCTTGAATATGTTCTTGCTTCGCTTTTATCTCTTCCATAGTCAATGGATAGGTGCTCATTGCAACAAAATCATTCTCTAGATAGTATATAGCATATTCTCCAACTCGTGATAGATGTAGCTTCATCCTTTTCTGCTATGTAGAGAAACTTGACTTATTCAGCTTAGGTGCATCCCTCTTATACATCTTTGGATCTTTAACTCAAGTGCCTTTAAACTTTCCTTTTGGAGTCCAAAGCTCCGATACCAATTGATAGTTTTGATACTTAATATACGTACAGATCCAATAGCCAGAAAGATGAGAGGGGGGGGGGGTGGAGGGGTGAATCATACAAACTTAATCATCCATAAAAACATTAGATTCAACCTCGATAACATATATCAATCATATAATAAAAAACTATCAAACATGCAAACTCAAAAGCATATGAACAATATAAACCTCATAACACCAGATTTAACAAGGAAGCCCAAATAGGGAAAAATGAATGTGGGATTTCGGACCCACTAAGAAATATACTCTTCTAGAGTATTCTTGGTTAAAAGCAAATCTTGTTAAAGATTACAAACACATTGCTAGATGTGACCCGATTAAGGGATTTCCCTTAGATCTATTAGGATCTTCACTTTGTTAGAAGTGACCTTGTCAAAGGATTTCAAACATTCAATCAGAATCTCGCCTTGTTAGAGGATTTACATATAAGACTGTTAAGTCCACTCGGTTAAGAGATTTCCAGTCTCTTTCACAAAATAACACTAATACAATCTATCTGCAACTTCACATTTGAAATGCTAAAGTAGATTCCTATTTGTTCAATACAATCTAGACATAGAACTAATCTTGTCTATCTGCTGGGCATCAATACTCTATTATTCTAACAGGTCTTCAAGCTTTTGTGCTCGATAATCACTATGTAGCATCCCTATGCATACACTTGCCCGCATACATTGTTTATCAACAGTTCCTTATTTATAAACAATCTTCTAACCACTTCATCTCCTTGATCACATTTCCCATGATCAATCATAGCCATCAAATCTTCAATCTTGTCTAGGTTCATTGTATCTTTCGATCTGAAAATATTTTACCCCACCTTGGAACTTGCACAATCACCTTGGAACTTGTGTTAGGGTAATGCAGTTCAATCTGAGCTGTAGATCTTCTTGCTAACTTTCCATTGCCTTAGATTCGTTTAACAAACTTCTTTTATGGCTTGCCAATCATTGATCCGCTCTAGCTCATCATCATCTTTCATTAAATATCACATGTAAACATTTAATGCATTCTGTTATAGCTCGGTTATAACTCAGTGAATACTAAACTTCACTCGGTAGACATTCTGTCTTCATTAACCGACTGCGATAACCTTAGGGTTTACCAACTAGGTTCCTTAGGGTTTATCAACTAGGTTCTTTGCTTGATAACATAGTATAGTATTAACCTTTACATTTTACAACATATGTATGATGTTAAAACAATCTAAAACATCAAGATCTCATCATTGTCTGACTCGGTAGAGTTGCCCATTGAATAACTTATCCCCTTATTCATCATATTCTTTCTTGTGTCTTTACCAACTTCTTTATAATCTTCATATCATATTTCTTAAGATATGGCAACATCATACTGAATTAGAAAATCAATTTCTTGACATCAATGACAAAATAATAATATCAAGATAGTAAAACATCTTTAATCAGTTATGTCCATAATCATCAACAACCTTCTCAATATCCTTGTAATATTGCCAATAGATATGAGGTATATTACTCAACATTTTACTTTAATATTTTCAATTCATTTTAAGGGTTAATTCCAGACCTAAGATTTGACCTAGGAAAACCCCTATTCATGACATCTTTCTCTCTTTGTAGGTGCAAGTTATAGGTTCAAGAGTTATAAATTTGGAATTAGGTAGAATAGAAAGCGATAATCAGATCTAGATTTTTTTGTAAAAAGCAAAGGATATGGTTGCTTTGTACACCTTTGTCCAATGATTTTTTAGTGAAACTTCTGGGGTAGATTTTGAGTAGTATTCTATTTTTAAAAAGGTTTAATTTCATCACATCTAACATTCTGGATAAAAGTAGATTTATGGAGCGTGGGAGCAGTGGAACATGAGACTTTAGGGTTTCAGGAGGAAGTGAAGGAGTTGCAAAAGGGGATGGGGATTCCAAGTTAGATTTAGATGATGGTAGGGTGTTAGCCGTGTTGGCAACAAGGTAGAAAACTAAGAAGGGGGGGTGAATCAATTTTATCAAAATCTTTTATGAACTCAAACACAATTTCTAATCTGATAATTAATAGTGAAAGCATAAATCAACACTACATCAATAACACACATAACACCAATATTTTTTATGTGGAAAAAATGGTCAAGGGGAAAACCACGATGGGAACCTACCCACACACAATATAATGATACCCTATTAGAAGTATGTGAAATATTACAATGGGGAATGCACATGCATTCAAGCACACTGCCTAGAGCTCACTGCTCAAAACACATAACAAGAAGGGCTACAACTCTTGGGAAGACTCATTATCTTACAAACACATTTGGAAGATCATTAACTGATCGAATAAAATCTTCACATGCTTGATTATAGTTTCAGTTAGGCACATAACACATATTCTTCTCTTTCACACCTCTTCACACTTCTTCCCACAACTTCACTTCTTCCAAAATATCAAAACATTATATGCACACATAGATACTACTCTCACATGAGTATTACATCTATTTATAAATATCATCAACCTATCTTTCAAGGTCAACTCAACATACATCACAAAATATAAAGATAGAACCATACACGCTATAATATTATATGCGGACTAAAACAATGTTGGCTAAGACATAGTATGGACCTAAATCAACACCTTCAACATGAAATGCCTCCAAGAATTATATCTTGAACATCCACAACATGCTACAATCATCATGTTGGCCAAGAACATGAAGAACACCAATATATTGAGAAAAATCATTAATAACATTCTCACCAATCAATGCAGACCACCAACACACATAACACATGATCTAAAAACATCCACAAGCAATGTGAATCACACCACAACAACCACATCAACTCGAATTACTAGAGTCATCATCATCTTTCTACTGAACCTCATGAACGTCAATAGAACTAACTGTCAACTTGAAAGATTCACTTGTAGACCTCTAAATCATGAACCACTTGAATTGATGACACACATCAACATCCCAAACACATCCCACACATCTGCAAATAAAGATATTACAATGCGGAGCAATGCAAATCAAATTACTGAACACTGGCATCACTGACCAACAAAAAAGCCAACCGTAATATCGAATCGCATATCTTGATCAAATATTCATGCAAACCACTGAAACTTGAGTTGAATCAACTAGAGATACTTATCTCAAAACCCTTTAATTTGTAACAACTCATCTACAACATATTAACCAAACCAAATCACTTATTCTAACTGCAACACAAATACACATAGAGTAATATGTTGACATCAAAGACAACACATCATTGAGCCAATCCAAACACATATTTGTACATTATTCCAACAAGTTGCAGTGCAAATCTCATGCTTCAGTGCTGAGTTAGGTGTTGTTGTTTGGTTAGGGCTCTTTCTATGGCCATTCAATAGTGTGGTTGTTTTGGACCTCCCTTCTTTTTAGGGCTTCACTACTACCACCATCCTAGTGTCATTGGTCATCGTTGATCGCAAGTGTGGTGAGAAACTTCTCGGTTTGGAGGTGGTGTCTAATGGAGCAATTTGTTTGGCCTCTTTGGCCATATGTTGGGACTGGATTTCTACCCTTGGTGGCCCTATTTTGGTTTTCCTCTCCTTGTTTTTTGATAACATGAGCGAGTGTGGGGGGAGTTGGAAAGGGCATGGTAGGTTTGTGGTTGGGGGTTCTTTTGTTGAGGTGTTTGTGTCTTGTGGGTTGGCTTGTTCTAGGGGTGGCTCCTTTGCTTTTGTTTGGGGGAGTTGGTTTTCCCAGATTGCTATTGTTGGTGAATTGTTTCCAGTGGGTCTTCATTCTGGTAAGGTGTCTTTTAAAAGACCAAGTTTTGTTTTTTGTTGGACCTATGTTTCCTAACTTTGTTGCCTTTGGAGCTGCAAAATTGGGTTATTATCTCCCATTTTTGTGGATAAATGTTGTAGTAATGTTGTTTAGAGATTTTTTGGGTTTGGTTTAAATATTTTGCATGTTTTCCAAAGATTTTAGGGACAACTTATTTGGCTTTTTTTTTTTTTGGATAAGGAACTCTTTTATTATTACAAAAGAAAAGTCTAATTTTGTTGTTTCTAAGAGTGCCCTTTGTTCTAATAGTCCAGATTTTCTAATGAGGGTTGTCATTGTGATTTCCCTAGCTTTTCCTCATGAGTTTCCTATTGAGGTGGAGTGGTGTTCCATGGAGGTGGATACCTTTTTGGTGAGTTGGGTTGAGGGTTTGGTTCTTCTTCATTTGGCATCCTTTCCTACATATCTTATTATGGTGTCTCTTTCTCCTATTGAGGTGGAGTTTGTCTATGTGGCTATATATTATTGAATATACTTTCTTATTATTTTTTAAATTGGACACATCTTGAAAAATGCACAACTCAACATGCACATCACATATATTTCACCAAAATAATTGGCATATATATATACTAGCTATTATCTATCTTTACATCAATTTTTACAAAAAATACTTAGCTCATTTAAAACATAGAGAAGCACATTTTAGAAACTACACTATCTTGTAGTGATAAAAATAGGAAATCTTTTGTGTGCACTAATGGTGTAGGAGCACCTAGTTGATTTCATGCCTCCATGACACAATTTTGCCATTTTGGTTTTAGTTTCTATATTTGATGTAATAAGTTAATTTAAGGCCATTTCATGTGTTTTTGATTCAATATTAAGTCATTAGGTGGATTGGAAAGTCAAGTTGCAAAGTATTGTCTCTTTTGCAAAAATATTGTAAAAATTGCCACAAAGTGCAAAGTTGTGGAATTTGAAGAGTCACATTGGAAGTTGAAACTTCATTGGTAACTATTGAAATATATTTAAATAAGTCTTTTAAGGTCAATTCCATGGTTGGACATGGTCTATTGGGAAGAAATTTAATAAAAAACAACATTGTTTCCCTACATTTTCTAGACTTTTCTTGTTGTTGCAGACTATTGTATAGCCTTGCACGGTAAGATAACAATCTAAAATTGGTTGGGTTGGATAGAGGAGTTAATCTACTTTCTATTAAATCTGGTCTCACTAAATTTCATTAAGATTTGAGCATTTTATAGTCATTTTTCTAAAAATTGTCTTGAAACACTAGGTAAGAGGGTTTGAGCACAAAAAAAAATATTGTAACTCCCATTCCACCTAGTGGAATTTGATGAAACTTGGTGAAATATATATTCTGAATTTTTTTTGGTTTCTATAAAGTTTCAGGAGCAGGGGAGTGAGTTTGGGATAATTTTGGTGATGCCCTAGGCTGAAAACTACTTGTTTTTGGTATGAGAAGATAGCCAAGAGTTGGGTTTTGATTAAAATCCATTGGAAAAGTGTGGGAGTTGGTTTGGTAAGAATAGGAAGACCATTTGGGACATTTTTGAGCCATTTGTATGAATTTTTGGGGCTTGGAGTGTGAAAACTTTGGTGTGACCTAGTGAAGCAAGCTTAATTAGACCTATTTGGGACTAGGATAGTCCAATTTTGAGGCATACTTTCCAAAGAAACCTTGTTTAATTTTAACATATGTTGTATAAAGACCAAATGAGTATCTAAAAGTGGTTTTATGTTTTTGATATGAGCCCTATACTAAAAATTATGCTCAAAAAACCCCATTTACTATACTTTTTAGGCCTAATTAGCATAATAACAGTCAATTTTTGGAGTGTTCCATACAAAAAAAATACCCTCATTTTGATATATGTAAAATAATACTAAAATGGGTATCTGAAACTACTTTTAAATTTTTTATTTCATTTCTATACTGAAAGTTATGAGGGAAAAACACTATTTGGAAGGCTACTAGCTGTGAAGGCTTGTAAGAGTGAAACCGCCAATTTTGGGTGTTTGGGTATTGAAGAATTGGTGTTTTTATCATGTCTCCCCATACTCTATATAAAATTATTATAAAATATAGAAGACCCTAGGAGTGCAAGGTATGCACCAGGATAAGAGAGTTGTGAGAGAATTTGTTGTATCCTCTAATAGTGATGATGTTGAGTATAAGGTGTGTAGATTTCTTCCACTGAGAGGAAGTGGGTAGAAGAGGTCTTTGAGAGTGCATCTTCCAGAATCCTATTGGGTAGAGGATAGTTTTGTGTGTGAATAATGTATGTATGGAATAAATTCTTGTAGAGTGAGGGTTTACAAAATAAGAAACAAGAGAGAAAATGAGAGGAAAGGGAGGTAAAGAAGAATAGTGAGAAGGAAAAATAAATTGATATGGAGCAAGAGATAGTAGATTTAAGGCAAGCCTTGGAACAAATGGGGAAACAAATAGAAAATATGCAGCAATTGTGTGAGAAAGAAAATGGTTGACATTTACCAATAAGGAAGAAGGTAAAATGACCCATCAATAAGATTATTCAGAAGATAAGGATGCAAAAGAGGATAGCAAAATCAAACATTGAAGAATCTTTGTTGATGAGGGAAGAGCCTAAGACATCTGAGAAAGAGGAAAAATGTGAAAATAATGGGTACATTGAAACTCAAGATTTTCATTCTAACAATACTTTTGAATATGTGTTTACAGGTGTCGTCGATGAAGATAAAGATGCAAAGGGGTATAAAGGAAAAGGAGCAGTGATGTATACATATTTTTATGCACAATATGATGATGAAGATGAAGACTTGGACAGTGGTAATACTATGTGTGACCAATAAATCTAGTTTTGATACTTGTTGAAGAGATGAAGGACAAGTTTCCAAAGAATTGGAAGACCAGAAAGAAAAAGAAGACCTGCACTCAAGTGGACTTGAGTTCATTTTTGTTCAGGAGTATGGTGGAGGAACACCTACTTGATTTCATGTCTCCATGAGGCAATTTCATCATTTTGGTTTTAATTTATGTCTTTGATGTAATAAGGTCATTTAAGACCATGTCATGTGTGTTTGATTCAATATTAGGTCATTAGGTGGATTAGAGAGTCAAGTTGCAAAGTATTGTCACATTTGCAAAATATTGTAAAAATTGCCACAAAGTGCAAAGTTCTGGAATTTGAAAAGTCACAATGGAAGTTGGATGGTTGAAAGTTGAAATTTGGTTGGTAAATATTTCAATATGTTTAACTAAGTCTTGTAAGGTCAAGTCTGTGGTTGGACATGGTGTATTGGGGAGAAATTCAATAAAAACAACATTATTTTCCTACATTTTTTCAGACTTTTGTTGTAGTTGCAAACTATTGTATGGCCATGTATGGTAAGATAATTATCTAAAAATAGTTGTGTTGGATAAATAAGTGAATCTAATTTCTATTAAATCTAGTTTCACTAAATTTCATTAAGATTTGAGCATTTTATAGCTTTTTGTATAAAAATTGTCTTGAAACCCTAAGTAAGAGGGTTTGTGCACAAAAAAATGTTGTAACTCTCATTCCACCTAGTGGAATTTGATGAAACTTGGTGAAATAGATATTTTGAAAATATTTTTGGTTTCTATAAAGTTGCAAAAGTAGGGGACCAAGTTTGGTGAAATTCTGGTGATGCCCTAGGCTAGAACCTACTTGTTTTTGGTATGAGAAGATAGCTAAGAGTTGGGTTTTGATTAAAATCCAATGGAAAAGTATTGGAGTTAGTTTGGTAAGCATAGGAAGACCATTTGGGATATTTCTAAGCCACTTCTATGAAGGTTTGGGGTCTAGAGTATGAAAACCTTGGTGTGAACTAGTGAAGCAAACCTAATTAGGCCTATTTGGGACTAGGATAGTCCAATTTTGAGACATACAATCCAAAGAAACTATTGGAAATTTGGAGGAATTGATTATGTGTTGCATTAATTTTTTGTCATTGATATCAACACTAGTTGTTTTGTTATCTACCTGCTTCCGGTAGAGTGGTTGGACTTTGATATTGACCTGGAGACCTTCTCTGATATTCTCCAATTTGGTCTGGCTTGTGGTATTGGATTGGATTGGTTATTCATGTGTTCTTGATGCATATCACATTTATTTGGTTCAGGATTCGATGATTTGGATGCTATCATTTATTCTAGCAAGCCTTTTGGTCACTAGTAAGGGTTTTACCAGCATCACTTTGATGAAGATCTTTTGATGAATTTGATAAGTGGTGTTGGTGCAGCTTTTAGAAGGTTATCAGGATGCTGATGGTTATCATGCTCATGTTCCAATTATTCATGGTGTTTGATTTGGCTTGTGAAGACCTATTTTAGGTTTGGTGGTTATTCTGCTAGGTTATAGACCAGTTTGTGTAACGTGTTGGTTGATTCTTCTGATGCGGCACCAATTGGATTTATGGTTTTGTTTATGTTGTTTTGGTCTTAGGCAAACTTGGTTTATCATTGGTTTGTGGGATTATGTAACAGATCTATTGTATTATCTTCTAGGTGGCTGACCTAATTGTTTAGATCCTGGGTTGGTATAAATATGATGTAAGATCTCTTTGTAGATCATCACTTGGTATGTGGGTTTTGGGATATGAAATTATCTGTGTGCGAATAATGTTATAATCATATGCATAGGTTTTGGTTGATCATAGGTGATCGGATTGGGTTTGTGAAAGAGGTTTAACACCTTCGGTATTGAGCTTAACCGGAAATATACTCAAGCATAGGAGATTTTATTCTTGTAGTTCACTCATCTTTCTGAATTGTAGTCTGGATTTCTGGTGAGGGAGCACCCAAAGACACCAAGGAAGACACAAATGAAGTCTAAAAGAGCCTAATATCACCCATGAAGTGAAAATGATTATCTATAAGAGGTTGATAGTTGTGAGTCAATAAGACCTAATTGATGTAAGGCATTGTACTGGTTGCATTTTATAAGCCACCATGGATAAATGACCATGTGGATCAATAGGAGTCTAGGCATGAGTCAGGAAAATAAATATTGGTCCTAGAAACATCAGGCCAATCTTTGGAATAGGTTGAATACACCTTGGATTCGACAAAGTTGAAAAGTGCAAGTTGACAGCTTTTGTTGTCATTGCAAAATATTGTGAAAAGGGTTAACAAATACTCCAACGGTTCCAAAGTTTGAAAATTGGATGGAGACCATTAGGGAGGAGATATTATGCCCACTTGGATTGATTCTAGGTTTTTGTTGGCATAGTTGTTGAAGTTGATGAAATTCGATGATGTTTTGGAGTTTGGAGCAATACAATATACTTGGAGTTTTTTGAAATTATGTGTTTTTGTGGTTCATTTTTTATCAATCTGGATTGGTGGATGTTTGAAACCATTGGATGAGTTAAGTAAGTCTCTTATCTTTCATTTGAATTAAGTTTGAGGTTATGTAACAATCGGATTGTAGGGATCCATCCAAATCTAACCAGATTGGTCACAAACCCTACCAACACCTAGGTTTTCACTGTAAAGAGGCCCTTAATCTGACATTTTCATCGGAGGAACAAAAAACCTATGGGGAAAATGTTATAAGGGACATTTTATCATAATATTTTGGTATTGGTTTGTAGGGAGGCTCCAAGACCGGAGAGATTGAATTGACCCTAGGCGGGCATCTCTATGTGACCACCTGAACTGTAGAAGTGGAAATCACTTGAATAAGATAAAGAAGATGGGATCAAGTCTTAAAACCTTATATTTAGTGGTTTGACACCTTACCCCACCTTTCAAAAGTTTTGGTTTAGTCGAGGGACTTATACTAGGGGTACTTGCTTTGTAAATTAGGCCTAATTGGCTAATTAGGTCTGGAAGGATAGTAACGATACAGACCTTTCAACTTGTGGTTAGAGCCTAATTTTTTGGGGAATTGTGTAACTAGATAAAGGGTATCTGAAACTATCTTTATTTTACCTTTTACTTTATAATTTTGTTAAGTTGTGTTTGGAAAACTCAACCAATAGGGCTACTAGACAATTGGATAGTTGTGAGGAAAGTATTCCCTAACACATTGTTAGTAAACAAACTTGTCACTTCAAAATATTCTACTATATTCCCAATGGAGAAATGGAAAAAAGTTCCCAACAATTGGATAGATCATTCTTTGAAACACGATCTTCCTCTATGTTTGAGAGGGGCAACTCCCTTGTATGATAGGGGTATTTGTATTTTTACGTATAATTAACTTTGAAAAGAAAAATAGGAAATAAATATGATTGGAGTTTAAAGAAATCTACACAACAAACTTACGATGGCCACTTCGATTCCATTGACTTCTAACCTTATCATTGTCAACTCTAGACTACGCATAAGATGAGAGTGAAACAAAACATTACATTTGCATAATGCCTATATATTTCAGAGATACCAAAGAAATCTATAACATTTTATGACCATTGTCTTCATGAAACTGGGAAAGTAATTTGCAACCTTGTTATTTCAATATCACACGATAATTACATATTATTGAGCAAATGAACACTTAACAACCATGGAAACACTCCCAATCTACCTTGTATTCAAAATAGTGAAATTATACAATCCAAAAATTTTAACTATCCCAAACTCACAAAGTCCAAAAAGTCCTTCTACCATCTATATTTCTAATATTCATAGCCTCTCAAAACAACTACCTCATAACCAACTTTGATTCTGAGTTAAAAACTAACTCATTTATGCACAAATTACAATGAGTTAATAACTAGCATATTTATGCACGGAAAAAGTCAACCTACTAACCTTGACTCTATGAGATAGAAAATCACAACTTATACAATGAAACAAAAAATAAACTAAGTAAAATATGACCAAGGGGAGTATGCAAAGATATAAACATGGTGTTGATTTTCGATATCATGGAAGAGCATGCTAGATGATTATTTGTTTATGCTGAATTTGTGTTTTAGCCTTGAATAACTTGTATGCTTTGAGCGCATCTACCATGAACTTGTACCTGGGAATGATCACATTATCCATTTTTAATTTGGCAGTAGCTTGGTCATCCTGAATGTTAACCAAATTATGGTAATATGAAGGCATGTCGCAAGCATCTAAGGCAACTAAAATGGAACTGAGTCTCTTCATTCTATTTGCATTTGACACCTGTACATTTGTTAATTCAGTAATGACTCTGTCATGAAACTTTCTTAGGAGTACTTGGTTGTCTATTTGCTGAAATTTCTCTTTTATTGATACATCACCAATGATATTCATTGTATCTTCTATTACCTTCATCTTTGTTTGTTCACAAATTATCAAGAGTTTTTGATACTCATCCAAGCATTGCTTGATATTCTCCAATTTCCAACTTATACTCTTGCACCATGTACTGGATTGATTTTCTTCTTTATGAGAGAAGACCTTTTTAGCAATGAGTACATTCATATCTATTTTTGCTATCCTTTGGAATTGTTTCAAAGTATTCTGCCAAGACATTTCTTGTTCTTTGGCGTTCTTCAACTCTATTGCAATTTCCTGTTCTTGTGCATCCACCTTCATATGATCATCCTTGGCCTTCTCAATGAAGTCTAATTTTTCTAACTTCATTTGATTAATCCAACCTAACATCCTACTCTATTTCTTGCATTTGTGTATATCTTCCATCACCTTCTTTTCAATAATTCCTTCAGTGTGCGCCAATGCCAAAGTTGAGGCTGACTTCAATTGTGTATCTGAATAATCCACAACAGATATTATATAGGATGAAAGAACCTATATTTGCTGCTTTAGTTGATCTTTTGTTTCCTTATCTTTATTTGCTTTGTCAACAAGAATAGCTGCTGAAATTTGAAAATTATGGATAGCTCCCTCGTGTGTTGTAGGACCTAAATCCATCCATGTCATGCTAAAATCTACCTCATTAGCTTCACTTATATCTTTTTCAACAATGGGTTGAGCTACCTCAACACATAAATTTCCTGATGATGGATTAATTCCCAATCTGGATGCAATTTTGGTTTTCTTGGGTTTGGTTGTCCTGTGAAGTACATTTGCAACTACATCAAAACTAGGAGCTATCAACTGAACAATTCTCTTCTTATTCTACAAACTCTACTATAACCAGAATGATGAAGATGATGGTAATGATTCTTGATTGTTCACACATGCTAAGGTTAAAGATGTTAAATTATTTGGGAAGAGTGGAGATTGAACTTTAGTATGAACATCATTCATTTCAGCTTCCTCATGAATGGCAAAATCATCTTGTTGGGGTGATGAAATAATGATAGATGGTGAGATGAAAGGAATTTACTGACTATCAAAATTGGGAGGGTGTTGAGGTGAAATACTTTCTAACTCATCTTCAAGCTCCTGGGCAAGATTCACTATTTTTCCTTTTGTCTTTGATCTCTTTTTCTTAATGACATAGCTAACTTCACATGCCTTTGCAAGATCCTTCCCTTTTTCTGGATCTTCTCCATCATCACCTCCTTTGAAAATATTTTGGTGTAGACTCATCACTAGGTTTGATCTTTGTGAATTAGCTGGAATGGAAGAAATTCCTTGTCCTCCACTTCTATCTTTTGAGGAATTAGCTTTATATGAAGGTCTAGTTGTTGTAGAATCAATCCTCTTACCTTTAACCCATTCAAGCATCCTTCGAACCACATAAGTTGATCTTTCTTGAATACTTCTTATTTCTGAAATTGACCAATTGATGGGTGGAAGTGGAAGAAGTTGAGTTCTCTCAAAGTAAAAACCATCAATCAAATCAAGTTCATCATCCTCAATGCCATTCACATTTATTTCAATTCTATAGTCAATTATTTCTTTGATAGAAAATCTCATCCAGTCCCTTTTCCATACTTCAAAATCATCTTCACAGTCTTGCCAAAAAACTTCTATATCAGGAAAGTGTTCAAATCCGACACCAAGCTCGAACTCTCCTGTAGCATATCCTTTTCTATCAAACAGAAACCTCATTTAATAAAGATATAGGTGAATCTTTGCTATAGACCTCTCAATACTTTGAGCATCTGAATACCTCTCACAGCTATAATAACCAAGTCCAATGGGAAAAGAAATAATACTTTTTCTTTTATTCTAGCAAATTTTGTTGACTTGTGCAATCTGCCTGCATACCTCAATGAGGATCAACTTATCTTCGAAAAACCTCAGCAACATGAGAGGGCAGCCATCATAACCTCCTATTTGAATGTATGTGAACTTCAGAAACTATATAAAGTAACTACCATATTTCTAAATCAATGTTGTTGCTTCTGAGGATATTCTGAGTCCAATATTACCATGTAGTTCTCTTACTGTCAACATAGTGAAAACATCATTAATCTGCCTGAAGTGATGATAATTTTCCTCCAACTACAGCTATGGGTGATAATTGTAAATCTAAGTTGCATCATCATAAATGCCTTCAACATTCAACCCTGGCCATTTCTTCATCCCAACAATGGCATAAAAGAGGTATGATGTCATATGGAAATTATAATTGTTCTCCAGTTTGAGTAGCTGATCACAAAGATTATTGCCAATAATATCAGCCCAATTAATAAATTATATACCCTCATAGATGATATTAATGAACAAGAACATCCACCCTTCCAAGTCATTCAAGTCTTCATTTCCTATGACTCGGTTCAAGAAAATAACCATATTAGCAATATCTTCCATCAGTAGAGACCTGTGAATTATTTTAGGAAGCTGTGTTTTTCCTTTCCTTGGTTTTGCTAACCATTTTCTGGCTATATTATTCAAACACTGAGCTTCATTATTAATAAAATAATTTTCTGCATATTCCCTATCTACTACCTCTGTTAACTGGTCTCTGAAAGGCAACCTAAAAAATTATGGAAATAGAGATTGGATCAAGTTTAGCGACCACATTACCTTCTTATGTCCTAATCTCTTTCAGATCTAGATTAAATGCTTTCATGCATTCCAAAACTAATTTCAGACATTGGATTGATGTGGGGTATCCTTCTGCATGAGCTAATCCATTGTCTAATAACCTCTAGGTTGTCAAAGACTTATCTTTCCTTTCCACTGATTTCCAAAAATCAAAAAGACTCACATTTCCCAACTTGGTATGAAAGTGTACATTTGAGAATGGGAGCATAATCGGGGCTATAAAATTTGTATTTCATTATGACAAATAAAAATAACACTTACTCAGCCTTATTTTAATGAATGCTTACAAATAGTCAAAACAATTTACGTGCTCTATCTATGCATCCACATTGTGATTTGGACTATAAGCACAAGTTGCTATGTACTAAACATTTTAGATGTATGGTCTATGTCTACACGTTTTGCATCTTGAAGCTTCTTTGTTGTCTACTGGAAGAGGTCGTGAAATTTGGTTATACACATGCCAATTGTATTTCATAAGGCGATGTCTCTTTGAAGCATTCTATCAGACAGTTTACATGCATCATCAATACTTCCCATAATCTGCATTTTACAACCACAGTTATTCTGTCAAACCATCCACATTCTGCAGCATTCTGTCAATCATGGCATGTTGTGAGATGACATCCATTTGAGGCATTTTCATTTTAGCCACTCACATGCATTGTCATGCTTTGATATTTGCAATTGCGACATTCTATCACACCTCTCCCAATAGTGGCTATGCTTCACACTTCACGTGTATCATCCTTGTAAGCTCCCACAACCTACATGTATATTGACCATGATATTCTGTCAAATAACTCGCATCATTCCTTTCTCCTACCCACGATTAGTGATCATATAAGCACAAGAATCTGTTAAGGAATCTGCAACATTAACTATGAGTCTATAATTTGTAATTCCCATAACCACAAGATTCTATCGAGTAGTTCCAACCAGATCAGCCCATAATTTCTCCATGCTTCCATGGTTGGAGTAATGTTTACCACTGTAGCTCGTAGTGTGATTTAGCTTCCACGATTTAGCATGAATGTCAATCACAACAATTTGTGGTATGATGACTTGAGAGCAGCTTCAACTGCATTGTGGTGAATCGTGGTTTGGCATGAATGTCTCCAGAGCATTTCCAACATTAAGATCTCACAAAAATATTTAGTGCCTTTAAGCTTTGATGGGCACCCAAAACTTATCATGTGTTTGAGTTTTTGAACAAAACCAACTATTCAACTTTGCATGCATTATATCAAATAGCTCACGTGCATTGTCTGTGCGGTCACATTCTTTGAAGAGTTCTATTAGACAGTTCACTTGCCTTGGCTACGCCTCCACATTTTGCACATATGTCTAACACTTCATGACATTGTCTATGCTTCCATAATCTATAGCTATTCAAACAAATGACATGTCTTGGACCCGGATCTTATGATTTGCATCATTACAAAGTAATTAGCAGCTTTTCCAGAGCAATTGTAACGACAACATCTGGTGAAAACTCTTTATTTTTAATGCACCGATGAATGTCCATAACCATTTTCATGTATATGATCTTCCTTTGGCAATCAACTCCTTCCATTTTCTACAATTTGTCTGTGCATTTTGTTCAACAAGAATGAAATGTTGATGCTTTTTAACAAATCCCCAAATCCACAACATGCATGAATCAGCCTCTCCTAGAGCAAATGCAACAATAACTAATGAAATGGCTCTATCATTTAAATCTTTGGTGAATGCCCATGACTAGTTCAAAAATTCCTGACTTAGTTATGAATGAAATGGAAGGAGGATGAACTTGTGTTGCAGGTTTCCATTGTTATTCATTATGCTTTTCTTTTTCTTACAAAAACCCATAAGATTGCATTTTATTTGCACACACAAAAACTCTTATGGAAATGTTAAGAATGATCCAGAACGGAGCATTTCTAACCTTCTTGACAAAATGGACCCACACAAGATTAAGAAATAAGGTTAGAGATGCTCTGTTCTGGAGCATTCTTACCCTTTTTTTTTTTGTGCTCTTGAGGTTATGAAAATGGGTTAAAAATGCTCAAAAATGGAGCACCTTTAACCATTTCTTATAAACACAATGACCTCAATCTCAAAACCCATTGACCATGGAGGCAAATAGAGGAGAAATGGAAAAGACATTTTTAGACAACTTATACCTCCTTAAATGATGTCAAACATTAAAATAATTTAAAATATTAAATTATTTTGGAAAAATAATTTAAATATTTTAAATTTAATGCTCAAGCTTAAGAAAGATGACCATATCTTCCAAACGGTAGGGAGTCAGGTTTTGAAATTTGAAACATGCATTGATGGTAGGGAAACGGGCCAACAACATTATTTACTCCTCATGAAGAAACCTAAAATTTGAAAGTTTGATATATGGTAAAATATGAACTGCGTTCAGGTGAAAGTTAGCTACATGATACAAAATGACGCTTAGAACCTGCCTATCGAATGATTTCCCTCAATTATTTGTAATTTTTAAAACACGTGCATTTTTCATATTCTGACTAGCAATGACCTTGAGTCACATGCTCACTGCTTACACATAAACACCTATTGGATCTTCATTCAACATTGAGACTAGTTTGAAGTTCAAATATTAGGCATGCCAAAAATGGGGCAACATGCATCTGATAGCCAGATCTTATGGGTGTTTTGTGTTGGTTGGACCACAAATAGACAAAATCCAACAGGTTTCCCTCCCACCAGTATCAGAAGGTACTAAGCCGGTTCACACAAGGGTAGAGTGTTTTCATCATACCGGTACTGGAAGAGACTAAACCGGTATGGTTTCGGTCACACAAATTATTATGTGAGTTGATAATTTGGTAGGTGTGTTGTTCACACCTTGAATAAGAAAAATAAATTGTTTTGGACATAGTAGATGTGGGTGAGAGAAGTTTTTCACCTAGTTGGTTGCCTAGCTCTGCATCAATTTATTTGTAGTCAATGAGGCTCCTTTTGTGATGAGTAATGTGCTCTATGGGATGTGCCTTCCTGCATGTGTAGGACCCTCTTATTGTAATCACATACTTGCTATAAAAGTATTATCTAACTATGGGTAGGCTTCCCACCGTGGTTTTTCCCTTAACCAAGTTTCCACGTACAAATATTGGTGTTATGTGTTATGGATGGTTGGTTAATTGTTCTATGATTTATGTTTGTTCTTAACTGTTACATCTACTATTCTAGTATTTGGTTTATGCATTCTGGTAGAAGTTTTTATGAGATTAAAGTTTTATAATGTATTGATAACTGATTCACCCCCCCTCTCAGTTGTCCACCAGTTATCCTAACAATTGGTATCAAAGCTTGGCCATCTTTTGTAGAAGCTTAACTACTTAAGGTAGATCCTATGGAAACTAATAATTTAACTGCATCTATTTTCCAGAGAGAAACCCCTAAGCTTGATTCAACAAATTACAAAGTATGGAAGAAGATTAAGATGGAAACTCATTTGAGATGTATTGGGAAAGAAATTTGGGAGATCACGAAGAAAGGCTATACTCCTTATAATCTGACATCTGGCAATCCTCTTTCGGCAAGCCTGGATAAGGATATTGAAAATGATTATAGAGCTAGAGAAGCACTCTTGAGCATATTATCTGAGCAACAAATTATGAGATTAACTAACCAATCTAAAGTGAAGGCTATATGGGATAAGTTGGAAACTTTGAATGAAGGTGACCCTATTGTTAAAATTACTAAACTTGATGGTTACCGAGTAAGGTATGAGAACCTGAAGATAGAAGAAGATGAAAGGATTATTGATTTCATGGAAAGAGTTAATGAAATTGTTATGGGAATTTAGTGTTGTGGTGGATCCTTGAGTGAAGATGAGATTGTTTCTAAAGTTTTGAGAGCTTTCCCACTGGCTTACAAGATGAAGGCTACTGCAATTAATGAGTTGATAAAAATGGCTAACACTTTTGTTAACCGAGATACTTTGGTTGGAAAATTATCTTCTTTTGAGCTTCAAGAATTTGGTCCTCAAGGAGCTGCAAAGACTAAATATGCTTTTCATGCACCTATATCATCAACCGACAAGAGTGGTTGGAAAGTTTTATATCAGAAGGAATTGGATGAAATGAAGAAATAATATGAAGAGTTTGAGAAACTGGAAGCCCTATTTTCTAGAAGAGTGCCTACAGGTCCTGTTGGAAGTAAGTATGAAGGAAAATCACCTTTTAAATGTTTCTCATGTAATAAGATAGATTATTTTGCATCTAGATGTCCTGAGAGGAATTCAAGATTTGAAGAGAGAGATAGAAGATCTTTTAGGCCTAATCATGATTATCAGAACAAGCATAAGTACAAGAGAAACAAAGAAAAAATCATGTTACTATGCAGATGAGGAAGGTGTAACTAATTCTAATGATGAAACAACACAAGATTCGGCTAGTGGATTTGATAGTGGTAAGGAATGGGTATTTTTGGCTATTAAGGAAGATGATCTGGTACCTGTTGTTCAAAATGAGGAAAAGTCCCTTGCTACTAAAATTGAAGACAAGGATGAATGGGTGATAGACAGTGGTTGTTCACATCATATGACTAGAGATAAAAGGAAGTTTTTATCTTTGCAAAAATTTGATGGTGGATTGGTTAGATTTGGAGATGACAAAGCATCCATGATTAGAGAAAGAGGAACTATATCTTTGGATGGTAAGAATAATACTGATAATGTTTATTATGTTGAAGGTTTAAGGCATAATCTTTTGAGTGTGGGATAGTTGGTGGATAAGGGATTTCGATTACAGTTCAAGGATGAAAAATGCAAAATCATTACCAGATCTAGTTTGGAGATTGCAACCGGTACATAGACTAAAGGTAACATCTTTCATTTGAGTTGTGGTGAGAAGACATGTTTGATTGCACAAATTGATGAGAGTTTTCTCTAGCATAAGAGGTTGTGTCATGTGAATTTTGATTGCATTGTAAATATTAGTTCAACTAAGGTTGTTAGAGATATACCTAATATTGTGATGCCCTATAATCCGGTATGTAAGGAATGCCAATTAGGAAAGCAATTCAGAACTTCTTTTAAGAATATACAAGATAAATCTAATGATGTTCTTGATCTTATTCATACTAATTTATGTGGTCATTTTAGAATTAAGAGTTTTCATGGTGATAGATATTATATGCTAATCATTGATGACTATTCTAAATTGATGTGGGTTACTTTTCTAAGGGAGAAATATGACATTTTTGAAAAGTTTAAGATCTTTAAAGATAAAGTTGAGATAGAGATAGGGTTGAAGATTAAATTCTTAAGGTCATATTAGGGTGGTGAATTCACATCCGGTGAATTTAACAGTTATTGTGAGAAACATGGGATAAGGAGATAATTATCTGCTCCCCGGACACCTCAACATAATGTTGTTGTGGAAAGAAAGAACACAACTATCTTGGATGCGGCTAGAACTATGATGATGGAAGCTAATTTTCCTCATATCTATTGGAGAGAACTTGTGAGTACAACAGTAAACACATTCAATAGAGTTCATATGAAAGGAGACACTGGTAAGACACCTTATGAGTTATGGTTTGGTCATACACATTTAATTAAGTATTTTAGAATCTTTGGTAGTAAATTCTATATCAAAAGAGATGATTACATTGGAAAGTTTGATCCTAGATGTGATGAAGGGATATTTCTTAGTTATTCTAATGAAAGCAAAACATATAGATTTTATAACAAGAGATTGCAGAGAATTGTGGAAAGTGCTAATGTCAAGGTGGATGATCTATACAAAGGTCAAATTAGAACTTATGAGAGAGAACCAGAAGTGGAGATGATCATAATTGAACTGGTAGCACCTGTACCACAACATAATGTTGAACCAGTTACTCCGACAGTATTAGAAAATTTAACAGTAACTGAAGATCAGAGCAGGGAAACAGAAAGTCAGAAGACTCCTCAGTATGTAAGGTTGAATCATTCATAAGATCATATCATTGGAGACAAGAACAAAGGAGTGATGACAAGAATAAGGCTGGCAACTGATGAGGTATGTTTAATTTCTCAAGTTGAACCGACATCAATTATTGAAGCTGATAAAGATGAATGGTGGATGAAATCTATCGAAGAGGAATTAGATTAGATTGAAAAGAACAACATATGGACTTTATTTCCTTGGCCTAAAAATAAGAATGTTATTGGAACTAAATGGGTTTTTAGGAATAAATTGAATGAGGATGGACAAGTTGTGAGGAATAAGGCTATATTGGTATGTAAAGGATTTTCTATGAAGGAAGGAATTGATTATGATGAGACTTTTTCTCTAGTAGCTAGGATTGAAGTTGTGAGATTATTTCTTGCTTATGTTGCCCATAAGAAATACAAGGTTTATTAGATGGATATTAAATATGCATAATTGAATGGAGAACTTTAAGAGGAAGTTTATATTGAGCAACCTGATGGTTTTTTAATTTCAGATGATAAAAACATGGTTTGTAGGTTAAAGAAAACGTTATATGGTTTGAAATAAGCCCTTAGAGCTTAGTATGCTAGATTGGACATATATCTTTTGAAGCTTGGTTTCACTAAAGGTAATGCTGATAGTAACTTATATTATAAGATTACTGATGATGACATATTGATTATTGAAGTATTTGTTGAGGATATTATTTTTGGAGGTGAGGATAAGTTATGTATGGAATTCTCTGAAAAATATGAAGAATTAATTTGAGATGTCTATGATTAGGGAGATGAAATTTTTCTTAGGTTTGCAGATAACTCAGAATGATAAAGGTATTTTCATCTATCAAACTAAGTATGCTAGAGAGTTATTGAAGAAATTTGGTATTGAAATTTCTAAACCAGTTGGTACCCCTATGGTTACAAGTGAGAAATTGACAAAGAAAGATGTATCAGCTCCTGTAAATCCTACAAGTTATAAATCTATGATTGGTAGTTTGTTATATCTGACTCAGACTCGGCCGGATATAATGAATGTTTTTTGTATTGTATCAAGATATTAGAGTGATCCTAGACAAAATCATGAGTGTGCAGTGAAAAGGGTTTTCAGGTATTTGCAAAGAACAATTGAGTATGGTTTGTGGTATCCTAAAGATGACTTTACACTATGTGCATATACAGATGTTGATTGGCCTGGAGATGTTGATGACCGGAAGAGCACATCCGATGGAGCTTTCTTTCTTGGAAAGAAACGTGTTTAATGGATAACCAAGAAACAATCATGTAGTTCTTTATCTACTGTTGAAGCTGAGTATGTTGTTATTGCTACTAACTATACACAAGTTTTATGGATGAAGCAAATGTTGAAGGATATAAGGGTTGTTTACAATGAACTGGTAGTTATTCATTGTGATAACTCTATTTCTATTAATATATCAAAGAATCTGGTATTTCATTCTAAGACTAAGCATATTTCTATCAAGTATCATTTTCTGAAGGAGAAGGTGGAAGCAAATGAAGTCAAACTGGTTTATGTGAATGCTAAAGAGAAGATTGCAAATATCTTCACTAAACCTTTTCCTAAGGAATCATTTGAGTACTTCAGAGATAGATTGGAAGTTTCTTCCCCTCTGATAGAGACTTGAGTGATGTTGATTGGCATCAGTCCGGTATGCATTTATCAATGCTATCATTCATTCCAGATTGATGTGTTGATGCTACTACTTAGGGGGAGTAGTCAGTTGTGTGGTTCAGAGGTTGTATGATATTTCTTTGATGTTTATGTTAGATTTCTGGAATTGATGTCAAAGTGGGAGAGATATATATGAAAAACAAAGCTTTACAGAGATATCATTTTTAGGGGGAGTTTGGTTTTGGTTCAGAACTTCATTATCATATCATCTTGGAGAGTTTGTTGGATGTCTTCCATTAGGGGAGACTTGTTTGGCATTTTCTTAGCACTTGGATGTTTTTCACATCTAGTGTTGCCATCAATGCCAAAGGGAGAGATTGTTGGCAATTTGGAGGAATTGATTATGTGTTGCATTGATTTTTTGTCATTGATGTCAACACTAGTTGTTTTGTTGTCTATTGGCTTCCAGTAGAGTGGTTGGACTATGATATTGATTTGGAGACCATCTCCAATATTCTCCGATTTGGTCTAGTTTATGGTATTGGCTTGGATTGGTTATTCATGTGTTCATAATGCATATCACATTTAATTGGTTTAGGATTTGATGATCTGGATGCTATCATTTTTTCTAGTAAGCCTTTTGGTCATCAATAAGGGTTTTACCGACAACGCTTTGATGAAGATCTTTTGATGAATCTAATAAGTGGTGTTGGTGCGGCTTCTAAAAGGTTATCAAGATGTTGATGGTTATCATGTTCATGGTGTTTCATTTGGCTTATGGAAACCTTTTTGAGGTCTGGTGGTTATTCTACTAGGTTATGGACTGGTTTGTGTAATGTGTTGGTTGATGCTCCTGATGCACTACTAGCTGGATTTATGGTTTGGTTTATGTTGTTTTAGTCTTAGGCCGACTTTGTTTATCATTGGTTTGTAGGATTATGTAACGGATCTATTGTATTATCTTTTAGGTGGTCGACCTAATTTTTTAGGTCTCAGGTTGGTATAAATATGATGTAAGATCTCTTTGTAGATTATGACATGGTATGTGGGTTATGGGATATGAAATTATCTGTGTGCGAATAATGTTGTAATCATATGCAAAGGTTTTGGTCGATCATAGGTGATTAGAATGGTTTTGTGAAAGAGGTTTAAGACCTTTGGTATTGAGCTTAACTAGAATTGTACTCAGGCATAGGAGATGTTATTCTTGCAGTTCACTCATCTTTTCAGATTGTAGTCTAGATTTCTTTGTAGTCAATGAGGCTCCTTTTGTGATGAGCAGTGTGCTCTAGGTAGTGTGTCTTCTTGCATGTGCAAGCCCCTCTTATTTTTAATCACATACTTGCTGTAGAAGTATTATTTGACTGTGGTTAGGCTTCTCATCGTGGGTTTTCCCTTTACTAGGTTTTCCATGTACAAATCTTGGTGTTATGTGTTATGGCTGGTTGGTTAATTGTTTTGTGGTTTATGTTTATGTTTAACTATTACATCTACTATTCCAGTATTTGGTTTATGCATTCCTGTAGAAGGTTTTATGAGCTTAAAGTTTTATAATCTATTGACAACTGATTCATCCCCCCTCTCAGTTGTCCATCGGTTATCCTAATAGAAACTATTGGAATTTTGAGTTTGTTGGCATTTTGCATATAGATTGCATTAATGATATATTGTCATTGATGTCAATTGTGTTAGGAACCAGAAGGGTAACTGAGAGGGGGGGTGAATCAATTGTCAATGAATTTCAACCCAATTATAACTTAATCAAATTTGATACTTAATACCGGTAAACCAAACTTAATGTCGGTTGTCAAATTAGCAGTTAATATTAATAATGGTGAAACTTAATCCATAAAACATAAAGAGAAACAACATCCACAACACATAACACAAAGATTTTGATGTGGAAACCCTGTAAGGGGAAAAACCATGGTGGGAAACCTTACCCTCAATCAGATGATCCTACTGCAGATAGTATGTGTATACAAATGGGGTCTGCACATGCAGAAAGGCCAACCACCTAGAGCACACTACTCAAATGGGCGTCACAATGACTATAGTAGGATGGTTAAATCCTAGAATAATGTACTGCTTAAAATAGCATCTCCAATGCTAGATTCAGTACCGGTTAAGTTTTGATAAACACCTTCAAACCTTCCTTGAACCTTCTCCATGGTCTGCTCATATGATCTTCAATATTTGCACATACCATGTTACAATACCATACCATAACCATATCTTATTTTTCATCTCACAAATGAGATCTTACATATATACAAAACCTAAGACCAAATGTGTAGGTTGGCTCACTAGGAATATTACAATTAAATTAATTATAAATAAGTCTTGATGTGATACATCATGTCGGCTCAATACATTTACAACAATATCCAATCAATAAATCATCTCCATAATGTGTCGTGCTGATCTGGAATAGATAACGCATACCCGTCCATAACCTAGACCAATCTATTGGTAACAACAAATATGTTAACCCGATTAGACCAATAACCAAAACACCAAAGACAAATATCCAAACCATGTCTTTGATATAATCAAGTGATCTCCAGATGATAACAAGTCATTAACTATGTCGGTGAACCATATAACCTGCCAGTGAGCATATACCGATGATTGTGCATAAGTCACTAACATTGCCAGTGAACATAATGTGTCAGTTCAACAGTAAACCTATATAACCATATTGATAAATCAACAATGTAGATCTCCAAAAGGATAAGTGTTGACATCAATGACAAAACCAATGCAACACATCCATAATACCAACAAATTGAACCGGTAATGGTATTCATGTTATTGTTGATATTGTTGTTTTTTATATTGGCTAGTAACAGGTTAGAAGAGCTTTGTGGAAGATGTTGTAAACTGGTGTGTTAAGTTTGTGAGTTGAATCGGTAAACCGGTGTAAAGGGTTAAACCTTTCTATGCAATGTAACCAGTAAACCCTATCAATTGTTAAACCCTAACCAATCAAGTTTGTTGGTTTATTATCTGATGACCAGTAATGATGGAGACACGTGTGATCATTATATGAGGATAAGTTCAAATTGTTTTGGCACGTTTGGTTATTATCTAGGGAAGGAGCAAAGTGGATTGCATCTAATGCACAATGCGTGAAGAGTTACAAAGTCCGATAAAGCGGTGATCATGAAGTAGTTGGAATTTTCTTGAAGAATGTGAAGAGATTGTCATGATTTTTAATTGTCAAGATTGTACTAATTTATTTGTAATCTCGATGATGAGAATTAGGATTTTGTTGTGTTACCGACCTAATTGATTTGTATTTAAGGTCGATGAATTTGTTTGTAAAGGTTGTTGGAAAGATTGGCAAAAACCTATTGAGTGTGTAGTTGCCTAACCAGTGAATGGATCTGTACTTTGAGTAAAGGCAGATTGAAGCTTAAGAGGATTTGATCAAGAAAATGTAGTGCTATTCAGACAGATCAAGAAAACCTGTTCTTTTCTAACAATTACAACAGAAGTGAAATCCCTTAACTCGGTAAGCTCTAACAAGTTTGGTTACTTAGTAAATCCTCTAACAATGTGGTCCATTAGCTTGGATTCTTAAATCCTCTAGCAAGGTTACTCCTAATAGGGTATTGTGTTTTTCATCAAGGCATATTTGTAAATCCCTTAACCGGGTGATTCCTAACCGGAATTAGTTCTTAACTAGACTTATTGTAAAGCTTTAACAAGCTTGGCTCCTAACAGGGTGACCTTTAGAAGAGTTCAGATAACTATCCTTGTGAGTCTTATCTCACTGTGGGTTTTACCTATTTGGGTTTTCCACGTATAAACATTTGTGTCAAGTGGTGAATTTTTTTGTGGTTATGATCTTATTTGCCAATTTGATTAATTTCTGATAAGGCGTGATAACTAGAAGCATTGAGAGATGAATATGTTGAGTTATGATTAAGCATTGGTGAATGTTTACAAGATTGAAGTTGGTTACTATTAAGTTGTCATAAAAGTCAAACCAGTTGATGTCAAGTATTCTTATGAATATTGATCTTGACTGAGATATGTTTACTTTGTGTGATTGAATTTGAGTTGGGAACTTTGTATTAGTTTTTCAGTAAATTGATTCACCCCCCCCCCCCCTCTCAGTATTCTATCAGATACTTATTCTTTCATCATACCATCAATTGATATCAGAGTGTCTCAAGTCCTCTTTAATCTAAAAGCCTAACAACTTGAAGAAAAGATCTTGTAGATCATGATGAAGAAAGAAGGTCTGAAGTTCAACAAAGATAACTATAGAATATGGAGTGACAAAATGAATATTTACATTAAGTCTTGGTAGTCAGTATTGGGAACATATAGGAACTAAGTAATGGAATCTTGACTGATGATTAGAAGAAAGAACAACAAGAAAATCACCAAGCATTAGAGGCTATTATCAGTTCCCTGTCTGATGTTGAATATGTAGATGTTCATGGTCTTGAAACTACACATGAAGTGTGGCAAAAACTTGAAGATACTTATAGCGGTGATGAACATGTTAAGATTGCAAAAGAGGAGAGTTTAAGAGGAAAGTTTGATGACATGAGAATATCCAGCAGTATGGTCAAAGGATTAAAGAGATAGTTGGTGAAATAAAGAGTGCAGGAGGGAAAGTGGAAGATGCCACAGTAATCAGTAAGGTATTAAGAACCCTACTACCGGTCTATGCTATCCGAGTTGCAGCTATTCAGGAGATGAAATCCATTGACAAGAAAAAGGTAACTCTTGATTCTATTATTGGTAAACTTACTGATTTTGAACTAAATGGCTATGGTGCTAGTGTATAGAAATTAGATTAGCATTCAGATCTTCTGTCTCTAACCCATCTGTGAGAAGAAATAGAGATACTAGCCATAGCTATGAATCTAGATCCAACAGAGATGCTGATGATGAAGACAACTTAGTGGAACTTGAAGCATTGTTGGCAAAATGACTTCCTAGAGGCACTGGTAAATATAGAGGTAAGCTACCTTTAAAATGTTTTGCATGCAACAAGATTGGTCATATAGAAACTAATTTCCCTAATGGTGAAAATGAATACAAGAGAGACAAATTTAAGAAGTATAAGGGTAAAGGCAAGAGATATTGTCTTGTAGCTATTGACAGTGGTATTACTGATGAAGAATCTAATGATGATGCTAGTGAAGATATTGTGTTTGTAGCTATTAAGGAAGAAATATCAGATTAGAAGGCACTAGTATCCAGGATGGATAACTCTAATGATTAGATCATTGATAGTGGTTGTTCACATCACATGACCGGTGATCGAAATAAATTTTTTTCCTTGAAGGAATTTGATGGCGGTGTTGTTAGATTTGGCAATGACTCACCCTATATGGTTAAAGGTAAGGGAGTTATTTCTCTTAATGGGAAGAGTAGTGTTGATGATGTCTATTGGGTTGAAGGATTAAAGCACAATATTTTGAGTGTGGCACAACTTAACGACAAAGGATACCCACTGGAGTTTAGAAATGGTATGTGCAAAATCTTTGACAACAAAGGTGAATTGATTGCAACCAGGAAACAAACCAGAGTTAATCTATTTCATCTTAATCCTAAAGTTAGCAACTGTTTGATTGCAAAAATAGATGATAGATGGCTTTGGCATAGGAGATTTTGTCATATAAATTTTGACAATGTTGTTAAAGTAAGCAAGTCTAAAACAATAAGAGGTGTGCCTCAGTTAGACAAACTGGTTAATGTTCTTTGTAAAGAATGTCAGTTAGGGAAGATGACTTCTTCAACTTTCAAGAGAAAGTCCTTCTTAGTAGAGCACTTGTTAGATTTGGTTCATATAGATCTATGTGGACCAATAAGATCAAGAAGCATTCAAGGTGACAAATATTTCATGATCTTCACTGATGATTGTTTAAGGATGATGTGGATCATATTCTTGAAAGATAAGAATGAAGCTTTTGATAAATTCAAGGCATTCAGAGCCTTAGATGAGAAAGAGAGTGGCAAAAAGATAAAATGTCTGAGAATAGATCAAGGTGGTGAATTTACTTCTGAAGAATTCACTAAGTACTCTGATGAGAATGGTATCAAGCAAAAACTTTCTGCACTACGAACACCACAGCAGAATGGTATAACAGAGAGAAACAATTGGTCAGTGGTTGAAGCTGCTACGACTATGTTGATACAAGGAGGTGTAGCAAATATTTTTTAGAAAGAAGCTATAAGTACAACCGTCTACACAATGAACCAAGTTCTGGTGAAAAGAGGTAAGGAAAAGACCCCTTATGAATACTAGTATGGGAGATCAGCTGATGTTAGCTATTTTAAGATATTTGGAAGTAAATGTTTTATTAAAAGAGGTGATTACATAAGTAAGTTTGAAGCTAAGAGTGATGAAGGCATATTTCTTGGCTATTCCACCAAGAGTAAGGCCTATAAATGCTTCAACAACCGGACATAGAAAATTGTTGAGAGTGTTGATGTTCATGTAGATGAATGTCCTGAAGTTTCATATGTAACCAGTTCTGAGAAGAAGGATGAAGATCCTTGCATTTTTCTTATGGAACCTGAAAATGTTAAATAAGAAATTTGTAAAGCAAATCCTGATGTACTTGTTCAACCAAAATAAATAAATTCAAAAGAAGATGATAATGAAGAAGCTGAACCTGACGAGAATGATCATGTTATTCCTAAATATGTGAGGCTGAATCACAGTCTTGAACAGATTATTGGGGATAAGGATGCTGGAGTACTAACTAGAAGGAGAATAAGAGAGAACTCTTGCATGATCCTCACCTTTGAACCTAGAAGTGCTAAGGAGGCATTTGGTGATGATCATTTGATTAAAGCTATGGAGGAGGAGTTGGATCAAACTAAGAACAACAACATTTGGAACCTGGTACCCCGAACAGTAAACAAGAATGTTATAGGTACTAAATGGGTGTTCAAAAACAATATAAATGAAGATGGTGTTGTAGTTCACAACAAGGCAAGATTACTATGCAAAGGTTATGTGCAAGAAGAAGGAGAAGATTATGGAGAAATTTTTGCACCAGTAGCAAAACTAGAAGGTGTGAGAACATTACTTACATTTGTAACTCATAAGAAGTTCAAGGTATACCAGATGGATGTTAAGTCTGTATTTTTGAATGGGATATTGGAAGAAGAGGTTTATATAGAGTAGCCTGATGGTTATGCATTGATAGATAAGGAAGACATTGTGTGCAAATTGCATAAATATTTATATGGATTAAAGCAGGCACCCAGAGCATGGTATGAGCGACTTCATACTCATTTGATGATGATAGGCTTTGCTAGAACCAATGATGACAACAACATTTATCTCAAGTCTGAAGGAGATGAAATAATGGTCAATGAAGTATTTGTTGATGACATTATATTTGGAGGTAATGATGACATGAGTAATTGTTTTGTAGATGAAATGAAGAATGAGTTTGAGATGTCATTAGTAGGGGAAATAAAAAATTTCATAGGCTTGTAGATACAATAAATAAAGAATGGTATTTTCATTACTCAATCCAAGTATGTGAAAGAGGTTTTGAAGACTTTCGGTATGAGTGACTGTAAACCTGTTGGAACCCCAATGGTTACAGGTTGTAAGTTGTCCAAGGAAGATGTATCTAAGTCTATAGATGAAAAGGAATACAGGTCAATGACTGGCTAATTACAATATGTTGTTCACAGTTGACTGGATATTACCCATGTAGTTGGTATTGTTGTTAGATTTCAGAAGAATCCAAAGGAGGTACATTTGATGGCAACCAAGAGAATTTTTAGATATCTGAAAGGAACTATTGACTATGGGTTATGATATCCATTTGGTGGAAATTTTGATTTGAAGGCATACACAGATGCTGATTGGGTAGGAAATATTGATGATTGGAAGAGTACTATCGGTGGAGCATTATTTCTAGGTGGAAGGTTAGTTTCCTGGAGTAGTAAAAAGTAAAGTTGTACTTCACAATCTACTGCTGAAGCTAAGTATGTAGTAGCTTATATGAATTGCACACAAGCTATGTGGATGAGGCACATTTTGGAAGGTTTGAAGATGGAAATCTCAAAACCAATAAAGATTTTATGTGATAATACAAGTGCAATAAACATTTTTTAAAATCTTGTTATGCAGGCAAGGACTAAGCACATTGAATTGAAGTATCACTTCTTGAGGGAAAAAGTTCAAAGTAAAGATGTTATCTTGGAGCATGTTTCTACCAAGGAGCATCTTGCAGGTATCTTTACCAAACCTTTGCCTAAGACCACTTTCAAGTATCTTAGAATTCAATTGGGGGTTGTCCCTCTTCATGAAGTTAGTTCAACATGATGTTGATTGCATCAATCCCTGAATTACTTGTAGAATATTACATGGATTGATGAAGAAGTGGATGTATTCCATACGGGGAGCATCAAGTTGCAGTATGATGTTGATGCACAATAAGAGCATAATTACATGTTTTATTTTCACTTTGCCATTACTATCAAAGGGGGAGAAGGATGATGTGATTGAGGAGAAGAATTATGTGTCTGATTAGGTGAACTAGTGGAAAGCTGAAGACATGCAGAGCAAGGTGAATACTTGGTAATGTAAACTAGGATTCCTATTCACCAATCTCAGCAACAATCAGAGGTGTTGATATTTGTATTGCCATCAATGCCAAAGGGGGAGATTTTTGGAATTTTGATTTTGTTGGCATTTTGCATAGAGATTGCATTAATGATATGTTGTCATTGATGTCAATTGAACCGGTAATGGAATTCATGTTATTGCTGATATTGTTGTTTTTGATATTGGCTAGTAACTAGTTAGAAGATCTTTGTGGAAGATGTTGTAAACCGGTGTGTTAAGTTTGTGAGTTGAACCGGTAAACCGATGTAAAGGGCTAAACCTTTCTATGCATTGTAACCAGTAAACCCTATTAGTTGTTAAACCCTAACCAATCAAGTTTGTTGGTTTATTATCTGATGAGCGGTAATGATGGAGACAGGTGTGATCATTGTATGAGGATAAGTTCAAATTGTTTTGGTGCATTTGTTTATTGTCTAGGGAAGGAGAAAGGTGGATTGTAGCTAATGCACAACGCGTGATGAGTTACAAAGTCCGATGAAGTGGTGATCATGGAGCGGTTGGAATTTTATTGAAGAATGTGAAGAGATTGTCATGATTTCTAATGGTCAAGATTGCACCAACTTATTTGTAATCTCGATGATGAGAATTAAGTTTTTGTTGTGTTACCGACCTAATTGATTTATATTTAAGGTCAATGAAGTTGTTTGTAAGGGTTGTTGGCAAGATTGGCAGAAACCTGTTGAGTGTGTAGTTGCCTAACTAGTGAATGGATCTACACTTTGAGTGAAGGTAGATTGAATCTTAAAAGGATCTGATCAAGAAAATGTAGTGTTATTTAGACAGATCAAGAAAACCTTTTCTTTTCTAACAATTACAACAAAAGTAAAATCCCTTAACCGGGTAAGCTCTAACAAGCTTGGTTACTTAGTAAATCTTCTAACAAGGTGGCTCACTAGCTTGGATTCTTAAATCCTCCAGCAAGGTTAATCCTAATAGGGTATTGTTCTTTACATCAAGGCATATTTTTAAATCCCTTAACCAGGTGATTCCTAACCATAATTAATTCTTAATAGGACTTATTGTAAAGCTTTAACAGGCTTGCCTCCTAACAGGGCAAACTTCGGAAGAGTTCAGATAGCTATCCTTGTGAGTCTCATCTCACCATGGTTTTTAGCTACTTGGATTTTCCATGCATAAACATTGATGGACTTGAAAAGCACTAGGAGGGGGGGGGGGGGGTGAGTCAGTGACACCAAAAATAAAACTACTTCAAATACTAACCAGCAGATAAACTTAACAAAGCTTTTAAACACAATGCATGCAATCCAAAATGATATAACAACATCCACAAAAAGTAAAGCATCCACCATAACACAAGTGTTTTTACGTGGAAAACCCAAATAGGTAAAAACCACGACAAGATGGAACTCACAAGTTAACTATTTGCGGTAATAGATAACTAACTGGTTAAGGTCTACAAAGTGCTTTGCTAGGAGTGAATCTTGTTAGAGATCCCAAAGCTTGATTAGAAGCTTGTACCCTGTTAAAGGTAGTACCTTGTTAGGATTAAACTCGGTGGAGGATTTCTGAATCCAAACTAATGGATCACCCTATTAAAGGATTTAGACTTTGAAGCTTGTTAGAGCTTACCCAGTTAGGGGATTTGATTATGTTGTAATGGTTAGAAAACAACAAGAATGGTTTGATCTGTTCTAAGTAGCACAATACTTGCTCAATCAAATCCTTCTAAACATATTCAACACTTCTCTTTTGCATACTCTGCAACTTAACTCTTTTTCTTTTCTCACATAACATAACACTTTTTTTTACTGTTTTTAAAATAATTCATTGCAATGTCAATATATAGACCTTATGATTTCATGTCGGCCTTAAAAAATCATAACATAATTTCCTAGGTGCAGTGTATTTGGACAAGTGATCATAGCTCATCACAAAAATTGTTGCCAAGCAATTGGTGCAAGTAACTTCATCATGAAATATGGTAACTTATCACAAAATTACCAAATGCCGGTTGGAACAATCAAATACCGGTTTGAATAAAATATATGAACCATTGTCCTTAAATCTTTTCTTGATCTCCATCTTGATCTTCATCTTGATGCCGACTTAGTATAATCAGAGACTGTCTCTTATGCACATACCGGTTGACACAAAGTAACGATTAGAGATAAACCTCTTAGTATAACCTCTAACATACTGGTTGACAGAGTAAACAATTGAAGTTACACTGGTAGTCAATATAATCATATGTGTGTGTGAGAGTGTTTCATCAATGACAACAAATGATGAATACATTACAATCATCATCAAGCCAACAATCTCCCCCTTTGGCATTAATGGCAACACTTAGAAAATTTTACAATAATACCGCTAAGTGTGCATACACAACAAATTTACACATTTACTCATGCTCCCCCTTAATGCATACATAATACAAAATTTTCAAACACGTATACATATTTCTACTCCCCCTTTGACAACAATGCCAAATTGAAAAAGTAAAATATATATATAGAGAGAGAGAGAATTTGTATCAAAGTGTTCAACATATACAACAATAACTTAAAAGTTCATGCATTATCTAATCTCATAAAAATATCATTGAATCTCTTCTTCATCTATGACAAAACATTTTCCCATGATCCCAATATGTTCTCATTATACTCAAATGTAGACATCAGTTGTGAATGAAATTCTTCCATTGAGTCTAGTGTGTAGGTTTCAGGGGTTGCAAGAATAGCTTCTGCATTGGAGTGGGCTCACTGAAGTATGTCTTCCTATGATGTGAGCAGACTTTTGAGTTCTTTAAGAGATCGGAGTCTCTTTTCTTTCTCAATATCATGGATACCACAAATCATCTACATATTTGATAAAGGCAAATATAGAGTCCTGAAGTGGGATATATGCCTTGCATATCGTTTCTAGCTCTTGCACTATTTGTGTTTGTCTTTTTGAGATATCAAAATAACAGAAAGAAACATTAGAGGTAGAAGAAAGATACTTTACTCCTATTTCAATATCTTTACTCAACAAATCTTTATTGTGCAAAAGAGCTATTCTTCCATTATCAATATCTTTTGCCAGTTTTTCTCCATACTTCTTTTTGTGACTCTTTTCATCATAGAGTTGAGCAACATCTTCTAGTGACTTGATTTGATCAAATGCATCTACAATTAACTAACCAAGTTTACTAATAGGTGTAGATAGATGTGTTGGAGATGTTTCTGGTAGTAGACCAGATAAATTATCTACTGCAGTCTGAATTGTTTCAGCTTCAACCATTTTCTCTTTCAATCTCTTCTTATGCACTCTAGATTGCATGAGATTTTCAATCTTCATCATTTTTGATGTGCTCAAATTGTTCATATCAATAGGTCCTGAGATACTTAGAGAATCATCATCACCTTCATTAAGTTGTTCCTGCTTTGCTGGTTCAGAGGATACAACCTTAGTGACTGCTTTCTCTGTATTTTTTTCCATTTCCTTTTCAAAGGACTGTGTGACAAAAATTTCAGTAGGCTCCTTCTGAAAAACTTGAATGACTAGTGGAGATTGGGGTTTCTCTAGTTGTTCTATTTTCTATGGATTGTCCACTTTTAGTTGAGTTTTCAGTTGGTCAACTAAGGTAACCTATACATCAACATTTGCAGGAGGCTCCATATCTGGTGCAGTGTTATCTCTAGATAGGTCGACTATGTCATGAACATCATCAACAACATGAATAATGGAGTCATCCTTTTTATTGAGAGGATAGACCTCATCGGGTTGAATAATCTCTTCTTCATCCATTTTCGGTCGATGAACATCATCAACAATATTCTCCTCATTCATAGAGGACTGGATGAGTTCTTCCATTTTTTTGATTTCATAGGCTATTTTATGGGTCTTAGTTTCAACAATTGCCTTCTTTCCACTGAGTAACATCAGTCTTCTTGCTTTGAGTGTAAACTAAGATTAAGGCACTAATATCATCTTTAGAAAATTCAAAGAAATATTGTACAAATACCTCATCAATGATTTATTTTTCTAATTTAATAGCTTCCTCCCATTTATTCAAAAGAATGGTGTACACAGAATTTGAGATATCCTTTTCTAATTCATGTAGATATCTACTGTAGTGACACAGATGAGTGATTACCTGTTGAATCACTTGCTCTTTCTCATTTTTCAGTGAAGGAATCAAAATGTGTTTTTTACATTGTCAAACCTATTCCTCCTCAGTGTCTTCATTGTTCTTTTGAAATGGGTTCCTGGCTTGAAAGATGCTATATCAATAGGCACAATTGCCTTTGGCACTTCCTTAGCCTTCTTGGATATTATATCAATTGTTTTTGCCTTCTTTGATTCTTCATCAGACCCCGTTACCTCAGACTCTGGTTGCAAAATTGATTTTCTACCTCTCTTCTTTGTCTCCTTCTTAATATGTACTTTGGGTTCTGGTTCCTTTTTGGTTAGGACACTCCAGGTAACCCTAATACTCTTTATTGTTGGAGATGCTTCATCAGATTTTTTATTTTTTCCTCTTGCACTTTTTGTTAGAGTATTCAGGTATTTACTTGATTAATTAAACAATATTTGTTTAATTATTTAAGTTCTCTTTATCTCTTTTACACTTAAGCTAACTTTAGATGCATAATAATTAATTATTTTATTAATTATTATGTGCAAGCCTAGGTGTTCCTTTTTAGGGTTTCTTGACCTATTAGAGGTTGGATTCTTTTGCTTTATATTATTCCATTATCACATTACACATTTTGTGAATATTGAGCTCTCATCTTTTTGAGCATATTTTCTATGTATTGCTTCCTTACTTCTCCTTGTGATAGGTTATTCAGCTTGTAGAGATCTTTAGGCTCCTGTGGTGTTGTATTTATCAACTCTCACATGGTATCAGAGCTTCAGATCTACAACTATTTGTTCTTGTTTTGAGAATTTTTTTTTTTTCCATAAAAGTGGTCAAGCCACTAAAGTTTTTTATTAATTTTAGAAATTTTTACATCGGGTTCAAAAGGCATATCGACAGGAAAGAACCTACAAGAAAGCCTCCAGTTGTCGCCTTACATGTAAACCAAAGAACTAATCTACCCTTACAAAATAGTTGGATCCTCCAGCTTGTTTTGAGAATTTTGCATTGGAAGCAAATCTCGGGTTTTAGGAAGTTTTTTTTATGTACTTAGGGATAGGAATTTTTTCTAAGCACGTTGGACCTAAACAGACCTCACCATCATGCTCAGAAGACCCAAAAACCCTTATAGTCATATAAAACATGCCTAGTTTTGACTCCTGAGCATCTGGGGGTAATTTTCTTTTTTGAAGAGTGGGGTTTCGGAGGGTACCCCATACCTTCTGACAGTCTGGCCGACTGGACCTGTCAACACAGGTACCTCCCTTTTTGGCCCCCACCGGCCTCTGGGACCCTTCTCCCCGCTGCAGCAACCCACCGGCCCCTGTCGCAGCAGTACCCCACCGACCTCCCTGCCACCGACCGCCACAATTGCCCTGCCGACGCCCTCCTTCCCATTGCTGCCGATGCTCTTCACCACCCCCGTTGGACATAGCCTCACCATCATTTCCCTTTTTTTGCTGTCCACCTCTATGCTTTCCAGCTGTTGCCACGGCTCCTCCATCAGACACCACAACGCCACCACCTAGCCACCACAATGCCACTCACCCGCCACCGAAGCACTGCCCACGAGCCACCTCCGCCAGGCCCCTACCACCGGACCTCCACCCTCTTGTCTCTTTAAGAGGGGGTTCATTTTTTGGCCATATCTTGAGCATATAGAGTCATTTTTTTGAAAACGAATAGGCATCGAAAAGCTAGTTCAAAGTTGGACCTCGTGGTCTTGGAATTTTTTTCCAATTTTTTTGTTTGACTGTGTTTTTTTCCAGTCAAAGTGGGGTCTCTTTTTTGTACTCTGGGAGCCATAAAATGGGCATCCAACCTCTGTTTTTCAAAAAAAATAAAAATTGGAAAGCATGTGTTGTGTACTTTCCAGCCATATGGGTTTTCTTTCTAGATTTTGCTCGAGGAATATTTTATTCAATTTTTTTCTTTTTAGCACTTTGGTAGATATCTTGGTTGTTTCAGGTCCTGGGATCTCTTCTCCGAATAGGATGTCTCAGTTTTGGCTCTTCTTTTTGTTTCTGTAAAGTGGAAAATCACGATCGAACCCTAAGTGTTCCCCCCACCACTCCAAGGAGAGAGAAAGGAGGTCACTAGGGTTGACAGTTTTCACTTAGGGGAGACTTTACATTCAAAAGAGAGGTTGAAACCCACAAGATCCAATCCCACACAATGCAAGATTGGATTCTAAATGAGTTTCAAGGGTTAAGACAGCAAGGCTACCCTCTTTTGTAAAGAATGTAGATAGAAGGATTAAGCTAGGAATGCATGAAAAGTGAGAAAGATTCACTTATAAACTGAGATAGGGATATAGGATGAAGCTGCGGACCTGAAATTAGTAGTAAAATGTTGAGACGATGCTGTCCTAGAAATTTGAGCGAAAGTTGATGGGACGATGGCACCCGACGTGCACACGGTCCTCCGAAAAATCTGCGAAACGAAGGGGGATCTGTTCGTTTCTGCACAAGGATTCCAGATCTTCAATTATAGCCGCGTACCTGCAACCTACACACAAAAAAGTGAGGACGATTGGGGGGTTAGGGATTAGGGGTTTGCCTTTAGGTCAAACCCCGGTTTTGGAATTAACCAAGAAATGAGAAATGCCATAAATGTAAATGATTGTGATGTAATAAAGTACCAATACCTTGTTGTAAGAATGTTTGTATTCCTACATGCGAAGGTGTAAAGGTTGTTGTATGTTGTGTGTTGTATGTTGTATGTGATCTCTTCTTCAATGGTTGAATCCTTGTCTTGAATGCAACACTTAGCCTTGAATGGAGACTTAGAATGCTCAATTGCTTGAAGAAATGCTTGAATGCTTGAATGCTTGAATGTTTGAATATCGCTTCCGCCCCTTTTTTTCCATCTACCAAAATGGGAGAGGAAATGTAGTTTATATACTTGCCAATTAGGGTTGATAGACTAATTTTTACGACCTTAGGCTGACCAGGAAACATTATTTCCCAAATTGCAAACATAAAGACCCGATGCCCAAAAGAGACCAGGCCCAAAAATAGGGCCAAGGACCAGGGCGCTGGGCGCCATGGTCCTGGGCGACCAGGGCGCTGGGCGCCATGGTCTTGGGCGACCAGGGCGCTGGGCGCCATGGTCCTGAAGGACCAGGGCACTGGGTGCCATGGTCCCACCTCCAGGGACAATAGGGTGCAAGGAGGATCAGGCCAGGGTGCTGAAAAATGCAGTTTTTGATGTCATGAACAAGTTTCGGGGTCTCCATTCAGGTTCAGTGTTGCGTCGCCATCGTGAAGACCCAAATGCGGTTGAAATTGCAAGTGTCACAATTTTAGGACTCTACATTTAACCCCCACTTTAGCGGGAGTATAAGCGTATGCTCATACTTCCGGTAAAGTACAAGGAAACAACATTGAAAGACTTTCACCACATCAAGGAGGCAAGACACACCAAGCCCCCAGTGGACTAAGGATCTTACAACTTCGATTGACAAAGTAAAAGGGAAGATCACGAGGGAGAACCATGACTGTCAGTAGTAAGGTTCCCTCACTATGAGTCATGCAAGAAAAATACCAAAAATTTTCAAGGCAAAGCTAAGTTTGCCAAGAAATTTTCAAGTATCCTGAAAGGATAGACAAGGTGTATGCCCCCCTACGTTAAAGCGATCGCACACACCTCAATGGGGGTGATTGCTTTAAGGTAGTGATACACATAAAAAATGAGAAAGGAAAGGAGCACGTTATCACAAAGATTTAGCCCCCAAGTGTGAGATAAACCCAAGGATAATAGACACAAAACACAAAGCACAAGGTGACTTCGCTTTCCTCGAGGTCAGTATGCTATATGATAATTCATGTATATCATATGTATGTATGCATAATTGTTCTTCATTCCCCAATCAAGGAAGGTCACCTAGAAGAAGGGAACACATGTGTCTTTTGAGTCAACATGAGAGAGACCAAAAGAGATCTCAATGCTTTGCATCGTCCTCAAGTAGACAACACTAAGGATAAACAAATAGAAGAATGAGAATAACACATAGAAGAAGTAACACAAGAGAGGAGGAGAGAGTCTGCTATGCTAATGAAACTAGTCTAGCATGTCATCTACCCCCCGATCTTGCTGATCAATATTTCGAGAAGGTAGGAAACACACTAGAGGAGGAACATTGAACACAGCAGATGGAGCTATCACAAGATCCAAACAAGGGCCATGTTCATGTTCCAAGCCACGTTGTTCTTGTCTAGGAGCTAGGATAAGTGCTTTAGAAAATTCGTTAGATAAATGGTTATCAACATCAACATATTCATATTCACTATTAGAAGCAAGGGAAGTAACATTTTCATCATGAATAACATTTTCATCTATATCATCATCAAGATTTATAAAAATAGGATCTTTAACTCGCACAAGATCAAGACCATCATGCATCTTATGTTTAGGAGATTTTGGAGAAAATGGAATAATGCTTGTTGAAGGTGTGTTTGGGGATTGCAAAGTTTGAGAAGCAGCTGCCTAAGCTCTAAGACGACGCTTTCATCGACGTTCACGCGCAGAACGATTTCATCTAGTCTTAGTAGGAAGTGGAGAAGATTGAGTAGGAGGAATGTTCTCATCCTTATCACTTGGGTGTTTAGGTTGTGGTCTTTTAGGCTGGATAATAGAAGAGGAAGGTCTCTTCTCTCCATAAGAGGAAGGAGGAGGAACTGCTCCATATAAAGGAGGAATATTTGGTTTAGGAAGGAGACCAAGTCCATCATGACGAGGAGGTATAGGTCTGCTTTTAGAAAGTTTATTAGACATAGACATAGTCACATCCATAGGAATGGGTTGGGAATCTTCTTGAGGAAAGACATTAGTTTTATCTTTCAAAGGAAGAACCTCCTTCTCAAGAATGATAGGAATATCAATTTTGGGTGTTCTAGGTTCACTTAGAGATAGGATCGTATCTGTTTTCCACTTTTGATAAGATTTGAAAAGATGATCACTTCGCGGAGGAAGAGATTGGAATTGTTTAGGCCAAAAAAATCAATAGGAACGCTAGAAGTTCTTTCAGCTCGTTTAAAGAGACTATGATTGATAGTAACAACTTCATCATTATGGGAAAATTTCAAATACTTATGAATAGGAGAAGCAATAGCTTTCATGGAAGATAGCCAAGGATAGCCTAGCTTCACACAAAATTGTTCGGATGAAGGAATAATAGCAAAGTTCACATCAAGGGATTTGTTATGGACCTCAATAGGTAATGTAATAGAACCAATTGCAGGAGAAGAAAATGCATCGAATAATTTCACAATCACATCTATTTTGTCATAGATCACTTGATTCAATTGCAAAGTAAAAAGAAATTCTTCAGTAATAACATTAACCATGCACGAAGGATCAATAAGCACTCCACGGCAAGGTGTATTTTTGACTTTTGCAACTATATATAAAGGACCATCAAGTGCCCTAATAGTTTCACTAGAATCAAATGTGATGGAAGGTTCTTTAGGGTTTTCTTGCTGCTCTACAAAGTTAATCACATTCGGAGTCATAGACACAAGACCATCAGATGAGAAAGAGGAATCATTAGTCTCAATCACATTAGAGGTATGAGAAGGTAATGGATCAGTAAAAATCTTAAGATTTTGGTTAGGAGGAGCTATAGATGTATTGCCTTTATCATTCACTCCTGAAATAGAGATAGTATTATTATCAATCAAATCTTGAATTTTACCCTTTAAAACAAAACATTTTTTAGTATCATGCCCAGGTTGACGATGAAATTGACAAAAAGATTTGTTATCAAAGTAGGGTGAATTAATCTTTGCAGGATCTATTTGCTTTATAGGAGGGAGAGTAAGCACATTTTGTTCCAATAACTTATTCATAATACTATGCAATGATTCATTCAAAGGAGTAAACTTTCTTTCTTTCTTGAAAAACTTAGAAATAGGAGGCACACCTGATGCTGCATTCACATTGTTGTTGATGATGTTTTCATTGAATTTAATGGACTCTTTGTTCAGTTTAAACTTCCCAAATGGTTGTTGACTACTATCACCCTTATCACTTGGAGCCATAGGATTTGCTTGTTCCATTTGACTCACAGTCAGTTGATAATTGTGAAGAGTCGCACACAACTGTTGGAAAGAAGTAAACTCAGAAAACAGAAGTTTTTCTCTAATGTCTTTTTGTAAATTAGAAATAAAGATTCTTTGAATATCATTGTCAGGTACTAGAAAAGAGATTTGAGCATACAAATGCTTATATCTACCAATGAAATCAGTCACTTTTTCTTTAACACCTTGTTTACAATGCATTAAATCAATCAAAGTAACTTTAGGACTTATATTGTTTTGAAATTGTTGAATAAAAGCATTTGCAAGTTGTTCGAAAGAAGTAATAGAATAAGAAGGCAATGAGCAATACCATTGTAGGGCTTTATCTCTTAATGTCCTAGTAAACAGTTTTGCAAGCAACCTTTGGTCATAAGCAAAATCAGTACATATTGTTTGAAAAGTCTTAACATGTGTTAGAGGATCACCTTTACCATTATAAAGCTCCAAATGAGGGATTTCAACATGCTTAGGAGGGATAGCTCGAACAATATCAAGAGAAAGTGGGCTCGCAACATCAAATGTGGGCACACTAAACTTAGATTGATTCATAGAGGCAATTTGTTGCTGTAAAGAAGAGACAGTTTGTGCAAGATTGTTAATGGTTGCTTCAGTCGAAGAGTTCATATTAGACGTGTTAGATTGTGATGGAGGTATTATGTTATTGAAAGAAGGTATTGATTAAGAGTAAGGTGGCGGGACACTATGATAGTTAGTCATAGGAGATGATTGGAAAAGAGGAGCCAGGTTCATTTGTGGAGATGTAATAGGGACACTCATTGAAGGAATGAATGAAGAAGTTGGATTGAATGAAGGAAGAGGGTTAATTAAAGAGGAAGGATTTCCCCCATGACTAGTGATCATAGGCGGAATGTCTTGTATAGAAGTAGTCATTATGTTTGATGTAAAAGTAGGTACACTAGCAATAGAAGTCATTAAAGGAATAGAATGATTGACTTGAGTAGGAGGTTGTGTATAACCTAAAGTTTCGGCACAACTCTTCATAGGCATCACATTCGAATCCACAATGTGTGCAATACCACGCAAAATATCAATTCCACTCTTATCACTTTGAACCATACGTTTTAGACCCTCAATTAATGAAAGAGCTTGACTATCGGGATACTCTTGAGACATCCATTGCTGAAAATCATCAAATTGGTTATCCAATTTTGAAAGTTGTTCTACAGAAACCTCATGGAGAGCTTCTTCATCACTAGGAGGATTAGAGGAATTACTTGTGTCCTCGTTAAAAAGGCCATTCAAATTAGGTTCCATCTCCTCAGTAATTAAACCTTGGAAAGACTTAATTCTAAGGCTTCATCTAACGGGAATAGTGTAAGTAGGGCTTATTGTTGTAAAACTCATGCACTAGAGAGAGAGAGAAGATTTTGAATTTTAGAGGTAGCAAATTTCAGTAAAATCAGCCAATCTCCTAGATTTAAACTATTAAATGCAATCACGACAATCTCCTAAAATTTCGGAAAAAATGTCAGGGACCGTGGCGAACGGAGTGCACACGGTCCTCGCAACTTTTTTCAAAATTTTCAAAGATGAAAGTTATGATGATTTTAAAGCTAATATGAAAAAATTGAGTGATTTTATGATCCGTAGATAGGCCAAATTAAAGTTGCAATCTCAAAATTGAACCCTACCAAGATTGTTGAAAAATGCAAAATTTGAATTTTGAAAAAGAGAGGGAAACTGAAATTTTGAATTTTATGATTTTAGAGGGAATACCAAAAGCAATGCAGGTTTTGAAATTTAAAAATTGACTCAATTTCACGCAAAATTCAATTTTGAAAGCGGAAATCAAAGTAGGTATAATTAAACACTTAATTTCAAAAGTCACAAATTGCAAGAATTTGAATAAAGCACTGAAATTTCGAATGAATGCCAACACACTTTTCAAATTTAGGACAGTAAGAACACAATTTTGACATAAAATTTCAATTTCAACAATTTTTGAATGATTAGGAGCCTTAATCCAAGCAATCACTAGACCAACTTTGACTTTAATTATGAAAGTGTTGGAATTGATAAAATCAGCCAAAATTCTGGATTTTAGCAGAAAAATACAGTAAGATCTAACTCCCGAAATTTCGGAAAAAATGTCAGGGATGATGGCGCTCGGGGTGCACACGGTCCTCGCAACTTTTTTCCAAATTTTCAGGGATGAAAGATATTATGATTTTGTTGCGGAATCTAAAGTTATAGCCAATTTGGAGATGTTTTGATCAATGAAATTATCAGTCAAAGGTTGAATCAAGAGGGTTTTAAAAATTAGGGTTTTGACACTTAACCACTTAATTTTCAAAATTAAAGCACAGATATGATTTGATAATTTGCAGTAGAAGGGTAGATCTGAAACAAGCATTAACAATTAGACATTTCACAAGCTTAATTACTAAAAAGAAAATTTAGGGTTTTTATGCAATTAACCTCTAAAATTTGCAAAAGATCAAACATGGAAATGTAATTAAGGCATCCAATTTTTCAGATCTAACCATGAATAATCAGAAAGGATGTTCACGTCAGGTTCACCAAAATGTAAAGCGAAAAATCACGATCGAACCCTAAGTGTTCCCCCCACCACTCCAAGGAGAGAGAAAGGAGGTCACTAGGTTTGACGGTTTTCACTTAGGGGAGACTTCACATTCAAAAGAGGGGTTGAAACCCACAAGATCCAATCCCACACAATGCAAGATTGGATTCTAAATGAGTTTCAAGGGTTAAGACAGCAAGGCTACCCTCTTTTGTAAAGAATGTAGATAGAAGGATTAAGCTAGGAATGCATGAAAAGTGAGAAAGATTCACTTATAAACTGAGATAGGGATATAGGATGAAGCTGCGGACCTGGAATTAGTAGTAAAATGTCAAGACGACGCTGTCCTACAAATTTGAGCGAAAGTTGACGGGACGATGGCACTGGGCGCCATGGTCCCACCTCCAGGGACAACAGGGTGCAAGGAGGATCAGGCCAGGGTGCTGAAAAATGCAGTTTTTGATGTCATGAACAAGTTTTGGGGTCTCCATTCAGGTTCAGTGTTGCGTCACCATCGTGAAGACCCAAATGCGGTCGAAATTGCAAGTGTTGCAATTTTAGGACACTATAGTTTCCAATCTTCTTATCATTGTAGCATTTCATTTATGCAAACACACTGAGATAAAGTGCCATCATGCATTGCTTACTTGGGATTTTGCACATCTTGTGCCTTATTGTACATGCACTACTTATAAGGTGCCATGGGGGGGTTGATGTTTGCCTTTTGTTTGTCATCCACCTTCGTCAAGTGAGTGTTCCTTCCATGACATTCGACTCATGTTGTGTGTCAAGTGAGTGTTCCTTCCACGACACTATGTACTGTCTCTGCGCCTTCGATGTTCTTGGTTCTTCGTTATGTAGTTCTTGTTGGCTGTTCTTTTTAGTGTACTTGTCCCTCTCCCTCTTCAACATTATGGGGAGGTTTGTCCTATTGGTTCTAATGCTTCCTTGGTTTGATTGATCAGCTCTTCAAGCTTTGATTTCTCATGCCATCTGTATCTTCGAGTTCAATTGTTTGCCTTTGTTTGCCTTCTGATTTGAGTAGTGTCATTTGAGGGCACTCATACAGATTACAGTCTTCTCTACCTGGTCATGTTCTATTTTAGTGGAGGTTCTTCAAATCAGCAGTTATTCTTCGACAGTGTTTGCAGGTTCTTCATGCTTCAGTGATTCTTCCGATCTTCTCTTGTTCCTATCTTTTTGGAACATTCTTGTTTGGAGGCCTTTTCAGTCCCTCTTCTTGTTCTTTTATCTGTTTTTGGAGAGAAGTTTTTTCCTATTGAGTTTTCTCCTTTTTCTCCATTTCATAGAGATTTCATTGTATTTGGGTACCTGATCAGGCTTTGTTGCTAGAACCCATCTTTCCTACTTTCAGTAGTTGTTCTAGGTTTTAGCTTCTCCCTAAGTCTAGCTTAAGGCACGTGTTAGAGTATTTGGGTATTTACTTGATTAATTAAATAATATTTGTTTAATTATTTAAGTTCCCTTTATCTCTTTTACACTTAAGCTAACTTTAGGTGCATAATAATTAATTCTTTTATTAATTATTATGTGCAAGCCTCGATTTTCCTTTTTAGGGTTTCTTGACCTATTAGAGGTTGGATTCTTTTCCTTTGTATTATTTCATTATCACATTACACATTTTATGAATATTGAGCTCTCATCTTTTTGAGCATATTTTCTGTGTATTACTTTTTCTGTCATTTGCTTCCTTGCTTCTCCTTGTAACAGGTTATTTAGCTTGCAAAGATCTTTAGGCTCTTGTGGTGTTGTATTTCTCAACTTTCACACTTTTAATAAGTGCAGTATTGGTTTTTGCAGGTGCATCTTGGACTATCACAATGTCCAATTTTGCCTTCTTTTTGTCTTTAGGTGATGTTAATAGGGTATTAGCATAACCAACTAGTAGATCATAGTTTACCTCATAACTCATGTCTTCCATTTCTTCCTCTCTTGGCTCAATTGCTTGCATCAGGCAAAAATCAGTGGTAATAGTGAAGATTATATCCTTTCAAAGTGCTTTACCACTTCTTCTGGTAGTCTCATTCTCATGCTCATTTTCTTTTGGAACTCGTTAAAATAATTATTCATGACAATAGGGAAAGTATTCTTTACAGCCTTGATGTTGTTCTTAATTTGTGCCGAGATTGGTGAGTCCTTAGACCACTCAATGTCTCCAATTCCTGGTAGAAAGTTCTGAAAATAAAAGAATAATCCAACTAATAGCCGACCAAATAAGAATTTTAAACTGCTATCCTTTTTGATAGATTGCAAATTCAAAAATAATTGACTCCTGATAGCTTCACAGAGATCATAATTTGCATTATCGACAATCATTCTATGAGTTGTATGAACTACTGTTGAAGGGACACTGTTAAGTCTACTAGAGTAAAATACTCAGTAGCCTATTACCATTATTGCTAGTTTTACTACAATTCCTTAATATTGTTAGCAAAAAAAGAACGCCCATCAGATGTAGAATTGGTTAAGTTGAAGACAGTATTCTTAGAATTTCTCCTTAACTCGGGTACTTCACCAGTTGAGAAATAGCCAGTCATAGCCTGAATGGCTTCCTTTGTAATTGTGTGAGTTCTTTCTAAATACATGTTTTCTCCATGAACTCGACTCAAAATGATTCTGATATGCGCTTCTTTGAAATCTTCAAAAAAACAAGTGGCATTATGAAAACCCTTTTCAAAAACCCTAGCATACTTTGTCGTAATCTTACCATTCTCATCACAAAGTGATTTCAACTATGTGTAAATGTATAGAGATCCTAAATCTTCTATCTTGCAGTTAATAACTAGACAAATCACCTTTGACCAAAACTCCACTCAGAATTTATGACAATGCATTATATGACACAATCTGTTCTGCCTTTACAGCTTCCATAGGCTCAGAAGTAATTATTAACCTTTCTACATTCTTTGAAGTTGATGCCATTTCAGGTGAATAGGATTCAAAGTAGAATGTTCAAAGAAATACCTTGTTTCGTGCACGTTGCCCCGTTTACTAGTTGAAATGTCCAACTGCACACCAGTTCGACCTTTTGCAACTTTTAATAGCTTAATTTCATAAATTACAAAACAATTCAGCAATTAACAACAAAACAATCTTTCTCAACTCAGCAAGCGCTCCAAATTTCTTTCTCGAATGCGTTAGGGTAAAAATGACAAAGTAAAACTCTCTTTTATCCTTTTTACCTACTGTATTAAATTCTCACTCGTTAGGGTTACACACCCTAATTTCACCACTCAAGGGGAAAACCGGATGATAACATATTGACAAAAAGTTACCAAAATTTCATGTTTCAAAATTCTTTTCCCGCTCATTTTTCACAAGGGGTCCAAAGGTATTTTAATTATTAAGCTCCCCTTAGCCATATTAAAAAGGCTTAAGTCACCGGTGCAGGGTTCTCTTCACTGGGTGAAGGAACCGTTTTTTCTTCAGGTGAGTCATCACTTTTCTTCTTCCAAATCTGATTCATTTCCTCTCTGGTTTCTTCAACATTAACTTTTTTCTTTCCTTTCTGATTTTTAGAAGAATTGACCAGTTTGCTATTTCTGGATCTACAAAATTTTGCCAAGTGCCCCTGTTTGTTACAGTGATAACATGCCATACTAGATGATTGCCAAGGTCCCACATTTCCTCTTCTTGTTCTTCTTCTGCAATTCATAGCCACATGACCAAAGTTATTATAGATGGTGCAAATAACATTTGTTACCTTTTCCACCTCAAATGGACTAAACCGGTTGTCATAGGGTCTTTGCTAGTTTAGGTTTCCCTGGTTATTAAAATTTCTTATCTGGTCACCATTTGGTCTTGGATGCATGTATGGTACAAGATTGTTTGCTCCATATCTGCACTCAATAGATCTATGTCCATACATTCCACGTGTGAAACAATGACCTTCAAATTTCTTAGACACATACCTAGCATTAGTATTGTAACTTGCATTTCTGTTAGGTTTGTCTCTACAAACATTTGTAGTGTGACCAATTTTATGGCAAACAAAAGAAACAGGTTTAAATACCTTCTTACTGGTAGGCTTATTGATCTTAGGAGCATATTTGTTCCTAGGATTGTTCCTCTTGGTACTAGAGGATTCACCTTTTTCAGTTGTGTGAAAACCAAGTCCAGAGATATCACCCTTCATTCTTTGTGATTGAATTTGTTCTTCCAGCATGGTAGAACTTCTACTGAACTTCTCCAATTTCTCATTGGCTTCAGCAAGCTGTTTGGTGAGATATTCATTATGCTTTGATAGGTTCTCTCTCAGAGATGATGCTAGTTCAAGATCTAGCTATAGGTTCTCCTTTTCTTCTCTTTTAGCAATCAAATGCTCATGCATAGTGACACTTTCTCTTTTGATCGTTGTAATCTCTTGATCTCTTTCCTTGATAATATCTTCAGCAGCTCTTCTGGCTTCCAGTTCTTGACTGCTGTGGATAGTGAGACTTTCTAGCTCTCTCCTCAGATTCAGTTTCTCACCATTTAACTTTTCAACTTCTTCTACTAAGGCATCAATATTGACTTCATCTAAAGAACTATTATCAGATATCTCTCATAGTTTTTCAGTTAGCTCTCTCCTTTTGACTTGTGAAGCTTTCAGTTTGACCCTAAGGGTTTCAAGTTCATTTCTGCTAGCTTCTAGCTCTATATCCATTTCGAAGTAGCTCATGTCCCTGATGGTGGTTTCAAGGCTCCCTTCTATGAAATTAGGCTTCAAAGAAGTTAGGCTCTGATACCAATTGATGGACTTGAAAAGCACTAAGAGGGGGGGGTGTGAATCAATGACACCAAAAATAAAACTACTTCAAACACTAATCGATAGATGAACTTAACAAAGCTTTTAAACACAATGCATGCAATCCAAAATGATATAACAACATCCACAAAAAGTAAAGCATCTACTATAACACGTGTTTGTATGTGGAAAACCCAAATAGGTAAAAACCACGGTGAGATGGAACTCACAAGTTAACTATTTGCAGTAATAGATAACTGACCGGTTAAGGTCTACAAAGTGCTCTGCTAGGAGTGAATCTTGTTAGAGATCCCAAAGCTTGATTAGAAGCTTGTACCCTGTTAAAGGTAGTACCCTGTTAGGAGTAACCTTGGTGGAAGATTTCTAAATCCAAACTAATGGATCACCCTGTCAAAGGATTTACACTTTGAAGCTTGTTAGAGCTTACCCAGTTAGGGGATTTGATTATGTTTTAATGGTTAGAAAACAACAAGAATGGTTTGATTTGTTCTGAGTAGCACAATACTTGCTTAATTAGATCCTTCTAAACATATTCAACACTACTCTTGTGCATGCTCTGCAACTTAACTCTTTTTCCTTTCGCACATAACATAACACTTTTTTTTACTATTTTTAAAATAATTCATTGCGATGTCAATATATAGACCTTATAATTTCATGTCGACCTTAAGAAATCATAACACAATTTCCTAGGTGTACTGTATCTGGACAAGTGATCATAACTCATCACAAAAACTACCGCCAAGCAATCGGTGCAAGTAACTTCATCATGAAATGTGGTAACTCATCACAAAATTACTAAATACCAGTTGGAACAATCAAATCCCGATTTGAATAAAACATATGAACAGTTGTCCTTAAATCTCCGCTTGGTCTTCATCTTGATGTTGACTTAGTATAATCACAGTCTGTTTCGTATGCACATACCGGTTAATAGAAAATACCAGTTTGACATAAACCTCTTAGTATAACCTCTAACATGCCGGTTGACAGAGTAAACAATTGAAGTTACAGCGGTAGTCAATATAATCATATGTGTGTGTGAGATAGTGTGTCATCAATGAAAACAAATGATGAATACATTACAATCATCATCAATGACAACAATTGATGAATACATTACATATGTCCTTAAAGCCATTATTTTTGGGTGTTTTGGTATTTAAGAATTGGTGTTTTGATCTTGTCTCCCCTACTCTGCATCAACTTAAAATTTAATTATCTAAATATTAAGCTTTTTAAAAATGTCCAATTACTATAAAAACTATAACTAGAGTACCACAATTCTTATTTTGATCACATCTTCAAATTTTGAATATGAGAATCTCAAATTATGTATCCAAGTTTAGGTTTAGCTGATTTTGAATCCCTTTTTTAATCTTTCATCTCCATGTACTTATCCTTTAAGAAGGAATTTTATGACTATTTAGATCCATTTATAGGTATGTGAATTCGATTAAAAAGGCAAGATTCAAAATGAGAAAATCATATTTTAAACATTGTGAAGTCACCTTATGCGGTTATGTCTAGGGAATAAAACCATACTTGCAATGTACTTTGAGGTGGTTGAAAGACGAGGAAAAATCTAGAAATAAGGTTTTTAATTCTAAAAAGGTTAGGCATGGGATATGAACTATAGGATTGGACAATATATTATACCAAATGATCATAAAGGGTCATCATAACATTTATAATGATAAATTTAAGAATGTGTTAAAATAAATCAAAATTTGTTAATTGGGCACATTTTATCTCTATGTTTCCCCCCCTTATGGTTGCACGTGAGCTTAACGTAATCGTAAATACTAAATAAAATTAAAGTTTTAATCATCAAATGTGATTCAAGTAATATAGAAGGACTTTATTGGTGTTATTTTCTTTGTCTTTACTCTAACAAAGTATTTGAATCTACAAAACACACAAGGGATCTAGATAAGTGTACACATAATAAAAATTTCATAAATAATTTTTGTAGATTTAATGAATTTTATCTCATTTATGAAATCAAGAAGGTATTCACAAGGAAAAAAAGGACCATATTATATGTGATAAGTATTTAATTATTGAGTTGGCATTACTAAAGATACAATCCATTATCAATGTGTGAGGTATAGGATCCATAATGTGATTACATAGTGTAGGAGATGTAAAGGTGTCACTCTAACTATTGTAAGGTGTATGACCAATCCATATAGTTACTTCAACTATTTTTGTGGTGTATGAGTAATAAATATAACATATTAACCATTAATATAGCTTATGTGATACAAGATAGGATTATATCTCCTAAAATTGGTAAAATTATGATCAATTTGACACAAGGAAATATATGTTTTGAGGGGTAGAATGGGTGGACATAGCAATGTGTTCCCCTAAAGTGATGTTGTTGTTGTTTTATTTTTGTTTTTTTTAATGTAATCATTTAAGTTCAAAATACAAGGGGAAAAATTATGGCACTCAATTTAAGTGCTACACAAGTTATATCATTAAATTACAACATGATATATCACTAAATGAGATATTGTTTAATAGGTATAATATATTAGTAGTAATTTACATAGCTTTTTTTATAATCTAAGCATAGAAAAAAATTAAGCATGTCATAATAAAAGTGTTAAACAATACCATTTAAGAAATATGTGTGGCATTAATCATTAAGATAAGAGATACCATTCACCTTGTAGTCTTAAATTTTTATTAATATATATTTCATTATGTAAATGAATAATATACAATCTTTGAACATGTTGGAGTGGACTAAACAAGATGCCCATGTGTGTGTTTACCATTATTTATTATGTATTTTTTTCTCTTGGATACTTTGGATATTGTGGAGGAAAGAATTAGATAAGAATGTTACACTACAAATATTAAAATTGAGAGTTACCTAGAGTGTTTTCCTGATTTGGTAGCTATAACAAAATTATTAAATATCCTCATGGAGCACCTATGACTAGAATATTGTTCAATTTGACCATTATGATATAATCTATGACATCTATGATATATAATAAGGGTATAAATGTCGTGGTAGGTGTAAGAAGAGTTGCATACTATTATGAGATGCTTGACCATGACCATATGGAATTAGAATTCTTTCATGGCTAGCAATTTTAGATATCACTTGATTTCTTGTTTAAAATTGTCTATATATTGAAGTATATGATAATGGATTAATATAAGTTATTTACAAGTCATCTTATGCTATTATAGTTTACTATCAAAGAGATAAGTAGTTATACTATTGTAAGTTACTCTTTAGATTAATACAATTTTGTGTCTCTTTGGTGGTTTAGGTTTTTTTCATAAGGGTTTATCCATGTAAATATAATGTTATTGTTTAATTTTTTTGTGTTTTCTTCTTTGTCATTTTTGTAATTTTATTAGCCTAATTGCATCCTTTGTTGCATTAAATATCTTTTGTAATAATATTTTTATTGTGTTGTTACCATATTAATCAATATTCAAATTGTATGTTATGCAATTGAACAATAATATATAATGTTACAATATAAAAATGTTGGATCAAATAAAATTGATTTCAAGGAAGAACACTAAAAGAAAGATCAACACTTTGTGTGTATAAATTATCATTACAACACAAAAGATATATATTTTCTATACTTGATAGTAGATATATGTTGAATGAGAGTTATGCAAGTACCATTAATATAAATAAAAAATTGGATGATATCAACAATTCTTAAGACCAATGGCATGCATATTAAAAAAGAGGAAGGAATAAGAACATAGAATGGAGAGACAAGATAAGCAAAGATGAGATGAAGAAATGCCTCTTGAGTGGGAAATATATACAAGAATAATAAGGAAAAGGGGAAACATCACAAGTTTCATCATAGGTAATGGAATGATTAGTAGATGTCATAGGTAGAAGAATAATACAAATGGCACAATCAAGAAGAGGGAGATTGCATGATCCAAGAAGAATCACATGGTATTGTTGATGGGTGTTTTGACACACTCACCAATAGTCAGGTAGAATATGAAATGTATACCACCTCTCCTAAAAAGAAATTAATCTTGAAAGACAAATTACTCCAAGGTTTCTATAGTTGAGTCATGACGGTGTTGGGTCAGTCAATGGCTACTGTGAATGTACTTGTCAAGGGGCTTGCTAGTTGAAACAAAACAAACAAAATCCTTTTTTTGTATTTTCTAATTTTCACTTAATGAAAAAAAAATCCAAAGATAGATTAGGTTAATAAGAGATAAATACTAAACCAATATTGAAAAAGTTAATGTACTGCAAAGTCAATGGATCACAACAAGGTATTATCAATAACATCTAATTAGCATTTAGAAGGAACGTTCCATGAAATATGCAAAGTCATACAACCCACATATAAACAAAAATGAATATCACAAGATCATAAAATTTTTCTATTATTTTATCCTCATACACCATTAACATGCACAATATGATTTAGAAAACAATAAAACTTGAAAGGACAAGTTGTTGATTCAGATGGAAGAAGATACCAGACTACGAAGAACAGAAACCAAGAGAACACATATTGTAGATTAGGCAATCCACAAGTTGATTTTGTATTAATCTTTGTAAAATGATAACAATATCTTCAAGAGTTCATGGGAAAGAAATTGCATAAAACTAAATTATCTAGCTAAATGTCCTTGAATCATCAATTTGTGGACCCTAATAATGGGCCAAATTCTACAATTTATAGTTTTACTATGTTGGCATTTGATTGAAGATTGCATTGATGAACTATTGTATTGTCATTGATGTCAATTGTAACTAGTAATGATGTTGTTATGCAACCGGTAGGTGAGAAAGTGAAGGGAACCGGTATTACTTTAGAAGCAGTGAGATCAACCGATAACCCTACCTGTTGATGTGCCAAACCCTAACTAATGGAGCTTGGTGAATCGGTTGTATTGATTTATTATCAAATGATGATTGGTAATAATAATGCCATGTATGCATATTATATGTGATAAGTTCCAAGTGGTTTTTGGTGCATAGAGATAATGGTTTTATCTTGGGAATGAGCGAATACATTGCATGAAGTGGAAACCGCGTGATGAGTTACAGGAATCAATGAAATGGTTATCAAGGAGTGGTCAAGGTTGTCTTGAACAATGTGCAATGATTGATATGTAATCCAATGGTCATACTTGAATCAATTTTTTTGTAATCTCTATGAGATCTTAGATTTGTGATGTGTTATCGACCTATTGTTTTGCTTATGAGGTCGATGAGTTGTTTTGTTGTAGTGTTGGAAATTTTGGTTAAGTGTCAGTGTGATTGATTGTCGAACCAGTAGGAGTATCTGCAGTATGTGTGAAGGAAGATAGGAGCATGAAAAGGATCTGATCAAGAAGAGTAGTTCTATTTACCCAATCAATAAACCTTTGTTGTTCTCTAACAGTTACAATAGTTAAATCCCTTAACTGGGTAAGCTTTAATAGGCTTAGTGCTTTCTAAATCCTCTAACTAGGTGATCCATTAGCTTGGATTTCAAATCCTCTATCGAGGTTACTCCTAATAGGGCATTATAGTCAATCCCTTAACCGGGTGGTCCCTAACATGATCTTTTCTTAACACGACATTTTGTAAAGCTCTAACGGGTTTGGCTCCTAACAGGGTGAACTTCATAAGAGTTCAGAATACTTGTGGGTATTCATCCCCATCATGGTTTTTCCCATTTGGGTTTCCACGTCAAAAATCATTGTGTCAAGTGGTGAATGGTTTTTGTGGTTATGTTTTGATATGGTTAATTTGCTTAACTATTAAATCTACTTAGTTATGTTAAGATGACTGACAGTTATTTGAGATTTTACTAATGTTAGTAAAGTATTTTGATGTTTTGGTTAAATGGTTTGGGAGTTTCAAAGTTGTTATACTGTTGTTTTGATATGCCAGTCAAACTAGTAAACTATCAGTGCTATTGCAATTTGTAGCTCAGTGTTTGAACCAGTTAGTTCAGTGATTGGCTTGTGAGATTTTTTTTGATTTTGGTGAAAGTTAAGTCAGTTTTCTATCTACTGATTCACCCCCCTATCTTAGTAGTTGTCTAGATCCTTATTGATTCATCATATCATCATACCCTACATTCTAGGAAGGCATCATGCCTGCAAACTAGGATTACAAAATGAAGGGAGTCATAGTTGACATGCAAGTCACTACCTATGAACTCCAGTTAAGTGGTACTAAACTAGTACTTGACGTTCACTTCCAAAACAGTGCTCCAGCAACAAGAACTTCGAACCATGCAACAATAATTCTCAAAAAGAAAATATGAGATGCAAATCCAATAAACAACTTAGTTGTGATGGTGGTGATAGTTCTCCAACATGCATTAGGCCTTCTACAACTACCTGTTCGTTATTCACTTCTTCTTATAGTTTTGGTAGTTGTTGATAAAGCAGTCCAGGGATGCGGTAGGTGGGTCAGCAATGTAACTTATCTAGAATTTAGATACTATGATTATCTCTTTACTGCTCTCTGACTTACTAACCATCTGATCCATTATTATCTCAGCTCCTTGACACTAGAAAATTATATCTATTCATTTTGTCCACAATAAACTCCAAGTATCTACAAAATGATCAGCAACATAAGAATCCCAATTGTTGAGTATAGCTTCCTGATGTAATAAGCCATATTTCTTGAGAGTGGCCATGTCTTCCCAACAATTTAATCAAAAATTGCTCATATTTCTCAAGTGCATCAAGGAGTGGATGATATTCTTTAAGAACTTTGATATGGCTTTGCTTCATAATTTCTATCTTTAGATCTAAAATATCTATACATGATTGCAATCTATCAATAGTCTCTCCTCCCAAAAAGTCTTCCTTTTGCAACCACATCTTCTTCTAATCCTCTATTTTTCTTTAGAACCTTATGCTTTTTGGAAAACTGAAGAAGTTGTTGCTCCCATTGTGTGAAATAGTAAACAAGAGCATTTTCATTAAAATAAGCTTCTTCAACCATCTCCATTGTATTTTGTATGAACATTTTAACTTTATTCAATTGATCCTTTTCCTAATTCTTAACTAGTGTTGCTACATTCCTCATCTTATATAATGCCTTAATATCACCCTGCGGGAGTGATGAAGTAGATGGAAAGGCATCATCAGTTCTAGAATCTAGAGGCTCAACTATCTCCATGATTAGTTGCTTATATTGCCTCAATTATGCCTTGACCTCTGCCTTATTTTATATTCTTTCTCCAACCTTGTTTTGAAAGTGGAAGTAGCAACAATTGGAGTATCAATCTCCCCCCACTTGATCTGCCTACCCAAATTAACTTCTGAAAGTTGGTACCTAGGGGTGGCTTGAGAGGCTTCCTTAGAATCTTGAACCGATGCGTCTATACTAGAAATTATATCTCTTGAATCTATCCTTGAGAGGTGATGAATTGTTCTTTCTCTCTTTACTCCCCTTGGAGATTCAATAATTGCCTCCTACAAGGTTATATTCGAGAGGACGACCTTTTCCTTCTTCTTAAAGGTAAACTTTAACCATTGAGGCACAATGTCATCTTGTTCCTCTATCTACACCATTACCTCTGCAGTGATCCTATGAGATTCTATATTCCACTCCTGCTCTTCTTCTTGGTACTCTCCATCTTGTTGTTCTTCCTCTTGTTGTTCTTGTTGATCTTATTGTTTCTCTTGCTAATGTGGAGTTGGTGGCTTTTGATGTCCTTGAGCAACCTATTGAGCAAGATTATCCCAAAGCACCTGATCGGAATCGAGTTGTTGTTTCTTTGCTAGCTCCTCCAACTTCTCAAAAACTTTCTCTTCAAATATCTTTTCTGTTTCTTTTGTATGCCTTTTCTCATTTCCCCCTAATTATTGAAGTAATATTTTTCTGGTCTTGAGGAGTAAGGACCATCCTTTCATCTTACTCATCATGCTCAACATGTTCTGAACCATGTACTTTTTCTCCCATAACTTGTACATGTATTTCCATTGGTTGCACCTGTACTTCTGGCTCTTAGGTAGCCTCCAATTGCTTCTCATGCTGAGTTGTAGTGGGTTCCTCTTGTGGTTCATTTTGTTTCTTTTAAACCTTTCTCCTTTTTGGAATAACTGCAATTGGCTCATCATCTTGATCTGAATCGGTTTCAATATTATGGATGATGACCTTTTCTTGGGTTGGCACTGGAGTAGGTGTAGGCTTTTGTGTAGGATGAGATTGTGTTGAAGGAGCAGGAGGGGGTTGTGTTTTGGTAGTCTCAGTTTAAGAGGCACCCTCTCCTAGAACCATCCCAATATTAGGAACAATGGGAGTAATGGAAGCCTATGAAATAACTTGCAGTCTTGTATTAATCCCATGATCAACAACAAGCTTTAGCAATTCCCACTCCCTTATTTTAGCATCTAATTGTCTTTTCAATTCTCATTCATCAATTGGAGCAGCTACCTCCTCAGGATCAATGGAAGTGTTCTTCCTTGAATCAGACCTTGTTCTTCTTGTATATTCCTTGTGCACTTTGGTCTAAGGGTTGTCCATAGCTTTTCCTTTCTTATTTTCCTTGGTGGCACTTGGATGAATCCACAAATCAAGCCATTGTTTGGTTCTTTCTACCATCTTCTCAGTAATAACATTAATGTCAACTTCTTTTGGAGTTGAACATCTAATAGGAGTGAGAGGATTTTTATTGATCCCATTCTCTTTGAATATTGGATCCAACAATTCTCCATCATCTTTGAACTCTTTTGGAAGATTTGTTTCAATTTCAAAATCCCTAATCTGGGGCATTGTCAACTTGTAATATCCTTTTTCTCTAGCCTCAAATCTATCTTGTAAATTAGCCCAAAAATATTCTAAGGCTAGCTGGTGACCCTTGTATGAAATAGGAATCATTTGTTTTAGTTTACCATATGGGTCATATCTTTCTCTAGAATAATTGAACTCCTTTAGGCTCAAATATTGAAATTCTTTTTATGTTGCCTTACCTTCCTATATATAAGGACATGTGTGATGTTCTAAAGACACCAGTAAATTAATTCCATTCTTATTCTTTAGTCTTAGAAATGCCTTAATTGTCTAACATACTCTAGAATGATTATTCTATTGCTACAATACCTTGGTAGTAGGAATGGGTTGCCTATAAAGTCGCTGACCCAAAGGTAGGTGGATCATTGGTTTTGTAAAAAATTGGGGTTAGTTTGTACCCTATATCACTTGTAAGCTTTATTATTATAGCATAAATGAATGCATCATTCAGTCTCTTGAAATGTAGCTTGGACTGGGAGATAGGTAGTTGAGTGTAATATTCCCACACTTTCTTTTATCTAGGTTCTTCTCCCAATTTTCCTTCAGTCTTCAATCCTAGGAACTTGCCAACATGAGCTACCACCCATATGACATAAGAAGTCATGAATAACTTATTTGTTTAGAGGACTATGGTTAGTTGATTATGAATGTTATCTAAAATAACCTGTGGCCAATCAAAATAGTCTTTGCCAATCAAAATGGTGTGCATGTAATGAAACATCCATGTATGAAAATGCCTACGGTGTGGATTTCCTAAAGCTCTACTCAACATGATGATGAGGCCCCTTTGAGGTTCTTGAAAATCTTCTCTCAAAATCTCTGTATCTTTTAGTCCTATCTTCCTAGGATCCTCAAGCCATGCTTCATTGATATCTTTTATAATTAAAAGCATTATTAACAAATATGGAAGTTGATTTCTTCTTAGTTGCTACAAGGACCTCCTCCCTCACCGGCATCCCAAAGGTCATTATTATCATGTTTGATGAGAGATCAACAACCACATTTCCATCTGTGTCAGCACATTGCCTTGTGTTCAGTTGATAATGTTGAGAAATTGTTATTATAAGCTCAAGTGACTGTATAGCTTGAGGGAATATAGTGGCTTCCACCAACCCTGATCTCTTAATCCTCTTGTATGGTGCTTCAAGGGTATGAGGTGCAAGTGCCAATTGGGTTTTAATATCTTCAATTTATTTGTGTTCAATCTCAGTATCGGTTACCCATAGAACTTCATCTTCCATCTTTGAGGCATGCGTCTTCCCTTGATACTGATACTTCATTATTATAGGATTCTTGTCTAGTTGTGCTTCCTCTTTAGTCCTTTTTTTGCTTGGAGATGGGTCCATCAATTTGATTTATTTTGCAAGACAAGATCAATAATTATCCATTACATCATATTATAAAATCACCACAAACTCTGGAACTCTGGGGTTCTAGGGTGTAAAACCTTTCAAAATAGCTAATTTCAGGATTCTGGGGTTCCAGGATCCTGAACTATAAAATGCAAAACAGGAAGGAACTTCAAGATGTTGGGGTTTTAGGATCCCAAGTTAAGGAAAGGCATAAGACAACCAACTTCAAAACTCTGGGGTTCTGGGCTTAACAAAGGACCTTAAAAGGAAAATTTTGGAACTCTGGGGTTCCGGGGTTCCAAGGTAAGTAAAAACCCTCCAAGGATCAGTTTTGGAACTCTGGGGTTCTGAATTGGATAGGAAAACTTCAAAAAAAGACTCCAAGATCTTGGAGTAGGTAAACCTCTCAAGGAAGGATCTTCAAAACTCTGAGGTTTTGAGATGAGTAAGCAATAAACTTTATAAGGTGTAAGGATTTTCGAGATTTCGGCGTTTCGAGATCCCGAGATGAGCAAAATTCAAATAAAATGAGTACTTCAGAACTCTGAGGTTCCGAACTGCTTGAAAAAGGCCAACTTTATTTAAAGCATGAAAAATGTAATCTAACCCTAGGCAAAAGGCACAAAAAATGAGAAAGAAACAAGAAGAGACCAACCTAGCTAAAGGTGACAAACCGAAAAACATGAACATGTGAGGAAGAAAATCGCATAGAGGGAGAGCTCAAATTCTGTAGAGGAAGAATGCACAAATGAGTAAAAATCACCCATATTGCCCTATTTATACCCCCCCTCTTTGGCGACGACACTTGCTCACTAAACACGATCTTAGGATTCTAGGGTTCCAAGATCCCAAGGCAAAACAAAGGGAAAGCTCGGAACTCCAAGTTTCTGAGGCCTTGACAAACAAACAAAAAGACACCTCAAGACTTTGGGGTTCTGAGGTGAAACACAAAATGAGTTTAGGATTTCAAAATTTTGAAATTCCAAAACTCGCACCAAAACACAACAAAACATGAAGAACTTAGAATTTTGGGATTCTGAGGCTTCAACACACAAACAAGACAAGACTTCGAGACTTCAGGGTTCCGAAGTTCTGAGGTCTTGACAAAACAACACAAACAAGACTTCGGGACTTCAGGGTTCCGAAGTTCCGAGGTCTTGACAAAACAACACAAACAAGACTTTGGGACTTCAGGATTCCAAAGATCCGAGGTCTTGACAAAACACAAAGGCACATAGACCACTTCGGAACTCCAGGGGTCTTGGGTTCTGAAGAAGACCAAAAAGAAAACCAAAAGAGAACCTCAGAACTCCGAGGTTTCGAAGTTTCGGGATCTCAAAACAAAAAACATAAAGGAAAGCAAAAAGAAAGAAAACAAAAGACAGGAAAAAGGGGGACCCATATTTTCATGCCAAAGAAAATGATAGGGGTAGATATGCAAGGCATAACAAGTATCATCCATGTGAAGGAAGAAGTTACATACTAAAAGTGTGTTGATGAAGCTTTAAAAGGTAAGAGAAGTAGAAAATGAGTCTCTAGACGATAGCATGAATATATATTGATATTGTGTATTTAATTATGCTTTTAAAATTGTGTGGGAGGTTATATTTGATACACTATGTATTAAAATATTTTGTAAATTTGAATAGCCTTAAAAAAATCATCCACACCATGATGAGACCTTTTCCTTAATACCTATACTCTTGCAAACATTAAAATCAAAGCCAAAACTTTTTTTCATTAGATAAATGTACAATATTGTTAAGAAAAATGAAGTTTCCTTTGGCTTAGTCTAGGCTAATATAACAAAATGTATACACATAAGCACTATTAATCTAATTGATTGATTATTAAATTAAGTTGATTGGAATATTTGTCTTAGTAGTTGAAATGCAAGAGAAAAAAATTTAAAACAATTATACTTAACTCAATAATTACGGAATGTATGTAAGCTAATGAAGATCTAGATTCAAGGAAAGTCTCAAGATCAAGAACAATAGGTAATAGGTTGGAAATTGTCTTAGGATTATAATCTTTTATTCTTGAGGAAATTTGGCAATCAGACATGAACTTCTCTTGTATACACAATTTCCTTATGTGATCTATATATTTAATTTCTTCAACTATCCCAATGAACCCTAACTTCTTTATGTGTTTTTTGATATCTATAGACCAATAGTATTTTAGAAATACCTTTGTGGGGTGGTTAGTGTATACGGTGAAAATGGATAAAACAATATTGAAAGACTAAATGGATTCAACCACAAAACCCTAGCCTAACAACAACAAAGATCCACCATAACATATGAAGGTTACCTAAGACAATTCAAATCAAATTAAATCACAAAGATTATACCATCACATGTCCAATAGGGTTTGAATCTCCATTCTTCCTATCTCCATTGATCTTGCTTGATATATTTGCTCTCAGATTTTATGTGCACAAGAGCTCAACAAAGAACGGAAATGTGGTTGCAAGGAGGATCGCATATGAAAACTCAAAAGTGTAGTGTAGTCGAGTAATCATTAGGTAGTTAGAATGCATAGTGAGGGTTTGATAATGAAGGAAGCATCTCCTTATATAGAAGACACTATAAGAAACGGAGGGATAAGATTGAGAGGTGTAAAAGATAAATGGTCGGCTATGATTAGAGGGTAGGTAGAGAAAATAATAAAATAATGAGAGGGTAGGTAGTGTATGAATTAAGAGATGAATGACATGTTTCATAAGTAGAAAAGGCTAATGAATTAATTAAATAAATAAAGATTTATTTAATTAATAGAAGAAGTGGGATCAATTAAATAAATAAGATATTTATTTAATTTAGGAAAAAGGATAATTTAAATAAATAAATGTATTTATTTAAATGAGAAATAAGGCTAGAAGAGGATAAATGAATTAATTAAATAAATTAATATTTATTTAATTAATAGAAGAATTAGGCTTAAAGTAATTAAATAAATAAAGATATTTATTTAATTAGACTGGACAATTTTAGGTGTCTACATTTTGCCCCTCTTTGAGACAATGCAACTTGTTGCGTTGTTTCAAAGAAGATAAGATGAACTGATACAGAGTTGCTCCAATATGGGAATGATATATCCCCTCGAGAGATTGGATGAAAATGTCTGGAAAGATCGCAGACAATCTCTTGATATGAAAGAAAGGATAGAATGGATTGACCAGATAGGATAGAGTGACAGAGTCACGGGATAATGAAGACTGACTCAGGAAATGAGGGCTAGGGCTAGGACAGTCTATAAGATAGACCACGAGGGGAATACATCCTCATTGTCATCCACACATCCAAGAGATCAAAGTGCAGAGTGAGAATAGAACAACAACAGTCAGCAGCGATGGCATTGGTGCATAGATTCGATCACGTTCATCAATTTCAGAGGCCAGTAGATGCAGGAGAGCCGGTAAGTACCTCAAAACCTCCTTGTACTTTGTTGTAATAAATGTTGTCATTAATGCATCTTAGGTAGTGCAATAAATGCATGTTTAAGAAATGTCAAAAAAATGTCAAAAATGTGTAGGCATGTCTGTGTTGGTGCCAAGCGCGTCTAGGTTGGCTAGGCGTGTCTGTGCCAGAAAAAGCGTATGTGCCAAATGCAAGCGCGTCTGTGTTGTGCAGGCACATTTATGTTATGTGGGCACATCTGTGTTGGATAGGTGCGTCTGTGTAGAGCAAAGGCACGTTTGTATATTTCAAGCACATCTATGCAGAGCACGTGTGTTTATGCAGTATGTAAGCACATTTATGTCATGAAGGCGCGTTTGTGTCTTCAAGGTTGAATCGACAGTTTTGTGATGAACTTACACTGTCGATTGGATAAGCTGCTGAGAGGATACACTCAAGCAAGTCCTCTAGGGAAGGCTAGAATAGATCGAGGCACTTTGTGATGAACAGTGAGTACCAAGACATAATACTTTGTGATGAACATGGAGTACTAATATGAGCAGCACTTTGTGATGAACAAGGAGTGCAAAATATGAGCAGCAATTTGTGATGAACAGGGAGTGCTAAAACATGTAGCACTTTGTGATGAACAGGGAGTACCACTAGGATAAACAGCAACACTTTGTGATGAACAGTGAGTGTCACTAGGATAGAAGCAACACTTTGTGATGAATAGTGAGTGTCACTTTGATAGAAGCAACACTTTGTGATGAACAGTGAGTGTCACTTTGATAGAGTATCATAAGTACTTAGGATAAAAAGCAGCATTTTGTGATGAATAATGAATGCCACTATGACTGACATGATTGATTTGCTTGACTGCAGGAGTACTTACCTATGTTGGAGTCACGAGAGAGATTCCCATCGACTCAGAGGTTAGGACCAAAGATGACATTTGAGGACAGAGCTTCCATTGAGGTTATGGGTTTGAGATTCATTTTGCATGTGCTTGAGTTTCGAGCGAACATGGGTTTGCTAACTGCACTTGCTGAGAGATGGCATTCTGAGACATGGATATTCCATTTGCCGATGGGTGAGATGACAGTCACCTTAGAGGATGTATACAGGATACTGAGGATACCGATCGATGGGATGTTGATACCCTATGATCGAGATGGAGACAGGGATGACCTGAGATGAGTGTTTCAGGATCCAGGACTGGAGATGAAGGCAGGACATGTGGCATGGGACACTATGACAGCGACAACATTGGTGCTACCAGCAGTGCTAGGAGGAGTGATCAGTGGATTCCTATGTCCAGACAGGGCGACACAAGGGTTGGTTGTGGGTTGGGGGAGCACCTTGGAGACAATGGTTACACAGCATACTAGATATGTCTGGGGACCATGCGTGCTGGCATATTTATATTATGAGCTCCATCAGTTCGTCTACCATGGATCTGTAGGATTGGGTTGCAGAGTTACATTGCTACAGGTGTGGGCATATGAGAATCTGCCAGTGACACAACCAATACATTTCAGAGGCAGGGGTCATGGACACAACTTTGTGCACTTATATGATATGATTACATCACAACCACGGATTGACAGGTTAGAGTACTGGCATCGAGTCCTTTATGAGATTGACACTATGATATGGAGGTCGTACTGAGAGTGCGAGCAGTGGGAGGATGACGCAGCAGAGCTACCTTATACCTTCAGGAGCAGAAATCTGATTGGGCGGATGTCCTATGTACTAGAGAGGTAGTTGGTAGACAGGGTATGTAGACAGTTTGGTAGGATCCAACGGATGCCACGGGGTTCCGGTATGTATGCATGGATAGTGCAAGACCAGGAACACTTTGGGCCACTGTTGTCATATGATCAAGTCGTGATGCAGCTAGTGGAGATGACTCCCTTGGCATGGGATATGTGGCCTAAGATTGAGGATGCAGGGATGGATGTAGAGTATACTGCATATTGGGCAGAGCATCCATTTCCACGCCTGACAGATCCAGGAGAGCTGATAGATGGAGATGGTGGAGGGGATGAGGATATTGATGGAGATAGTGGGGGTAGAGGCCGACGGAGGAGGTGAGGTGCAGTAGGAGAGAGGAGAGTGGCTCCACGGAGAGAGGGTGGAGAGGAGACACAGGCTCAGGTGGTGAGGGGTCGCAGTGGGTTACCATTATAGGTGCTAGCAGCACAGGGTCCTAGATAGGTGCAGGGATAGGTATAGGGACAAGGACATGGGCATGGGCAGCCACATGAGCAGGCACAGGTACAAGGGGCCGAGGAGGATGAGGATGAGCTACTAGAGCTGAGGGAGATCTGCTAGGGATAGGTAGATGAGATCCAAGAGCTGGAGGGGGAGAGGGATCAACTCAGGAGACAGCTCAGTGATACTGAGTGGGAGTGAGATCAGGTTATCCAGTGTTACACTGAGGCTAAGATAGCACTGAGGGCTGGGAGGCAGGCGTTAGAGGACACAGGGGCTGGATATGCCTGTGTTCTGTGGGCAAGGGAAGAGATAGGTTATTGGCGAGACCTATACTACGGGGTAGTGCCACCAAAGAAGAGGGCTAGGAGCTTCCGCTGACCATCACAGACAACAACGACCAGTGGAGGGAGTCACAGGAGACAGGTGTCTAGTGGTGGGGTCATGGGTCCTCCACCACCACTAGATAGGGGAGGTAGGAGAGATGATCCTAGGGCAGGTCCTTCCAGGCTCAGACTCCGTTGAGGCTAGGTGGCTTTGAGGGAGGGAGTTCATCATAGCCTTAGAGGGATCCCTATATATTAGTTTTTGTACCATTTTGTATTATGATGTAGACACCTTCGGGTGATTGTAGCCATATGATTTTGACATCATTGTATCATGACACTTATGATTATATATATATGAGATGATTCATCGTTGCGGCAGCTATATGAATGTGTACCTATGTGATGAGATGTTCTTATGATGTATGTTTATGATATGGATGCAAATATGTACATGATGAAATGCAATATTTTTTGTTCTTTTATGTTTTAATATGTTATGCCAATGCAAATGTGAATGTATGAAACACAAATGAATATGATAATGCAAATGATTATTTACATGATGAAAATGTAAAATGTGCTAATATGTGTTGTGTGCAGGATGTGATGCAATTGTGATATCTATATGTATGTATGAAATGCTTAATATGTGGTAATGCAGGTGCAACAATATGAAATGCAAATGTTTTTGGCGTGTCATTATACTCAGTCGTGTGATATCAGGCTACACGGACTCAAGAAGGATGATGGAAGTCAATCAAGAAAGGGGGATGGAAGATAGAAGATATGAAAGTGAAAAGAGCTTCTTGTACGTTATCATCATTGAGCTTTATTGTGGCAAGTAGGTTATGACAATCGAGGCATATGTTCGACCCAGAAAGTCATTGTACCTATTTGCATGGAGATAAAACAGTTTCAAACAAAGAATGCCCCAGTTCATACTAGACTCACAGTGTCCTCATATCCTTGGACAAGTCATAGCATTACTAAGAGACAATCCACAGACAACAAAGAAAAATAGGTGACGATACCCCATCCTTGCCTTTCTAGTCAAAGACATCCTAGAGATAAAATCTCTAGTCAGAGACATCCTGGAAAAGCTAAAAGACATGTCACCAAAAAGATAAAATCAAAAGAAAACCAAGACTCGACATCAACATCCACTGTAGTCCTCAATTTTAGTGTCTCTTGTCACTTGTATAAGTCTTATTTGATTGTGGTCACAATGTTTACTTTCACAAAAAGGATAGATAGCACTGAACCATAATGTTGCCTGGGTCTGTTGAAAGATTTGATTTGTTGAAGCCCATTGTTGCTACTGTGTCTCATTTGAAACTGACTAAATCCATGAAACTGATACTTTATTGTGGAGAAGACAAAACTTTATTGTAGATTGGCGATGCAAGTGTTGCTTTATTGTGGATTGTGTGCGGATAGACTGAAGAAAAGTGGAAGAAACTGTACTCAAAACATGTGATGCTCTCAGTTCCACACCCATTACTAGATGTAGGATTTGCCTTAGCCACAGATAGGAGCTGATTTATTATGAATGGAAAGGGGTGAAAAAGGAAGGATTATTATGGATGGCTAACCAATCTTAGGTAGATCAATGACAAGCCATGATGGGAATGTGTATGTTTATTATGAGTGGATAGGTTGTGAGTGTGTGCAAAGTGAAAGGATGAAATGGAATCCTGAAGGAGTGAGGAGCAATGTCTCTACACATGGCATTGGTGACCCATTTTTCACCATGGTACTTGCCTAGGGCACCACCGAAGTGGTTCTCACTGTTGGATGAAATGTTTTTCTTTACTTTTTTGATTTTATTTTTATTTTTTTGTGTCACAAGGCACCTGTTTGCCAGGTTTTCACCAAGTAACGATTTTTTTATTTTATGATTTTTTTGTATTTTGAAATTTTTGAATTTTTTTGAATTTTTAAATTAGGATACTCTGAAGAGATATGTGTAAAACCTGTGAAGGTGCATGTTGTTTATAGGATCCTCCAAAGGTTCACCCTCTGTGGTTGAGAGATGATACGCACTAGATCCATATGCTGCTATGATGATGTAAGGACCAAGTCAGTTTGGTTCGAATTTGCCCTTCTTCTCTCCGTCTTGCTGATTTTTAGGTTTTTCTCTGAGAACTAAGTCACCTACCTCAAATGTGCAAGGGTTGACTTTATGATTGTAACTATATTTTTCCTTGACTGAATGATGTTTAGCTCGAGTGATTATCTTCCTTGATAAAGGAACTGAGATAGAATTACTAATGTGTGGACTACATTTGCCCATATGCGTGTCACCTAAAGAAGTTTGGGCACCTCTGATAACAAAGTCCTTTGAGGAAGCTCCATTAAAGGTCCATGATGTATCACCAGAAGGGAAAGGATGTGTGGAACACATTGATGAGTTATGAAGGCTTATGATTGCGAAAAGTAGTGAAAGTAGGATAGCATGATGGAGACTCAGGATCAACAAGTGTGCTTTTTGACTTAAAATTTTAGAACTTTTTCCCCCAGTTATTTTGGTATTAGGGGAGATCATCTCTTGTTCTTTTTTCTTCATAGGATTTTTATCCTTGACTTTGATTTTTGTGGAGTCCAATAGCTTTTGATTTTAATTTGGACTAAAGGATGTTTCATTATTTTTGACTTTTAGATTTTTCTTTTCAAGGCTTGATTTTTGATCCCCAATGGGTAATGGATTTTGTAATTCTTGTTGATCCAAGTCTGAAAGTGGAGTGGAAATGGAATGAGCAGATGAAATGGTAAGGCTATGTGAGTTCTCAAGAGGGTTGGCGATACATTCAATAAATTCTTTGTTGGAACCACTCTTAGGACTATTGATATCAAGGGTTGCTTGCACCACTAGAGGAGATTTGCATTCAGACTTAGTAGCCACAACAATAGGTGGTTCACACCCAATTACTTGGTATTGGAAGTTGCTTGTAGACTGTTCCTGTCGACTGAATGTCTTAGGAGATAGTGGGAATTGATCAACCTGAAAGATATACTCACCACATCCCATGTCTTTAATCTTGAACTTTTCTTTTAGCTCTATTTGCTTTGATGTAGAAGCTTTTAATGATTTTGGATCCACATATGTTGATGAAGGAATAGCCTCTCGATTACTTGGAATGATCGTCTCAGTTTTCGGTCTCAAGTTATTATAGTATATGAATGGATTAGGATCACCATTAACTGTTATTTTGACTCCATTGTGAGGAAACTTAATGCATTGGTGATATGTAGATGGAACTGCCCTCATTTCATGAATCCAAGGACGTCCTAGTAATATATTGTATGTGAGATCTAGGTCTAGGACTTGACAAACCACATCCTTTTTAACTGGCCCAACTCTAAGAGGCAAGGTGATTGTGCCTTTGGATGAATGCTCTTCATCATCATATGCCTTGATGGTAATTTTGTTTGTAGAATTCACAACTTTATCTAAATATCCCAATTGTTTAATAGTGCTCAATGTACAAATGTTCAGACCTACTCCTCCATCTATCAAGACTCATTTTATTCTGTGTTTGTGTAGGTAGGCTTCAATGTGTAAAGGTGCATTATGTGGTTGGCTCATGGAGGTGTCATCAGCTTCAGTGAAAGTAAGGGAATGTGGAATGGAAAGGTATCCCACCATAGCTTGAAACTGGTCCACGTTCAGATCAGTAGGGACAAAAGTGTCTCTCAAGATTTTGTCAAGAATGGCTTTATGTGCGAGGGATATACGTAAAAGCTCTAGGATGGAGATAAGCGTGGGTGTCTTCCCTAACTGTTCTACAAGATTGTACTCAGGCTTGGTTGATGAGGAAGTAGCGTTTTTAGCTGGAGCACCTTGCAAAGTGAATTTACCTCGATGAGTAGTGACATTACATTCAGAGGTAGGTTCGGAAGAAGATCCAATGCCTTTTAGGACAATCTTGGGTCTTTGCGTAGAATTTTCAAGCGTTTTGTCCTTGATGATAATGGTAGAGACATAATTTTCCATTGAAATGTGATTGATAGTTGAATCATAGTTATAAGATGCTCTAGTATAGTTGGTTTGGTCATCTATGGCTTTAGCTTTTCTCATCATGTTTTGGGATTGGCTCCTTAAATATCTCATGTTCTTGATTGGATGAGTGTCCTTCAATCTCAATGTCACCTCTATCAATGAGATCTTGTATGATGTTCTTCAGTCGATGACAATTTCCTATTTTATGTCCTTTGCTCTTATGAAATTCACAATATTCATCATCATTCCACCAATCTGGTTTAACCTTTGGCTCATATGGAGGAAAATCTGGAATAGTGATTACCTTGGTTGCCACTAGCTTCTTGAAAACTAATTCTAGTGGTTCTCCCAATGTAGTGTACTTCCTTCGTGACTTTGAAGTTGTTTGAGTATTCACTTGATTGTTTGTAGAGCTTGATCCATAAAAAATGATTTTGGGTCGTATTGTATTAGCATCAACAACACCATCATTGACTGTGTTCTTGTTTTTATTCCAAAATCTTGGCTTATCTTTTCCTTTAAAGTCATCTTTGTTTTCCTTGAATATCTTAATGACTCCTTGTTCAATTAGGACCTTATCTATTGCTAAGCCTTTTTCAATGACATCCTTGAAGGTGGACAAACAAGCTTTTCTTAGGTCATAACCAATGTCCTTCTTAATATTTTGGGTGAACATTTCTACCATTTGTTTTTGTGGAATTTCACAAGAGCATCTGCTGGCTAGATTCCTGCATCTTTGTAAAAATGATGAAAAAGATTCTCAATCCCTTTGTTTGGTATTGCACAAAGTAGTGACTGATATGTATGTCTCTATGTTGTATGAGAAATGTTTGATAAGTGCCTCTGCTAAGTCACCCCAAGACTTAATTCCAGGTGAGAGTTGGGAGAACCATTCCATAGCTTGATCACCTAAGCTTTGTGGGAATAATCTCATCAAATATGTCTCTTCTGTTGCTACCTCAATGCAAGCTATGAAAAACTGTCTTATATGTGCCTTAGGATCCCCTTTTCCTGTATACTTATCAAACTTAGGTGTCATAAAGTGTGTAGGAAATGGAGGCATTGGAATGCTCTTGTCAAATGGATAGGGACATATGTCTCTTATTGTGTAAGTTGGCTTTGGTGTATTTGTGTCCTCCATTTTCTTTTGTAATTCCTTAATTTGTTATTCCAAATTGTTCTTAGGTGGAGATCGACTTCTTAGATCATATCCCATGCTTGAACCAATGTGTGGAGGAGGAGCATGTTGCATATACCATTGATATTGATCATACACATGTTCATATGGAGGGGGTCTATAGTGATGCTGCGTATATGGACCACTTGGTATAGAGTCATGGTGAGGAATGGAATATCTGCTTTGTCTATGTATACCATACTCTATAGGCATTTCATGAGTTTTTTGTATTGTGTTGTCCCCAAATTTGACACGAGGTTTCCTTGTGTCCAAATTTTGAGCATCCATTTGAATATCCAATTGCTTTGGTGGTTGATCCTTAGCATTGGTATGTGATTGAGCATATTTTTCTGCATAAGACTTCCATAATGGTTTGCAAAGGTGAGTATCATATGCTTGACCATGTGTGTATGGGACCTTTGGTTTTTGAAACAAAGATGATGGTGATTCAGGCACAAGATGTGATCCTCTATTACCTCCACTATTAGGCCTCCTTTGATCCATGTTGAGGTGAGGTTGTTGCAAAGGTTGATTTTCCATTATTTGAGATATGTCAAAATCATGAGGGATCTTGTCTCCACTTTGTGCCATCACTTGTAAGAAGTATTGTCTATCTCTCCTCATTATTTCCTCAACCAAACGACTGAAACATGGATCCATAATGGAGTCTTCCACTTTTGTTGAATGTACTGAAATGTTGTCCATATTGTCATTGTGTGTATCATTGTTGTTTGTAGTGTCCATGTTCTCAACATTTGGAATGTTTCTATAGGCATCCATGTTAGGTAATGTAGTATGATCAGAATTGAAAAAAACATCATTGTCATACTCATAGACACTCATGTTTGCAGACTCTTGAGCCTCTTTAGCTTCTCTCCTAGATTTTTGGGAATGGGTTTCAACCATGAACTAGGTATTGACCAAGATGTGTGAGACTAGATGAAAATGGAAAGAGTATGGAAGACCAAGAGTTGGATGGAATGTAAATGAATCTGAAGTGTACTTGTAATGTCCAAAGTGTAAGACCAAGTATGTATGTAGTAGAGTAGGTGTGACTTCCAAAGAGACGATAGTTTCTCTTGATGAGGTAAGTTGACCTTGACTCTAAGTAAGACCAAATGAGACCCAAAGGTGATAGACCTTGATGAGGGACCACTTAGCAAAATTTTGTTGTATGTAGTGTGTTGACAAAGTATGATGAGGACAAACAAGTGACCTTTTGACTCAAGTTTAGAAAAATGTGTATGTAATGTAAGGTGTAAAGCAATGATGGAATTTGTGAGACCCAAAAACAGGTTGAATGCTAGATGAAAAACCCAGAGAGATAACCTAGGAAACTCAATAAGTCTGAAACTGACTGTTCTTGTTTGCTGAATTATAAAAGTTTTCAATCCTAAACATAGACATGCCTGTATACTTCACAGACGCGTTTAAATGACACAAACGCTATTCTATCAGACACATATGCATTTTTGAGATGTTGGAAATGCAAAGTTGCTCAAAAGACACAAACACGTTTCTTCCCTTCACAGACATGGTTAGACGACACAGACGTGGTTCTATCAGACACAGACGCGTTTCTAGAGATTTTGGAAATGCCATGTTGCTCAAAGATACAGACGCGGTTGGACAACACAAACGCGGTTCTGTCAGACACAGATGCATTTCTGGAGATTTTGTGCAATTTTTCCAATGTGTGAAGTTGCTTGTTGTGACCAAATCTGAATGTTTGACTATTTTTTCGTGACAAGAGGACACAGTGTTGATGAAGACTCAATGTTTGCAAGTGTCTAGACTCAAAATGACTCCAAAGAAAAGTGTGTTGTTTGATGTAAAATTGTTTTGCATACACTTGAAGACACAAAAGACACAATGTTTTGATGTTTGGTCTTGAGTGTTTGAATGTTTAAAATAAGTCAAGCACAAATCTTATGGCTGGCCAAGACAATAGTTGTTGATCCCACATAGAGTTTCCCCCGAGGCTACGCTATTTAGAGCGGATACTTAGATGTTTGACCCCACTGGCTCTACCCTCGGCACTCACTTCTTGGGGCAGCCAAGCATTAGTCCCCATGAAAACTCCCCGTGGCGAACTTTGTGTCTCTACTAAGAACCGTATGTGTGTGGGCCGCTACCAGAGGTCCGACCTCCTGCCCCAACAACTAGAATGATTTTGGCTTCTAAAACAAAAAGGTGCTAGTAAGGGCATCCGCTTGTGTGGCCATACATGCGGCACTTTCAGCTCTGTAAATACAGAAGGCTCCCAGCCGGTAGGGGTTATGCCCTACAAATGATCAAATAAATTTGATCAAACGGGTTTATGGGGAGACATAGTGTTGGTATGAACTAATCAACACACGTTATCCATAGTTTTCACCATGAATACAGTTGTTTATAGTGGTTCGGAAGAGGATGGCTTTTTCTCGCTACCACTTGGGTCGTTCTCTCCTCACTAGTAGTCCTAATGACCACATGAGGAGATAGGCCCTCTAAAGATTAAACAAAAAGAGCCTATTGCTTAAGACACAAAAGACAATGATTCAATTTTAGTGCACCAATTGAAGTGTTTGCTAGTCTATGAAAACAAGGCACACAATAAAGATAAAAAACCCTTGCCAAGGTCCTACAACAAAGATTTGTTAGTAGTTTGGATTTGTTTCAAATGATCACCCCTTCCTGCAAGCACACAAGTTAGGTAAATTTCAGATCTAAAAGACTTTGTGAAATAGGGGCTTTCGACAAAACGATTTTGCTTTCAAGACAAGCTACACCAATTTCGTTAGCTAGATCTGAAGATGTTAGCTCAAAATAAACTAGATCTGAAAATCCAAAAACTGAATCAAAGAAATCCAAAATGTAACAACTTCACATAGATGCGGTTATCAGAAACACAAACGCTATATAACTTCGCAGACACGCTTAGATCCGACATAGACACAGTTCTAGAACACACACACGACTCCTAGACTCAAACGCACTTGAAGACCTCACAGACGTGACTGGGGAACACAGACGTGTTTTCGGGAATCTGCAAAAAAATAAAATACTATCGAAGATGCAGACACGATTCCAGATGTCACAGATACGACAGAAAATAAAAAACACGATCCAAAAGCACGCAGACGTGAAAATATCAAAATGTTGTCGGAAATGTCAGATCTGCAACTTCAAAACAAAAATTCTGCAACAAAAGATATTAAATGCAAAAGGGAGAGTCCCACCAGACGTGCCAAAATGTATATGGTGAAAATGGATAAAACAATATTGAAAGACTAAATGGATTCAACCACAAAACCCTAGCCTAACACCAACAAAGATCCACCATAACATATGAAGATTACCTAAGACAATACAAATCAAATGAAATCACAAAGATTATACCATCACATGTCCAATAGGGTTTGAATCTCCATTCTTCCTATCTCCATTGATCTTGCTTGATATATTTGCTCTCAGATTTTATGTGCACAAGAGCTCAACAAAGAACGGAAATGTGGTTGCAAGTAGGATCACATATGAAAGCTCAAAAGTGTAGTGTAGTCGAGTAATCATCGGGTAGTTAGAATGCATAGTGAGGGTTTGATAATGAAGGAAGCATCTCCTTATATAGAAGACACTATAAGAAATAGAGGGATAAGATTGAGAGGTGTAAAAGATAAATGGTTGGCTATAATTAGAGGGTAGGTAGTGTATGAATTAAGAGATGAATGACATGTGTCATAAGTAGAAGATGCTAATGAATTAATTAAATAAACAAAGATTTATTTAATTAATAGAAGAAGTGGGATCAATTAAATAAATAAGATATTTATTTAATTTAGGAAAAAAGACAATTTAAATAAATAAATGTATTTATTTAAATGAGAAATAAGGCTAGAAGAGGATAAATGAATTAATTAAATAAATAAAGATTTATTTAATTAATAGAAGAATTAGGCTTAAAGTAATTAAATATATAAAGATATTTATTTAATTAGACTGGACAATTTTAGGTGTCTACAGTTAGTATGTCACAATTAGGGGACATATTCAACTAGGCCAAAGCTCATGTATGTGCATGAATAATAAATAAAACAATAATACTTAGTCATGCATATGCTCCTAGAATGTGTGTGCATAACTAGATTCCTTTGAGTGTTCCAGTTAGTGTATTAAATGAATGATAATTGAATTCCGCTCCCACATCACTAGACAATTACATGAATGCATTTAATGTCTTTAAATATAATGGTAGAGAAACACATTTACAAATTTGTGTTTATTTGATCATGGCTGGGAAAGATAAAGGCGAGAATTCAGTCATATTTTAATTAATTTCTTTTACTTTAAGTGGGACAAGTCGATGACAATGGGGGTAAATTCATGACTATGAAGGCATATTAAGGTAGAAAATGAGCCATATCTCAATGAAGAACACATACATAGGAATAAGTGGGAGTATATATGCGACAATAGAATAGATAGAATGAATGTATAATGATTTATGAACATTTAAAAATGAATAAGTAATCAATGTATATAAATATAGATATATAATAAGTAGATTAAAAATTAGACATGTGACCTTATACAATATTGTAATATTTGTCAATACAAATAGATCAAAAACACTTAAATAAACCCAAAACTAAATAGATATAAATATTATATTCATATTGTCACTTTTACTAAATATTTTTTATTTTGAAAGTTAAGAGTACATGTGAACTTTTAAATGTCAATGTGATTTTGATCTTTGCGTTTCGTACAAGCCAAAGACTTTATGATGGTTACATTGATTGCCTTTTCGTTGTTTTTAAATGCCTTGAAAAAAGCCTCATACATGCAAATATTGATTGCCAATAGAAAAATATTTTTAGATGTAGAATTTTATAATTATTTAATGAATTTATAGAATTTTAAACCCCTCAAGGCAAAAATATAATGTCATTTAATCAACTTTTTCTCCACCATTTTATTTGTAAAAGCTATCTAACTAAGACTTTTTAAAGAATAATTTTTAACTTAAACTTTTTGGTGTTTTCTTTTTTTGCTCCGTTAGGTAGATATGGGGAATAATTTTTGTGTTTCTTTGCTTCCATTAGGTAGACATGGGGATTAATTTTTGTTTCTTTTAAGATTATATAAATATATAAAAGGGAGGTTTATTATGCCAAGTGTTGGATCAATGTTGGAGATGTAGTAATAGAGATTTTAAAATTCTAAAAAATAATGTTGATTGTTATTTGTTTTAGATGTGAAGATTTTGTTTTGAGAATTATTTCATATATTTATATAAAAGTGGGCTTACATCATTCATATGTGGAATTTATTATTTCTAGATTTAGACATGGTCAATGTTTGAATAATTTTTAATTTCTTAGTTATGTCAATTCATGTCACATCCTTCTAGAATTTAGAGATGGTTAGCACTTGCATAATCTTTTTTTTTTAATCTTGTTAACTCATGTCACATTTAGTGGAGGGGTTGAATTAAAGATGTGTGAGAGATAATATTTTGTAAGAGAAAATGTGTATATTTCATGACAATTGACAAAAGGTATAACATATGCATTTGGTGGTAATTATTGAGGATTGGATTTGTCCTTAAATTGAATCATCAAATTCATAATATTTTGTCACGTGCTAATCAATATTTTATCTAATTGGATTCCACGTGGGAAAGACAAATGTGAATTGGAAAAACAACTCGAATAGCTATTATACGAGATATTGTACATGCACTCCAAGATCACAAGAAACCAAGCTCTCTCAAATGAACCCACACCTTGCACTATGCAATTAGGCATGTATAAAATTACTATAATAAAAACCCCCAATCTTTGTCTCAACTAGCATTGTTCATAATATAATATCCAAGTAGTCATGTTCATAAAAACCCACACCTTGCATTGTTCATAATATATCAAGAGAAAAACATGGAGGAGATTCCATAGATGTAAAATAAAAACTAGCATGAGATGGAGAAGGAACACACTTGTTAGGTACAAAAACTTCAATCTCTTGTATCTATGCAATTTTACAAGAACTATAGGTGCTATCGTGTAACCTCATGATTTGAATAAATTTTGAAATTTACTCAAATTTGCAACAAGGAATGGGAAATAAAATTTATTTGTCATTCCAAAGCCCATGTAAAATTAGTTTTTTCCCAAATAAATTGAAATGCCTATAAAGACTTAACAAGATCCTTACAAGCTATACACCCGATTTGATAATCTGATAGCCAAATCAAATAGAAAATTTGTCAAAATGACACATATATATAAATATTATCAAACATCATTGGTACATTGTATAGTTATTTTGTACCATAGTTTATCATTTTTAATTCCCAACAAAAATCTGCATCGAAAACTATCAAATTTAACACACCCAGTAAGCCCAAAAAATATAAAAACCCATTGAAAACCTTTCAAACTTGCACCATATGATATTTGTGCATGAAATAATGAAACATATAGTAAATTATCAAAAAAAATAATGGTATCACACCACACAAACTTTTGCAACACAAAATGGAGCCAAAAACACTGCAAACTATTCCACAAGCCACAATACTACAACACATTAAACTTGTAAACAATTACAAATCTTCTTCACAATGGTAACCACTAAATGAGATTATTCCCATAAACCCTAAATCTTCTAACCTTAGACTACTTGGATATTATGAACATCCCATTCAACATGTCTTTGTCTCCATTGGTCTATCAACCATTGAAGAAACAACAAGCAAAAGCTTTGTTAGAAAGGAAAAACAGTATAAACCATGATTGTGAAAGATTTTTGGATTATATAAATTTGGGATACAAATCCCCATGTCCAAGAGGCTAAAATAAATATTAATTAAAAAAAAAAAAAAATCCATCTCAAATAGGCCTCGTAAAGAATTTCCACAACCGTCTTTGAATTCTTAGCTAAAAATTGACTACAACTTCCACTATAACAATATACATGCAAGGAATCATTCTTACACCTATCATAATTTTTTTTAACTCTTATTAACCACACTTGTGTGTTCAAACTTGTCCCAATCCAATGCCATGTAGGAGAGATTCTCCAAAATGGTTTCTCAGAATAGTCTATGACAGTTGTCATAACTTCGTCATTGTCATTAATGTCTTCTATCATATAATAATATCCAAACATGCTCTTAAGATTCCAAAATGGCTCTTGAGTTGGCACCACTAGAATATTAATTGATTTAATATTTATTTTCCCAAAAGATGTAAATTACATCAGGGCATTATGAATATTAAATACATATTTTTTTTCCAATGTATCTTGTTACCTCTAACTTACTATTTTGGGACAATGGGAGCTTACTATTTTTTAGAAAAAGGGACATGATATATTGGACAAAGAGAAAATATCTTAAAAATGTCTCCCTTGCAATGGTAGCTTCTGTTAAATAAACTCTCATGAAAATTTCTTAAATTTGAAACAGTAAGAACTAACACATTAAAGATGTGACAATGTAGAATCTACAAACCCTCTCGCATTAGGAACAAATCATGCAAATCCAACATTCTTGTGTCTAGAGCACATTATATGACATGGAATCTCATGATTACACTTTTTTCTTCTATATTGTCAGCTACATTTGCCAAATAGGTCACTCTTATCATGGACAACCATAAAATATTCTTCCCTATAGCAAGAAATCTAGAAAATGCAATTTCTTATGCAAGCTATTTATGAAACATGTCATAATGCTAAACAAAAGTATAATGCTCCTTTTGGATCATTCAAACAAACATAACCCCTCATTCTTCTCTTTTGGATAGGAGTTTTTCACTCTTTCAAACAAGCTAATCTCTATTATTTCTGCCTTAAGGAAACTTTGTAAAAATCAATCTAGCTATTAGCAAGTTTCTATAGCAAGTATTCAAGCTTTCATAATTCTTCTCTAGAAACAACTCAAAATTCCTCTATCAGCTACATAACACAAATCCATTACAAGAATTCAATAGGAGGATAAAGTTGTTAGTAACGATCTCTTTATTTCATGCATTGTTAGTTTTCACTAGTAGAATAAAATATGTAAATATTTAGATTAGTATCTGATTTTATCTTATTTATCAAATATCATGGTGCTCTTCCTCATAAACTAGAGTTGGCACCATATCATTATTTAATATTTTATGTTTCTTGTTTAGACTCCTAATATTTCTAGGATCTAAGAGTAGATCATTTATCATCTTAGCATTTTTAATCAATCTTTGTCTTTGGTTGTTTGTGAAGATGGAAATAGTAAAAAAGGGGGTTTGACTAAGGTAAGTTCCAAAGCAATAGCCAACAATTTTCCCATCCTCTTTGTGTAGGTTTTATAGGTTACATTGTGAAGGAAGAACATTTTAATAGGTTAGTAGATCTATTGTGTAAGGATGATAGTGTGGTGCATCATAGTCCATGGCACATGCTAGCATCTAAGGTTGAGAAATTCCCTATTTAATGTTAAGTTTCTCTCTACCTGTTCCTTCATTTTTTCCAATAATTTGATTTCAATTTTCTCTTAAAACTCAATCCTATAAGTTTTAAGGCAAATGGGAAGTTAGAATTAAATATCCTATCTATATGTGTTGGAAATATTATTTTGGTGGTACAATATATATTACACAAATTATCACTCTCAATACCATTATATCAAATTAGATCAAAACTTTTTACAACAATGCATTTAGTAGTACCATGGCGACATAATTTGAAGTTGAGAAAATTAGGATATACTTTTACTAGATAGACCCTCCATCTAGCAAAAGGTTTAGATAAAACATTCTTAAGTGCCATAGTTTAAGAAAATTACATTATTAAAGTTTAATATTTGTTAAATGTTGAGGCTCTTGAGAGACTTTGCTAGATCAATATAGCCCAAATATACCAAGATGTATGGGTAGTGAAATTATTCCTCCAATGGCATTGACCAACCTATCTAAATGTGTTGACATTCTCAATTCTATTGTATGGGGTGCAAAACGTAAATTACCACTAGTTTTTTGCAATAATGTGTTCTACCATGAGAAAATGGTTTTAGTTTTGAGAAAAAATAGGAAACTTTTATTGGATGGACCTAACATCTAGTTATAGGTTTGAAAGAAATATTATTAGGTGTCACAGATTAAGAGAGTGGTCCCATGTGTTATAGACATGGATATACTGAGAGGGGGGAATAAATCACTATATGCTAAATTTACCTTAATTCAAATTTAATCATTGTTCTACCAATGTGAAAGAACTTTTGTCTAATGATAGAAGGAATATTATATTTGAAGGAATTTCAATTCAATCCCATCCTTTAATCTGAAAATGGTTAATAATAAGAATTTTTTTATTATGATATGGCCATTCGCCTAAGTGTACGGATGTCTTTTTGGCATGCGAAACCTTGTCACATTTCTTACAAAAATGGAACACTTTCATTTCCAAGACATACTTCTGATTAACTCATTAAATATAAACAAGTTATGTAATGACAAAAAGAATTGTAAAGGTACGCCTAAGAAAAAGGAGAAGATAATTAAAAGATAATTTGCTTGTGAGCTTGCAACAACAAGCATTGATTACATATTTTATTAGAATAATTGCAAAAGTTACTCTCTAGTTTGTGTTTTGAATTGAAAATTTCCTCTACACAAAATTATCAGTGTCCTTAGGGCTTTTACTATGTGCGATAGAAAAGCTAGGATGGGGGCCCTTTAAATTTCTTAGAGCTTGGAAAGTGTGAAGAGATGAAACAAAATGAGAAGATTTGGGATTTATTTGCAACCCCTAGAGGAGACGAGAAGTGATGATTGACAACATAAAATTTCAAGTCGCTTTGGAGCTAATTGCCAAAGCAATAGGTCTAAAGTTGTAAAGGGGAAAATGAGGTGACTTGGCAATTTGCAACAATGAAAGAAACATCACCAAATCACCTATTTTCAGTTGGGATGGTGCCTTTACATTTAAAAGAGGGGGTAAATCCACTAGATTCAATCACTAATCAGATTAGGGCTGAATACCAAGTAGATTGATTGAAATAGAATGTGTTTGACCCTCTTTTGTAAGCTGACTAGTTGAATTAAGACTAAGTACTGAAAATGAAGGCAAATATGAGAAAACAATGTTGTAGAATCAGAATTTCGTTGTGCACCTAGATCTGATAAGTTTGAGATTATTCAGAGCAGCTCTGCAAATTTTGCCAAAAGTAGCAAGGACCATGTGTCTAGACTAGAACGCCCACCCTCTTGGTCCTCTAAAATTTCCACGCGTCGAAAAGGGGTTTTCCGCCTTTGCAAATAAAGCTTAATTCTAGAGGTACAACTAGGCATTTGTTTCCTGCACATAGAGAGAAAGTGAAATGTGTTGAGAATAGGGTCTTTCCTTTAGGTCAAACCTCGGTTATGGAATTAACCAAGTGGTTGAAATAATGTAATTGAAAGGACTGAAAGTAGAAATCCTCCTCTTTGAGGGGATGTTGAATTGATTAAAAATGAAATGCTTATATTTCCCTATGAAGTTTTGCTTGCCTCCACATGGAATTAGGACTTCATGAATTAGGATGATGATCTCCTCTTCAATGCTTGAAATATTGACTCTATTGCTTCTCCAAAGCTTGAAGGAAGACTGAAAATGATCAATTGCTCTTGAATGTTTGATCTCTTGAATTCTTGGATGCTTGATAGTGATTGTCCTATCTATGTGTGAAGATCAAATGAGAGGGGAAATCCCTCTTGTATAATTGCTTTTAGGAAAGATGAATTAATTTCGCGACATGAGTCGATGTGGAGGGGTGTTTTTTGGCTTCAAATTTGAGATAGGTTAGGGGGTCCAAGATAGGTCCCCATTAGGGAGAACCATGGCACTACGCCCTGGTCCTGCCTTATTTTGGGGAAGGATCAAGGTGGCATGGGGTGCACCTTTGATCTAGGATGTTATATTTGACATGTATCAGCATAATTAGGTCTCCAATCAGGCTGAGGGGCACAAACACTAAGGTGAAGACCCAAATGTGATAAAAAATTGCAAGGGGTGCAATTTTAAGATGCTACATCTAACCCCCACTTTAGCAAGAGTATCGGATTACACAAATACTCATAGTAAAGTACAAGGAGTTCAGATTGAAAGGCTTTCACCACATCAAAGAGGCAAGATACAACAAGCCCCCAGTGGAATTTAGGATCTTACAACTTTAATGATAAGGTAAAATGGAAGATCATGAGAGAGAAAGAGAGAACCATGACTACAACTAGTAAGGTTCTCTTACTATGAGTCTTGAAAAGAAAAATACCAAAAATTACAAAACAAAAACAAAGTTTGCTAAGTAACTTTAAGTATCAAGAGAAAGAATCATGAGCAGAGTGTATGCCCCCACGTTAAAGTCATTGTGTATGCCTTTTCAAGAGAAATTTCCTTAAGGTAGGATACACCCAAAAAGAGAAGCATGTTATCACAATAATTTAGCCCCCAAGAGAGGACAAATCAAAGGATAATGATCACAAAACATAAAGAACGAGGTGGTTTCACCTAACTTTGGAGTCAGTATGTTTTTTTATGATAACACATGTATATCATGTATATATATGAATAGAATTATCCTCATCCCCCAAAGAAAGGAAGCCACCATGGAAGAAGGGAACATGTTGGCATGATTGGTATAACTGATGCAGATGAAGAATGATGACTAAACTGGTAAAGGACTGTTTGTGATGACATTGTGATGAAGAGATTGAGATTACATGATTGGATGACTTTGATCAGTTATTTGTGTTGTCGTTGATGGTAACTGATGTTTACTATGTTGTATTTTTTCATCTAAGTCTTTTTGGTCTACCGGAAACGCCTTACCAGTATTGAAGACAATAAACTAGGAATTAGGACCTTAACCAATAAACGAGGAAATGTTTTGATTAGATATGGCGATTGGTGGTGATTGAAGTGTTGCGGTTTGGAATGTGAGTTTGTATCATTGTAATATGTATTTGATCGGAACTGCATCATGTTTATGATTTCTATTGTATTTTTTATAGGGTTTAAGAAGGGTTTAAGGACCGGTAAATAATTCTCTTAACCAGTAATAATTTTTGGTTTGGCAGTGATCTACATCAAGTTCAAATGTTGGAGGTGACATGGCACAAACCGCATGAAGTGTTTGAATGATGTTTTGGCGCGTTTGAAGATGGAATTTCTTGGGAATCAGTAAAGTGCTTAGAAGAGTGTTCTAAGGGTTTAACTTTGTACCAGATCAAGATGCGGTGATCATTCAATGGTTGTAATTAATTTGTAATTGATTTTTATGACCCATTTGATGATTTGTAATGAGTTGTAAAGATATGTGCTGATCTATGTTGTAAGTCTTAGGGTTTTGCAACCGACTAAGTTGTAAAGGTTATTTATGTCGGTTGAGTTGATGTTTGTTATGTCGGTGGTTTTTGAGAAAAGTGTGAAGTCGAACTAGAGTATGAGATCTACCAGAGTGTAGGAGATTTGGAGCAAGAATTGGATTTGATCAAGCAAGTAGTTAAGTGTTATACCTAGATCATTCACTATTATCCTAACGGTTACAGTAGAAAAATCCCTTAATCGGGTAGGTCCTAATAGGCCTTACATTGTAAATCCCTTAACTGGGTAGCTCAACATCTAAGTGTTAAATCCTTTTGCAAGGTTGATCCTAATAGGTCAAAGCTCCTAACAGTGCTCATCATCTAAATTCCTTAACTAGGTGACTCCTAATAGGGCCTGTTCCTAACCGGGCATATTTGTAAGCTTCTAACTGGGCTAGGCTCCTAACAGGGCACATTCCAAAAGAGTGCACAATTTTCGTGCGTACCAGTTCCCACCATGGTTTTTCCCTATTTGGGTTTCCACGTGATAAAAATGGTGTTCATATGGTGAATATTTTTATGTGTTGTTATGTTTTACTTTCAGTTTATGCATGTTGATGAACACTTAATGAGTAGTTATGATAAACCAGTTTAACAATTGGTTATTAGTGATTACTAGTAATGGTAAAGAGTTTATTACTATTTTATGATTGATTTGGTGAAGTTTTTAAAGTTCAAGTTTTAAGTTTTAAATTGTTGTTAATACTGATTCACCCCTCCCCCTCTCAGTATCAACTGGATCCTCTAAGATTAACAATTGGTATCAGAGCCTTGGTCCTCTGTGTGCAGAAATCTTAATAGCTTGAGGGAAAGATACCAAAGAAAGATGATGAAGAAAGAGGGTCCCAAGTTTACCAAGGACAACTACTGGATATGGAAAGACCGGATGAAGATATACATTAAAGGATTGGGTTCTCATTATTGGAATCATGTGATAAACAAGTATGTTGCTCCTACTACCAACCCCTTGACAGCGGATGAGCTTAAAGATCAACAAGAAAACATTCAAACCTTGGAAGCAATTGTAAGTACTTTATCTAATTCTGAGTATATAGATGTTCATGGATTAGAAACTGCATTTGAGGTATGGGAGAAATTAGAATTGATTTACGGAGGAGATGAACATGTACAAAGAGAAAAAGAAGAAAGTTTAAGAGGCAAATTTTATGACATGAAAATGGTTGATGGTAAGATTATTGCACAATATGGTCAAAGGATTAAAGAAGTTGTTGGTGGTATTAAGAGTGTTGGAGGTAAGATTGATGATGTTATTGTTGTTAGTAAAATTCTTAGAACTCTCCTACCACAATATGCTATTAGAGTTTCCACAATTCAAGAACTGAGATCTATTTCTAAAGATAAAGTCATTGTTGATTCTCTTATTGGAAGGTTGACAACATTTGAGTTAAACAACTTGGATAATAGTGTTTCAAAATCATCTAAATTTTCTTTTAAAGCTTCTATAACTAGTACATCTGTTAGGAAAGGAAAGGATGTTTATCATAATCATGACTATAGGTCTAGTCATGGTGGTAGTAGAGGTGAGGATGATAATGAAGATCATCTGATGGAACTTGAGGCACTATTGGCTAAAATATTTCCTAGAGGCACCGATAAGTATAAAGGTAAATTACCTTTGAAGTGTTTTTCCTACAATAAGATTAGACACATTGCCGCAAATTGTCCTAACGGTGATAGAAAGGAAATGTTCAGGAAATTTAAAGGAAAAGCACATAAACATTGCTATGTTGTAGTGGATGAAGGTGTGACTGATGAAAAGGGATTGGTGTCTCACATGGATAGCAGTGATGAATGGGTAATAGATAGTGGTTGCTCACACCACATGACTAGTGATAGAAACAAGTTCTTATCCCTTGAATAATTTGATGGCAGTGTGGTAAGGTTTGGTAACAACTCACCCTGCATGGTTAAAGGTAAAGGAACTATTTCATTAAAAGGAAAAAGTAATGTAGATGATGTCTCTTAGGTTGATGGATTAAAACGTAACCTTTTGAGTGTTGGTCAATTAAATGATAAGGGATATCTTCTAGAATTTAAAAGTGGAGTGTGAAGGATTCTTGGAAGTAATGGAAAATTTATTACTACTAGAAAGAAGACAAGAGGTAATCTTTTTCATCTAAATATTAATGTGAATAGTTGTTTGGTGGCAAAGATTGAAGACAACTGGTTATGGCACAAGAGGTTTTGTCATGTTAATTTTGACAATTTGATAAAGGTTAATAATCAAGTATTGTGAGAGCTTTTCCCTAGCTTGTTAAACTGGATAATGTGTTATGTAAGGATTGTTAGATGGGTAAGATGACTTTTGTATCTTTTAAGAGTAAGTATTTCTCTTCAAAAAATATTCTAGATTTGGTTCATACTGATCTTTGTGGTCCTACAATGATAAAGAGCTATTTTGGTGATAGATATTTCATGATTTTCATTAATGATTTTTCCAAGATGACATGGGTAGCTTGTCTAAGAGAAAATTTTGAGGCATTTAGTAAATTCAAAGCATTCAAAGCTCTAGTTGAGAAAGAAATCGGGAAGAATTTTAAATGTTTGAGATCTAACCAGGGAGGAGAATTTACTTCTCATGAGTTTGTGAAGTTCTGTGATGAACATGGAATAAAGAGGTTGATGTCAGCTCCTAGAATTCCACAATAGAATGGGATAGTAGAGAGAATGAATAGAACAATTTTTGAAGCTGCTAGAACCATGTTGATTCAAGGTGAAGTACTGAAAATGTTTTGGAGAGAACTAGTTACCACTACTGTTTACACTTTAAATCGGGTACTTGTCAAGAGAGGTAACAACAAAACACCTTATGAATTATGGCATGGAAAGACTACTACTATAAGTCACTTTAAAAAATTTGGGAGTAAATGTTTCATTAAACATGATGATTTCACTAGAAATTTTGATGCAAAGTGTGATGAAGGTATTTTTCTTGGTTACTCTACAAAGAGTAAGGCTTTCAAATGTTATAACAAGAGAAAAAAAAGGATCATTGAGAGTGCAAATATGAAGGTAGATGAACTCTTTGAGAAATCTGATTAGACCAGTAGATTTGAACTGAAAAAAGATGAAGAAAAACTTGTGTTTATTGAACCAGAAGTACATAAGAATGATGAGCAGGAAAATGCTAAAATAGGTGCTCAATCGGTAAATGAAGAGAGTGATGAAGAAGATGAAGAACATGAAGTATAAGGCACAACACTGGAACTAATAATACCAAGATATGTCAGACTGAATCATTCAGAAGAACAAATTATAGGAGATAAAAATGCTAGTGTACAAACAAGAAGGAAAATCAGAGAAAACTCTTGTCTAATTTCTACTATTGAGCCTAAAACAATAAGAGAGGCGTTGAAGGATGATGATTGGATTAATTCTATGAATGAATAATTGGCTTAGATAGAGAAGAACAAGATATGGACACTTGTTCCTAGATCGAAAGACAAGAATGTGAGTGGCACTAAATGGGTCTTTAGAAATAAGTTGAATGAAGAAGGCAAGGTTGGTATGCAAAGGCTATGCACAAGAAGAAGAAGGAGTATGGAGAAACCTTTGCACCGGTGGCAAGATTGGAAGGAGTAAGAATGTTACTTTATTATGCTACATTTAAAGGCTTTAAGGTCTACCAGATGGATGTTAAATATGTTTTTCTTAATTGAATCCTTGAGGAAAAAGTGTACATAGAACAACTAGATGGATTTGCTTTGTCTGAGGATAAAGATATGGTTTGAAAGTTACATAAGGTATTGTATGGATTGAAGCAGGCACTGAGAGCATGGTTTGAAAGATTTCATTCATGGCTAATCAAGACAGGATTCTAGTGTACTAGTGGGGATAGTAATATATATCTTAAGACTAATGGAGACATAGTGTTGATAGCTGAAGTATTTGTACATGATATAATTTTTGGAGGTGATGATGATTTATGTATGGCTTTTGCTGAGGAGATGAAGAAATAATTTGAGATGTCTCTTATTGGTGAGATTAATTTTTTCATTGGGTTGCAGGTCTAGCAATTGGATGGTGGAATATTTATCTGTCAGAGTAAGTATGTAAAGGAAGTGTTGAAAATATTTGGCATGGAGGATTATAAACCGGTTGGTACTCCAATGGTGATAGGATGTAAATTGTCTAATTAGGATGATTCATCCTCTATTGATGGAAAAGAATACAGGTCCATGATTGGTAAGTTAGATTATGTTGTTCACAGTATGCCTGATATTGCACATGTTGTTGGTTTGGTTGCTAGATTTCAAAAGGATCCCAAGAAGACTCACTTGGTAGCGGTGAAAAGGATATTTTGGTACTTGAAAGGCACAATAGATTATGGCCTATGGTATCCTTATAAAAATGATTTTTCTTTGGAAGTATTTACTGATGCGGATTGGGTAGACAATGTTGATTACCAGAAAAACACTATCGGTGGAGCTTTTCTTCTTGGAGGTAGATTGGTTGCTTGGACAAGTAAGAAGCAAACATGTGTATCATTGTCAACAAAAGAGGCAGAGTATGTTGCAGCATCAATGATTTTCACATAAACAATCTGGATGAGACATGTGTTAGAAGGTTTTAAACTTGATATGTCTAAATCGGTAACTATTTATTGTGACAATACAAGTGCAATTAATATTTCAAAAAATCTTGTATTACATGCAATAAATAAACACACGGAATTGAAATATCACTTTATAAGGGACAGGAAAAACAAGTCAAAATGGAGTATGTGACAAGCAAAGAGCAGCTAGCAGACATTTTCACAAAACCATTGTTGAAGACTACCTTTGAGTACCTCAGAGGTAAACTAGGGGTCAGACCTCTACACAAGGAAAAAAAGGATGAAGAAGATGCATCAATCCAATATTCTTATTGAAAACTTTTCACTATGGATTAATGAAATGATGGCTACTCCACAGGGGGAGCAACTTAGATGAGATTTGTAGAGATGTTGAAGACAACAACAAAAAAATTTGATGTACAATGATGCATATGCACCTTTGGCATTGCTGTCAAAGGGGGAGAATAAATATATATTAGGCTAAGGAGGAGATGTGTAACGAAAAGGGGGATAAGAAATGAATAAGAGAAGAGAAGAACCGATAGAAGAGTGATGTATAACAAAGAAGTTTTAGAACCGAGCAACATGATTTTAGTTGATGTTTATGTTGGCATTACCATCAATGCTAAAGGGGGAGAATGTTGGCATGATTGGCATAATTGATGCAGATGAAGAATGATGACTAAACTGGTAAAGGACTGCTTGTGATGGCATTGTGATGAAGAGATTGAGATTGCATGATTGGATGACTTTGATCAATTAATTGTGTTGTCATTGATGGCAATTGATTTTTTCTATGTTGTATTTTGTCATCTAAGTCTTTTTGATCTACCGGATATGCCTTACCAATATTGAAGACTGTAAACTAGGAATTAGGACCTTAATCGATAAATGAGGAAATGTTTTGATTATATCTAGCGATTGGTGATGATTGAAGTGTTGTGGTTTGGAATGTGAGTTTGTATCATTGTAATATGTATCTGACCAGAACATAATCATGTTTTGGTTATCAAAAATCATGTTTATTATTTTTGTTGTATTTTTGGTAGGGTTTAAGAAGGGTTTAAGGACCAGTAAAGAATTCTCTTAACCAGTAATGATTTTTGGTTTGGCATTGATCTACATCAAGTTCAAATGTTGGAGGTGGCACAAACCATGTGAAATGTTTGAATGATGTTTTGGTGCATTTGAAGATAGAATTTCTTGGGAATGAACGAAATGCTTAGAAAGGTGTTCTAAGGGTTTGACTTTGTATTAGATTGGGATGTTGTGATCATTCAATGGTTGTAATTGATTTATAATTGATTGTTATGATCCATTTGATGATCTGGAACAAGTTATAAATAAATTTGATATCTTTGTTGTAAGTCTTTGGGTTTTACAACCAACTAAGTTGTAAAGGTTATTTATGTTGATTTAGTTGATGTTTGTTGTGTCGGTGGTTTTTGAGAAAAGTGTGAAGCCAAACCAGAGTATGAGATCTACCAAAGTGTAGCAGATTTGGAGCAAGAATTGGACTCAATTAAGCAAGCAGTTAAGTGCCATACCTAGATCATTCATTTTTTTTTATCTTAACAATTACAATAGCAAAACCCCTTAACGGGGTAGGTCCTAACAGGCCTTACATTGTAAATTCCTTAACCAGGTAGCTCAAAATCTGAGTGTTAAATCCTCTTGCGACGTTTATCCTAACAGGTCAAATCTCCTAACAAGGCTCATCATATAAATCCCTTAACCGGGTGACTCCTAACAGGGTATGCTCCTAACCAAACATCTTTGCAAGCTTCTAACCGGGCTAGGTTCCCAACAGGGTGCATTCTGAAAGAGTGCACAATTTTTGTGGGTACCAATTCCCACTGTGGTTTTTCCCTATTTGGGTTTCCACGTGAAAAAAATGGTTTTCATATGGTAAATGTTTTTATGTGTTGTTGTGTTTTACTTTCAATTTATGCATGTTGATGAACACTTAATGAGAAGTTCTGATAAACCGGTTTAACAGTTGGTTATCGGTGATTACCAGTAATGGTAAATAGTTTATTACTGCTTTTGATTGATTTGGTGAAGTTTTGTAAGTTCAAGTTATAAGTTTGAAATTCTTGTTAATACTGATTCACCCCCCCTCTCAGTATTAACCAAATCCTCTAAGATTAACAACACATGTGTCTTTTGAGTCAACATGGAAGAGACCAAAAGAGATCTCAACTCTTTGCATCATCCTAAAGTAGACAACACTACGGACAACAAATAGAAGAATAGGGAAACAAATAAAATAAAGACCACAAACAAGCAAGAGAAGAGAGAAAGATAATCCATGGTGCTAATGAAGCTAATCAAGCACATCATCCTCCCCCCTATCTTGTCGATCATTGTTTCGGGAAGGTGGACAACATGCAAGAGGAGCCACATTGAGCACAGTAGATGGAGCTATCACAAGTTCCAAACAAGGACCATGCTCTGATGATGAGTCACTTTGTTCGTTACTAGGAGCTAGGATTAATGCCTTTGAAAATTTTGTAGATAAATCATTGTCAACATCAACATAAATTCATACTCATGATCAGAAATATTAGGATCAAGATTTTCATCATTAACAATATTTTCACCTATTTCTTCATCAAGATTAATAAGAATAGGAGCTCTAATAAGTATAGAACTTCAACGATCATTTGTTTTAAGCATTTTGTGTCTTGGAGAATTAGGTTGAACATCTTGTTTAGGAGAAAATGGAATCATGTCAATAGTTGGTGTTTTAGGAGAAGAAATGGTTTGGGAAGCAACTTCATGAGCTCTAGCATGACGTCTCCATCGACATTCTCTTGCACAATGGTTTCATCTAGTTTTGAATGAAGGTTTAGGTTCATCATGTATAGGCTTTGTCTCTACTTTTAGGGAAGGATGAATAGGTTGAGGTATTTTAGGTTGGACAATAGGAGAGGCCAGTCGATTCTCTTTGTAAGATGAAGGGGAGGAACCACACCATATAAAGGATGAATGAGATGTGTAGGAAGGAGACTGAGTCCATCACGAGGAGGAGGGATAGGTCTACCCTTAGGAGGAATAAATTGATGATTAGGAGGAAGAGATTTTCTACCTTTGGGAGGAAGAGTGGAATCATCCATAGGAGAAGGAATAGATCTTCCTTAGGAAAAATAATATCACTTTCCTTAGGAGGAAAGATAATCTTATCCTTAAGATGAGAAGTACTAGATTTCTCCTTGGGAAGAAGATTATTGCTTTGCTTAGGAGGAAGAATAATCTTATCCTCAAGAAGAGGTATATGGTCATGGAAGGCTAAGTGTTGGATTTGTATGTTTAGTCAAGGATAAAATCATCTCATTTTACCAGCTTTGATATGATTTAAAGAGAGCATCACTTCTAGGTTGAAGAGGCTGGAATTGTTCAGACCAAAAGTAATCAAGACAAATGTCTCCATGCCTCACTACAGTTTGATGCATGCTATGACTAACAATTATTATTTCACCATTATGAGGAAATTTAAAATACTTATAAATAGTAGAAGTGATCACTATCATAGAAGAGAGCCAAGAATGTCCCAACTTAACACAAAATTGATTGGATGTAAGAATGATAGCAAATTGAACATCTAGGCATTTAGTGTTGACATCAATAGGAAGTGTGATAAAACCAATATGAGGACAAGAGAAGCCATCAAAAACTCTAATTACCACATTAGTATCATCATATATCACTTGATGTAATTGCAAAGTATAGAGAAATTATTTAGTTATCATATTAACCATACAAGCAGGATCAATAAGAACTCTAGCGGGTTTACCTTTGATTTTTGCACTTATGTATAATGGGCGATCAGGTGCTTTAATGGTCTCACTAGGATCAAATGTAATGCACAAGTCCTTAGGAGGTTCTTGTTGATCTACAAGTTTCACCACATTATAGATTCAAGGCCAACATCATCATCGAGGGAAAGCAAGATGATCAATGAAAATTTGAAGATTTTGATTAAGAGGAGCTACAGTCTTGTTTCCTTCATCATTCACACTTGCCACATATGGTATTGTTGTCAATCAAATTTTGAATCTTACTTCTCAATGAAAAACACTTTTTAGTGTCATGACTAAGCTGATGATGGTATTAACAAATGGATTTAGCATCAAAGTATGGTGAAGTTGTCTTAGATGGATCAATTGGTTTGATTGGGGGAATTTTTAACACATTCCTTTGTATTAACTGAGACATAATGCTATGCAAATATTCACTCAAAGGAGTAAATTCTTTTTCTCTTTTAAAATATTTAAACAAATGAGGAACACATACAGTGGTTGTTACTTGAATGTTGTTGTTGTTGTTGTCATTCAATTTGATGAATCCTGTGTTTGGTTTGAACTTTGCGAATGGTTGTTGAGAACTATCACCCTTATCACTCAGAGCCATGGAAGGTGATTGCTCCAATTGACTCATAGTCAATTGATAATTGTGAAGTACTACACACAACTGCGAAAAGGAAGTAAACTCGTTTAAGAGAAGTTTATCCCTAATATATTTTTGTAAATTAGCAATAAAAATCTTTTGAATATCTTTATCAGGCATTGGAAAAGAAATCTGAGACTACAAATGCTTATATCTACCAATAAAATCAGTCACTTTTTCTTTAACACCTTGTTTTCAATGCATCAAATTAGTCAAAGTAACTTTAGGACCAATGTTATTTTGAAATTGTTGGATAAAAGGATTAGCCAATTGTTGAAAAGAGGTAATAGAATAAGGAGGCAAATAACAATACCATTGCAAAGCTATGTCCCTTAATGTTCAGGTAAACAATTTTGCTTACAATCTTTGATCATGCACAAAGTCATGACACAAAGTTTGGAATGTTTTAACATGAGTTAAGGGATCACCTTTTTCAGTATAAAGTTCCAATTGAGGGAATTTTGCATGTTTGGGAGGGACAACTCTAACAATTTCATTGGATAATGGGCTGTCTACATCAAATATATGGGCACATTATACTTAGATTGATTCATAGAAGCTATTTGTTGTTGTTAGGACACTGTCTGGGCTAGACTATTGATTGTAGCTTTGGTAGAAGGATTAGAATTTGACATGTTGGATTGAGAGGGAGGAGTAAAATTTTTGAATGAAGTAAGAGATTGAGAATAAGGAGGTGGGACACTATGGTAGGTAGGTATTGGAGAAGATTGGGTAGAAAATGGAAGACTCATAGGAGGAATGAAGGAATTGTGATTCAAGGAGTTTCCCCCTTGGCTAAGATTTATAAGTAGTGAATGTGTTGGGTAACAAGGGGAGCACTCATGGTAGGAGGAATGAAAGAAGAGGTAGTTCCCCCATGAATAACACTTGTAGTTATGACATTTTGTGTAGAGGTAGCCATGATATTTGATGTGAAGGTAGGAACATTAGCTATAGGAGTTGTCGAAGGAATTGAATGATTAATGTGATTAAGAGGTTATGTATAGCCTAAGGCTTCCACACAAGATCTTCATGGGAATGATATTAGAATCAACAATATGAGCAATACCAGATAAGATATCAACACCATGTTTATCACTTTTAATCATTTGTTTTAATCCTTCAATCAATGGAAGAGCCTCATTTTCTTAGTATTCTTGACTCATCCATTGTTTAAGATTGCCAAATTGATTGTCCATCTTCACCAATTAGTCAATGGATACCCTAGTTAGTGATTCCTCCACATCTTGAGAATTATCAAGTGAATAAATGAGGATATCTATAGCATTGGAAGAACCACCAATATTCTCATTGAAAAAGCTAGCCAAATTAGGCTCCATCTCCTCGGTAATTACACCTTGGGAAACCTTAATTCTACAACTTCTTATGGGGATACTTTAGGTAGGACTAATAATAGTAAAACTCATGCACTAAGGGAGGGAAATTGGAAATTTGAATTTTGAAATATATCAAAATGATTACCCAACAAATTAATTGAAAGAGCAATAATGCAATCTCCTAGGAAAATAAAAACTATCCAAATGTGAGTGAATTTTAAAATTAGGGCCTAGTGAAAATAACCTCTTAATTTTAAAATTGAAAATTGAAAGGAGGGAAGATTTAAATTTAAAATTAGGGTTGCCCAAAACCGACCTCTTAATTTTAAAATTTTGAAATCTTGAAATATTGAAGAAATCAATTTAATTTTAAAAATTAGGGTGTATGTAGTTAACCTCTTAATTCTAAAATTTAAATTAAAAATTGAAATATTGAAAATCAGATTTACTTTCGACATTAGGGTGACCTAAAATCAATAAAATTTCACAAATCCTTGGAATTGAATAGTAAAATGCAGTCATAACAAGCTCCCAAAATTTGAGGAGAAAAAGTTGGGACCAGGTAGCTAGCTATTTGGTCCGAACACATGGTCCGACCAACTTTTTACCAAATTTTCAAGGTGTAAAGCGGAAAATCGAACCCTAGGTGTTCCCCCACTCCAAGGAGAGAGAAAGGAGGTCACTAGGATTGACGGTTTTCACTTAGGAGAGACTTTACATTCAAAAGAGGGGTTGAAACTCACAAGATCCAATCCCACACAATGCAAGATTGAATTCTAAATGAGTTTCAAGGGTTGAGACAGCAAGGGTACCCTCTTTTGTAAAGAATGTAGATAGAAGGATTGAACTAGGAGTGTATGTGAAAGTAAGAAAGATTCACTTGTAGATGGAGATAGAGACACGAGATGAAGCTACGGACTTGAAATTAGTAGTAAAATGTTGAGACAATGCTATCCTGCAAGTTTGAGCAAAATTTGATGGGACGATGGCGCTCGGAGTGCACACGGTCCTCCGAAAAATCCGTGAAACGAAGGGGGATCTGTTCGTCTTTGCACAAGGATTCCAGATCTTCAATTACAGCCGCTTACCTGCAACCTACACACAGAAAAGAGAGGATGATTGCTGGGTTAGGGATTAGGGGTTTGCCTTCAGGTCAAACCCCGGTTTTGGAATTAACCAAGAAATGAGAATGCTGTAAATGTAAATGTTTGTAATGTAATCAAGTACTGATACCTTGTTGTAAGAATGTTTGTATTCTTACATGCGAAGGTGTAATGATGTTGTATGTTGTATGTTGTATGTTGTAGGTGATCTCCTCTTCAATGGTTGAATCCTTGTCTTGAATGCAACACCTAGCCTTGAATGGAGACCTAGGATGCTCAATTGCTTGAAGGAATGCTTGAATGTTTGAATGTTTTAATGTTTTAATGTTTGCCTATCGCTTCCGCCTCTTGCACACATATGTTTTTTCTCCTCCTTTTCTGGGAGGGGAAATGTAGTTTATATACTTGTCAATTAGGGTTAGGAGACTGATTTTTCTGACCTTAGGCCGACCTAGGAGCATTATTTTCCAAATTGCAAAACTTGAAGACCCGATGCCCAACAAGAGACCGGGCCCAAAATAGGGCCAGGGACCAGGGCGTTGGGTGCCATGGTCCTGAGGGACTAGGGCGCTAGGCTCCATGGTCCTGAAGGACCAGGGCACTGGGCACCATGGTCCCACCTCCCGGGACAGCAGGGTGCAAGGAGGATTAGGCCAAGGTGTAGAAAGATGTAGTTTTTGATGTCGTAAAGAGGTTTCAGGGTCTCCATTCAGGTTCAACGTTGCGCCGCCATCATGAAGACCCAAATGTTGTCAAAATTGCAAGTGTCACAATTTTATGACACTACATTTAGCCCCCACTTTAGTGGGAGTATAAGCGCATGCCCATACTTCTGGTAAAGTACAAGGAAACAACATTGAAAGACTTTCACCACGTCAAGGAGGCAAGATACACCAAGCCCCTAGTGGACTAAGGATCTTACGACTTCGATTAACAAAGTAAAAGGGAAGATCATGAGGGAGAACCATGACTGACAGTAGTATGGTTCCCTCACTATGAGTCATGCAAGAAAAAATACCAAAAATTTTCAAGGCAAAGCTAAGTTCGCCAAGAAATTTTTTAAGAATCTTGAAGAGATATGAACGGAATGTATGCCCCCTACGTTAAAGTGATCGCACATGCCTCATTGGGGGTGATTGCTTTAAGGTAGTGATACACATAAGAAATGAGAAGGGAAAGGAACATGTTATTACAAAGATTTAGCCCCCAAGTGTGAGATAAACCCAAGGATAATAGACACAAAACACAAATCACGAGGTGACTTCGCCTTCCTTGGGGTTAGTATGCTGTATGATAATTCATGTATATCATATGTATGTATGCATAATTGTTCTTCATTCCCCAATCAAGGAATGTCACCTAGAAGAAGGGAACACATATGTCTTTTGAGTCAACATGAGAGAGACCAAAAGAGATCTCAATGCTTTGCATCGTCCTCAAGTAGACAACACTAAGGAAAACAAATAGAAGAATGAGAATAACACATAGAAGAAGTAACAAAAGATATCAAGAGAGGAGGAGAGAGTCTGCTGTGCTAATGAACTAGTCTAGAACGTCATCCACCCCTCGATCTTGCTGATCAATATTTCGAGAAGGCAAGAAACACGCTAGAGGAGGAACATCCAACATAGTAGATGGAGCTATCACAAGATCCAAACAAGGGCTATGTTAATGTTCCAAGCCACGTTGTTCTTGTCTAGGAGCTAAGATAAGTGCTTTAGAAAATTCGTTAGATAAATGGTTATCAATATCAATATATTCATATTCAATATCAGAAGCAAGAGAAGTAACATTTTCATCATGAATAACATTTTCATCTATATCATCATCAAGATTTATAAAAATAGGATCTTTAACTCACACAGGATCAAAACCATCATGCATCTTATGCTTAGGAGATTTTGGCTCAATTTTCGGCTGAGGAGAAAATGGAATAATACTAGCTGAAGGTGTTTTTGGGGATTGCAAAGTTTGAGAAGCAGCTGCATGAGCTCTAAGATGAAGCTTTCGTCGATGTTCACGCGTAGAATGATTTCGTCTAGTCTTAGTAGGAAGTTGAGAAGATTGAGGAGGAGGAATGTTCTCATCCTTATCACTTGGGTGTTTAGGTTGTGGTCTCTTAGGTTGGATAATAGGAGAAGAGGAAGGTCTCTTCTCTTTATAAGAGGGAGGAGGAGGAACTGCTCCATATAAAGGAGGAATATTTGGTTTAGGAAGGAGACCAAGTCCATCATGACGAGGAGGTATAGGTCTACTTTTAGAAATTTTATTAGACATAGACATAGTCACATCCATAGGAATGGGTTGGGAATCTTCTTGAGGAAAGACATTAGTTTTATCTTTCAAAGGAAGAACTTCCTTCTCAAGAATGATAGGAATATCAAGTTTGGGTGTTCGAGGTTCACTTAGAGATAGGATCATATCTTTTTTCCACTTTTGATAAGATTTGAAAAGATGATCAATTCGCGGTGGAAGAGATTGGAATTGTTTAGGCCAAAAATAATCAATAGGAACACTAGAAGTTCTTTCAGCTGGTTTAAAGAGACTATGATTGACAGTAACAACTTCACCATTATGGGGAAATTTCAAACACTTGTGAATAGGAGAAGCAATAGCTTTCATGGAAGATAGCCAAGGATAGCCTAGCTTCACACGAAATTGTTCAGATGATGGAATAATAGCAAAGCTCACATCAAGGGATTTGTTATGGACCTTAATAGGTAATGTAATAGAACCAATTGCAGGAGAAGAAAATGCATCAAATAATTTCACAACCACATTTGTTTTGTCATAGATCACTTGATTCAATTGCAAAGTAAAAAGAAATTCTTCAGTAATAACATTAACCATGCAAGAAGGATCAATAAGCACTCCACGACAAGGTGTATTCTTGACTTTTGCAACTATATATAAAGAACCATCAGGTGCCCTAATAGTTTCATTGGAATCAAATGTGATGGAAGGTTCTTTAGGTATTTTCTACTGCTCTACAAAGTTAATCACATTCGGAGTCATAGACACAAGACCATCAGGTGAGAAAGAGGAATCATTAGTCTCAATCACATTAGAGGTATGAGAAGGTAATGGATCAGTAAAAATCTTAAGATTTTGGTTAGGAAGAGCTACAGATGTGTTGCCTTTATCATTCACACCTGAAACAAAGATAGTATTATTATCAATCAAATCTTGAATTTTACCCTTTAAAGCAAAACATTTTTCAGTATCATGCCCAGGTTGACGATGAAATTGACAAAAAGATTTGTTATCAAAATAGGGTGAATTAATCTTTGCAGGATCTATTTTCTTTATAGGAGGGAGAGTAAGCACATTTTGTTCCAATAACTTATTCATAATACTATGCAATGATTCATTCAAAGGAGTAAACTCTCTTTCTTTCTTGAAAAACTTAGAAATAGGAGACACACCTAATGCTGCATTCACACTGTTGTTGGTGATGTTTTCATTGAACTTAACGAACCCTCTGTTCGGTTTAAACTTCCCAAATGGTTGTTGACTACTATCACCCTTATCACTCGGAGCCATAGGATTTGCTTGTTCCATTTGACTCACAGTCAGTTGATAATTGTGAAGAGTTGCACACAACTGTTGGAAAGAAGTAAACTTAGAAAATAGAAGTTTTTCTCTAATATCTTTTTGTAAATTAGAAATAAAGATTCTTTGAATATCATTGTCAGGTACTGGAAAAGAAATTTGAGCACACAAATGCTTATATCTACCAATGAAATTAGTCACTTTTTCTTTAACACCTTGTTTACAATGCATTAAATCAATCAAAGTAACTTTAGGACTTATATTGTTTTGAAATTGTTGAATAAAAGCATTTGCAAGTTGTTGGAAAGAAGTAATAGAATAGGAAGGCAACAAGCAATACCATTGTAGAGCCTTATCTCTTAATGTTCTAGTAAACAGTTTTGCAAGCAACCTTTGGTCATGAGCAAAATCGGTACATTGTTTGAAAGGTCTTAACATGTGTTAGAGGATCACCTTTACCATTATAAAGCTCCAACTGTGGGATTTCAACATGCTTAGGGGGGATAGCTCGAACAATGTCAAGAGAAAGTGGGCTCGCAACATCAAATGTGGGCACACTAAACTTAGATTGATTCATAGAGGCAATTTGTTGCTGTAAAGAAGAGATAGTTTGTGCAAGATTGTTAATGGTCACTTCAGTCGAAGAGTTCATATTAGACATGTTAGATTGTGATGGAGGTATTGTGTTATTGAAAGAAGGTATTGATTGAGAGTAAGGTGGTGGGACACTATGATAGTTAGTCATAGGAGATGATTGGAAAAAAGGAGCACTACAAGGAGGAATGGAATGGTTGAATGAATTTCCCCCTTGCATCATGTTCATTTGTGGAGATATAATAGGGACACTCATTGAAGGAATGAATGAAGAAGTCGGATTGAATGAAGGAAGAGGGCTGATTGAAGAGGAAGGATTGCCCCCATGACTGGTGATCATAGGTGGAATGTTTTGTATTGAAGTGGTCATTATGTTTGATGTAAAAGTAGGTATACTAGCAATAGAAGTTGTCAAAGGGATAGAATGATTGACTTGAGTAGGAGGTTGTGTATAACCTAAAGTTTTAGCACAACTCTTCATAGGCATCACATTCGAATCCATGATGTGTGCAATACTATGCAAAATATCAATTCCATTCTTATCACTTTGAACCATACGTTTTAGACCCTCAATTAATGAAAGGGCTTGACTATCGAGGTATTCTTGAGACATCCATTGCTGAAAATCATCAAATTGGTTATCCAATTTTGAAAGTTGTTCTACAGAAACCTCATGGAGAGCTTCTTCATCATTAAGAGGGTTAGAGGAATTACCTGTGTCCTCGTTAAAAAGGCCATTCAAATTAGGTTCCATCTCCTCGGTAATTAAACCTTGGAAAGACTTAATTCTAAGGCTTCGTCTAACGGGAATAGTGTAAGTAGGGCTTATTGTTGTAAAACTCATGCACTAGAGAGAGAGAGAGAAGATTTTGAATTTTGAAAATAAAGTTGGCAAAATTGAACAATGAGATAATGATTATCCAATTTGAACTTTGTGAAAGAAGAGGGAAACACAACTTCCAAGAAAGGTAGGCACAATTGAAAATTAGGGCCAAGGGGGGTAGCTTTTAATTTTAATTGTTATCTTGAAAATTGAAATCTTGAATTTTGAATTTATTTTCAAATTTAGAGGTAGAAAATTTAAATAAAATTAGCCAATCTCCTAGATTTAAGCTGTTAAATGCAATCATGACAATCTCCCAAAATTTTGAAAAAAATGTCGAGGACCGTGGCGAACGGAGTGCACACGGTCCTTGCAACTTTTTTCAAAATTTTTAGGGATGAAGGTTATGATGATTTTAAAGCTAATCTGAAAAAATTGAGTGATTTTACGATCTGTAGATAGGCCAAATTAAAGTTGCAATCTCAAAATTGAATCCTACCAAGATTGTTGAAAAATGCAAAATTTGAATTTTGAAAAAGAGAGGGAAACTGAAATTTTGAATTTTATGATTTTAGAGGGAATACTAAAAGCAATGCAAGCTTTGAAATTTAAAAGTTAACTCAATTTCATGCAAAATTCAATTTTGAAAGCGGAAATCAAAGTTGTTGCAATTAAACACTTAATTTCAAAAGTCACAAATTGCAAAAATTTGAATAAAGCACTGAAACTTTGAATGAATGCCAACACACTTTTCAGATTTAGGATAGTAAGAAACACAATTTTAACACAAAATTTCAATTTCAACAATTTTTGAATGATTAGAAGCCTTAATCCAAGCAATCACTAGACCAACTTTGACTTTAATTTTGAAAGTGTTAGAATTGATGAAATCAGCCAAGATTCTGGATTCTAGCAGAAAAATACAGTAAGATCTAGCTCTCGAAATTTTGGAAAAATTGTCGGGGACAATGGCGCTCGGGGTGCACACGGTCCTCGTAGCTTTTTTCAAAATTTTCAGGGATGAAAGATATTATGATTTTGTTGCGGAATCCAAAGTTACAGCCGATTTGGAGGTGTTCTAATTAGTGAAATCATCGGTCAAAGGTTGAATCAAGAGGGTTTTAAAAATTAGGGTTTTGACACTTAACCACCTAACTTTCAGATTTAAAGCACAAATATGAATTGATAATTTGCAATAGAAGGGTAGATCTGAAACAAGCATTAACAATTAAACATTTCACAAGCTCAATTACTAAAAAGAAAATTTAGGGTTTTTTATGCAATTATCCTCTAAAATTTGCAAAAGATCAAACATGGAAATGTAATTAAGGAAGCAAAATTTTTTAGATCTAACCATGAATAATTAGAATTAGGATGTTCACGTCAGGTTCACCAAAATGTAAAGCGAAAAATCAAACCCTAGGTGTTCCCCCACTCCAAGGAGAGAGAAAGGAGGTCACTAGGATTGATGGTTTTAACTTAGGAGAGAATTTACATTCAAAAGAGGGGTTGAAACTCACAAGATCCAATCCCACACAATGCAAGATTGAATTCTAAATGAGTTTCAAGGGTTGAGACAGCAAGGATACCCTCTTTTGTAAAGAATGTAGATAGAAGGATTGAACTAGGAGTGTATGTGAAAGTAAGAAAGATTTGCTTGTAGACGGAGATAGAGACACGGGATGAAGCTACAGACCTAAAATTAGCAGTAAAATGTTGAGATGATGCTGTCCTGCAAGTTTGAGCGAAAGTTGATGGGACGATGGCGCCCAAAGTGCACACGGTCCTCTGAAAAATCCGCGAAACGAAGGGGGATCTGTTCGTCTCTACACAAGGATTCCAGATCTTCAATTACAGCCGCATACCTGCAACCTACACATAGAAAAGAGAGGATGATTGGGGGGTTAGGGATTAGGGGTTTTCCTTCAGGTCAAACCCCAGTTTTGGAATTAACCAAGAAATGAGCATGTTGTAAATGTAAATGTTTGTAATGTAATCAAGTACTGATACCTTGTTGTAGGAATGTTTGTATTCTTACATGCGAAGGTGTAATGATGTTGTATGTTGTATGTTGTGTGTTGTAGGTGATCTCCTCTTCAATGGTTGAATCCTTGTCTTGAATGCAACAACTAGCCTTGAATGGAGACCTAGGATGCTCAATTGCTTGAAGGAATGCTTGAATGTTTGAATGTTTTAATGTTTTAATGTTTGCCTATCGCTTCTGCCTCTTGCACACATATGTTTTTTATCCTCCTTTTTTGGGAGGGGAAATGTAGTTTATATAATGGTCAATTAGGGTTAGGAGACTGATTTTTCTGACCTTAGGCCGACCTAGGAGCATTATTTTCCAAATTGCAAACTTGAAGACCCGATGCCCAACAAGAGACTGGGCCCAAAATAGGGCCAGGGACCAGGGCACTAGGCCCCATGGTCCCACCTCCCGAGACAACAGAGTGCAAGGAGGATCAGGCCAAGGTGCAGAAAGATGCAGTTTTTGATGTCATAAAGAGGTTTCGGGGTCTCCATTCAAGCTCAACATTGCGCCGCCATCGTGAAGACCCAAATGCAGTTGAAATTGCAAGTGTCGCAATTTTATGACGCTACATAGGGGAAGCAAGATATTGTGATTTTAATACGAATTCTAGAAGGATGTGGAAATTGGAGATGTCTGCATATGTGAAATTAAGCTTTGAAGGTCGAAATAGGACACACTTAGGGTGTTTAATAAAATGATTAATTGAAAGAATGAAACAAAAAAAAATGGCACACTTAAGGTTAAGGGCCAACTTTTATAAACTTGAGATCCAACTAAATTGATTAAATGCTTAAAGGAAAATTTGAAATTGCACAAGATTAATTTAAATTTAAAAATTAGGGTTTGTTGCATAAATCACTTAATTATAAAAAAAATAAATGTTGTAAGGTGGGAATGTGAATTTTGATATTGAAGCAAGGACTCAAATTTGAAAATTAATTAAAAAACCTACACAATCCACAAAGTCAATTTTAAAATTAAAAACTAGGGTTTTTTATTTAGCCACTTAATTTTAAATTTTTTGAAAATTGAACATGTAAATGAAAACTTGAATTGCAAAATCGAAGAGTTCTCAAATATGAAACAATCAATCCAATTTAGATAAATCACAAGATCAATTTTGAATTTAAAAATTATTGATTTTGTGAATTTAACCTCTAAATTTTTGAAAATTGCAAGGAAATTACACTTGTAAATGAAAATTTGAATTTTAAATTGCATACACCCATATCTGAAAACAAAAACCAAAATTAAGGGTGTAAGGAGTTAGGTTCACCCAAATGTAAAGGGGAAAATTAGGTGACTTGGTATTTTGCAACGATGAAGGAGAAATCACCAAATCACCTATTTTTTGTTTGAGATGGTTCCTTTACATTCAAAAGAGGGGGTAAATCCACTAGATTCAGTCACTAATCAAATTAGGACTGAATACTAATTAGATTGATTGAAATAGAATGTGTTTTACCCTCTTTTATAAGTTGACTAGTTGAATTAAGACTAAGTGGTTGAAATGAAGACAAATATGAGAAAATAGTGAGTTGTAAATTCGAGATTTTGTCATGCACTTGGATCTGAGAAGTTTGAGATGATTCAGAGCAACTCTGCGAAATTTGGCAAAATTGAAGGACCTTGAAACTAGAGTGGGGAGCTTCAGGGTTGACAAAGAGTATCTAGTGCATGCAATGAATTCCCTTACTTTAATCATTGACGAGATCATGCAGAAGGTGGCGATGGGGGTTGTCTTGGGCTAGTGTAAAATGAAGAAATAATAGAAGAAGGTTGCAAGCTCTAGTTCTTAGAAATGAGAGGATCCTAAAGAATATGTTATTGATGTTGAAGTTTGAAAGAACTTTTGAATCTTGGAAAAGAATTGGGGTCTCATCAAATATTATAAGAAATAGTCTATTTCTTTTGGTTATGTTTAGGTTTTGGGAAGGTATATGTATAGCATTTGTTATTTGTTGTTATGGTTTCGGTAAGACTTCATACTCTAATCTTTAATGGATTGTGTACATGTTATGTTCTATGGTTGGTTAGTTATTATATCTAGTAGTCTTAGCATATCCAATGATACTCTAAAGGACTATTCAATTTTATTTTTTTGATTATGTATATCTAATGGGTTTGTCTATTGTGCGCTCCTAGTTGTTTTATGCTAGTTGTTTCTCTCTATTGGTTTTGCTATGTTTTTTATTGTATGGGATCAAGGATCTTCCATTATTAATAAAAAATATTAAGTACCATTAATACATTCTCTCTCTATCATAGGAACTACTAAGCAAAATATAAGCATGCATCAACTCAATAAAACACTAGATTTATATGGAAACCTAGGAGGGAAAAACCTCGGTGAGAATATCTGCTTGGATCTACTATCCAAATGTAGCTTCACAAAGATAATAAATTACTTATAATATTTTATAGCCACTAAACCACATGAATAGAAACACAAGATGGAGACATCAATTCCTAATAGATTTGCAGGCACCAACTTATAGGAGACATCAATCCCCTAATCCAAGAACTAAGAACCAACTCAAATATTGAGGCACTAAACTCAATTAAAACTATGTCAAGAAGACCTCCAAGGTTGAACCTTCACCAAATATCTAATTTAATCTACATCAAATCACTCTCTCAATGTGTATAGAATCTGCAACTTTATTCACACATTGTAATCCATCTAGATTCTACCTACTAAATATACATCTTGCACAACTTTTGCCACTTCCACCAACTCTCACTAATTGGAATGAACCTAGATCAAGAATATATATGCATTCCAATAATAATTGCATTCTTATGTCAGCCTAGAATATATTTTCTAATTTTGCATGTCAGCCACAAATAAAATTCCTTAACAAAATATGTAGCTGGCTCGATCCTAAAGCCCACATGTCACATTAGGATTGGATAATTGCTATGTGCTACCCAACATCAACTCAAATAGTTTCAAATAATCTTCACACACTTCCTCGATTCAATACACTTTATGCATTCATTAGAAACATCAAAATGGATAATGGACTAGCACTATGAACACACTGTTGAGCATAATTTTCCTTCTTCTTGAGCTCCACCTCTAAAACTTGTATGTATTTTTCTTTGTTTGTATTCTTACTTATATTCCACATCACATGTCAAAAAACATCATTGTGGTAGAATATGTTACAAAACACTATGCTAGTGTGCATACAATTTCTAAGCAATGAACCTTAGAAACATACCACATACACTTTCAAACCTCGACAAATAATTAAAATAGGTTTACCATGATACCATTTGTTATGAAAATTTATAGTGCATAATTATATAGAAAATTCAATAAATGATAAACACACACATTTACGTGGAAAAACCTGGTAAAAACATACCAATAAAAAACAACGAGCAAAGATCTCTCATATTATGTTACTCAAGAATTTCATAGTTACAACAATCTTCAAAAGTGTCCAAAAAACATGACTTTGCATAGCCTATAACATTTGAGTTGCAGAAACCTAATTGAAGAAAAAAATCCAAAATAAGAAAGTATGACTCATGTAAGTTCATGTCATACAAATGTTTAAATGGCTACAAGTAATAAGTCCCAAAAACTTTGAACACCTTCAGCATGGTAGGGGGCTACAATAAGCCCCCTTGCTATCCCTAACCTCCAACCTTTGGCTTGTCTCTTATTCCTTCAAACAACTACATCAAGCACAAATCCAAGACACTACTGTGGTACCCCACGATGACTATTCATCACTACTAGAATAACTGGTATAACACTAGAATTGACTTCATATTTCAACACCATTAACATTTTGTAAGAGGGTCATACAATATAGCTTGACTCTGTCCTTTCAAAGCATTCATGCTCTAACATGACATGACATAAAAAAGTAATTAAAATTATAGCAACCTTCTGGATACCTTGACATCAAGGAGAACATAATGATAATCACTATCTTTAACATACACATTTGAGATCCTTGACAATGCAATTCTCAAAACCATGAAATTTTGGCACTTTTATTACACCAAGGCATTTCATTATTTGAAACAGTCAAGTCTTTTTGATGATCGACAATCCATATTTATAGAAAAACTTACAAGATGATCACAAAGTTGACAATTATTGATCATTTTTGTTATTATTTATTCATGATTTATTTTATTAAAAGTGTAAATATAATATGAATGGTTGGTTGTTTTCATTACGACACGAGTAAAAAATTATATGGCAGGTAAACTTTAAAAATAATATCATAGATAAAGATAATGCCAGTCATTGAATAGTGTATTACCACCCCCACATGCAAACAATGGAAATTCAAAATAAAATTCATTTTGATAGTCTTGTTTTGTTCTTTTTGTTTCTTTAGTTAAGTTATTCATGTGCTTCCCTCTTTCAACTTTTAGTGGACCATAAATTGTATCCTCTTAAAATTTTGTAATCATTTGGAGCTCACTTTGGTCTTTCTCCCTCCTTTCCCATGAGATTGACTGAATTTTGTTCAAACAATGTCAAATTCTAGAGACTCAACACTCGTCTTTACTCTCTAACCTAGTCTCTAGCCTATGAGGATAGGACTAGGGTTCCTAGCACCTTTGTCTCGTTGGACGGAGGTGCCTAGATCCATAGTCTGGCCAAAAGAGGCCCAAATTTGAATCCTTCAATGGTAGGAAAACCCCAAATCCCTAGACAACCCCAAACCCCTAGACAACCCAACACCATTTTTCTCTCTTTATTGTGTGTTGGATTTAGATCTAATAGAGAAGGATTGTACATTTAGAAAGTGCAAGCTAAAGGAAATTTAGATTTTGAAGAAGCAAAAAAACTTAGACATTATTCAAAAGTAAGAAATGTCCAACACTTTTCTAATGAAATTTTAGGAAGATAATTTGTACGACATCCTAATAAATAATTTGTTCATGATATCTACATCAAACACCTTCAAGACTAGGATACCTAGCCACATAGTATGGTACTTTTCAACTCAAATTACAGACATGGGTTCCTTTTCTATTCCTATTTTTAGATTTGTGCCTAGAGCTTGCATATTTGTTCTGTAGCTTATTGTTTATGCATAATATTGTAGACACCTAAAATTATCCTAGCATAATTAAGTAAATATTTTTATTTATTTAATTATTTCCTTTGCTTTTATTAATTAAATACATTTATATTTGTTTAATTATTTCACAAAACCTTTTCTAAGCCATTTTCTATCCTAATTTAAATAAATATTTTAATTTGTTTAAATTTCCTTTTTCTCATATTAAATAAATATTTCATTTATTTAATTTACATAGCCCTCCCTCTATTAATCAAATAAGTTCTTTAATTCATTTATCTTTTCCACCTCATTTATCTTAACCACTCCCTTTATTTTATTATTTCCTCTACCTACCCTTCAATCTTAGTTGCCCATCTTTTATCCCATGTCTTTGAGAAACTTATAAGGCACTAAGAGGGGGGGGTGAATCAGTGCAAGCAAAAATAATATGAATATGATCACCAACTTAAACACCTTAAAAATTAACAAGCATAAGAGGAATATCACCACATAAGCTAATTCCCAATCAAACAAATTCCACATAACACAAGAGATTTATACATGGAAACCCAAAAGGGAAAAACCATAGTGGGAGTTAATATCCACAAGATTCATTATCTACAGAATAGAAATCTTGACTGGTTAAGGTCTTACAAATATGCCCTGTTAGGAGCAAACCTGGTTAAGGGATTTAAATGATAAGTCCTGTTAGGAGATTTGACATGTTAGGATCAACCTCGCAAGAGGATTTAAAACTCTGATATAAAGATACCCTATTACAGGATTTACAAATTAAGGCCTGTTAGGACCTGCCCAAGTAAGGGATTTACTGTTGCAAACTGTTAGGAAAACAATAGTTCAAATGATCTTCATATAACACCTCTATGTCTAATAAGATCCATTTCAAATCCTCCAAAATTCAACAATACATCAATATATAGCTTCACTAATCACCACACAATCAGAAAAATAATATTTGCCTTCGATCTCATCAACATACTCATGTCTATCTCATAACTCATCACACTTTGTATAGACATCTACTTAATCGGCTACAACCTTGGAACAATTTCCTAGGTTAAATGAATCTAGACAAACTATCATTGCATGCCAAACTTATGTCTTCCATCGACATAACAAACTAAAAAATAAAACAAAACTTGTTCTGTTTTACCGATTTAAGTGACTTTATCACTACTGGTTAAGTGTTCATCAGAATGCCTGCTCTGTACATCAAATCTTGCTTATCCAGTTGAATTTGTCAATGCGTTCACGGACATAGATCCAAATGCTTGTCTCCATCACTATTGTAAAACCACATCATTCAACTCTTCATCAATCGCCTGTACTAGTTGCATGAATGCAACTTTGTCTTTATTTACCAGTTAAGAACCTATTTGTCGGTTCACTGGTAAACTATCATCTGTATCGGTTATACCTTACCGATTGGCTTATAGGACTTAGATGACTACCAATTTTTTTTTTTCCATCAATGACAACACAAGACTTAGTCATCAAACATGAATCTAAATCTCTTCATCACATTCACCAATCAATCATTTACCGGTTGCAAATCACCAACAGTCTTTACTGGTTTAGTCAAATACCAGAAGTCTTAATCTTATCCCTTTGATTTTAAGATGTTCTTTATATAAAAGGCTTCGTCCTCTCTCTTTCCAATTAGTCAACCTTGCAGCATACTTACATTATATTGAATTGACTTTAGCCTACATCAAGCTACATCATCACAACCACATCTATTCCCCATTGAGCTCTTGTGTAAGCATAAAAATCGAAGAGCAACTATATCAAAGAAAGATCAATGGAGATAGGAGAACAATCAAGATCAAACCCATGTGAATGTGTGAAGGTATTTTTGGAAATTAACACTCATTTTGTGGATATTGATGCTTGAATATTGGTTTAAGGGTTGTCATTTATGCCAACTCTTCATGGAATTCTATCTAGTAGCTATAGATCTTGATAATCGGAAGTGGATGTGAACTAGTAACCAGTTAATTGGTATTTTAGGTTGAGTAGAGTTATTTTGGTCTGGAAGCTTTTTGGTGATTTAGTGTTATGAATCATGCATGGGATGATAGAACCAACATAGAGACATCATTTAATCATCTTTTTGGTGATCTAATCAAGCCAACTCATGACTACAAGTTACACTGTAGGTTGACTTGATAATTATCTATTTTGTGATTGTGGATATATAAGACTAGTACAAAAGATATTTTTGATGGATGGTATGAAGGAATATGAGAGAGTAGTGATTGAGAATCCATTTTGGCACAATTTCACGTGCACATTCTTGATCCAATAGCTGATTGAGATAGAAAACATAGCCGAGTTGTAGAGAAGATACAGTCAGAGTTTTGCACTTAACCGAAACTCATTAAAGCATTGTTAGATTCTATTTTGGAGTTCATTCATTGTAATTCATCATTGTAGATGATCTATAAGGCAGTGAACCTTCCAGGGTTTTATCCCTTATTGTAATTGAGTTGTAAGCTCTAGGTAGTGTGCCTGAATGCTAGTGCATTCACCTTCATGTAATATTGTTTTACTACTGCCCAAAGTAGAATAATATTGTGGGTTCAAATCCCACCGTGCTTTTTCCCATTTGGGTTTCCACGTAGAAATCTTGGTGTTATGATTTTGTGGTTGATTGTTTTGTATTTCTGCATTTCAATTTCATGCTTATACTTTTGGTGGTTTAAGGTTAAGTCAGTATAAATCCTGGTGTTATAATTTCATGCTTATACGTAAAGGTGAATGTTAGTGCATTCACCTTCATGTAATATTTTTTTGCTACTGCCCAAAGTAGAATAATATTATGGGTTCAAATCCCATCGCGCTTTTTCCCATTTGGGTTTCCACGTAAAAATCCTAGTGTTATGATTTTGTGGTTGATTGTTTTGTATTTCTGCATTTCAATTTCATGCTTATACTTTTGGTGGTTTAAGGTTAAGTCAGAAAATTTTAATAACTGGTAGAACACTTATTCACCCCCCCCTCTCAGTGTTCCTTGATTCAAACAATTGGTATCAAAGCCTAGTTCCTCTAAGGAAGGTTCAGGAGATTGAATCAATGGATTCTAGTTTTTAGAGACAGCTTAGTGTGGCACTTGAGGATCTTAATGCATTAAGAAATGAGATCAGCTCCTTAAAGAGAAACCTGAATGCAACTGAAGACTTCATTAATGATTTTAAAGATCAAGTGAACACTTCAAGAGACAAAAGGAAAGAGTTGATGGGAAAGATGAAGGAAAAAGAAGAACAATGCATGGAGAATTAGGACAAAGCTAATGAATGTGACAAGCTTGCTAGAGAGAATGTTGTGTTGATGAATGAGATGTAATCCATTGTGATGAAGCTAATTAAGGAGACTGAATACTGAAAGAAGAATGAAGAGAATTTGACACAATCATTGAAGCAAAGAGCAGATGAATGCTTCAGGCTTATCTATGAAAATGATAAGTTGAAGCTTGAGTTGACACAATCAAGGAATAATGGTCAAGAACTTGAAAGACAGATTGTTGCCCTAAGAGATGAACTTGCTACTGCAAATGAATACAAAGATAAATTCAATGCTAGCTCAACAAGGCTTGATGAGATGTTGGAAAGTTAGAGACATAGAAAGGACATGAAAGGACTTGGATTTGAGAAAGGTGAATCCTCTAAATCTGAATAAAGCAATGCAAAACCTAATCATAAGAAGAGTAAGAATCCTCTGGTAAGACAACCTAATGCCTATAAATTCAATGGTAGATTTTTTACTTGCAATAAAGTTGGTCATATGGAAAATCAATGCACAAGTAGTTTGAATAATGGAATGAACAATATTCCTACCTTTACTGGACAGTGTTTCATATGCAATAATTTTGGTCACAAGTCAAATATGTGCAGAGTAGTAATTAATAATTTTCAAAACAAGAGATTCTATGCTTGTGGGATGTTTGGACATATTTCTAACTAGTGCAAGATGAGACCAAATCAGATGAACTTTAGACCTATGCAAAATGTTGTTTGTTGTGCATGCAATAAAACTGACCACATTGCAAAATATTACAGAAGCAAAAATGTTAACAAGAGTGCTCCAATAGGCAAGAAAAAAAATTGATGATTAAGGCAAGGAAAATGTAGAGGATATCAGAGACAAGCATGAGAAGATGTGGGTCAAAAAGGATGAATCTAAAGCAGCCAGTGGATCTATACCTGAATCTACTGTAGGACCTTCATCTGGTAACTAAGGCATTTGGCCTTAGGAGGTGGCATCTTCATGCAAAATCCTCCAAAAGCCCCTTGGAGAGATCTGTGATTGATCATGGTTGATTGCAGATGCTTGAAGATGATTATCTGGATCTTTAGATCATCCAGTGAGTTGATTGATGCTGGACAGAGCGTCCAGTTGAACCTTATTAGTGCATTTATGTCAACTTGAAATTAGGATTTTCAAGGTTAAAAAGGGAAAATGTGAATCATTTCTCACATTGCGAGCAAAGAGAAGAAGTAGAAGATTTAGACAAACCAATTTACAAGGAGATCAAATTATTTGAGCAGATCCAACAAAATTTATTGTGCATTCATATAGAACGAGAGGTATTTATAGAAGAACACTCTTAACCCTAAATTTCTTAGAATGGCATCATCTTTCATTAATACTCCTTTGGTAGAGGTTATAGAGAGAGAAAGGCTGCAATTTAAGAAGCACCCATTTAAGTCAGTCAAGGATGATCCAAATGGTGCCTTATCATTAGTGCCCTATAGTGTTTTGTATGCTGACGATGTAAGAGCCTATATTCATTGCAACATTAAGGAGACCGAAAATGAGGTGATTCTAGCACTTTATAATCAACACCTCTGAGAAAAAGATGGAAATATTAAACCGAAATATGTGCAATTGTAGAGGAAAGGTTTCACATAGTTTGTGCATTTCCTCATGTTTGATTAAGATGAGTGGGTAAGATATATTTCAAGTTATATTTCAAGTTGTGTGCATGATGAATTCATCTGGCTAGACAAGCCATACAAAATCACTAAGCAAGCCATTCATGGAGTCACATGTCTGCATCAAACCAATGACAAACCAAATCTGAGGAAGGTAGGTAACACTACTATCATAAAGGCAACTAGTGCATAATTTGATAACGGATCTATGAAAATTGATGATATCCGAGAGCATGATGTGAGATTTGTGTCCATGAGCATTAGCTACAAGGTCTATCTGTCTAGCAAATTGAATTATGTTTCCAGAACAACGTAGCATACCAAATGGTGAAGGAAGAAACTCAGTATGATCTTTGTTCAATTCTTCTAGAGGATCTCCTAAGAAATTTGAAGAAGATAAAATCAGATAAGAAGAATGTATTTAATTTTGGCTCTCTAATTGTCTATCTGGCATTGTACTTCATGAACAAAATTCCTAGTATAGGTATAGTGCAATGGGAATTTGATTTACGGGTGGCCAACCAAATCAAACAAGGTTTGCAAAGATTGGGAAATAAAGAAAATTAGATAACACCCTTGTGGGTTTTCTTTAAGACTTTCCAAGTTTGAATGAAAGATAGAGAAAGGATTCCCAAAGAGATTGTTGAGAAGTATGAAAACACTATCTTCTTCATGGTGGAAAAGACCAATTTCACATGGAAGCTATGGAGCCCAGGATAGTTTGGATCTTGCCAATGGGTTATGAAGTGAATGGTCAGACCCTCGAAGTTTATGTTCAACATCTTCTGAGAAAACTGGTGGACCCCAATGAACCAAAGTTTGGCACCTTTAAAGAGAAAGATATGGAGTTGCACAAGAAGTTCACTACACCTGCAAGAAAGACAAAAGTATCTAAAATGGTTGAAGAAGTAGCTGTGTAGATGGGATTTACTAGAGAGTTAGTAAAGCAAGCAAGGGAGAAGCATGCTCTGATGGAAGCTAAGGAGGAATTCAAGAAGCCCGAGGCTGAACCAGTTCCCTCTAAAGCAAAACCAAAAGAGACCAAGTCTTCCCCTACTCTAGTAGTACCATCTATAGGACATAGCTCATCCGAAAAGGGAATTTTGAAGCAAAAAGAAAATCTAAATGAACCTATGTTGTTGTATCTCCAGTAGCTTCTGAGACCAAATCAGATGAAGAAGTAATATAGCCAAGAAGAAAGGAGAATTTGTAAGGGTCATGAGGAAACCACAATCCATTGGTGTTGTGTAGAGCAAGAAGGCTAAGTCAGAACCTACCCTTATCGGGAGACCCAAGAGGGGAAGGAAGCTCAGAACACAACTTGATGATGATCTTGAAACCGATAACTTGCAAGGTAAATATACATTTGTTCCTCCATTGACAAAAAATCAATTAATTAATGAGATAATTGTTGGTGGAAATTTGATGAATATTGGAGCATACTATGAAAATCTAGTTAAGGCTAATAAAAAAAAAGTTGAGGAAGTTGTTGTTTTGTATTTGCACAAGTTTATTAAAACCTTGATTGAACTGGAGTGTAGTATCCCTAAGAATATATATATAATATTATTGATGCGAGGAGGTTGATTGCAAGTAAAATAGATAATGAAATGAAATAGAGAGAATTCATCAATGTCTGCACCTATATCTCAAAAGATGAAGCCAAAAGATTCAATGAGGAAGCAAATAGGAAGGAATTCAGAAGCAGGAATAGGGTAAAAAGATTAATGATTGGCTGGGTTGAAGAAGTGAGGAAGGAAACTGAAGAAATATAGAGAAGGATTATAAATAATAACCCTTTATACAGTGGTGCAGTTCAGACTTCTCATCCGGAAATAAAGGATGTTGGAAACCAAGAACACTTAGAGGGGGGGTTGAATCAATGTTCTACTAGAATGGAGAAATTTAACCTTATTAATACAATAACTTATCAACTGGTAAACATAAAAGCATATAACAATAAGAAATAATGTAATCACAAAGATGAACACCATAACACCATAGATTTATATGTGGAAAACCTCAAAGAGGAAAAACCATTGGTGGGATTGGAGACCCACAATATCTATCCACTGATCAAATGAATAAATATTACAATAAGGGGCCTGCACATGCATGAAGGCCAATAGCCTAGAGAACACTACTCATCACAAAAGAAGTCTCACTGACTACATAAAACATCGAACAACAATCTGGAATGAATATTGAACTGCAAGTATGACATCTCCCATGCCTGAGTACAATTTTGGTTAAGCTCAATACCAAAGGCCTAAAACCTCTTCCATAATCCCAACTCGATCACCTATGATCAACAAAATCCTCTGCCTGAATGATTATTACATTATTTTCTCCTATTACATCTTATCATTATCCCTTCTATTCTCTACCATGATCTACAATGAGATCTTACATCATATTTATACCAACCCTGGACCTAAACAATTAGGTCGACCACCTAAAAGATAATACAAAAAATTCATAACATAAAACCATAATCAAATGATCAACAAAGTCATCTTAAGATGAAAAAATATAAACCAATTCTTAAATCTCATTGGTAATGCATCGGGAACATCCTCCAACACGTTATAGAAACCGGTCCATAACCTAGATAATATTGGGACCCAATTTAGGTTTACGCACGCTAAAGAAATGATCCTGATCAACTAACTCTCAAACATGATCACCATCAACATCTTGAATCTCCACTAGAAGCCACACCAACACCACTTATGCATATCATCAAAGATCTTCAACAAATATCTGTCGGTGTGTCATGTCCCCTCCTTGATCATATATATATATATATATATATATATATATATATATATATATATATATATCCTAAACAAAGTAATTATTAATATTAATTAATATAGTAATTACAATCGAATGACTATTTGAAATTTATTTATTAAATATTATTATTTAATTAATATTTATTACTAATATTCAAATATTCAAATAAAAATAAAATTAATATTATATCATAAAAATAAATTATATATTAGATTATAAACATAGTTTACATAAACAAAATTTATACATTTAAAATAATAAATATACATATTAAATAAATATATAATTTATATATTTAATAATAAGAATAATAATAAAATTAACATAAATAAGGATAAATATAAAGATTATTTAAGAATTGTTAGGCAACGATTTATTAAGAGCAATCACAATAGTCAATGCAAATTATCATTATAGTTGCTGGGAGGAAGGTTAATTGATTGGCTCGATCAACAACATATCTTGCAATCATAAGGAATTAATAGTTAATCGATATATCAAGAAGTCAACAAAGCATATTGGAATCGATCAAGTAAAGGCATATTACCGATTTCCTAATCAATGAGGAAGACTAATTGAATAGAATAAATAAATATCCATCAAGGAAATCGGCTAAGGTGGAGATAAAAAATGTAGTGGGTTATTAAAGACAACCATTAGTAACACTTCTTAATCATGAAGAAACGCCATTAGCATATTATGAAGAGTCACAATTAGTATGATGGAGACCAACAATTATAATATGCAATATTTAATATGTGAGAGGTAGCGATTACTTAAGAATATCAGTCATTTTTGTTTAAAAGGGAGGACCGTATTGATAGAGCAGCGATTATGTTAAGAAGGGAACTGAGAGAATATATGAATGATGTGTGTGAAGACAATCACGTATGTAGTGTGAAGAAGTATAGAAGAGAGTGGGGTCTAAATCAGCAGGCAATTCACACATGTACGTAATATCAAATACGGGCCACACCATCCCTAGGTTATATCTGGCATAATATAGCATAGGTAGACATAATAATCGTATCAAGATTTAAAAGGTAAAACTGCTATCAGAATTATAAGATACAGTCAAATTGTTATCAGATTTAATAGGTATAAATGCTTAGGATCAAGGACTAATTAATCATAGTGTTAAGTACCACGAATTGGTAATTAGAGTAGCATCGTATAGGAATTGCTCTGAAGCGATTCAACTGTATTTAGTTAACACTAACAGATTGGTTTAATTGGGAAAAGATGTGCTTAATACGTATGCTGGATATATGAAGTTTGATAATGATATTATGCAGAATTTAATAATAATATTTATGTAGACTACAATACGTATGACAGTCATTTAATTTCCTTATTGTGGCAGACCAGATCTAACACATGTCAGGTCTGTTTGCTCTTACAACAAAATTATAATAACTAATGTTTTGGGCAGTGGTAGTATCAATGTATATAATAGGTAATTAGCAAATACATCAATAATGGGTTAAATTATTTATTTAATTAATTTTTTGTGTATATATTCCAATCAAAATAAGTATTATATATATATATATATATATGGAGTAATGATGAAATATCAATAAGGTTATATATATATATATATATATATATATATATATATATAATGAGATGTTTTCATGTACGGAAATTACAATTGGTTTGAAACTTGCACTAAGAATTATGGACCATTTATTTAATAATGGTTAATTGATTGAACAGTGGAATATCACTGATTGGATTCTGGTTAAGACGTAAATGCCTCCTAATATATTTGGTATATAAAATAGATTAATTATGGTTAAAACATATCTAAACCTAGTAGGGGACATTACACGGTGAAACCCTCACCGAAACAACAAACCAAGCTTGCCAGCATACAGGATAGCATCCAATCACCAGATCAAAACCAATTGACTGAACATGAATTTAAGTAGCATGAATAAGCCAATTCCATAACCCAAACATACCAGAGCATACCGGATCATAATGATCCAATCCAACCAAAAACCAAACAACCTACCCAGACTAGAAGGATAGTGGTAAACAACCAAAGAAGCTAGCATAGTCGGTGTTGCTAGTGTTGCCATCAATGAAAAACATCAATGCAACACATAATCAATTCCTCCAGTTTATAACAATCTCCCCCATTGTCAATGATTGCAACACTAGATGTGAAAAACATCGAAGTGCTAAGAAATGCCAAACAAGTCTCCTCCAATGGAAGATAGTCAACAATCTTCCACAACATTATATGACAATGAAATTTTGAACAAAATATCTCTGTACCAATTAACCATCCATAGATATGAACCAAACTCCCCCAATGGGATACAACCAATCTAAATTTTTTTTCCTTCAATAATCTCTCCCTTAGACTAATATCTTTTTTAAGCTCTATATTACACATAAGTATATCTCCCTTTAATGTATATAACTCCTTATATATATCAAAGAAAAATCATAGACCACTGAATCACAAAACTAACTACTCCCCCTGAGCAGTAGCATCCCCACATCAATCCAAAATAAACAATAGCTCTGATAATGCATACTAGACTGATACCAAATAACATCACTAGGTCTCTACAGGAGGGGAAGAAACCCCAACCTATCTCTCAAATGCTCAAATGATTCCTCAAACCAATCTTACCTCATTTGCTTCCACCTACTCTAGAAAATTATACTTGATAGAAATATCAGATGACAATAGCAACAGAGTTATTATAGTGAATAACTATCAGTACAATACAATCCAGCCTTATATCCTTCAACATATGTTTCACCCACAAAACTTGTGTACAGTTAGTAGCAACAACATAATCAGCTTTAGCAGTAGATAAAGAAGTACATGATTGCTCCTTGTTGATCCATGAAACCAACTTCTTTCCAAGAAAGAAAGCTCCACCGGAAGTACTTTTCCGGTCATCAACATCACTTTCCCAGTCTGCATCTATATATGCTCAAAGTGTAAAGTCATCATAACACAAAAGCCATACCAGATAACTCTTGAAAATATCTAAAACTCCTAGCTATCAGAGAAAGGATTCAACATAATCAATTCCTTCCTTTTGGAAATATCCATTGCAAACCAATCAAGCCAAGTTCCAATAACATCCAAGACCATGTGTTGTCCTTATCTAACTAATCCAATTCATCTTCCATAGCATTCATCCAACATTCATCTTTACAAGCTTCAATAATGGATGTTAGTATAAATAAAGAAATTAAGCACACCTCATCAGTTTTCAACCTTCTTCTTGTCAAATCATGTAATCTTCTGAATGATTCAACCTTACATACCTAGGAGTCTTCTAATTATTTGTTTTGCTTCCCTGATCTTCAATTACTATTGAATTTTCTAATACTGCCAGATTAGCTGGTTCAACATTATGTTTTGGTAAAGGTGTTACTGGTTCAGTTAAGACCATTTCCACTGTTAGTTCTTATTCATAAACTCTGATTTGACTTCTATTATGCTCATCCACCTTGACATTATCACTCTCCACAATTCTCTGCAATCTCTTGTAATAACATCTATATGCCTTGCTTTCATTAGAATAACCAAGAAATATTCCTCCATCACATCTAGGATCAAATTTTCTAATGAAATCATCTCTCTTAATATAACATTTACTACCAAAGATTCTAAAATACTTAACTGTAAGTGTATTGCCAAATCATAACTCATAAAGTGACTTACCAGTAAACCAAACTAGATCCAAGATCCAAGATCCAACAAATATTTGTTGGTTAACCTCCAAACTGACTTCCAAATATCCAAAATAGACTTTCAAACCACTACCAGGGGCAATGCAAGATCTATCATCAATTTTCCTCCCCCTAAGGTGAATGCCTTAGTTGTCGAATGTGTTTCCTGCCAGTGCAGGAACAATCTGCTCTACCAGTTGAGTAACCATCATATATCCTTCATCCAAATGAACGCCTGGGGAAAATGATTTTGTCAGTTGAGCCCCAGACTTCATAACCCACTTCTTCTGATGCTCCTTCCAAGTGTCATCAACCTTTTTCTTTCCCTTATCATTAGCTTTATCACTTCCTGCTGGTGGATCCCTGCTTCTCCAAAATTTAGCAATATGCCCCCCTTTGTTGCATGCATAACATGTAACATTATTCTTCTAAATTGCCTTACTATAACCTTAACCATTCCTTGAACTGCATTGATTAGCCATATGTCCAAACTCTCTACATGCATGACATTTAACATTCATTTTGCAATCTTTTGTCCTATGACCATACTTCTTACAATTTGCACACTCACTGGGAACTATATCATTATTCTAATTTGCTCTATTTCTACAATTCCTAGCCATATGGCCAAATTTATTACAAACAAAGCATCTACCGCTGAATTTATATGCATTGGGTTGCCTTATAGGTGACCTCTGATTCTGGTTGACCTTTTGATCTTCATTTGCTGTACTGAAACTCTCTCCATGCTCAAATCCAAGACCACTAGTGTCTCCAGTGTCCTTTTGATCCTTCAATAATTCATAAATCTTAGAAGAACTAAACTTGAACTTATCTTTGTATTCATTAGCAATAGTCAGATCATATCTTAGGATTGTTACCATTCTTTCTAATTCTTGCTCATTGTTCCATGATTGCACCAATTCAGTTCTCAACATGTCATTCTCATGAACCAACCTAATACATTCCTTGGACCTATCTTTTAGAGATATAGAAAGATTTAATTCCTTCTTCTTCTAGTCTTAAATCTCCTTTAACATCCTCATAGTTAGGGCTTTCATTTCATTCATCATGACCATATTCTCCTGACTCAACTTCTGACATTGTTCCTTAAGGGCATCCTTCTCTTCATCATCCTGATTTTTTAAAATTTCCTTCCTCCTAGATTGGGCATTTGACAACCTCTCCTGTAGGGTAAAAATGAATTCCTTCATAGATCTCAACTCATCTTGCATTTTCATGTTCCTCAATATAACAGAATCATAGTCTTCAAGAGCTACTTGAAGTTCCTTCCTTAAACTGATCTCCATAGATTTTGGAAATAAGATCTTCCTCAAACTATTAAACTTCCTCTGAGGAACCAAGCTCTGATACCAATTGTTGGAAACCAAGAACACTGAGAGGGGGGTGAATCAGTGTTCTACAAGAATGGAGAAATTTAACCTTATTAATACAACAACTTATCAATCAGTAAACATAAAATCATATAAAAGTAAGCAATAATGTAATCACAAAGATAAACACCATAACACCATAGATTTATATGTGCAAAACATCAAAGAGGAAAAACCTTGGTGGGATTGGAGACCCACAATATCTATCCATTGATCAGATGAATAAATATTACAATAAGAGGCCTGTACATGCAGGAAGGCCAACAACCTAGAGCACATTTCTCATCACAAAAGGAGTCTCACTGACTACATAAAACATCATACAACAATCTATAATGAAGATTGAACTGCAAGTATAGAATCTCCCATGCCTAAGTACAGTTCTGATTAAGCTCAATACTGAAGGCCTAAAACCTCTTCCACACTCCTATCTTGATCACCTATGATTGACTAGATCCTCTACCTAAATGATTATTACATTATTTTCTCCTATTACATCCTTATCATTATCCCTTCTATTCTCTACCATGATCTACAATGAGATCTTACATCATATTTATACCAATCCTAGACCTAAACAATTAGGTCTACCACCTAAAAGATAATACAATAAATTCATAACATAAACCCATAATCAAATGATCAACCAAGTAGGATTAGGCCAAAAACAATGTAAACCAATCCTTAAATCCTGTCAATAACGCATCAAGATCATCCTCCAATACATTACAAAAATCAGTCCATAACCTAGATAATACCGAGACCCAATTTAGGTCCACACACGCTAAATAAATGATCCCAATCAACTAAGTCTCAAACATGATCACCATCAACATCCTAAATCTCTACTAGAAGCTGCACCAACACCATTTAGGCATATCATCAAAGAACTTCAACAAAGATCTATTGGTGAAACCCTCACCAGAACAACAAACCAAGCTTGCTAGCATACATGATAGCATCTGATCACTAAATCAAAACCAACTGACTGAACATGAATCTGAGTAGCATGAATAAGCCAATTCCATAACCCAAACATACCAGAGAATACTGGATTATAATGATCCAATCCATCCAGAAACCAAACAACCTACCGGGACCATAAGGATACCAATAAACAACCAAAGAAGCTAGCATAGCTGATGTTGCCAGTGTTGCCATAAATGAAAAACATCAATGCAACACATAATCAATTCCTCCAAATTTCCAACAAAGGAAGGTGTCTTCGGTGATCAGAAAGATGAAAATTAGATAGAGGGACATCTATAAGATCAAGGCCATGTAACCCTTGATGTTGAGATCAATGCGAATCCTATGGTGGTAGATAGTATTTGTTGGAATTTTTATGATGTTTTGATTGTCATTGATGGACACACACTTTCTTGATATATGAGTTATGCTCAACCGATATTTGTTCTAACCGGTATTGTGTACTATTGTGTATGTATAGTCTTTAGACTATCGGTATTTTGCAGAAGATGTTTACCTGTCATAGACAAACTGAAGACCTCAAGTGGTATGAGACCCCAAGCAGTTCGAAGATCACAAGTGGTATGAAGGACCCAAGCGGTAGTTAACATTTTCCAGTCTTCATTTTTGTAAACCGGTAATCGGTATATTGTATTAACCGGTATTACTCTGTGATGAGTTACCAGCTGGTATTTCTGTAATGTGTGATGAGTTATCATCCACTAACACTTTGGCGGTGATTTTGTGCCGTGTTACCAAATGTGTCCAGATGCACTGAACCTAGGAACTTGTAGTCTAATCCTATTGGACCGACATGAAACTAGTTTCCTTTATAAGGACATCATGTCTAGGGTTTGGATGTATGATGTATGAGAGATATATGTGTATGTGAGATAGACAAGGTTATGTATGATCATTGAAGAGAAGATTAGGTTAGTGTGAGGAAAAAATGTGTGGAGATATTGAAGACTGAAGTAATGCTGAAATGCATTAACAATGAGCTATCAAGGATCTAATTAAGCAGACTGTTCTATTAGCTAGATCACCCACTTGTTGATTACTCATATCTTTGACAAGTTTGAAACCCTTAACTGGGTAGGCCGAGAAAAGCCTTTGTAAATCCTCTAACAAGGTGGTTCACAACTGTGGATCTGAAATCCTCTCACAAGGTAGTCTTTAACAGGACTTGTCTCCTAACAGAGATCTAGATTCCTAATAGGATTTGTTCTGGTGAATAACATTGCATGACCTTAACTGGTCTAGTTTCTATTATGCAAATAGTTACTTGTGAGTTTCTGCTCACCATGGTTTTTCCCATTTGGGTTTCCACATCAAATATCTTGTGTTATGGTGATTGTTCTCTTGTGGGTGAATGCTTTGTTTTCTTTTTGGTTTGCATTTATCTTAACCGGTTTATTAGTAAAACAATTTTACCGGTTATCTGCTAAACTATTTAAGGGTTTGTTGATAGTATTTTTTGGTATACTAATTCACCCCCCCCCGCTCCTAGCTTTCATCAATTGGTATCAGAGCCAACCTTTCTATAAGTCTAACCACTTGGAAGGAGATATGGGGGAATACACTGTGAGGGAACTTACTCATCATCTCACTCAAACTGAGAGAGCCTATGATGAACTCAAAGTCAAGTATAAAGCCTCTTTGGCCAAAAGAAGAGAGCATGCTGAGAAAATGATGGAACTTATTGAAAATAGCCCCTCTGATGAAGCAGACATGGATACCCTAGTTGAAGAAGTTGAAAAACTGAATGAATCTAAAGCCAGCCTGAGAAAGGAGTTGGAAGGAATGGCTATCAGAATGTGTCAAGAGCTTGAGAATAGAAAGAAAGCTAAGGATCTGGTAAAAGACAAAGATCATGAGATCTCCAAGATGAAGAAAGAAATTAGTGCCCTTACCACTCATCTCCAAGAGAGTAAAGTGGAAAAAGAATAAATACAAGGTGAACTAAACATGGCTATTTCTGAGAATGCAACCTTGATGGAATCCAATGCTGCCATTTCCAAGGAACTTAGTGAGTCAAAGGAGATACTTGCCAAATTCAATCAAAGTACTGCTAAGCTAGAGCAAAAAGTGGAATCGACAAAACCGGTAAAGAATATCACTAGACTTGGTTTCTCTGGGTATGAGGAAGGTGAAACCTATGGAACACAAGCTGAAGCATGAAAGAAGCAACCAACACCCAAGGATAAAGGTAAGCAAAAGTTTAAACCTATTTTATTTAATTGTCTCAAAGAAGGACATACTGCTAATGTGTGTAGAAGCAAGGCCTACAACAATTTTCTTTAGTTTTTAAATAGTAAGCCTAGATTCGATAGATTCAATGGTAACTGTTATGCATGCAACAAGTTTGGGCATAGAGAATTTGAATGTAGGTCAGTCTTGCATGACATTGGGAGATATCCTCCTATGACTCAAGGAGTTATCTCGGAACCCTCTGTGAACCGGAATCCCAACCAATATAATACCTATGACTATCGGTCAGGTGGTTATCAAGCGGTAACTGGTTGGAGATCAACCTGTTTGATCTGTCATGGTAGCAGTCACACTGCTATGACATACAGAAGGAGGAATCGTAGCATAAATAATGGACCATGGAGAACACCTAGAATGGTATGCTATCATCACAACAAATTGAGACACACTGCCAGAACTTGCAGACTGAGAAAGAACCTATCAGATGATATACCAATCACTCCAGAAGGGAAGATTGATGTTGAAACCATTCAAGTGAGAATGAATAAAACATGGAAAAAGAAATCTAAAGAAGTGTCACAAGATGAACCCGTTTCTGCACCTAGTGTGGAAGTCTCTGAACCAGTAAACTAAGCTTTAGAAAAGCTTAGGGAGAACATATCGGTGAAATGTTTTGAACCCTCAGTTTATATCGATAAAGACCTTAATCGGTATATGTTACTTGTCAATCGATAGAAGATTTTGAAGTGGTAAAAGGCAAAATTAGGGTTTATGCCCTAACAGTGATGCATTTATTATGGTAGGTGAAAGATTATTTAAAAGGGACTTTTGTCGTCATTTTAACTTATCAGTTTGTGAAAGAACTTTCAAAGAGCAGAGCGACAAAGAGCGATTCGCCTAGCAATTCAAAGTGAATCCAAAAATCTTGCAGAGGAATCCAGTAGACTTTCAATCTATCAGTGAAGAACACTAAACAATGTTCCAAGCAACCAAAGTGGTGTGTTGTGAGCAACATTGGCAAACCCTAAATTTCAAATTGTGAAGGTATTTCTCAAAATTCTTGTTTATCATTTAATCATGGCTTCTACATTTCACTCTAGTTCTAGTGTACCTATGGATTCAGCCGAGTTTCTTCAAAAAAAGATGAAATACAATGCCCTATCCTAGATACCCACCGGAGTTATTATCAAGGAAGACATTTCAAGATATATATATTGTAAAATAGAAGACCTAGGATCCTTAGTGATTCATTCTCAGCTAGGTCTATTCTATGGGGATGACAAGAAAATCAAACCTAAATATAGCATCCTAGAGAGGAAGAAATTGCACAATGCGATTTATTTTCTATAAGAGTTCACTGAAGATCACATCCGCATCATCCTGAGCAGAGTACATGGTGATCAGATGTACCTTGAGCACACACATGACATCACACCAGAGGAAATTCATGTAGTCACCAGTTTTTGCAACATTGGAGAGGTACCTACACTAAGGAAGGTCACCAAAATGGAAATGACTAAGCTCACCAGTTCTCTAAGCGACCAACGGGCGATGACCGTCAACACCATCAAAGATGATTTGGTTAAGTATGCTTGCATGGTGATTGGCTACCAAATGTTTTATGCCAGTAGAATGAACTCTATCCCTGCTACTGTAGTGAATGCCGCCTACAAAATGATTAAGGAAGATGTCTCATTTGATTTGTGTACCTGTTTGTAGAAGCAATTGCTACTAAATCTAAAGTCCATTAAATAGGATAATTCTTTAAGGTTCAGGTTTGGACAACTTCTAGTCAGCCTATTCTTTTACTTTCAAGGTTATTTCCCTGGAATAGGTGATGTGCAATGGTCTGCTGACTTACCAGTCTTCAGACAAATCAAGGAAAGTCTTCAAGTAGTGGGAACTTCACATCCTAAGGTTTTGAACAAATACTTTGATGAATTCAAGTAGAAAATGAGCCAGAGGATAAGGATATCTGGAGATATTGTGAAGAAATATGAAGATGATATCTAATTCACCATAAAGGTACATGAATGCATAATGAAAGAAGTGTAACCAAGAAAGGAAGCAGTTGAACCAATGGGGTATGAAGTGATGTATGATATGTTGATTAGGTACGCCTCTACCCTGATTGCCTCACCACTAGATGCTAAGAAAAAGAGAGCTGACACCTACTTAGAGAGGGTAACACCAGTTGAAGATACTACATAGAAAAAGGACAAGGTAGTGCCATCGGTATAGGCATTGGTTACCTCAGCCAGTCTAAAAGTGACCAAGTGGTCACCTGCCAAGAAGAAACTTGAGGTTGCTCTCGCTAAAGTATTTGAGAGGAAGCGGAAAACCAAAACCAGCTCACCGGAGTCAGAGGATACTAAATCAGAAATTCAACCTAAGAAGACAAGAGAATCAAGCGAGAAGGCAAAATCTACCAGTAGTGCACTTGCAACTTCAGCACCGGTAAACATAGATGTTTCCTCCTATAAGCCTATGACACATTGTTAGAGGACAATCAAGAACGTTAGGAGAAAATTGCTTGATGATTTAAAAGATCATTTTGATGATTTTAATGATAATGAGAACGATGAAGTAGAACAAGAGGTTATTAGATATTTGTGTGCCAATGAATGATCACCATCTGAAATCAGATCGGTCACATCGGATTCTTTATAAAATTCTTTAGATAACAAATGGTGCATTGCCATTGAAAAGGAATAGGAAATAAGGGAGAAAGTCTTTGCACAATACTTTCCCGATGCCTCAAATTCAGAATTATTTGAGATAATGGATAAGAACAAAGGCCTCTTTTTCATGAGAAGGAGAAGACTTAGGCTACTAGAAGGTAGAGCTTCTAAAGTGGAGAAGGATATTCATCTACATGCTAGAGTTGCTGTCAGAATACACCATGTATCTGAAGCAAATAAGAAGGTTGATCAGGCACTAGATCCATCCTCAGGAAAATCGAATGAGACATTTGACAATGAAGGAGAAAGAGTTACAAAATAGGCTGACACTATTGATGTGGATGCATTAGATGTTGAGGATGTCACTCCTAATAAAGTAGAAGTTGAGAAAGAAAAATAGGACAAAGAAAATGCAGAGAAAGAGAAACAAGACAAGGAAAAGGCTGATAAAGAGAAAGAGGAAGAGAAGAAGAAAGAGGAAGAGAAGAAAAAAGAAGAGGAGAAGAAGAAAGAAGAGGAGAAGAGGAAACAAGAGGAGAAGAGGAAACAAGAGGAGAAGAATAAAGAAGAAGACAAAAGGAAGGAAGAAGAAAGAAAGAAGGAGGAAGAGAAGAAAAAGAAGGAAGAGGACATGAAAAAGGAAGAAATGGAGAAGAAAACACAAGAAGAAGAACAAAGGAAGAAAGAAGAGGAAAAGAAAAGAGCTGAAGAGAAGAAGGAAGTAGAGAAGAACAAGCAAGCCAAGGGAACCGGTGATCAAACCAAAGCGATTGACACCACTAGTCCTATTGACCTTCAATCTACAGATGAATTGGAGCTACTTCAAAGCATAAAACTTGCACAAGAAAGATTGGAATCATTGAGGAGGAAGAAGGAACAAGATGTCATTCAAACTGTGGTTGACACCCTCACTAGTCTGATCCCTAGTACCAGCCTCCCCAATATCGACTCCTCTTTGTCCAAGCTTAAACTTTTGTGTACCGTTGTGGAGGACCAGTTACAATGCCTGGAAGATTTTGCTAAAGCAAATGCAAAGAAGAAGCATGAAAAGACACTCAACACTACCTTAGTCAAGAAATTGAATGAGCTCCAGTCTCAACTTTTGAAGCAACAGAAGGATATAAGTGTTTCTATGAATGAGGGCAAGTTACTTCTGAGTAAAATCTGCCAACCCCATCTATTTTGTGATGATGTGCTTAAGCAAAAAGATAAACTCCAATTGGAGTTAAAAGCATATATAGGCAACTTCAAGATGCCTTATGATTCCTTCACTACATATGGGCAAACAATTCATCATTATCAACTTCAGACTGGTAGGCTAGAATAAGAAATCTGCAACCAAACCAAAGTTTTGCAGGAGCTTCAACTGGTCTTATTCCTAAGACTGCAGATTCTTCAGAAATGTTTTCTTAGTCTGGAAGCTATCATGGTAACTCAAGAGATGAGTACCATTGATGCTATGGAAGAACTGGTATTCCAGATGCAGACAGAAAGTGAGGTTGCTACCTCATTACTTGAGTCATGGACATTGGCCATGAAATTTTTTTTGCAGGACTTTAAATCTATTTTTGATAAGTTTCATTCCTTATTGTCATGAACATTTACTCTATTTTAATATATATAAGGAAACAAGGGTTATTCTACATTATTTTGTCATTGTTGGCAAAGGGGGAGTAGTATTTAAAATTTTGGTGAATGCTACCATTTCACGTATACTTTCATGTTACTATTTTGGGAAGTAGTATACATTGTAAATTCTACAAAAGGGATAGTGTATATGCTTAGGGGGAGTAATTTTGATTATGGCAACTTTTGTTGTTAAAACACTTAGATATCAAAATTTTCCTAAGTGTTTCCATCAATGCCAAAGGGGGAGATTGTTGGCATTTTGATGATGTTTTGATTGTCATTGATGGACACACTTTCTAGATGATGGACACACACTTTCTTGATATATGAGTTATGCTCAACCGGTATTTGTTCCAACCGATATTGTGTACTATTGTGTATGTATAGTCTTTAGACTATCGGTATTTTGCAGAAGATGTTTACTGGTCACAGACAAATTGAAGACCTCAAGCGGTTCAAAGATCACAAGCGGTATGAAGGACCCAAGCGGTAGTTAACATTTTCCAGTCTTCATTTTTGTAAACCAGTAATCAATATATTGTATTAATCAGTATTACTCTGTGATGAGTTATCAACAGGTATTTCTGTAATGTGTGATGAGTTATCATCCACCGACACTTTGGCGGTGATTTTGTGTTGTGTTACCATATGTGTCCAGATGCACTGAACCTAGGAACTTGTAGTCTAATCCTATTGGACCAACATGAAACCAGTTTCCTTTATAAGGACATCATGTCTAGGGCTTGGATGTATGATGTATGAGAGATATATGTGTATGTGAGATAGACAAGATAATGTGCGATCATTGAAGAGAAGATTAGGTCTGTGTGAAGAAACAGAGTGTGGAGATATTGAAGACTGAAGTAATGCTGAAATGCATTAACAATGAGCTATCAAGGATCTAATTAAGCAAACTGTGCTATTAGCTAGATCACTCACTTGTTGATTACTTATATCTTCGACAAGTCTGAAACCCTTAACTGGGTAGGCCGAGAAAAGCCTTTGTAAATCCTCTAACAAGGTGGTTCACAACTATGGATCTGAAATCCTCTCACAAGGTAGTCTTTAACAGGACTTGTCTCCTAACAGAGATCTAGATTCCTAGCAGGATCTGTTCTAGTGAAGAACACTGTATGACCTTAACCGGTCTGGTTTCTATTCTGCAGATAGTTACTTGTGAGTTTTTGCTCACCGTGGCTTTTCCCATTTGGGTTTCCATGTCAAATATCTTGTGTTATGGTGATTGTGTTCTTGTGGGTGAATGCTTTATTTGCTTTTTGGTTTGCACTTAACCAGTTTATTAGTAAAACAGTTTTACCGGTCATCTGCTAAACTATTTAAGGGTTTGTTTATAGTATTTTTTCTTATACTAATTCACCCCCCCTCTTAGTATTCATTAGTATTGGGTAAATTCCCAAGGATCCAAAGGGTGACACTGCACTGAGTAGTAATACCGATGCACAGAATGAAGGGAATAATGCTGATGGAAAGGAACCAGAGAAGATAGAGGTGTAGGGTGTTGAGGTAGATAAAGGGAAGAGATTTGTTGATGCTCTGGCAATTGACACTCCTCTAGCCAAAGGGACAAGGCCCTACCTCAAATCTCAATCAATCTTGATGGCCCTCTTGATATTGGACAAATGTCACTAGTTGAGAAGTTGAAGCTTGTAGCAGCAGTACAAGCTCAGGCTAGTCAAGATCTATTCAAATCTAAGAATGAAGACAAAAATATTATTCTGATGTTTATTGATGTGTTGTAGAAGGTGGTACTGGGTTTGCTACTAGATTCCAATTATAGCCCCTCCGGTAAATTATTTCAATTGATTAATAATGTAAATACCAATTTTGATTCTTTGGAGAAGTCTACCACTAAGTGAGTATTAGATAGATTCAAGGAGGTGAGAATGAAAACATTCTAAAAAATGATAAAGGATGATAGAGTAAGATTAAATAAACGTTTGCAGACTATTTTAGAAGTATTAACTAAAGGCGGTAAAATATATGTCTTGGCTTATTTTGCCAAAGTTCATAGTAGATATATACAAGCAGGTTGGTATCTGTCAGGGTAAGCTAGTTGGTATTTCAGAGTCTTTTGATTCTAATGCAGCCCTAACCAGCAGTATAGAAGGGCAGGTAATGGCTCTCAATGATAAAATCTCAAGCCTTAATGTGGTTTAAGATAGAATTTTGAAGAGAGTTGGTGAACTCTAGAATTTGATTTCCCCGGATGGACACCATGTTGAGTAATAAATTAGATTGTATGAAGGCTATGGGACTGGTAGAATCAAAGATCACTAAGAGGGGGGGAGGTGAATCAGTGATCTATCAAAAATCAAATCCTCAAACTTATTCTTTATCCATCAGTTATCAATGCATAATAGAAAAGAACATAAACATGCAACAAAGAATACTCAAATCCACAATACTAGAATTTTTACGTGGAAACCCGAAAAGGGAAAAACCACGGTGGGGCTAGAACCCACAATATTCATATACTATGGCTAGGAGTACATAAATATTACATAGATGGGGAATGCACTTGCATTCAAGCTCACTGATCAATTACAATTGCTTGAAAGGCTACAACCTTCAGGGAAGTCTCACTGACTTACAATTTTATTCTAATAAGTAAATACAATGAAATGAACTCTCAATTAGCATCTGACTATGCCATAATGAGTTTTGATTAAGCACCAAATCTCTAATTGTCTTCGCTCTACTGAATACTCTATTTCTGTCTCAATCAGCTACCAACTAGTCTGAAAGAAAAGTGTGCATGTGAAACTATGCTCAATCATACCAAAACGGATCACCACACTACTAACACACTAAAAATCAATCACCAAATTGATCTTATATATTTGGTCTTAGCACAAAAGCAATCTCCTTCAAGTCGGCTTCAAGAAGTTTAACATGTAGCTCCAAGTCGACTTCAATCTTGAACAAAACATAGCACCAAACCAAAAGATTATAATCAAACGCTTTCTAAGGAAATTCCCAATTATTGAGATCACAAAAACAATCACCAAAATCACTACAATCATCAAAAATCATTCTAGATCAAACATTACTGAAATACCCTATTTTACCGATTAACTGCCTACCAGTTACCTTTAGCTTTTGGATAAGATGAATCATAATTACCAGATAGAATCTCCAAGAATATTTTCCATCAATGAAAACCCTAGACAAATATGCAACTACCAAAAATCATCTGAAATCACCGGATGAGTGTCAATTTCCAACAGGGACGACCCATTCCATCTGAATTGAAGGATGTGGATATTCATGCATATGTTTTTAATGCATTCATTACAGTTTTGGACAACTTGAAGATAGGGTGGGATAACCACTTAGGGTTTTTGAAGACCATTTTTACTGATATCTTCAAGTATATGTAAAGTCTCCAATAGATATCCATGTATATAAGTTTTTGACAACACCCCATCTTTGGCATTGTTTTCAAAGGGGGAGAGTAAAGGTGAAAAATATGTAGAGCATGACAAAGGTTTCATAATTCGTTGTCTAAGGGGGAGCCTTAGAAATTTTGATAGCAATTTTGATCTGGTATCCGGGTTGTTTCAACACAATCATTTTTTCACGAGTGTTACCATCAATGCCAAAGGGGGAGATTGTTGGCAATTGACACTCATCCAATGGATACTAATGCTTTATTATTGGTTTAAGGGTTGTCATTTATGGAAACACTTCATGGAATTATATTTAGTAGCTATAGATCTTGATAACCAGAAGTGGATGTGAACCGATAACCAGTTAACTGGTATTTCAGGTTGAGAAGAGCTATTTTGGTCTGGAAGCTTTTCAATGATTGTGGTGTTACGAACCTTGCATGTGATGATAGGGCCCACATAGAGACATCATTTTATCATCTTTTTGGTGATCTACTTTTGTTTTTGGTGATCCGGTCAAGTTGACTCATGACTACACGTTACACTACAGGCCAACCTATTAATTATCTATTTTATGATTGCAGATATATAAGACCAGTGCAGAAGATATTTTTGATGGATGGTATGAAGGAATTTGAGCAAGTAGTGATCGAGAATCCATTTTGGTGTAGTTTCATGTGCACATTCTTGACCTAGTAGCTGACTGAGACAAAAAATAGAGTAGAGTTACAAAGAAGATACAGTCAGAGTTTTGCACTTAACCAAAACTCATCTAGGCATTGTTAGATGCTATTTTGGAGTTCCTTCATTGTTATTTATCATTGTAGATGGTTTTTAAGGCAATGAGCCTTCTAGGGTTGTAGGCCTTATTGTAATTGAGTTGTAATCTCTAGGTAGTGTGCCTGAATGCTAGTGCATTCCCCTTCATGTAATATTATTTTTCTACTAGCCATAGTGGAATAATATTGTTGGTTCAAATCCCATTGTGGTTTTTCCCATTTGAGTTTCTATGTAAAAATCTTGGTGTTATGAGTTTTTGGTTGATTGTTTTGTGTTTCTACATTTTAGTTTCATGCTTATGCTTCTAGTAGTTTAAGGTTAAGTCAAAAAAATTAATAACCAGTAGAACATTTATTCACACTCCCCTCTCAGTGTTCCTTGATTCCAACATGTATCACTTAAGTTATTTTATTATTTTTCATGTTTGATGGTTCTTCATTGATGTGTTGTTAAATTTTATTATAGATCTAGGGTTTTGTTGTTGGAACTAGGGTTTGCGATTGAGGAGTTCAAACTTAACATATACGTTTTGGCACAACTACTGGGAAACTTGTTCCTTCTAATATTTACTTGAAGTTTTTAGTGTTTTCATATTTGTAGGCAAAATTTTGTGTCAATTTTTTTTGTGATTCCATGGTTTTAGTCGTTTCTATTGCATTTTCATTTCTTCTATCAAATCATGACTATTACTACATTTATGATAATTGATGAGGCATCTATAGTCATTATTAACATATTTATGACTTATATCTCCGCGTTTTTGGTTTTGTGAAAATTCATGTTCTAACACATTTTTGTTACTTTATATCATATTTGTGACAATTTTTGCCACATCTTTGATTTGTTTCGATTTGATGTGTATTTGTCTTTATTTTGACACACCTATGCTAACTTTTTACGCATTTTTGGTCTATTTTGGAGTGTTTGTGGTTTTGTAGGTTTATCTATCTTTTGGAGCTTTTCGTTGCCATTTGTTGAAGGCCCCTCTTTTACTTGTTATTATCTTGTCCTAATCTTATTATTTGTAGGTTGGGGTTATCATTTTGAAACTATTTGTGCTTGTAGGGGTGGTTAGGTGTGTGTTTGTAATTTTATAGAATAGCTCACATTTTATTTTGGTGCATTAAAACGAATCTTTGTCTGAAGTGTCTTGTGTGCTTGTATACTTTGTATTATATAACCCTAAGGTGTTTATGAATGTATCCTATCCCCTTACCTCACAGATATTGGGTGTAAGAGAAATCATTAAACATCTTCTTTTTCTTTTAGGTATTGGGATTTCCTTTGCAGAAGTGATCACTTTAAAAGAGAATGACCCAAAGAGGTTTGTCCTTTGAGTTTCTATATAATAGGTAAAGGTGAAAATAAGAGCCTAACCTAGGGGTGTAGATTGTTGGTGTCAATTTGGGGGTGAAATAACCTTTTTTAGAGTCACACAGGGTTGAATAAAGCTTTAATTGGCTTATCGGCAAGTGGATCATACACAAGTACCTTGAACACCGACTAGAAACTTTATTTTAGAGGCATGCCCTATTGATTGAGTTGTTGGTGGCTTGCCTAGTGCAAGGGTATAGATTCAAACCTTGAAGTTACTCACCAAAAGGCTACTATGATTTGAGGAATAGTTCCTTAGCTTTGCATAAGCTATACATAGATTTTTGGGGAGAGGGTGATTGGTTCATCCTTCTAGTTATGAATACCCCTACCTTCCCTATTCACACAAAGACAAAAGTGGCCAACCCTCCTTAAGGGGATTTCTTACTTGAGTCGACAAAGATTCCAAGTTGTGGGCCTAAGTATAGCTTGTTGGCATGAGACACTATTTTGGTGATGCTCTAGTGAATATTGATGATGATTGGTGCATAAGGATTCTTAGGAGTTGTCATTGATGGCAACTTAGCCTAATGATTCTATATGCTCTATGGATTTTGGGTTAACTGGATGTCTTGAGTAAGTTTTGGCATAAGTCTATCAGTGGGGCTCAATGTATAGTTTTTGTGAGCATTTCTCATTTCCGGTAATGCAGTTTTTGACTTCAGTGATCAAGGTTAGTTGATTAAGTATGAGAAGCATATTATCATGCAAATATATCCTCCTGTGTTGATTCATAACCATGTTTGAAGGTCTAGTATGCGGTAGAGCAGTAAAATAGGATAATCCTCATAATTGATGGTGTAACGTGTGGTTCAGATTCCTTGTGGCGATTCTGGTGGTTGGTGATGAGTTTGAAGTGGTTGGACCAAATTATGGAAGCATATGGTCATATGGATTAGATCTAGAATGAGGATTTGTAAAGATTTGAGTTGACTTGGAGATACACGTTTCATATTTTGACTGTTTTGAGAAGTCGACTTGTTGGAGACCTATTTTGGTGGTGCAGATATATAAGATTGACCTGAATGATGATTTTTATGTGACAAAAGTGTATGTGATGGTTTTTGGGTGATTGAGCATAGTTGCATGTGCGAATCTTAAGTTTTGATGATCTGATATTCAATAATAGAGCATAACAAAATAGTTTATTAGAACAATAACAATGAATCATTTTGAGCCTAACCCGAATTATTATTTGGCATAGTTAGATGCTTTTCTTCAATTCATTTACCATTGTAATCATTTTGTAACAGTCTATAAGGCAGTGAGCTTTCCTTTGGGTTGTAGCCCTTTTGTAATTGAGCAGTGAGCTCTAGGCAGTGTGCCTGAATGCATGTGCATTCCCCTATTTTCATATTGTTCTACTACTGGCCATAATATAATAATATTATAGGTTTAAATCCCACCATGGTTTTTTCCTTTCCGGGTTTCCGTGTAAAAATCTTGGTGTTATGGTTGTGTGATTATTTGCTTTTTGTTTCTGCATTTCAGTTTTCTTCTTGTGTATTCAGTGGATTAAGAATCGGATTATAAATTTTGTAAATTGTGGAACACTAATTCACCCCCCCTCTCAATTTTCATTGATTCCAACAATTTGTATAAGATCCTAGTTCCTTCGAGGAAGCCTAACAACTTGAGGAAGATCTAGAAGATTGAATCAATGGACTCTGATTTGCAAAGACAACTTAGTGTGGCACTTGAAGATCTTGATGTAGCAAGAAATGAAGTGAGTTCCTTGAAGAGAAACTTGAGTAAAGCAAAATACTTCATTGAGATAGTGAAATAACTAGTTATCACTTCTATAGATAAGAGGAAAGAACTAATGGACAAACTCAAGGAGAAAGAAGAACAAAGCATTGAAAATCAAGGCAAGACAAATAAATGTGAAAATCTTGCAAGAGAGAATGTTGTATTGAAGAATGAGATGCAATCCATTTTGGTGAAGATGACTAAAGAGATTCAAGACTGAAAGAAAAATGAAGATATTTTGACTCAATCAATGAAAGATAGATTAGATGAATGTTGCAGACCAAATTGTGAAATTGATCAATTAAGGTTTGAACTAGCGTATTCAAAGAATGATGGACAAGAGCTTGAAAGACAAGTCATAATTATGAGAGATAGACTTTCTACTGCTAATTAATACAAGGAGAAATTCAAGGCTAGCTAAGCAAGGCTTTATGAGATGATGGATAGTCAGAGACATGGAAAAGATACAAGAGGACTTGGATTTGAGAAAGGATAATCCTTTGGTTCTGGACAGAGCAATGCAAGACCTAATCATCAGAAGAACAAGAAACCTCTGGTAAGACAACCTAATGCCTATAAATTTAATGGTAGATGTTTTACCTACAATAGATTTGGTCATATGACAAGTCAATGAAAAAGTAAGATGAATAATGGGATCATGAATAATGTGATGAATAATGTTCCTACCTTTACCAGTCAATGTTTCATATGCAATAATTTTGGTCACAAGTTAAACATGTGTAAAAAAATAATGAATAACTTCCAGAATAAGAGATGTTATGCTTGTGGAATATTTGGACATATCTCTAATCAATGCAAGATGAGGCAAAATCAAATGAAATTTAGGCCTATGCAAAGAAATGTTGTCTACCATGTATGCAACAAACATGGACATATTGCAAAATATTACAAAAGAAATAACAATGGTCTGATGAACAAGAGAAAATCAGTTGAAAAAGGAAAATAAAAGGTAGATGAAATAAAAGATCAACATAAGAAGATGTGGGTTAAGAAGGAAGATCTTAATGTGCAGAATGGCTCCACACCTGAATCCAGTGATGGAACCTCATCTGATAACTAGGGCTTTTTGGGCTTATGGGGTAGATTATCATGCAGATCTATAGAACCCCCTCTTTGGAGATTTGTAACCAATTCTTGAAGGTTACAAAAGATCTAGATCAAGTATGCAGATAATATCTCAAAGATTACATGGAGATTTGAAACTCCGATAGGCGATGTCATGAAAACTAAGGTAACTGAAATCTTTAAGGATGAGCATTTATTACAACTTAAAATTACATTATAAAGGGAATTTCAATCATTCATTTTTCACACTGTGAACAAAGAGCAAGAGAAGAAGAGAAAGGTGATTAAGTTTGAGTAGAAAAAAATGAGATTGTGATGATCATTCAGAAATTTCTAGCGTCCGGTTAAAGATCAAAAGAGGTATTTATCCATTTGCAAGATATATTTTTTAAACCCTAAATTCAACATGGCATCTACATCTAGCATAGCTACTCCCTTGGTAGTCAAAATTTTCTAGAGAGAAAGACCTATTTTCAAGAAGCATCCCTTTAGATCTGTGGAAGATGATCCAAAAGGAGCATTTTTTTTAGTTTTGTATGATGTTCTTCATAATGAAGCTATTAGGGCTTATATTCACCATGATATTGAAGAGCTTGGTAATGTAGATATGCTAACACTCTATAAAAAACATATGTCAGACAATTTAGGAAATCTAAAACCAAAATTCAAATCACTTCAGGACAAGGGTTTCACACAGTTTATCCATTTTTTGATGTTTGATGAAGCATAATGAGTCACATATATTATGAGAAAGGTTCATGATGAATTCATATGGATGGAACAGCCTCACAAGATTACAAATCAGACCATTCAAGCAGTTACCTATTTGAGTGCAACATGAGAGATCCCTTGATTAAGGAAAGTTCAGAATTCTATGGTAACAAAGGTTACCAGATCTCAACATGATAGCTAGTCAATGAAAATCAGTAACATAGTTGATCATGATGTTAGATTTTCTTCAATGGTGGTAGGATACAAGGTTTACCAATTCAACAGGCAAAACTTAGTCTCTGGTACTGCCATATTCTCAGCATATCAGATGCTCAAGGAGGACAAGAGGTATGATCTTTGTCTTGAACTCTTGAATGAACTAATGAGAAACTTGAAGAAAATAAAACAAGATAAGAAACACACCTTCAAGTTTGGATCCCTTATTGTCTGTTTAGAATTGTACTTCATGGATGAGATCCCTGGTATAGGAAAAGTCCAATGGGCTTATGACAAACTGGTGGCCATGCAAATCAAAGAAGGTGTGTTGGGTCTAGGTGACAATGTGATGAGAACATTTTCTTTATGGGTTTATTTAAAGACCTTCCAAGCCACTATGAAGAATAGAGAAAGGACCCCTAAGACCATAGTGGAGAAGTATGAGAAACTATCTGTTTTATGCTAGACAAGGATCAATATTTGATGGAGGTGTAGTTGACACAAAAACTGTCTGGATCATGCCCTGGGGTATAAAGTTGATGTTGATGTGCTTGATGCATATGCTCTCCACATATTAGCCAACTGGTGGACAAGAAAGAAGAAATGTTCGGTACATTCAAAGAGAAGGATCTTGACTTGCATACAAAATTCATTGAATCAACAAGGAAGAGAAAAATAAGGAAAGAAGTTGAAGAGGTTCGGGATATCAAGAGAAGCAATCCAAAGGGCCAGAGCAAAAAACATATTGAAGGAAGATGATATGGTGAAGCCACAGCCAAAAATAGCATCCTCACCTCCAAAGAAACCCAAGGCCAAAACAAGCAAGTTTGTACCTACCTCTAGTGTGCAAAAGAAAATACCTCCACCTAAGCCTAAACCAATAGTATCTACTAGTAGAGCAGAAAAGAGGAAGAAGGAGAACCCTGCAAGGCAATATGATGCAGTAGAGGAGGAAACAAAGTCGGATGAAGAGGTAAAGAAAGTGAAGAAGACTGCCACCTACACAAGGGTAGTCCTAAAACCCCCATCTGGTGATGATCCATCTGCTAAGTAGCCTAAGTCACAAGGAGAGCCATCCAGGAGAGAAAGGAAAAGCAAGAAGCAAAAGTTTGAGATAGATGAAGCCCTGAAATCCAGTAATATTGAAGGTCCCTATATGACTTTACAACAATTAGTCGATGAAATTTTGAAGGATGGAAATTTAAAGAATGTTCCTATATATTATGAAAATCTTGATAGCAAAAATCAAAGAGTAGTAGAATAGGCAATAGTGTAGTATATGGATATTTTCAGTAAAGCTTTAATAGAACTAGCATCTATGATCACTAAGAGCTTGTATGAAGTTTTGGATGCAAGGAGACATACAACTACTTTAGAGGATGAGATAATAAAAAAGTATGTAATGATAAATCTATCTTCTAGCATTTCTAAGGAAGAAGTTGTTGAACTACTAAAGCTTGCAAAGGATAAATTCTAGAGCAAGAAAAGAGTAAATAGGCTCATGGTCAAGAAAAAGGATGAAGTCATAAAGGAAGCAGAGACAATTTTGAGAAATGTTTTGATAGAGTAGGGCATAGATGTGATCCTGGAAGAACCATCACAAGAAACATCTATTCTGGAAGAGCATATAGTAGTCTCTGAGCCAAAGGATAAGCTATCTATCCTAGATGTGCCAACAAAAACTCCCAGTGGTCAGAAAGATCAGCCATCTATAGAGACTGGTTCATTTGGACTGAGGCTAGAGAGGATACCACTGCAAATCAGGGAATTGACACCTCCGGTGAAGCTACTTTGGATCCTTTGGAGATAGAGATTATTGCAAATATGATAGATGAGGAGATGGGTGATATTGGAAAGGATAAAGGTGATGAGGAGAAGGGACAAATAGATGAGAGTGTAGAAGAAAATTTGAAGGAGAAGGGTAAAGAGTAGATCAACAAGGCTCTAGTAACCATGATAGTAGTCACTATTCCTAACAAAGGTAAGCAGATTGTAGATGTTGAGGATAATTTCTCTCATGGTCTAGTAGGTTTGAGAACCTTGTCCCCTCTCCAAGCACTAAAACTAGCCACCCTCACACAGATCAAGGCTAGTGAGGACTTATTGAAGTCCCAATCGAAAGAGAAAGATGTTATTTCTTTTTCCATACAAGTTTTGGAGAAAATTTTTCCAAGTTTCAAGAAGGATTATGATGCCTCTCCCTTTGGAAAGCTAAAGAGTATGGTGAATGAAATTGAACCACATTTTGAGTCCTTAGAGAAGGTTGCAGATGAACTAATTTTGAAAAGACTTAATGAGACAAGATTTCAATCAATTTTGAAAGCAGTTAAGGGAGACAGAGTAAGTCTAAAGACTATTGTGAAAAGTGTAGAAGGTTTACTAGAAGAAGGTAGTAAGATATTCAAATCATCTCTTTTTGCCAAAATTCACTACAGACATTGGTCAGTAAATAAGAGATCTTGAAGGGAAACTAGTTGTTATTAGTCATTCATTTTCCCCCCATTCAGTTTTTCCAAGTTCACTTGAATCCAAAATAATGGATTACATTGATAAAATAAAAGGTCTGAATAAGGAAAAGGAGCAAGTTTTGAGAAGACTGGGAGAACTAAGAAGTCTAATCACTCCCTGGAGGGATACCTTACTTGGATCTCAATGGGATGTAGTCAATGATTTAGGTAAATGAGTGTCATCTGATCTCAAAGGCATTGAAGTTCATGCATTCATGTTCGGTGCCTTAATCAATGTTATAGATTGTTTCCTGAGAGGATGGAATGAATACATGAAGTCCTTGAAGGTTACCTATTCAGATATTTTCAAATTCATGTAAACAATTGCATTCATTTCATTTGTACATATTTTTTGGTGGATTCCTACCCTTTGCCATTTATTTCAAAGGGGGAGAGAGTTAGGAGAGAGCAGTGAAAAATGATGCACATTCTCAGGGGGAGTTAGTTGAATGAATAGATTTTAGATTATCAGATTGTTGTTTATTGTTTTGGAGCATTTGGAGCACTTATCATTTTCCACAGTGTTGCCATCAATGCCAAAGGGAGAGATTATTGGCATGAGACACTATTCTAGTGATCCTTTGGTGAAGATTGATGATGATTGGTGCATAAGGCTTCTTAGGAGTTTTCATTGATGGCAACTCAGCCTAATGATTCTATCTGGTGTATGCAGTTTGGGTTAACCGGATGTCTTGACTAAGTTTTGGCATAAGTCTATCGGTGGGGCTTAGTGTATAGTTTTTGTGAGCATTTCTCATTTCCAATAATGCAATTTTTTTCTTCGATGATCAAGGTTAGTTGATTGAGTATGAGAAGTATCTTATCATGCAAATCTATCCTCCGGTGTTGATACATAACAATATTTGAATGTCTCATATCTAGTAGAGTAGTAAAACAGGGTAATCCTCATAATTGATGGTGTACCATGTGGTCCGGACTCCTTGTGGTGATTTTGGTGGTTGGTGATGAGTTCAAGGTGGCTGGACTAAATTATGAAAGCCTATGATCATATGGATTAGATTTGAAATAAGGATTTGTAAAGATTTGAGCTGACTTGGAGATACATGTTTCATATTTAGACTGTTTTCAGAAGCCAACTTGTTGGAGACCTATTTTGGCAGTGTGGATATCTAAGATCAACCTAAATGATGATTTTAATGTGACGGAAAGTGTGCACGATGGTTTTTGGGAGATTGAACATAGTTTCACATGCACATCTTAACTTTTGATTATCTGATATTCAACAACAAAGCAGAACAGAGTAGTTTATCAGAACAGTAACAACAAATCATTCTAAGCCTAACCAAAACTATTATTTGGCATAGTTAGATGCTTTTCTTCAATTCATTTACCATTGTAATCATTTTGTAACAGTCTATAATGCAATGAGCCTTCCTCTGGGTTGTAGCCCTTTTGTAATTGAGCAGTGAGCTCTAGGCAGTGTGCCTAAATGCGTGTACATTCCCCTCTAGTAATATTGTTCTACTACTATCCATAGTTTAATAATATTGTGGACTCAAATCCTACTATGGTTTTTCCCTCTCTGGGTTTCAACGTAAAAATCTTGGTGTTATGGTTTTGTGCTTATTTTCTTTATGTTTCTGCATTTCATTTTTCTTCTTGTGCATCTGGTGGATTAAGAATTAGATTAACAAGTTTGTAAATTGCGGAACACTAATTCACCCCCCCTCTTAATGTTCATTGATTCCAACATAGCTTCCATTAGACATTGACGGTAGGCATAAGAAGTGTTTGGTATATTTTTTTTATTGTGATAGACTTGTGGAAATTGGCTTGAATTTGGCCTATGAACATACATGTTCACATAAATTTAGATAATCACACAAACAACCATTGTGTCTTCTTATTTGCAGTGTTTTCTTATCACATTTGTCATCAAAAAATCAGATTTGGTCACATTGATACATCTATGGCATTTTTTAGCACCTATTTCAAACATATTGTCATGTATCTAAGACTTTTCAACTTGTATTTGAGACTTATTGTTGCATTTGTGGTTCTTGTAAAACTGTGTATCCAAGGATATCAATGCATATTTGGACATCAATCTCACATATCTCAATTTTTATAACATGTCTATGGCATATATTGCTATGTATCTAGTTTCTATTTATGTATTCAATCACAGATATTGAAAGAGCTTCCTGACTAATTCCTTAGGATTCCTAGTCAATCAACCATTAGACTACCTTTGTTTGCTTTCCATTTTCAATGCATTCAGACCTCCATCCATCCAAAATAATATTCAAATATTAACATTGCCAAAGTAAAAAATGTTGTCTTGTTGTCTTCACTATCTTGCAATCAAAACTTTATTATCACTTAGTCATTTTCTTCTTAGATCTATCATATAGGGTGCCATAATAGTCTCTTGAGTTAGGATACCTTACCTTGGAATTTTTCATCTCCTAGGAGGTCATATCTTGCTTGAGTTATTGATTTGTTGCTATCTATTAAAGTCCTAATCCTATCATCATTTGGACTCTCACCTTTGCAAGACAAACTCCCAACCTTTGGTCATTATTACATCTTCCCTTTGTCATCTTTGATCATTCATCCATTCACCCAAGTCAAACCTTGGTCCTTATATGGTTGAAACAAGAGCCCAAAGACTTAGAAGAGAAGACAAGGAAACTCCAAGATCTCAAGACATGGATATTTATACATATGATGAAGAATAATTTTACAATACTAGGACTTTTGAAAACCACGATAGTGTGAAAGATTTAGATAATGATTCCATAACTTCAACAAAACTTAAATATTGTTTGTCCAATTCAAGTTTCAAATATACTTGTTGAGGACTATGGAAAAGGCTTCAAATTTCTACATGAAAAGGGATATGATGGTAAGGGTCCTCTTGGATTGCAAAAATAAGGAATTATGGAACCTATCCAACTAGAACTAATACTTAAGAAACAACATAACAAAGGACTAGGATATGCCCCTTTGAGGTTGAGTGACCCTAGATCTCAAGCAACACTACAAATTGGTCCTTTGAGTTCCACTAATGAGAATACACCACTTGAATAACATCATTTATCTACAGATTCTAATGAATGGAAATGGGGTTCAGATAAGTCATCTAATGACTATGATCTTGAGGAAACTTTCAAAGAACCAGGTGAGCCCACTTTTGAAGAAAATTTCAAAGTTGGACAAACATCAACAAGCCAAACACCCCAAGATAAGAATGGTAGTGGTGAAGCATGGATAAAAACTTTGTGGGATCTCGAGCCCTCTATGTCTTGAGCTCTAGGTCTAAGCTACAAAAAGTGACAAGTCCCATTGTTGGGTGTCCTTCTAATAGTGCTATTCAAACCTCTTTCACAATTGAAATCGATGAGGAGAGTATCAATGATGACCCTAATGATATTATTAACATACATGAAGACTCGTGAATCTTTACCCTTATATTTATGATCTCAATCAAACCTATGGCCTTCCACTTGTCCACCCCCAAACCATTGATTAGGACCAAAAAGGGCCTCCATAACTCAATATATTCTTAAATGATTAGGCTATCATTGACTACCTTGGACTGGAAGATAACTTTCCTATCAAGGACTGCAGAGCAAGAGTCATCACTAAAATCAACCATGCAACCTACTTCAGAGAGGGTGCCAAGCCTTTCAATTGCAAAAACATATAAATAAATAATAAAAGGTTTTCTAGTGAAAACCACACTATGATGCTTTTATACCAAGAAAAAGTAAAAATAAAGGGCGTATTCGATGGTGAAAACCTCCCTAAGGCACCAAAGGATGGAAGGCTTGATTAGCTCCCCTTAAAATCATATCATGAGAGACCACATGTGTTTATGGAAGAGACAATACAAACTAATATTGGGATTGAAGAGGATCCACATATCATCTATCTTGCAATATCATTGATATAACATGAACATCCCAAGTTTATCAAATTATTTAAAGAAAGGAAAATAAACTTTGCATGCTCATATGTCAATGTGCTTGGATTAGATCCCAATTTGTTTATGCATCATCTAACGATCACACTAGACACAAAACTAGTAAAAAAGAAATTGAGAAAAAACATCCACAAGTTGCACTTTTATTCAAACTTGAGCTTGAAAAATTATTAGATGTCAATTTTATCAAACCTATTCATTATCTAGAATGGATTTCAAATCTTGTACCTAATGGTAAACTAGATGGCTGAATTTGAGTATGTATAAACTTTAGAGACATGAACAATGCTGGTCCTCAAGATGATTTTTTACTACCTAACATAGACTTAATTAAATTGATCTTATAGTGTCATGCCCAAACTTTTGGGCACGAACGGAATAATTTTTTTTTTAAAATACACCCTAATGAGACTAATTTTGCTAAAAAGATTCGAAATAACAAGTTTTAGTCTTAACTATGTTTTGAACTAATATATAACTAAATCAATTTGGTGAAAAATATTCTAAATTTAAAAGCGGGATATTAATTCTCCAAAGGAGTTATCATTATCTCTTCAATTAATAAATAAATAACTCATCTAAACAAAAGCTCGAAATTAAATTGACAAGAGTTATAATTAATCTCCAATAGCCTTTTAATTGCTAGGAAATAAATTAATGAGTCCTAACACTTAGATTATTAAAACCCATTTATGTGAGTTTAACATTAATTAAAAAGTGCCTAACAAACTCGATTTAAGAGTCATCATGACTTACAAACGTTATTATAAACCCCTAAAGATTAATCTCCAAAAGAGTCTAAAATTTAAGGCATCATATTTAAATGTTTATATATACATATGAAATATGAATGTAAATTAATTAATCTAAGATTAGATATTATACGGCCATATATATATATATATATATATATATATATATATATATATATATATATATAAAGGATATAGGGTTCCTTTTTTTTAAAACAAAACTAACACATATCATTAAGTTAAAGGGATGGGGAAAACCCATTCGAAATTTGAATGGAAATTTCCCCCCCTATTTTTTTCTTTTTTTTCTTTTAAAAAGAATCTAAAAGTCTCTATGCTAACCTAACCCAAAATTGGGTTAGGGTTGCATATATATTTTGGAGTAGCAACCCTAATCATATACCTTTTTTTTTTTACCATCTTATTTTTTTGTAGTGCTATGTATGTGTGTGAATGTGTAGGTTAAAGGAGGCGGCATATTTCCATGGGGCCATGTAAGACGTTTGTGTAGGGGTCGAGGGTTTTAATGGGGAAGTCATGGGGGTTTAAGAACGGGGGGGCGACAGAGGTTTAAGCACAGGGGCTCCCCGCTGGGGGTCACGGCCTGTAGCTCGGCTGTCGCCGCCACTGCGAGGCACCGCCCACTGGGGAAGGCCAAAGCCTCCCTATCTGTGGGTTGCAGCCCACAGGAGCGGCTGCGGCCGCTACTGGGGGTCGCCGCCCACAGCACGGGTTGGCCGCCTGGCGGTTATGAAGCCGAGGGCTTCCAAAAAAAACTCTTTTTTAAAAAAAATAAAATTTCTTTTAGGATGTTCTTTTTTATATATATATATATAACAAATGCATAAATACATTTACATAAATATATATATATATATATATATATATATATATATATATATATATATATATATATATATATATATATATATATATATATATATATATATATATATATATATATATATATATATATATATATATATGTATGTATTTTCTTTTCTGAGGTTAAAATTTAATCAAACGAAATAAGTTGCACAGGCTGAGGATATGTGGAACTTAGGGTAATTTTAAATGGGAAATGCAGTCTTTCATATATATATATATATATATATATATGTATGTATTTTCTTTTCTGAGGTTAAAATTTAATCAAACGAAATAAGTTGCACAGGCTGAGGATATGTGGAACTTAGGGTAATTTTAAATGGGAAATGCAGTCTTTCATATATATATATATATATATATATATACACTTGAGCAACCTATTCTTTTTTTAAAATAATCTCTTTAATACATGCAGAAATTAATAATTTCATTTACAGCAGGATATTAGGTGCAATATTCATTTTCTAATAAGCTAATATGTGAGCTTTAAATTCTATCCATATTTTCTTTTAATACAAATCAATAACTAATTATTTCCCTAGCACATTAAATCTAGCATAGTGAGAAATACCATATTTTTTTGTTATTGTTTAAAGCATTCTAAATATATAGTTTTCCTTTCTTAAAATAAACAGCTAACAGCACGCTCTAATGTTTTTTTGTTTTTTTTTATAAGCCTAGATGCTAACTTTAGAAATAGGCTTTTACTTTCAAATTTAATTTGTTTATTTTTTTCCTTCTGCAATAAATAAAATGACAGAATGTGATAAGTTTTTAACAACAGCTATATTAGCCTCAAAAACATTTTAAAAATCAATTTAGAGATAGACATATTAAACCTATTTAGCCCTACTTTGTATTTGTATTTAACTCAATGGGTCTGGATGCTTGCTTCTACCATTCACATAATTTCATTTTGCATGATGGAATAAAATGAACTTTTATTTTCAACTAATAAGAAAGCAACAACTATAGGAACTTAATCCATAAATAACATCTCATTTTTTTCTTCTTTGCAAAAATAACTTAATAGGAAAATACATATCTTTTAAGGGCATTTAGAATACATAGCAGCCAACATTACAAAAGGGTGTATTACCCAACTAGTCTCTCATTTCCATTAAATGAGGATTTGAAATAAAAATGAATACATTTCTTTTTTTTTTGAAATAAATACAACATATAACTTTGGTCTTTTTACATTGTTGTCACTAAAATACAACATTCCCTTCCCTAAACTTTTCTGCAAATCAAATAAGAAAACTAGCAACTCCTAGCTTTCTTTAGCTTTTTCTTCTCAAGCAATCTGCAAATAAAACATAAGGCTTGACCATGGAGTGCTCACCTCCCAGCCTAGGCTTATTAGAAGCCACCCCCATGCTTGGAGAACCAAGCACTAGACAAGTTACACACATGCAAACACAACAAGCAAGGGATAAACACACAACAAACAATTTCCCAACCAAGGCGACACTTCACCACAAAATGTGATGATTTTTACAAGGGTGGAAGTGGACCAAATACCATTGGGGAGACTGCAAGTATGGAACATCACAAGCCACCTCATGGTAACCAAATACAACATAAGTCCATACCCCACATCCTTATGCCCCCCAAAGGCATACAAGTCCTAACTTCTCTCCTTATGACCCCTAAATGCATAAACAAGGCTATGCAGCAAGGGTCACAAAAAAAAACACCCTTGAGATCACTCTCATAATGAGAGCCTCTCACCCAAGGCTGTCAAACTCCTTCCACCCCAAGACCATCCTACTCTCCCAAGAGTAGAAGGCCTTGGATACTCCCAATACAAGAAAAAAAAAGCATAAAAGAAATGAAGGGAAATATCACATATTTTTTCACAAAGTAAAAATACAAATAAACAACTCTTTCATACAAGCATTTCTTCAAACATACATATGCAACATAAATAAAAGAGAGTAGAACCAACCTTCAATTTGCCCAAAAGTTTTGCTAGATCTAGTTGGGGATGAGCAGTCCAAATCCACACAATCTTTTCTCCAAGAGTTGGCCAAAAATCTATCCTACAACTATTCTTCTCAGAATTGCATAATCTCCAACAATGGAGAGTGGGCGATTAACTCACTAAGTCCCTAATCCTTGCCTAAGAAGGCCTCTCTCACTCTTCCCAACCCCTTGGATAGAGTGAGAGTTCCCATTGGTTGGTCTTCCCAACCTCTTACAGGTTACTTAAACTGGAAAGGGAAAAGGTAAGAGAAAGTGGGGAAGAGAGACTGACACAAGAAAGGAAAGGTTGTCTATCCTAAGAGGAACCTTCTAAGTTGAATTTTCGCTCACCTTGGAAAAACCACTTTTTGAGGTGACTATACAATCACATGGGAGTAGTCACATGCCTAAAATTACCCCTAACCCATAGGTATACCTTATGGACCTTAGGAGAAACACTTAAACTACCCCTAGGAGTCCATTTGACCCCTCAGAAACCCATCGAAAGTTAACCTTCGGGTCAAACCTGAGTTGACCACTCTTAAGACTCTCTACCCAAGGAAGATTTGGGACCACACTCAAATGTTTGGAATGGGCTTTGGTAGAAACAAACTCCCTCCAAGAGACAAGTCAAAATCAAAGACACTAATCAGCACATGTGTCAAGTGACACAATAAAATACATTACAAAATTACACATGGAATTTGTCTCTTGTTGGATTTACACAAATTAATAAATTCAATTCAACACACATGCAACATTTACTTTCACAAATAAAATATGATACATACAAGGTGTTGTCTCTCCAAATAGACAACCCCTGGTTTCATGAACATACATAGGTCTAGGTTTGGTTCTCCATAATATTTCCATGGTCACATGGATAATTTTCCTGCGCATCTCAAGTTACACATTAGTAATTCCAAATCACCTCATAATATTAAACACATGAATAAGAATACACATCAAACACTCTGCATACGATTGACATTAACAAATCAATATCTCACATATCTCAATTAATCCACATAAGCAATTATCATAATCCTCATAATTTGATCCATTCCTAATGTATGCATCCTATTTCTATCATCATAATAAAGTCCTGCAAATCCAATAATGACATACATCATCTGAAAGTTATCCTATTCTAGAATCATATAAAGTTCCATATCCATAATGCATAAAAATGAAGCACCAATATATATCAATGTTATCCAAATCCCAAAATCATATAAGTTCTAAATCCATGCATAAAAATAAATCATCCATAATAGTCTCATCATGAAAATAATAGAAATGCTAGGATGAGTCTGGGTAGGGCCTCACACCCTCCCCCTCTAGGCATGAACTTCCTCCTGGAGTTCATCAAAAAGACAGGGGTACTGAGATCTCATACGTGTTGCATCCTCCCATGAAGCTATAACCTCATCATAGTAATCCCACTAGACCCTAACCTAGTCCAGCTCTCGACCTTGAAGGGCCAGCGTCCAGCGTGCCAAAATGTGAATGGGCTCCAAAGCTAGTTGCCCATCTAACTCCACCTGCAAGGCATCCCAATCTAAAATATGGGACTCATCATAGATATATTTCCTCAAAACTGATACGTGAAACACATCGTGGATGCACGATAGGCTAGGTGGCAATGCTAAATGATAGGCAACTGGTCCTATCCTCTCAAGGATCTCAAATGGTCCTACAAAATGAGGTGAGAGCTTAAAACCCTTTCCATAATGGATTGGACTCTTATGCAGTCGCACTCTCAAGAAGACTCTGTATCCAACCAAGTATCTATGATCTATCCTCTTCGCATCTGCATACTTCTTCTATCTATCATGTGCCTCTCTAAGTCACTGCCTAATCAAATCCACTTGTTGTTCCATATCCCAAACTATCTCAGGACCAATAGCAACTCTGTCCTCTATGTGGTCCCAACTCAATGGTGTCCTACAAGGTCTGCCATATAATGTCTGATAGGGTGGCATCCCCAAGGATGTGTGATGCCCATTGTTATAGGCAAACTCCACTAAGGGAAGGTACTCTTCCCATCTAGTCTGGTGATCCATGACGTACATGCAAAGCATATCCTTTAATACCTGATTAACCCTCTTTGTCTGACCATCCGTTTCCGGATGATAGGCTGTATTGAAATTGAGCTTGGTACCCATAGCTGCCTGTAGTGCCTTCCAAAAATAATAAGTGAAGAGGGAATCTCTATCAGAAATAATCTTACGTGGAATGCCATGAAGTTTGAAAATGTCTTGCAAGAGCACCTATGCTATTGCTAGCGCTGTGAAGGTAGTCTGAACTGGTGAGAAGTGGGCCACTTTGGTCAACTTGTCAACCATCACCAAGATGGCATCATGGCGACAAGTTGACATAGGGAGACCAATAATGAAATCCATGGATATAGTATCCCACTTCCACTCTCGTATAGTATGAGATTGGAGCAACCCACCTGGATGGTGGTGCTCCGCCTTGACTCTCTGACACTTGAGGCATCGAGCTACTAACTCAGCAATAAGCTGCCACATTCCTGGCCAATGATATAGCTATCTCAAGTCAGCATGCATCTTCTTAACCCCAGGATGTGTTGCATATGGAGCTCTATATGCCTTCATGATAATGAACTCTCACAATCCCCTAGAAGAAGGTACATAGATGCTCCCTCTATCGCATAATAGCCCATCAGACTCTAAAGAATAATCCACATACTTCCCTTCTAAAGTTTCCTGAGATCGTATAGCCTAGAAAACCTCTAAATACCATCCATCCTCTGGCAACTGCTGCATTATCTGATCTCTCAAGTCCATGCCCATAGATATGGTGTATACCTCGTGACGTCTCCTACTCAAAGCATCTGCAACTACGTTTTCTTTCCCTTTGATGTAGTGAACGTCAAAATCATACTCGCACAAGAATTCCATCCATCTCCTCTGACATGCATTAAGATTTAGCTGAGTGAATATGTACTGAAGGCTTTGATGGTCTGAATGAAGCTCAAAATGATGACCCAAAAGGAAATGTCTCCACCTCACAAGTGCATACACTACTGCTGCAAGCTCAAGGTCATGAGTAGGGTAATTAAGCTCGTGAGTCTTAAGTTTCCTAGACTCAAAAGCTATATCCCTACCATCCTGCATAAGGATTGCTCCTAAACCCTCTAGGGAAGCATCTATGCAAACCATGAAGTCAGTTGAGGGATCTGGCACCACAAGAATAGGTGTGCTAGTAAGTGCCTTCTTAAGTTCGTGAAAGGCCTTTTCGCACTTCTTTGTCCACTCAAATTTCTTCCCTTTACCTGAAGAGATGTAATAGAATGTGCAAATGTAGAGAATCCCTCAACAAAACATCAATAATAACCTACTAAGCCCATGAAGCTCCTGACTTCTGTCACATTGGTTGGCGCTGACCAATCCATAATGGCTCTAATCTTTGATGGGTCAACTGAGATCAATTCACCGGATATAACATGTCCAAGGTACTTGACCTCTATTCTAAAGAAAGTACACTTTGACAAATGACCATACAACTGATTATCCCTCAAACACTGTAAAACCTATCTCAGGTGCTCCTCATGCTCCTTCTCATTCCATGAATATATCAATATGTCATCGAGGAACACTATCACAAAATGGTCAATGAATGTGCGAAATACTCCATTCATGAGACTCATGAAAATAGCTGGGGCATTCGTAAGACCAAATGGAACCACGGTGAACTCATAGTGGCCATATCTAGTGCGAAATACGATCTTGTGGATATCGCTATCCACTATCCTCAACTGATAGTACCCTGACTTTAGATCAATTTTGGAAAATACTTTGGCACCCTGAAGTTGGTCGAATAAATTGTCAATCCTGGGCAAAGGATATCGGTTCTTGATGGTTACTTTGTTCAACTGATGGTAATCCATGCATAATCAGAGAGATCCATCCTTCTTCTTCATGAAGATGACTGGTGCATCCCAAGGGGATACACTAGGACAAATGTGGCCCTTCTCTAGGATTTCCTCAAGCTACATCTTGAGCTCATTAAGTTCATTTGTGTTCATCCTATATGGTGCTCTCGAAACTGGCTTGGCTCCTGTTACAAGGTCTATATGAAAATCAATCTCTCTATGGGGCGACATACTAGGTAACTCTGAAGGAAATACATTTGAATATCCCTTAAGAATAGGATGGTTGTCAATAGATGGTTCATTTTCATCTTCTTCTGCTCTATCACTAATGGTGATGGCAAATAATTGGCATCCCTTTCGCATGCTCCACTTAAGCTGCATTGCAGAAATCATATGAAGAGACACGGGTCTCTGAATTCCAGTGATTACTATGGGTGAACCATGATCGTCTCCACACTCGATCCTTTTCATGTGACAATCCATCTTAGCTCTGTGGGCATAAAGCCAATCCATGCCAAGTATGATGCCATATGATCTGAGTGGTGTAACTCTAAGGTCTACTAAGGTGGTGGTATTTCCAATCTAAAGCTGACATCCCCTAACCTCTGATTCCATTGACACTCTAGCCCCTGAAGCCAACTCCACTTCCCAACTGACCTCTTGTCTAATTTCCACTAGCACGCAACGCTCCACAACCAATGGAGATATAAAGCAGTCCGTAGCTCCTGAATCAAATAATATAGATACACTGCTACCCCTGATCATACCTACAGCCTCAATAATCGTGGCCTAATGCTCTACCTAGTGGTTGTCAACCACTGCGAAGACCCTATGGGACTTGCCCATATCCCCAACTGTCAGCTCTCATGCTGCCATTCTCTAACTACCTACCATCTGACCCTAAGGACACTCTCTCGCCATGTGCCCCATGGCTCCACATGTGAAGCAAGCACCACGTGCCTCAAACTGCATGCCCTGAGGCCTAGAGAAAGACTGTCCCCTATCCTGCTTGAACCACTATACCCACCCCTAGAGGACTACTGAGTCCTCGCCCAAGGTGTGTAAGGAACCTAGGATCGCTGATCTTGCCTTTGACCCTAAGACTGCCACTGCTTGGGCTTTACGCCCTGCTAACTCTACGAAGGCCTCTGCTTCTGGTTCTACTGTGACTGCTGCAGAGGAGGGGGTTGGGAGAACCCCGATGTGTGTCTTCTATTACCCTTCCAATGGGGTTTCTGAAATCCGTATGTCTGGGGTATAGTTTTTTGGTTCTAGAACTAATCCCTTGTGTCTTGTGGCCTGACCTGAATCTCCTCTGCTATCAAGGCCTTCTCCACGACAACCCAAAGGCTCCCTAGAGTAGCCATCCTCACCGGTCCTGCTATGCCGACATTCAGCCCTCTGATAAATTGGTTGACGAGAAGCTTCTTGTCTTTCAGGTAGTCCACGTACGATAAGAGCTCGAAGAACTTGTTCTCATACTAGGTCACTGAAAGACCCTTCTGCTGGAGGTCATGGAACTCATCCACCCTATGTTGTCTATAATGCTCTGATAAGTACCTCTCCCTAAATCTCTCTATGAAATCTCCCATGTGATAGTATCTACCACTAAGCCACACTTATATTCCTCCTGTCTCCACCATGTGGAGGCCGTTCCTCGCAATAGGTGGACTGTTGTACGTGCCTTTAGATTTCTCTCATAGGAGCGCAATGCAAAGCACCTATCTAGGCTCAAAAGCCAAGCCTCAGCTTCTACCCCATCGGTAGATCCCCAAAAAGATGGTGGCTGGAGGCGCATAACCTCTCTAATTAGATCCCCTAGATCTCGACGTGATCTCTCATAATACACTGGTGCTACCATTGGAGGTGGTCCTAGTAGGTGAACAGACTCGGGCTCATGCCCAGCTTGACTCTTTACGAGATTAGGAGGTGGACTCCTACTTCGTTCCCTATCTGCCGATCTATGGCTCCCTGAGTTCTAGTTTTCAACATGATGATCCACTATTGGAAGCCTATCCTGGACTATTCCAATCAGGTTCTGTAGAGCTAACAAGATGTCTCAGTTCGGGTCAACTGATCGTTCAAGAGGAGTCCCTGGGTTCTCTTCCAGAACTGATTCCTCACTATCAACCTCTTCGCTTGCCATGCATACACGCCTAGGACCTCTACCACGTTTGTAAGCTTGTTGCATAGTTGGAGGCATCCTTATGAGAAAATAAAATAAAATGAAATAAATAAATAATTTTTTCGGAGAAAATTTTAATTTATTTAAAATTAAATATAATAAAAATAAAGATAATTTAATTAATTAAATAATTAAAGTGAAATGTAATGGAGAAAGGTTCCTCGTGTTGGAAACCTTGCTCTGATACCAAAATGTCATGCCCAAACTTTTGGGCACAAACGGAATAATTTTTAAAAAAAATACATTCTAATGAGACTAATTTTGCCAAAAAGATTCGAAATAACAAGTTTTAGTCTTAACTATGTTTTGAACTAATATATAACTAAATCAATTTGGTGAAAAATATTCTAAATTTAAAAGCGGGATATTAATTCTCCAAAGGAGTTATCATTATCTCTTCAATTAATAAATAAATAACTCATCTAAACAAAAGCTCGAAATTGAATTGACAAGAGTTATAATTAATCTCCAATAGCCTTTTAATTGGTAGGAAATAAATTAATGAGTCCTAACACTTAGATTATTAAAACCCATTTATGCAAGTTTAACATTAATTAAAAAGTGCCTAACAAACTTGATTTAAGAGTCATAATGACTTACAAACATCATTATAAACTCGTAAAGATTAATCTCCAAAAGAGTCTAAAATTTAAGGCATCATATTTAAATGTTTATATATACATATGAAATATGAACATAAATTAATTAATCTAAGATTTGATATTATACGTCCACATATATATATATATAAAGGATATAGGGTTCCTTTTTTTTTTAAAAAGCTAACACATATCATTAAGTTAAAGGGATGGGGAAAACCAATTCAAAATTCGAATGGAAATTTCCCCCCCTTTTTTTTTTCTTTTATTTCTTTTAAAAAGAATCTAAAAGTCTCTATGCTAACCCTAACTCGAAATTGGGTTAGGGTTGCATATATATTTTTGGACTAGCAACCCTAATCATATACCTTTTCTTTTTTACCATCTGATTTTTTTGTAGTGCTCTGTGTGTGTGTGTGTGAATGTGTAGGTTAAAGGAGGCGGTGTATTTCCACGGGGCCCCATAAGACGTTTGTTCAGGGGTCGAGGGTTTTAATGGGGAAGCTACAGGGCTTTAAGCACAAGGGGTGGCAGAGGTTTAAGCATGGGGCCTCCCCATAGGGACATCCAATGAAGCACCAATATATATCAATGTTATCCAAATCCCAGAATCATATAAGTTCTAAATCCATAATGCATAAAAATAAAGCATCCATAATAGTCTCATCATGAAAATAATAGAAATGCTAAGATGAGTCGGTGTAGGGCCTCACATATAGCTGGACATGCAATGTTATCACTCATGGATAGATTCTCTGGCTATAATCAAATTAAGATCACACCTGATGACCAACATAAGAATTCTTTCACATGTCCTTGGGGAACTTTTTGTTGGAGTGTCATGCCTTTTAGATTAAAGAATGCAAGTGTTATTTATCAAAGAGATATTACCACAATCTTTAATGATATGATGCATACTTTGATGGAAGATTATGTAGATGACCTCTTGGGAAAATCTCTCTCTAGAGAAAGCCATTTTGATGGTTTAGAAAGAAAATTCACTCAACTAGATAAATACAAATTACGATTAAATACCAAGAAATGTCTTTGACGTAATCTCTGGGAAGCTCCTAGGATACATAGTATCACAATGAGGTATTGAAGTCGATCTAGAAAAAATCAAAGATATTCTAGAGATGCCTCCACTAAAAAATATCAATTAGTTCAATTCATTACAAGGGAAGCTACAGTCAATCAGAATATTCATTATTCAACTTGTAGACAAGTGTCATCCATTCACTGGGGGTACTTTTAGTACAAAAGGACTATGAAGGAAAATAAAGAGCCATATATTACATTAGTCACACATTAGTGGGATATGAGTTGAATTATACTTCTATCGAGTTTCTGTGTCTTTCCATAGTTTTTGACTCATAGAAATCACAGCATTACATGCTCACTCATAAAACAAAACTTGTAGCTAAGATCGATCCGCTCAACTACTTTCTTAGAAAAAAGCTCTTACATGTAGATTGGCAAAATGAGTAATGATCCTTAGTGAATTTGATATTGAATATGATGAGAGAAAATCCATCAAAGGACAAGTCATTGTAGATTAGTTAGTAGATGCACAATCCAGAGTTTCCCAATGAATCCATCCTAGCAGTCACAACTTTGAAATTATGGAAACTCTAACAAATAACTCAGACAACATGGAGCAAGTGAAAGAATCCTTTTTGTCACACCATAGGGAGATTGTATTCCAAAATTATATAAATTATCATTCCCTTATACTAATAACATAGAAAAACATGAGTTACTCACTACAGGTCTACAAATTTTAGTTCAATGGAGGATCCACAAACTTCATGTTTTGGTGATTCCCAATTAGTTATCCAAGAAACAAACAATTACTATTAGGAAAAGGATAAAAAATCGATTCCTTATAAATAGATGGTGGATGACTTTAAGAAACAATTCACAGAAATAACTTTTGAGTAGATTCTTAGAGACAACAATAGAGTTGTTGATGCCTGAACATAACCCATTATGAGTTCTTGGTGGATAATTTCTTGGTCCCCACATATGAGATCCCTCTATCTGAGCTTATATGTGGTATTGGTCCTGAATCCCCTAGGTATGATGATATTTTCACTTACCTTTGCAACAAAACCCTTACACCAAATCTTTCCAATAATCAACATTGTACCTTTATTTGCCAAAGCTCCCACTATGTAATCATTTATGACATCCTTTACTATAGAGGTCTCCATGGTCCTCTCCTTAGATGTCTAGAGCATGAGGAAGTCCAAACCAATTTATGTGAGGTACATGAAGGTATATGTGGAGCTCACTCTAGTGATCCAACCTTAGCTAAGAAAATAATAAGGATTGTCCCACTTTGGAGAAAGATTCCCATCAATTTTTTAGAAAATGCAAATAGTGTTAGATTCGTGGAGACTTACTATATGTGCTAGCACAAGAAATATAACCGATCGCAACACCTTAGCCCATTTTCAATAGGGACTTCATCTCATAGGCAATATTCACTCTCCATCCTCTAATTCTCATAAGTTGATACTCATCGCCATTGAGTACTTCACAAAGTGCATTGGAGCTATTCCCCTCACACAAATTACCAGTAAGAAAATCGCCCCATTCATCTTGAAATACATGATATATCGATATGGTGGTCTCCTTTTCATCATCATAGATAACGGGTGTCATTTCAAAAATTAGGATTTTTGTGAGCTCTGTGAAAAGTTCCATATCCAACAATATTTCACCACTCTATACTATCCCCTAAGCAATGCTCAAGCTGAGGCATTTAATAAAACTATTTTGAAAAATTTCAAGAAGATAGCCAATGATGTTGACCATGATTGGCACATCCAACTTAATCCAACCTTGTGGGCCTACCACACCAGTGTTTGTACTCCCATTGGTGCCACACAATATTCACTTTTCTATAGCACTGAAACTATACTACCCATTAAGGTCAGGTTACCATCCTTATGAGTCTCCTTGCACAATCTTATCAATGATGAGGATTACAAAGTCTCCCGACTTCAGGATCATGAATTATTGGATGAGCGTAGACATAATGCTTTCAATTATCTCAGATCATACCAACAATGTATGAGTTGACTTTATAGCCATAAGGTGAAACATTTCGCATTCAAGGTAGGTGACTTGGTTCTTGAAGAAAATCCTGATAATCAACAATACTGAGAGAAACAGGACAAAATTTTAGCCTAGTTGCTTGGCCCGTACATCGTCACAACAGTCTATGGCTCTAGAGAATATCAACTATCTATTCTCCAGGGTGAAATTCTTGAAGATCCTATCAACAACATGCACCTTCGCAAATTATACACTTAGTCCTATAGAAATCCCTTAAAAATACAAAAGATTAAAAAATATTGAAAATACAAAAAAATCAAAAAGTAAAAAAATCATCTTGATGAAAACCTAGCAAACAGGCCTCTTATGTGATGCAAAAAAATTTTAAAAATAAAAAAGTAAAAATAAATAAATTCATCCAATGGTGGCAACCACTTTGGTGGTGCCTTAGGCAAGTACCATGTTGAAAACCAGGCAATCAACATCATGTGTAGGGACTTTTCTCCTCCCTCATTCAAGATTTCACATCATCCTTTTACTTTGCACACACTCACAACCTATCATTTCATAATAAATTTTTCATCCCCATAATGGCTTTTCATTATTCTACCTAGGGTCCTCACCCTTTGCAATAACCTTTTGTCACCATTGGTTCATCCATAATAATAATTTCTTATCCTTAACTAGGGGCATATCCTCAACCTAGTGATGAGATTGGATCTTGGGCATCACATGTTATGAGGAACATCACTTATACACTTTCTACCACTCATAGTCTACAATAAAGATTTTGTTTTCTTCGCAATAAGCATTAGTTTCATGGAGTGAGATAGTTTCAGATGGGACATGAGAAAAATTTGGGCTTCAACAAAATCAATCTTTTGATTAGATCAAATAGCAGGACTAGTGATCCTATTTTCCATATTAATGTTTATCCTTTATCTAGAGACCATTGACATTGCACACTAGATCAAAATTTAAAAATTTGTGGTGAGAAACATTTGTGACATGGTGATTTCAATGTTTGTTAGTCTTAGGATTTTTGTTTTTCATTGATTTTATCTTTTGGTGGCATGTTTCCTATGCTTCCAAAGGATGTCTGTGGAATAGAGTAGTCAAGATGGGGCATGTTCACCTAATTTTTACTTGTGAGTTGTTCTCCAATAACACTTTGGCTCCTCTAAGGATTTGGTGGGATATTACCATCAAGGAAAAAATGAGTCTAGTGTGAATAGGGGCATACCTTGTTTGAAAGTGTCTTATCTCCATGCAAATGGTATGCCGACTACCTAGGACAAAAACATATCTGAATGGTCACAACCATTTGTCATAATCATCTCAATGATGAGAAATTCACAAGAAGCTCATCACCCTCATATCTTCTACCTTCCATCATTCCCTCTATTGCCTCCCCTTTGGCCTTCATCTGATGTAGTCCTGCATTACTCAACTGAGTATAATGATAGACCAAAAATACTAGGGGCATGCATTGCATTAGCATCCATCCTACACAACCACATGTCAGTCATGCATAATATAAGATTATCATCACAAAATACATCCTACATACCCATAGGTTAGCACATAATCATCATAGTATATCACATATATAAGAATCATAGGTCAACACATATATATCCACATAAGATCATTATGCATCCATCATGATAAGAACATATAAATAAATAATACATCATCATATAGAACCATATAGAATCATTATCATAAAGAATCATAATCCAGCATATCTCATCATAAAGCATATAAAAACTATATATAATAATTGCATCATCCCACACATAATGCATAGTCACCATAAGCATATAGAGATCATACATCATAAGAAGCATATATAATCATATAATTATATAAAACATCATATAGGAGCACATGTATATAGTTTCTACAAGGAATATGTCTCATCTCATATGTATCAAAAATAATGTGTCATATACAATGATGTCAAAATCATAAATGGCTACTAAAAGCCCAAAATTACCTAGGGTTTCTACACATCATGATACAAAATTAATTTAAAATTAGGACTGAACATGGCTTATGATGAACTATCACCCTCTAAACCAGTCAGTCTCAAAGGTCCCTGAGCCCCGGAAGGTCTCGCTCCTCCTACCCTAGTTAGTGGTCCCCCTGTTATAGCTCATGTCGCTAGTGCTACATGTTGGCAAGAGACATTGCAGGTATGCTTAGATGTTGTTATTTATGGAAACTCATATTAGTTTGGTATCTATACTTCATAATTTCATCATTCTGGAAGACTGAGTTGAGATTAATTGAGTCTAGTAAGGTTCGATAAGAAATGCAGCATATTCGGTAGTGTACAGTTTTTCTTGGTGGATTATCTTGGCTTTGTATTTTTCTATGTGGATTTTGGAGAATTTTTGTGATCATGTAATCCATCTTATTCCAGGTTTATGGCCTCTGGTGTTAAGTTTAGTGTCAGTTGGAAGATCTGGTAAACATGGTTTTTGCAATCAGTGCATATCTGTGGTAGTGTGTGGTGATTTTCTTTGCGGATTGATTTTGGTGACTGTTTGCATGTTCAAGGTTGATGAGTTGCCATGTGGGATGCGTGTGGGCATTTTGTTTTGGTCTGCATGTGCATTGAAATTGGGTTTGAGATGACTTATTTATGCGTTTCATCTTTTGTGGCATGTTCTTGAAGCCGACATGAAATGGTTCATAATTTGGTAATGTGGATATATAAAGGTAATTTGATCATTTTGGATATCAATGAGTGTGTGGGATGTATGTATGAGCTAATATGTGCATTTTCACGTGCAAATTGTAAAGATGTGTGCTGCAGTATACAAAAAAATATCTAAACAAAGAAAAGTTGTAGAATTGAGTAACAATACATGTTGTGTACTTAACCAGAACTATATCCAGACATTTGTAGATTTTATTTGATAGCTCAAATTTTATTGTACTCTCTTACAAGCATTTGTAAGGTAGTGAGCCTTCTGGGGTTGTTGCCCTCATTTGTAATCTAAGAAGTGAGATCTAGGTAGTATGCCTAGATGCATGTGCATTCCTCTCTTGTAATATTTTTATACTTCTAACAGAGTATACTAATATTGTAGGTTTTAATCCCACCATGGTTTTTCACTTAACCGGGTTTCCACGTAAAAATCTTGGTGTTATGGTGTTGTTGTTCTCCGCTTTGTGTTTCTACACTTTACTTTCTTTCATATGTATTAAATGGTTCAAAGATCAGATTAATAAAGTTAGAAATTGCAGAACACTAATTCACCCCCCCTCTTAGTGTTCATTGATTCCAATTGATTCCAACAATTGGTATTAGAGATTAGTTCCTTAGAAGAAGCCTAATAGCTAGAGGTTGATCCAAGAAGGTGAATTAATGGATTCCTGAAGTCTTAGACAACAGTTGGTTTTTTCTCTTGAATATCTTGATTGTGCACATGATGAGAACTAACAAGTGAAAGAAACTCTTAAAGATGGTGAAGAATACATCGAGACATTGAAAGATCAGTTGAACAAGTCAAGGGATAAGAGGAAGGAGCTTGTCAATAAGCTAGAGGAAAAAGAAACTCAAAGCATTGATGAAGAAGCACTGAAGCAAAAGACTGAAGAATGTGATAGACTGACTAGAACTAATATAGTCCAAAAGAATGAAATAGAAGCCATTGTGATGAGATTGTCGAAGGAAATTGAAGAAAAGAAGAAAAATGAAGAAAAAATTGCTGAGCCCCTAAAGGAAAAATTCGATGAATGTTGTAGACTTGAAAATGAGATTGAACAGTTGAAAGATAAACTTCAAGATGCTAGAGATCATGAGGAAGATCTTGGAAAGAAGATTAAAATACTCAGACTTGATCTTGATGTTGCAAATGAATACAAGGAGAAATTCCGAAATAGTTTAGCCACACTTGATGAGATGTTTGTGAGTCAAAAGTATCCTAATGACACACAAGTTCTTAGATTTGAGAAAGGTGAAAGCTCCAAGTCAACACAATAGAAGAACTATTCAAGAAGGTCTCCAGTAAGGCAACCTAATGCTCATAGATTTAATGGTAACTTGATTTGTTTGCAATAAATTTGGTCATATGGCAAGTCAATGCATAAATAAGATGATCAATAATGGTCATTTTACCAACCAATGTTTGAAATGCAATAAATATGGTTATAAGTCAAATATATGTAGAACTGTCATGAATAATTTCTAGAATAGGAGAAATGGCAGATGCTATGCATGTGGTATGTGTTGGACACATTGCTAACCAGTGCAAAATGAGAGTGAATCAAATGAATTTTAGGCCTATGCAAGGAAATTAGAGATAAAAACAAGTCAGATGAGAAGGGTAAAGCCAAAGTTGAAGAGATCAGAGATTAGATGAAGAAGACATGGGTTAAGAAGATTGATTTAGAGGGAGAAATTTGATCTGCACCTGATTATGATGTTGGAACCTCATCATGTAGTGCCCCTCCCTAATTCTGATGAATAATGATGAATAGTAAATACCCAATAGATACTGAGAGGGGGGGTGAATCAATATAGACAAAAACTTCCTTAAACAACTTAAACTACAAAGATTGCACTAGCTGGTAAGCAATATCACCACTCTAAATCAAGGCACTACCGATAAAACATAGTATGACTATAAAAGACATAAATTGATAACTTATAGATCTTCTCAAAACCTAATATCTCATCTCAACTTCACCCATATTATTAAGAAAGTAATACATCAGAAATACAATGACCATTGGATCAACTTGCATTACCGCTTAACATAAAACTCTCAATCATCACATAAAACTCTCAATCATCACATGAAAAAGAATCACACATAACACATTGATTTTTCACGTGGAAACCCAACTAGGAAAAACCACGGTGGGGATGAATACCCAAAAGTTGTTCTTGAACTCTTATGAAGTTCACTCTGTTAGGAGCCTAGTCCGGTTAAAGACTTTACAACAAGTTCTTCTAGGAATCGATCCTGCTAGGGATCACCTAGTTAAGGGATGGCTAAATACCCGGTTAGAGGTTAAAACCCTGTTAAAGGTTACCTTGTTAGAGGATTTGAATAACTCAATGATTTTGAGTCACCCTATTAAAGGATTTACAAAAATCCTGTTAAAGCTACCCAGTAAAGGGATTTTCCAACTGCTGAAATGGTTAGAAGTCAATAGGTAATACACTGATCTAATAACAACACTCAATGCCAAGGTAGATCCACTTCAATTCCTTTTCCTTTGCAATCACACTCTACAAATATCTGCTTACTCCTTTGGTCTCGCAAGAATCACCTCACATACATTCATTTGCCAACAACTTCAAAATGAAAATCATCATCGACCTTATAGACAACAATTAGGTCGATGGCCAAAACCTAAAACCCTAAGCATCTAGGTTAACAATATAGTCGATCCAATCTTGGCCATTTAAACATATTACATGGGGTAAAACAATCTTGAACAAATCTCAAGACGTTCTTCATCATCTGTTCTTCACCGCTTCTAGAAGCTGATAACCCATCACGCGCTCCCCATTGTTTACTAATATTTTGCATATTCCTGAGGTAGATAGAGTCAATCTTCTTCATGCAAGATCCTCAAGGAGATCCTTCATGCGCATAAGGTTGGTGTGGTAACGTGATCTAATCTTCATTTCAATGCTAACTCATCACAAGATGTCGTTGGTCGAATCACACAAACTTGGAATGCATCAACCGGAAACCCTGAAGGTGAGACTACCAACCGGTAGTCATATCAAATGAAACCTCGATACAAACTTTGCATATATCGGTTCACACTTACAACATATTGGTTCACTTTTTTTATATACCGGTTCATACCATCAAACCAGTTCACTTGCCAGTTTACTTACTTCAATACACCGGTTCATACTTCAACATATTGACATTAATGACAACAAACAATCCCATCATGTCATCAAACTTTGCACATATGCCAACAATCTCCCCCTTTGGCATTGATGGAAATATACAAAGATATCTCTACACCTTATTTCATATTATATGTCTTCAATACTAGAGATATCTTCTCTGCTTCACATCTTCTCCCCCTTTGACAACAATGCCAAAGTGGAGGCTCAAACATCCATGATCTACTATGCTGCTCCCCTTGAGGAGTAGCATCCTTCAACACATCAATCCTGAAAAGATTTGACAATACAATACCTAACTGATGTGGAGCATATACCTTTAGTTCACCTCTTGAAGGGGCATCACCCCTAATGCACCTCTTAAATAGGTAAATGTAGCCTTTGGTAGAGCCTTGGTGAATATATCTGCTAACTATTCTTTACTAGAAACATGTTCGAATACAACCTCTTTGTTTTGAACTTTCTCTCTCAAGAAATGATACTTGAGCTCGAAGTGCTTGTTTCTAGCATGCAATACTGGATTCTTGGAAATATTAATTACACATGTTATCACAAAATATACTCATCGGTTCAGATACAGAGACTTTGAAACCACTTAATACATGCTTCATCCAAATTATTTGAGTGCAGTTCATAAATGTTGCTACATATTCTACTTTTGTTGTGGACTGAGAGATACAACTCTGCTTCTTTCTTATCCATGAGACTAGTCTATCACTGAGAAAAAATGCACCACCGATTGTGCTCTTCCGTTCGTCCACATTACCAGCCCAATTGGCATCAGTAAACACTTTGAGATTCAAATCATTATTGTATGGATACCACAATCCATAATCTATAGTTCTCTTCAGATATCTAAGAATCCACTTGACTGCTACCAAGTGGGATTCTCTTAGACTTTTCTAGAAACGTGCAGTAATGTCCACTACATGTGCAATGTTTGGTCTATTGTGTACTATATAGTGCAACTTACCAATCATTGACCAATATTTCTTCTCATTCACCAACGCTGAGTCATCTTCTTTTGACAATTTACAACCAGTCATCATCGGTGTACCAACCGGTTTACTGTCTTCCATGCCAAAGGTCTTCAACACTTGTTTGACATACTTGGATTGGGTGATAAAGATACCATCTTTCATTTGTTAAATCTGTAGTCCAATGAAGAACTTAATCTCTCTTATTAGTGACATCTCAAATTCCTTCTTCATTTCATCTACAAACGCATGGCTCATCTTGTCATCTCCACCAAAAATTATGTCATCAACAAACACTTCACAGATCAGAATCTGATCTCCTTCTGCCTTCAGATAGATATTGCTATCTTCACTTGTTCTTTCAAATCTAATCTTCACAAGATGTGAGTGTAAACATTCATACCATGCTCTAGGTGCTTGCTTCAATCCATATAAGGCTTTATGTAGCCTACACACCATATCACTATCTTCTGATAGGGAAAACCCATTTGGTTGCTCTATATACACTTCCTCTTCAAGTAGTCCATTCAGGAATGTAGATTTCACATCCATTTGATATACTTTGAATCCCTTGAAGGTTGCATATGCAAGTAGCATTCAAACTCCTTCCAATCTAGCTACTGGAGAAAATGTTTCTCCATAGTCTTCTCCTTCTTCTTGAGCATATCCCTTACATACCAATCTTGATTTGTTTCTTACCACTGTGCCATCTTCATTCAGCTTGTTTCTGAAAGCCAATTTGGTGCCAATAACATTTTTGTGCTTAGGTCTCGGTACCAAAGACCATGTACCATTCTTTTCTATCTGGTCAAGTTCCTCTTCCATAGCCTTAATCCAATCTTCATCTTTGTGTGCCTCTTTAAATGTTTTGGGCTCAAATTCAGAAATCAAGCAAGAATTCTCTCTGACCTTTCTTCTTGTAAGGATTCCTGCATCCTTGTCCCCTATGATCTACTTTGGATCATGATGCAACTTTACATACCTAGGAATGATCTTAACTGATTCCTCTTGCTTTTCCTCTTCATCCTCATCTTCATCTTCATCTACATCAGCATCTACTGGTGTAGGAGCACTGTTACTTGTACTTGGTTGTTTTGCAACTGGTTCCCAGAAGGTTACATCCAATTCATCTACCACTCACTCACTACTGGTTTCCTTAGGTTTCTCAGAGGTTTCATCAACTCTAACATTGATACTTTCAACAATTCTCTGAGTCCTATTGTTAAAACACTTGAGAGCTTTTCTCTTGGTGGAATACCCTAGGAATATTCCCTCATCACATTTTGCATCAAACTTGCTTTGGTATTCACTTCTCTTGATAAAAACACTTGCTACCAAACACTCTAAAGTAGATTACTACTAGAGTCTTAACGACCCAATACTCATAAGGAGTTTTATCCTTACCTTTCTTGATGAGTACCTGGTTCATAGTGTAGACTGCAATGTTCACCGCTTCTCTCCAAAAAGTGTGAGCAACCTTCCCTTGAATCAGCATCATTCTGGCATCTTCAACTACAATCTAGTTGTTCCTTTCTGCTAGGCCATTTTGTTGTGGAGACCGGGGGGCAGACAGTTGCCTCTTGATGTCATTCTCTTCATAGTACTCATTGAATTCACTAGAAGTCAACTCACCTCCTTGGTTGGTTCTAAGGCATTTAATCCTCTTACCGCTTTCCTTTTCAACTAGTGCTCTAAAGGCTTTAAACTTTCCAAAAGATTCAGACTTGTCTTTCAAGAATGTGACCCACATCATTCTTGAACAATCATCAGTAAGAATCATAAAGTACCTATCTCCTTGAACACTCCTAGTTTTCATAGGACCACACAAATCAGTGTGCACAAGATCAAGTAAATTATCTTCTATGAAAGATTTACCTTTGAAGGTTGAGGAAGACATTTTCCCTAGTTCACATTCTCTGCACAAAGGATTCTCTAGTTTGTTAAGCACAAGCAATCTTCTAACTACCTTGATCTTACTGGCCTTCACAATATTATCAAAATTTACATCGCAGAGTCTTCTATGCCATATCCAATTGTCATCAAACTTAGCCATTAGACATTGACTGATATTTGTATTTAACTGAAATAAGTTACCTTTGGTCTGCATACCGATGGCCATCAGTTCACCACTCTTTCCTTTTATTTTGCACACTCCATCTTTGAATTCCAGAGTAAGTCCTTTATCATTCAGTTGGGCAACACTCAAAAGGTTATGCATGAGACCTTCTACCCAATACACATTATCAGCACTGCTTTTTCCATTTAGAGAGATGGACCCTTTGCCTTTTACCATGCATGGTGCATCATTACCAATTGGACTACACCTCCATCATACTCTTCCAGAGACAGAAACTTCCTTTGGTCACCAGTCATGTGGTGAGAACATCCACTATCAATAATCCACTCATTAGAATTATCAAATAGGGAGACAAGAGCCTTCTTGTTTGACACATCTTCCTTGATGGCTACAAACACTATGTCTTCACTTTCTTCATCTTCTAATTCATCATCAGTGACACCTTCATCGACTACAACAAGATAGTTTCTCCTATTTCCTCCTTTGAAATTTTTTAACTTCTCTTGTTTGTTCTTATTATCACTATTGGGATAGTTGACAGCAATGTGTCCTATCCTATTGCAAGAAAAGCATTTCAAAGGGAGCTTACCTCTGTATTTTTCAATTTCCTTAGGAAGTCTCTTAGCAAGAAGAGCTTCAAACTCCATCAAAATCTCCTCATCATCCATATCCTTGCTTTGTCTAGGTTCACAGCTAGTACCAACCTCTTTTCCATTTCTAGATAGTGCAACAGATGCTCTAAAGCTTGATTCAGTATTCTGAACACTACCGTCATGACTGTTTAGCTCATATGTGGTCAACTTAGCAATGATGGAGTCAAGGGATACCTTTGTCTTGTCAATAGATCTCAACTCATGGATAGTGGCAACCCTTATTGGGGTGAACTCACAAAGCTGGTTCCCACTTTTGCCAACGAAGGAAATTGGCGAAAGTGGAAAATTTTGTTTACGGGGGGTTCGAGCAAAGTGGGGGTGTTCGAACGGAATACCCTTTGGGGTTCGAGCAAAGACCCCACTTCGCTCGAACCCCATCTTTCGAGCGAAGCACCTTTAATGCCCATTTATGTCATTTTCAATTATAGCGCGGGGGTTTGATCGAACCCCCCCTTCATTCGAACCCCCCTAAAAATGGGGGGTTCGCTCGAACCCCCCTTCGTTCGAACCCCTTTTTTAACACTTCTCTACGGATTTGTACATTTTTTTGCAGATTTTTGGCCTTGAAACCTCTAGTTGAAGGCTCAAATGGAATGACCTTGACAACCCAAAATGTAGTATTATAGTCCTCAAAGCAAGCTTTCCAATGAATATAATTTTATTACATATTGATTTTATTATGAACATGTTTTTTTAATTTTACCAAATATAGGTTTTTCACCGAACATGAACTTCTCTGTTCAACGCATTGGGAAAAATAGGAAACTAATTCAAAGAAATTCTGAAAAATATTTATGCCCTAGGTATTGATGTCTTCTTTCTAACAAAAAAAATAAAATTGAATTTCGATATATATAGAATAAGTTATGTGTTCAAACGTAAACCTATGTCTGAATTATGACTAGTCGGACTTCAAAACTTAATAAAATGAAAAATATTGAACATATCACTATCAAACCAACTGCAAGCCTTGGATATTGATGTTACAAACCAAAATTCGAAATAATTGAGTTTTTATCATTTATAGAAAAAAAGTTATGCATTTCGGGAGACACATCACTCTTAAAAAATGTAGATTGTTGTAAAAAACTACTTTTCGAGGGAGATGGAAAAATTAAAAAAAAATCCTTCAAAAAAAATTGAAAAAAAAATATATAGAATCTACAGACAAAATTCTACAAATCACTAATTTACATCATCTTCAAATTTTTAATAGTTTAAAAGTTATAGTTGTCAGAAGTTGAAGATTATTTTAAAATTGTTCATCTCAGTGTCAAAAATGGCAAAAAAGTGGGAACCATTATTGTGAGTTCACCCATTGCATAGACCAGTAATAAGGATCTCAAAACTTTATTAACAATGGTGGAATCATCCATTGTACCTCCTGCACTCTTGATGTCTCCTACAACAGTTTTAATTCTTATCCCATATTGTTGAATGGTCTCTCCTTCAACCATCTGCATGTCTTCAAATTTTCCCCTAAGGATCTCTTCCTTAGCTTGCTTCACATGCTCATCACCGCCATAGATAGTCTCCAGAGTATCCCATACATCTTTGGGATTGTCTTTGTCTTGAACATACATAAACTCAATATCAGATAGACTGTTGATAAGAGCTTCCATGACTTGCCCATTCTCCTGAATTTCTCTTCTTTGATCATCGGTGAGAGTACCGTTAGGGACAACATAAGTATTCTCAACATAGTTCCAATGTTGAGAACCCATGCTTTCAATTTAGATCTTCATTCTGTCCTTCCATATCTTAAAGTTATCTTTGTTGAACTTAGGACCTTCCCTCTTCATCATTAGAATAGGATCTTTTCCTCAAGCGGTTAAGCTTATAACATAGAGGACCTGGAGGACACTCTGATACCAATTGATGAATAATGATGAACAATAAATAACCAATAGATACTGAGAGGGGGGGTGAATCAATATAGACAAAAACTTCCTTAAACAACTTAAACTGCAAAGACTGCACTAACTGATAAACAATATCAACACTCTGAATCAAGGCACTACCGATAAAACACAATATGATATTAAAAGATATAAACCGGTAACATCTAGATATTCTCAAAACCTAATATCTCATCTCAACTTCACCCATATGCTTAAGAAAGTAATACATCAGAAATACAATGACCATTGGATCAGCTTGCATTAGCGCTTAACAGAAAACACTAAATCATCACATGAAAAAGCATCACACATAACACATTGATTTATCACGTGGAAACCCAACTGGGAAAAACCACGATGGGGATGAATACCCACAATTTGTTCTTGAACTCTTCTAAAGTTTGCTTTGTTAGGAGCCTAGTTTGGTTAAAGACTTTACAACAGGTTCTACTAGGAACCGATCCTGCTAGGGATCACCCAGTTAAGGGATGGCTAAATACCTGGTTAGAGGTTAAAAGGTTACCTTGTAAGAGGATATGAAGAACTCAATGATTTTGAGTCACCCTATTAAAGGATTTGCAAAAAGTCTGTTAAAGCTACCCGGTAAAGGGATTTTCCAACTACTGAAATGGTTAGAAGTCAATAGGTAATACACTGATCTGATAATAACACTCAATGCCAAGCCTGATCCACTTCAGTTCCTTTTCCTTTGCAATCACACTCTACAAATATCTGCTTACTCCTTTGGTCTGGCAAGAATCACCTCACATACATTTATTTGCCAAAAACTTCAAAATGAAAATCATCATCGACCTTATAGACAACTGTGTATGGTGAAAATGGATAACAACAATGTTGAAAGGCTAAATGAATTCAACTACAAAACCCTAGCATAACAACAACAAAAATCCACCATAACATATGAATATTACCTCAGACAATGCAAATCAAATGAAATCACAGATTATACCATCACATGTCCAATAGGGTTTGGATCTCCATTCTTCCTATCTCCATTGATCTTGCTTGATATATTTTCTCTCAGATTTTATATGTGCATAAGAGCTCAACAAAGAACGGAAGTGTGGTTGCAAGTAGGCTTGACCACATATGAAAGAGTGTAGTCAATCGATCAGGATGCATAGATTGATTAGGGTTCATAATGAAGGAAGTATCCTCTTATATAGAAGACACTATATGAAATGGAGCGATAAGATTGAGAGGTGTAAAAGATAAATGGTCGGCTATGATTTGAGGGTAGGTAAAGGAAATAAGAAAATAATGAAAGGGTAGGTAGTGTATGAATTAAGAGATGAATGACATGTGTTATAGGTAGAAAAGGCTAATGAATTAATTAAATAAATAAAGATTTATTTAATTAATAGAAGAAGTGGGATCAATTAAATAAATAAGAGTATTTATTTAATTTAGAAAAAGGATAATTTAAATAAATAAATGTATTTATTTAAATGAGAAATAAGGATAGAAGAGGATAAATTAATTAATTAAATAAATAAAGATTTATTTAATTAATAGAAGAGTTAGGCTAAAGTAATTAAATAAATAAAGATATTTATTTAATTAGACTAGACAATTTCAGGTGTCTACATTTTGCCCCTCTTTGAGACAATGCAGCTTGTCGTGTTGTTTCAAAGAAGATAATATGAACTGATACAAAGTTGCCCCAAGATGGGAATGATGCCCCCTCGAGAGATTGGATGAAAATGTCTAGAAAGATTGCAGACAATCTCTCAATAAGAAAGGAAGGCCAGAATGGACTAACCTGATAGAATAAAGTGACAGAGTCACGAGATAAAGAAGACTGACTCGGGAAACTAGGGCTAGGGCTAGGGCAGTCTATAAAATAGACCATGAGGGGGATACATCCTCATTGTCATCCACACATCCAGGAGATCAGAGTGCAGAGAGAGAATAGAACAGCAGCAGTCAGCAGCGATGGCATTGGTGCATAGATTCGATCGCGTTCACCGATTTCAGAGGCCAGCAGATGCAGGAGAGTCGGTGAGTACCACAAAACCTCCTTGTACTTTGTTGCAATAAATGTTATCATTAATGCATGCTAGGTAGTGCAATAAATGCATTTTAGGTATGTCAAACAAGGTCAAAAAATGTCGAGGCATGTCTGTGCTAGTGCCAGGTGTGTCTAGGTTAGCTAAGCGTGTCTGTGTTTGTGCTAGGCGCATCTGTGCAGAAAAAAGTGTCTATGTCAAATGCGAGCGCGTCTATGTTGTGCAAGCACATTTGTGCAATGTGGGCACGTCTGTGCAAAGCAGGCACATCTGTGCAGAGCATAGGCACATCTATGTATTTTAGGCATGTCTGTGCAGAGCAGGTGCATTTATGCAGTGTGTAAGCGCATTTATGTCAAAAATGTGCATTTATGTCTTCTAGGACAAATCGACAGTTCTGTGATGAACATATGCTGTCAATTGGATAAGCTGCTGAGAGGATACACTCAAGCAGGTCCTCTAGGGAAGAATAGAATAGCAAATAGGGCTAGGATTGACAATTCTATGATAGAACATATGTTGCCAATTAGGAAACTACTCAAGAGGATACACTCAAGTAGAGGCCCTAGGATAGGATAGATCGAGGCACTTTGTGATGAACAGTGAGTACCAAGACATAGTACTTTGTGATGAATAGGGAGTACTAAAAAAAGAGTAGCACTTTGTGATGAACAAGGAGTGCAAATATGAGCAACACTTTGTGATGAACAGGGAGTGCAAAACACGTAGTACTTTGTGATGAACAGGGAGTACCACTAGGATAAAAAGCAAAAATTTGTGATGAATAGTGAGTGTCACTAGGATAGAATATCATAAGCACTAGGATAAAAAGCAACATTTTGTGATGAACAAGGAATACCACTTTAACTGACAAGGTTTATTTGCTTGACTGTAGGAGTACCTACCTACACTAGAGTCATGGGAGATATTCCCATCGACTCAAAGGTTATGACTAGAGTTGACATTTGAGGAAAGAAACGTGATTGAGGTTATGGGTTTGCGATTCATTTTGTATGTGCCTGAGTTTCGGGCGAACATGGGGTTGCTGACTGCTTTAGTTGAGAGATGGCACTCTGAGACATGCACGCTCCATTTGTCGATGGGTGAGATGATAGTCACCTTGGAGGATGTATATAGGATACTGAGGATACCGATCGATGGAGAGTTGATACCCTATGATCAAGAGGGAGATAGGAAGGCATTGAGATGAGTGTTCTGGGATCTGGGACTGGAGATGAGGGCAGGACATGTGGCCTGGGATGCCATGACAGTGACAGGACTGGTGCTACAAACAGTGCTAGGAGGAGTGATCAGTGGGTTCCTGTGTCCGAATAAGGTGACATGAGGGTTGGCTGTGGGCTAGGGAAGCACCTTGGAGACACTGGTGACACAACATACGAGATATGCCTGGGGATCGTGTGTGCTGGCACATTTGTACTATGACCTTCATCAGTTCGTATATCATGGATCTGTAGGATTGGGCTACAGAGTGACATCATTGTAGGTATGGGCTTATTAGCATCTACCAATGACATGACTGATACATTTCAGAGGTAGGGGCCATGGATGCAGCTTTGTGCACTTGTATGATATGATTACATCTTAGCCGCAGATCGGGAGATTAGAACACTGGTGCAGGGTCATTGATGAGATTGACACTGTGGTATGGAGGTCGTATCGAAAGTACAAGCAGTGGGAGGATGATTGGGTGGATGCCCTATGTACTCGAGAGGTAGTTGGTAGATAGGGTATGCAAACAGTTTGGTAGGATCCAGCAGATGCCATGGGGTTCCGGTATGTATGCTCAGATAGTGAGAGATCAGGCACACTTCGGGCCATTGTTATCATATGATCAAGCAGTGATGCAACTAGTAGAGATGGTGCCCATGCCTTGGGATATGTGGCCAGAGATAGAGGATGTAGGGATGAATGCAGAGTATATTGCATATTGGGCAGAGCATCCATTTCCACACCTGACAGATCCAGGAGAGCTGATAGATGGAGATGGCGAAGGGGATGAGGATGATGATGGAGATGGTGGGGGTAGAGGCCGATAGAGGAGGTGGGGTGAAGTAGGAGAGAGGAGGGTGGCTCTGTAGAGAGAGGGTGGAGAGGAGAGACAAGCTCAAGTGGTGAGAGGCCGAGGTGGGTTGCCATTACAGGTGCCAGCAGCACAGGGTCTCAGACAGGTGCAGGGTCAGGGACAAGGGCAGGGGCAGGGGCAGGGGTAGCCACATGAGCAGCCACAGGTACAGGCATAGGTATAGGGGAAGCCACAGGTAGAGCCACAGGTACAGGGGGTCAAGGAGAAGGAAGAGGATGAGCTATTAGAGCTGAGGGAGATTTGCCAGGGATAGGCAAATGAGATCTAGGAGCTGGAGAGGGAGAGGGATCGACTTAGGAGATAGCTTAGGGACATTGAGCGGGAGTGAGATCAAGCTATCCAGCATTACACTGAGGCTAAGATGACACTGAGGGCTAGGAGGTAGGCAGCAAAAGACACAGGGGCTGGATACGCCTATGTTCTATGGGCAGGGGAGGAGATAGGTTATTGGTGAGACCTATACTATGGGGTAGTGCCACCAGAGTAGCGGGCAAGGAGCTTCTGCAGACCATCGCGGACAGTGACGACCACTGGAGGGAGTCACAAGAGACAGGCATCCAGTGGTGGGGTCATGGGTCCTCCACCACCACCAAATAGAGGGGACATGAGAGATGATCCTGGGGCAGGTCCTTCCAGGGCTCAAACTCCGTCGAGGCCAGGCGGCTCCAAGGGAGGGAGTTCATCATAGCCTTGGAGGGCTCCCTATGTATCAATTTTGTACCATTTGTGTATGATGATGTAGACACTTTCGGGTGATTTGTATCCATATGATTTTGACATCATTGTATCATGACACTTATGATTATATATATATATATGAGATGATTCATCTTTGCGACAGCTACATGCATGTGTACCTATGTGATGAGATGTTTCATGATATATGTTTCTATGTGATGGTTATGATATGGATGCAAATATGTATATGATACAATGCAATATTTTATTTTATTTTGTTCTTTTATGTTTTATATGTGTATGCATGATGCAAATGTGAATGTATGTAATGCAGATGAATATGATAATGTAAATGTAAAATGTGCTAACATGTGTTGTGTGTAGGATGTGATGCAATTGTAATATCTATATGTATGTATGAAATACTTATATGTGTTAATGCAGGTGCAACTACATGAAATGCAAATGTTTTTGGCATGTCATTATACTCAATCATGTGATAGCAGGCTACACAGACTCAAGAAGGACAATGGAGGTCAATCAAGAAAGGGGGATGGAAGATAGAAGATATGAAAGTGAAAGAGCTTCTTGTGCATTATCATCATTGAGCTTTATTATAGAAAAATAGGTTATGACAATCGAGGCATATGTTTGACCTAGAAAGTCATTGTACCTATTTGCATGGAGATAAGACAGTCTCAAACAAGGAATGCCCCAGTTCACACTAGACTCTCAGTGTCCTCATATCCTTGGACAAGTCATGGTATTACTAAGAGACAATCCACAGACAACAAAAGAAAAATAGGTGACGATACCCCATCCTTGCCTTTCTAGTCAAAGACAACCTGGAGATAGAATCTCTAGTTAGAGACATCTTGGAAAGCTAAAAGACATGTCACCAAAAAGATAAAATCAAAAGAAAATCAAGACTCGACATCAACATCCACTGTAGTCCTCAAGTTTAGTGTCTCTTGTCACTTGTATAAGTCTTATTTGATTGTGGTCACAATGTTTACTTTCACAAAAAAGGATAGATAGCACTGAACCATAATGTTGTCTGAGTCTGTTGAAAGATTTGATTTGTTGAAGCCCATTGTTGCTGCTCTATCTCATCCGAAACTGACTGAATCCATGAAACTGGTACTTTATTGCAGAGAAGATGGAACTTTATTGCGGATTGGTGATGCAAGTGTTTCTTTATTGTGGATTGTGCGCGGATAGACTGAAGAAAACTGGAAGAAACTTTACTCCTCAGAACAGGCGATGCTCTTAGTTCCACACCCATTACTAGATGTAGGATTTGCCTTAGCCACAGATAGGAGCTGATTTATTATGGATGGAAAGAGGTGAAAAGGGAGGTTTTATTATGAATGGCTAACCAATCTTGGGTAGATCAATAACAAGTCATGATGGGAATTTGTAAGTTTATTATGAATGGATAGGTTGTGAGTGTGTGCAAAGTGAAAGGATGAAATGGAATCCTGAAGGAAGGAGGAGCAATGTCTCTACACATGGTGCTGGTGACCCATTTTTCACCATGGCACTTGCCCAGGGCGGCACCAAAGTGGTTTTCACCATTGCATGAAATGTTTTCTCAATTTTTTTCCATTTTTTTTGTGTTACAAAGCACCTATTTGCCAGGTTTTCACCAAGTAATGATTTTTTATTTTTATGATTTTTTTTTTTGTATTTTTGAATTTTTTTGATTTTTTTTGTCTTTTTTGAATTAGGATACTCTGAAGAGCTATGTGTAAAACCTATGAAGGTGCATGCTATTGATAGGATCATCCAAAGGTTCACCATCTATGGTTGAGAGCTGATATGCACCAAATCCATATGCTGCTGTGATGATGTAAGGACCAAGCCAGTTTGGTTCGAACTTGCCCTTCTTCTCTCTGTCTTGTTGATTTTTAGGATTTTCTTTGAGAACTAAGTCACCTACCTCAAATGTGCGAGGCTTGACTTTATGATTGTAGCTGCGACTCATTCGTTGTTGATAAGACTTGAGATGATTAAAAGCAATTTGTCTTCGTTCATCCAATAGTTCAAGTTCTTGTAAGCGAGATACCCTACAGTCTTCATCACTGATAATGTTTTGCAAAGAGACTCGTAAAGAGGGTAACTTGACCTCAATAGGAAAGATAGCTTCAGCGCCGTAGACAAATGAATAGGGTGTAGCTCTTGTAGGTGTGCGGACACTTGTGCGGTAGGCCCAAAGTGTAGGATTAAGTTGGATATGCCAATTACAGCCAGTGTCGTTGACTGTTTTTTTTAAGATTTTAATGATTATTTTATTAGACACCTCAGCTTGACCATTACCTTAGGGGTAATAAGGTGTGGAGAAATGATGGGTAATGTGGGACTGTTCACAAAGTTCACAAACACCCTGATTTTTGAAGGGACGCCCATTATCGGTGATGATGGAAATAGGAATACCGTATCGACAAATGATATAGTTGAGAATGAATGTAGCAATTTGTTTTCCAATGACTTGCGTGAGAGGCACTGCTTCGATCCATTTTGTCAAATACTCCGTGGTAGTAATGATGAATTTATGACCGTTGGAAGAAGGAGGGTGAATCTTGCCTATGAGATCGAGTCCCCACTGACAAAAGGGCCAAGGAGTCACAATTGGTTGAAGTTCTTATGTTGGCGCATGGATGAGGTCTCCATGAATTTGACACTACTTACATTTCTTGACAAACTGATATGAGTCTTTTTCCATATTGGGCCAGTAATATCTAGTCCAAATGAGTTTCTTGGCTAAGGTAGGACCACTACAATGTGGACCACATATCCCTTCATGAACTTCACGTAACGCAATCTGAGCTTCGTCCCCTTCTAAGCATCTAAGAAGAGTGCCATCTAGACCTCGACGGTATAGGATATTGGCTAAAATGACGTATCGAGAAGATTGGCGAATGAAAGTGCGACATTGGTTATTGGATAGGTCAGGAGGTAGGACATTGTCCTGAAGGTATGTGAAAATGGCACCATACAACTGGGACTCAGGACCGACAATACATATCATCTCAGTAGGAGTGATTTCATATGAGGGAAGCAAAAGATTATCCACCAAGAACTCATAGCGGGTCTCATTCTGTGGTAGATTGATTAGTGAAGCAATTATAGCCATGGCATCCGCGGCTCGATTCTGCTGTCTTGGTATCTGCTCAAAGTCTATCTTTGTGAAATGTTGTTTCAAGTCATCCACCATTATTTTATAGGGCATTAATTTCTCATCCTTTGTTTGGTAGTCATCAGCTTCTTGATGAATTACAAGTTGAGAGTCCCCAAAAACACGAAGTTCCTGGATCTTCCACTGAACTGCAATCCATAATCTAGTTGTTAATGCCTCATATTCTGCTATATTATTAGTGCAGGGGAATCATAATTGATATGATTTTGGTATAGAATCCCCTTGAGGAGTTATGAAGAGGATGCCAGCTCCTGCCCCATGTTGTGTGTATGAGCCATCAAAGTATAGTTGCCAAGGCTTTGCATGTGACACTGTTAAAATGGATTCATCTGGAAATTTTGAAATTAGAGGAACATCATCTAACGTGGGAGCATCTGCTAACTGATCTGTGATAGCTTGTCCTTTTATTGCTTTTCTGTCCACATACTCAATGTTGAATTTCCTCGGGAGCATCACCCATTTAGCTAGTCACCTCGTAAGTGTTGCTTTATTGAGAAGGTATTTCAATGGATCGATCCTTGTAACCAACTTTGTTTTATGAGTTAGCATGTAATGTCATAGTTTTTGTGAAGCAAAGACCACATCGAGACATGCACACTCAATTGGTGTGTAATTTAGCTCATATCCCACCAATGTGTGACTGATGTAGTATACTGCCTTTTCTTTACCCTCAGCAATCTGTTGTGCTAAGAGTGTCCCCAGTGCTATTGAAGTAGTTGATATGTATAGTAATAGAGGTTGATCTGGAACTGGTGGCATCAAAACTAGCGAATTCAGAAAATAATCTTTGAGTATCTAGAAAGCCTATTGACAATTATCATCTGATTTGAATTTGATGTTTTTGTGTAGCAGGTGCTAAAAAGGATTACATTTATCTACAAGTTGCGCTATGAATCTTCATATGGATTGGAGTCTCCCCTACAAAGATCAAAGTTGACTGATATTTCTTGGTGGTTGCATCTCTAGGATGGCCTTGGCTTTTGCTGGGTCGGCTTCGATTCCTCTTTTTGAGACAATGAATCTCAAGAGCTTCCCGAAGGTTACTTCAAAGACACATTTCTTGGGGTTTAATCTTACTTTATATTTTTCCAACCGATCAAAGATGACTGAAAGTATGTCTAAATGTGTATCTCTGTCTATGGATTTTCCCAAGAGGTCGTCAACATAATCTTCCACAATAACGTGCATGAGATCATGAAAGATAGTAGTCACGACTCTTTGATATGTAGCACCTGCATTTTTTAACCCAAAGGGCATGACATTCCAACAGAAAGTTCCTGAAGGACAAGTAAATGTCATTTTGTGCTGATCCTTAGATGCGATTTTTATTTGATTATAACCAGAGAATCCATCCATCAGAGATAACATTGCATGACCTGCTGTGAGATCTACAATCAGGTCAATGTTTGGTAATGGAAAGTCATCCTTAGGACAAGCTTTGTTGATGTCTCTGAAGTTTGTACATATTTTGATGCTACGATCTGGTTTATTGACAGACACTAAGTTGGAGATCCATTCGGGATAATCAATTGGGCATATGAATCCGACATCCAATAATTTCTCAAGCTCTGCTTTGACTAATAATGCCACTTGTGGATGCATCTTTCTTAATTTCTGTTTCACTAGTTTTGCCCCCGGTTTAACTATCAAATGATGCATTACCAAATCCGGATCCAATCCAGGCATATCAGCGTATGACCATGCAAAATTGATTTGTCATTCTATGAAGAAACTTATGAACTTTGACCTTTCCATCTCTATCAAAGATTGAGCGAGGAATATGTTGTGTGGAACTTCTTCTATGCCAATGTTTGTTTTGATAGTCTCCTCTACCAACATGGATGACTTTTCCTCATATGATGCTGGGAGAATGTCGAGCCTTCCATCTTCGGGTGCCTCAGAGAGGTTTTCACCCTCAGATACATCCTTTATTTTTACTTTTTTGGGGTCAGACAGTGCCATAACGTGGTTTTCACCATAAGACCCTTGATTTGTTTTTATTTTTATATTTTTGCGACTAGAAGGCCCGACACCCTCACCAAAATATGCAACGTTGTTGAGTTTTATAGTGTATCCCACTTTGTGGTCCCCAGGGGGAAGATCATCTCGTATGCCAAGATAGTCAATAAAAGCTTCATCATTTTGGAATGTGTCAAATTGTGCAGGTCCTTCATGGTCCCAGTCAATAAGTTGGTGGTGAACAAGGGGAAGGCCTTTGATGTCTTTGAAGTTAGCGAGGCTAAGGGTGAAGATGTAGTTATATTAAGGTATGTCAAGGTAGTTATCGAGGTCATCATTGGCACTCTCCTCATCTATCTTGATCGTGAATGAATCCAAATGGTCATTACTAGTAGCGCATTCTGAGACAGGTGTTCTCATTCTTTGTGATTCCAGCCTAGAACCTAGAGGCAAGGACTATATGGGATCCTCCAGGGTTGTTTCTTGACCAACTTTGAATTTTCTATAAAATTCCTCTTCTTCTATGGGTTCATCTAGTTCTCTGAATGTCTTGGTGAGTTCATAGTCACTGGAGGATTTGTCTGAATCCCATTCCCATTCATTGGAGTCTGTGGAGTAGCAATTCTCTTGTTGAATTTCAGCAGCTTTGATTTGTAATGCTTCTCCTGTCTTTTGAGTGTGGACCTTGGAAGTCATGAAACCAAGTCCTTTCAAGTGCTCCTTTTTGAATGTCAATTCAGGTTGTAAAGGTTCAATGATGCCTTCCTTTCTTAAGCTGAGAGGGCTTTTTCCATCATATCCAAATTTTTGTAGGATCTTGAACCTTTTGCCATACTTTTCACATGGTATGCTGATGTGATCTTATGTATCATTTTCAAGGTCTTTGTAAAGCATTTTGTATAAGTCTTCTTCTTCCAGCTCACCCCATCTTTGAAATATAGTAGGGTCCCATTTGAGTATAATGATAGATACCTGCTTATTAGGATGTGGTCTTCCATATTCTTTTGGTGAACTCATAACTTGTTGTAAGCACATGGTTTGATTCAAAGTGTATTCACCCATGCCCTTGTCCTGAAATTTCCCTTTAACCTCACCTTGTTTTGATGTCAAAGGTTTTAATGATTCAGGATCAATGTATGTAGAAGAAGGGACAACTTCCCTATTACTTGGAATGATCATCTCAGTTTTTGGTCTCAAGTTATTGCAGTATATGTATGGATTAGGATCTCCATTAACTGTTATTTCAACTCCATTGTGAGGAAATTTAATGCATTGGTGATATGCAGATGGAACTGCTCTTATTTCATGAATCCAAGGACATCCTAGTAAGATATTGTATGTGAGATCCAAGTCTAGGACTTAACAAACCACATCCTTTGTAACTGGCCCAACTCTGAGAGGTAGGGTGATTGTGCCCTTGGATGAGTGCTCTTCGTCATCATATGCCTTGATGGTAATTTTGTTTGTAGAATTCATAGCTTTATCGGAATATCCCAATTGTTTAATAGTGCTCAATGTACAAATGTTTAGGCTTGCTCCCCCATCTATCGAGACTTGTTTTATTCAATGTTTGTGTATGAAGGCTTCAATGTGTAAAGGTGCATTATATGGTTGGCTCACGGAGGCATCGTTAGCTTCTGTGAATGTAAGGGAGTGTGGAATGGAAAGATATCCCACCATGGCTTGAAACTGGTCCACGATCAGATTAGTGGGGACGACAGTGTCTCTTAAGATTTTGTCAAGAATAGCTTTATGTGCGGGGGATATGCATAAGAGCTCAAGGATGGAGATGAGCGTGGGTGTCTTCCCCAACTGTTCTAGAAGGTCATATTCAAGTTTGGTTGATAAGGAAGCGGTGTTTTTAGCTGGAGCACCTTGCAAAGTGAATTTACCTTGGCGAGTTGTAACATTACATTCAAAGGTAGGTTCAAAAGAAGATCCCATGCCTTTTAGGACAATCTTGGGTCTTTGGGTAGAATTCTCAGGTGTTTTGTCCTTGATGATAATGGTAGAGACATAATTGTCCATCGAAATGTGATTGATAGTTGAATCATAGTTATAAGATGCTCTGATATAGTTGGTTTGGTCATCTGTGGCTTTATCTTTTCCCTTGTCATGCTTTGGGAATGGTTCCTTAAACACCTCATGTTCTTGATTGGATGAGTGTCCTTCAATCTCAATGTCACCTCTATCAATAAGATCTTGTATGATGTTCTTCAGTCGGTGACAATTTCCTGTTTTATGTCCTTTGCTCTTATGAATTTCACAATACTCATCATCATTCCACCAATTTGGTTTGACCTTTGGCTCATATGGAGGAAAATCTGGAATTGTGATTATCTTGTTTGCCACTAGCTTCTTGAAAACTAACTCAAGTGGTTCTCCCAATGGAGTGTACTTCCTTCATGACTTTGAAGTTGTTTGAGTATTCACTTGATTGTTTTTAGAACTTGATCTGGAAAAAACAATTTTGGTTCGTACTGTATTGGCATCAACAACACCATCATTGACTGTGTTCTTATTTTTATTCCAAAATCTTTGTTTATCTTTTCCTTTAAAGTCCTCTTTGTTTTCTTTGAATATCTTTATGACTCCTTGTTCAATTAGGACTTTCTCTATTGCCAAGCCTTTTTCAATGACATCTTTGAAGGTGGACAAACAAGCTTTTCTTAGGTCATAACCAATGTCTTTGTTAACATTTTGGGTGAACATCTCTACCATTTGTTTTTGTGGAATTTCACAAGAGCATCTGCTGGCTAGATTCCTCCATCTTTGTAAAAATGATGAAAAAGATTCTCCATCCTTTTGCTTGGTGTTGCACAAAGTATTGACCGATATGTTTGTCTCTATGTTGTATGAGAAATGTTGGATAAATGCCTCTGCTAAGTCACCCCATGACTTAATTCCAAGTGGGAGTTGGGAGAACCATTCCATAGCTTGATCACCTAAGCTCTGTGGGAATAATCTCATCAAATATGTCTCTTCTGCTGCCACTTCAATGCAAGCTGTGAAAAATTGTCTTATATGTGCCTTAGGATCTCCTTTGCCTCTATACTTATCAAACTTAGGTGTCACAAAGTGTGTAGGAAATGGAGGCATTGGAATGCTTTTGTCAAATGGATAGGGACATATGTCTCTCATTGTGTAATTTGGCTTCGATGTATTTATGTCCTCCATTTTCCTTTGTAAGTCCTTTATTTGCTGTTCCAAATTGTTCTTAGGTGGAGACCTACTTCTTGGACCATACCCCATGCCTAAACCACCGGGTGGAGGAGGAGCATGTTGCATATATGGATGATATTGATCATACACATGTTCAAATGGAGGAGGTCTATAATGATGCTATGTATATGGACCACTTGGTATAGAGTCATGATGAGGAATGGAATATCTGCTTTGTCCTTGTATACCATACTCTATAGGAATGTCATGAGTTTGTTCTAGTGTGTTGCCCCCAAATTTGACGCGGGGTTTCCTTGTGTCCAAATTTTGAACATGCCTTTGAATATCCAATTGCTTTGGTGGTTGATCCTTAGCATTGGTATGTGATTGAGCATATTTTTCTGCATAAGACTTCCATAATGGTCTGCAAAGGTGAGTATCATATGCTTGACCATGTATATGTGGGACCTTAGGTTTTTGAAACAAAGATGATGGTGATTCAGGAACCATATGTGGTCCTCTATTGCCTCCACTATTAGGTCTCCCTTGATCCATGTTGAGGTGAGGTTGTTGCAAAGGTCGATTTTCCATTATTTGAGACATGTCAAAATCATGAGGGATCTTGGCTCCACTTTGTGCCATCACTTGTAAAAAATATTTTCTATCTCTCCTCATTATTTCCTCAACTAATCAAATGAAACGGGGATCCATAATGGTGTCTTCCACTTCTGCTGAATGCGCTGAAAAGTTGTCCATATTGTCATTGTGTGTATCCTTGTTGTTTTTAGTGTCCATGTTCTCAACATTTGGAATGTTTCTATAGACATCCATGTCAGGTAATGTAGTATGATCAGAATTGAAAAAGATATCATTGTCATACTCATAGGAACTCATGTTTGCAGACTCTCGAGCCTTTTTAGTTTCTCTCCTAGATTTTTGGGAACAGGTTTCAACCATGAACTAGGTATTGACCAAGATTTGTGAGACTAGATGAAAATGGAAAGAGTATGGAAGACCAAGAGTTGGATGGAATGTAAATGAATCTGAGGTTTACTTGCAATATCCAAAGTGTAAGACCAAGTATGTATGTAGTAGAGTAGGTGTGACTTCCAAAGAGATGATAGTTTCTCTTGATGAGGTAAGTTGACCTTGACTCTAAGTAAGACCAAATGAGACCCAAAGGTGATAAACCTTGATGAGGGACCACTTAGCAAAATGTTGTTGTATGTAGTGTGTTGACAAAGTATGATGAGGACAAGCAAGTGACCTTTTGACTCAAGTTTAGACAAATGTGAATGTAATGTAAGGTGTAAAGAAATGATGGACTTTGTGAGACCCAAAGACAGGTTGAATACTAGATGAAAACCCAAAGAGATACCTAGGAAGCTCAATAAGTCTGAAACTGATTGTTTCTTGTTTACTGGATTATGAAAGTTTTTCAATTCTGAACACAAACGTGCCTGAATTCTTCACAGATGCGCTTAAATGGCACACACGCTATTCTATCAGACACATATGCATTTCTGAGATGTTTTAAGTGCGGTGTTGCTCAAAATACACAGACATGTTTTTGCCCTTCACAGACATGGTTAAAAGACAGACGTGGCTCTGTTAGACACAGACGCGTTTCTGAAAAATTTGTGCAATTTTTCCAATCTATGAAATGACTTGTTGTGACCAAATCTGAATGTTTGACTATTTTTTGTGACAAGAGGACACAGTGTTGATGAAGACTCAATGTTTGCAAGTGTTTAGACTCAAAATGACTCAAAGAAAGTGTGTTGTTTGATGTAAAAAAAATTTGCATACACTTGAAGACACAAAAGATACAATGTTTTGATGTTTGGTCTTGAATGTTTGAATGTTTAAAATAAGTCAAGCATAATTCTTATGGCTGGCCAAGACAATAGTTGTTGATCCCACATGGAGTTTCCCCTGAGGCTATGCTATTCAGAGCGGATACTTAGATGCTTGACCCCACTGGCTCCACCCTCGGCACTCACTTCTCAAGGCAGCCAAGTATCAATCCCCACGAAAACTCCTCATGGTGAACTTTGTATCTCCACTAAGAATCGTATGTGTGTGGGCCGCTACCAAAGGTCCGACCTCTTGCCCCAACAACTAGAAGGATTTTGGCTTCTAAAACAAAAAGGTGCTAGTAAGAGCATCCACTCCTGTGGCCATACATGCGACACTTTCAGCTCTGTAAATACAAAAGGCTCCCAGCCGGTAGGAGTTATTCCCTACAACTGATCAAATAAATTTGATCAAATGGGTTTATGGGGAGACATAGTGTCAGTATGAACTAATCAGCACATGTTATCCATAGTTTTCACCATGAATACAATTGTTTATAGTGGTTCGGAAGAGGTGGGTTTTCCTCGCTACCACTTGGGTCATTCTCTCCTCACTAGTAGTCCTAATGACCACACGGGGAGACAGGCCCTCTAAAGATTAAACAAAAAGAGCCTATTGCTCAAGACATAAAAGACAATGGTCAATTTTAGTGCACCAATTGAAGTGTTTGCTAGTCTATGAAAACAAGGCACACAATAAAAATCAAAAACCCTTGCCAAGGTCCTGCAACAAAGATCTGTTAGTAATTTGGATTGTTTCAAATGATCACCCCTTTCTGCAAGCACACAAGCTAGGTAAATTTTTAGATCCAAAAGACTTTGTGAAATAGGGGACTTCAACAAAATGATTTTACTTTCAAGACAAGCTGCACCAATTTCGTTAGCTAGATATGAAGATGTTAGCTCAAAATAAACCAGATCTGAAAATCCGAATGACGAAAAAAACCAAATCAAAGAAACCCAAAATGTAACAACCTCACACATACGCGGTTATCAGAAACACAAACGCTATATAACTTTGCAGACACACTTAGATTTGACACATACACGATTCCAGAACACAAACACGGCTCCTGGACGCAGACGTGCCTGAAGACTCCACAGACACGACTAGGGAACATAGATGCGTTTCCCAAAATCTGCAAAAAAATAAAATACTGTCGAGGGCGCAGACACAATTCCAGATGTCACAGACATGGCAGAAAACCAAAAACATGATCTGAAAGCACGCAGACATGAAAATATCAAAATGTTGTCAGAAATGTCAGATCTGCAACTTCAAAACACAAAATCTACAACAAAAGATGTTAAATGCAAAAGAGACAAGGGTCCCACCGGGCATGCCAAAATGTGTATGGTGAAAATGGATAACAAAAATGTTGAAAGGCTAAATGAATTCAACCACAAAACCCTAGCCTAACAACAACAAAGATCCACCATACCATATGAAGATTACCTAAGACAATGCAAATCAAATGAGATCACAAAGATTATATCATCACATGTCCAATAGGGTTTGGATCTCCATTCTTCCTATCTCCATTGATCTTGCTTGATATATTTGCTCTCAGATTTTATATGTGCATAAGAGCTCAACAAAGAACGAAAGTGTGGTTGCAAGTAGGCTTGACCGCATATGAAAGAGTGTAGTCAATCAATTAGGATGCATAGATTGATTAGGGTTGATAATGAAGGAAGTATCTTCTTATATAGAAGACACTATATGAAATGGAGGGATAAGATTGAGAGGTGTAAAAGATAAATTGTCGGCTATGATTAGAGGGTAGGTAGAGGAAATAAGAAAATAATGAAAGGGTAGGTAGTGTATGAATTAAGAGATGAATGACATGTGTTATGGGTACAAAAGGCTAATGAATTAATTAAATAAATAAAGATTTATTTAATTAATAGAAGTGGGATCAATTAAATAAATAAGAGTATTTATTTAATTTAGAAAAAGGATAATTTAAATAAATAAGAGTATTTATTTAATTTAGAAAAATGATAATTTAAATAAATAAATGTATTTATTTAAATGAGAAATAAGGCTAGAAGAGGGTAAATGAATTAATTAAATAAATAAAGATATTTATTTAATTAGACTGGACAATTTTAGGTGTCTACAACAATAATTAGGTTGGTGGCCAAAACCTAAAACCCTAAGCATCTAGGTTAACAATACAGTCAGTCCAATCCTAACCATTTAAACACATTACATGGGGTAAAACAATCTTGAACAAATCTCAAGACGTTCTTCATCGTCCATTCTTCACCACTTCTAGAAGCTGATAACCCATCACGCGCTCTCCACCGTTTACTAAGATTTTGCACATTCCCAAGGTAGATAGAATCAATCTTCTTCATGCAAGATCCTCAAGGAGATCCTTCACGTGCACAAGGCTGACATGGTAATGTGATCTAATCTTCATTTCAATGCTAACTCATCATAGGATGTCATCAATCGAATCACACAAACTTGTAATGCATCAACCGGAAACCCTGAAGGTGAGACTACCAATCGGTAGTCATATCAAATGAAACACTGATACAAACTTTGCATATACCGGTTCACACTTCCAACATACTAGTTCACTTTTTGCATATACCAGTTCATACCATCATACCGGTTCACTTGTCAGTTTGCTTACTTCAATATACCGGTTCATACTTCAGCATATTGACATCAATGACAACATACAATCCCATCATGTCATCAAACACTACACATATGCCAACAGATTCATCTTGTCTTTTTGTACATCAAAGGAATATATTGATCTAGCTTAATCTACTTTATGATAATTTGATGGTATCATGTTATATGTACTAACCCTATTTCATGATTGTATTGGATATGATGATGGATCTATATTTGATCATTATTGACGATGGATCATATTGCTTATGGGATTTTGATGACATTATGATTATGCTCACAATGGATCATTATTCATGATGGGATCATTATCCCATTTAAAGACCTCCTTATGTCTTGTGTCCATTTGGTTTGATTATATCTGGAGTGGCTATGTCTGTGATCTTTTTTGTGCAAGTTATTACCGATATAAGTTGGAATTATTGGATGTGAGGTCTTGTTGGCCTTAACAAGGCTTTGTTTTGGTTTTTTATTGGCTTTAGTGACTTCTGGGTCGTATTTTATGCCATTGTAACGTTCACGCTCGAATTTGGGCAAGTTTGAGTCCTTCTGTGTTTCATTTTCTATGAATTTTGCCCTTTGTTATAAATGCGCTACTTTAGGATACAATAGCGCCACTTTAGAGAAAAATAATGCTATAGTACTGACAATAGCGCCAAACTACTATAATCTAGGTTTTTGGTGGTTTTTACCCTTCTTAGTTGGTTTTTCTAATCTATTTTGAATCTGGAGGCTTTGTTATGGCATATTTGAGATTTTGGGGCACTATGCGATTCATATTTGATATATTTTAATTCAATTGAGCTCTAGCAAGAAGTATTGTACTTGTCCGTTGAGGTTATGATGTGTTTCTATAGCAAGTTGAGTGACTCCTTGCTATTGAGGATGGTTAATTGTAGCTCTAGTGAGATGTTATGTTGTGCCTTGCTGTGGAGGATCATTCTATGTTATTGTATTCATGTATTTCCCCTATTTATGTGTGCATGACATTATTGAGGCTCTCTTTATTGTTGCATTTTGGTACTATAAGCTTATAGTTGGATCCTTGTTAAGTGTTTCTTGGTTGTATGATTGATGGTTGTCATTTTTGTTTTAGGTGTATCAGTTTTGTAATGAGATTTGGATGCATTTCATGTGAGATTCATGTTGTTATAGTGATGTATCTTGATATGTTTTACCCTATGGTTTTGGTCCATGGTAGGGAGAGTGGACTCTTACATGTGTAGGACCAGGGTCATGACCATTAGATCTCTAGGAGGTGGTCTAGACCTATGGAACCACATGAAGAGTTTATTGTAATTACAAGTGATAATCTTAATAATTGATTAGTGGGTTTGGGTATTTTGGAATTCACTAAACAAGATAATAATTGGTTTTGTGGCCCCGCCACATAGCCTTAGAAGCATGCACGCTCGGGATGAGCTTGGGAAGACTGTTGGAGTGGTAAAATGATCTCTCTTGAATGGCTCCAAGGTTGAGATGGTTCTACATGTCTATCAGGGTGAGGCTTGGCCCCTTCTTTTGTTAGGGTAGCATGTGATAACACTCTTCCCTTCATGTGTCCATTATCCATATGCCCTTGTTCTTGATTATGCCTCTGGAAGTTTCGTTCATTTTATTTAGCCATGTGGTGTATTTTGATGTTGTATTCTTATGTTGGATCCTTTTGGTGTCATGATGTATCCTATGGTTTTTAGGTGTCAACTTAGGTCTTGAGTGTGAGTTGGTGTAATACCCTAAAAATGGTCATCTAAACCATGGACCCCTAATCTCGACAATATCACCAAGGTCCTAACCAAAGGTAATTAAATCAATCTTGAGCACATTATTAATTCTTCAATCATCAAATATCACATGGCAAATCAATTACTCAATATTTATTTAATTAATTGAATCATTTCCAAGAATATCATTTTGATCAATTATCCTATTTAATTTATTAAATATCTTAGCATATTTAATTAATTAATAAATTGCCATTTAATCATGCAAAGGAATTAATTTATTACAAAAGAGGAATTAATTACAAAGCAAGAGTTGAATTGAAAATAAATAAAAGAATTGAATTGAGAGAGAAATCAAACTTGAGATATTATTCTTTTTCTAAATTTAGAACTTGAAATTAGAAAAGCAATTAAATTGTTTTATTGAATTATTCTCTAAAAATTGGAACTCAAAGCTCTTCAGAAAAAAGAGGTTCAGTTGCATTGAAAAGACCTTTTTCTTGAATAAATCAAATGTATGCATGGAATTATCTATTTTTATCACAAATGCATGGAATTAAATTATTATTATTTCCAATGCAACTTGGACTTCTAATTTGAATGCATTTCAATTAAACTATAATTGGAATCTATCTCAAGGTTAACCAAACCTGATTTCTCAATTATTTTCAATTAATCCTAAATTGAGTTTTTTTTTAGCTTTTCTCTTGAGGATTCTCTATAAATTCAGTCTTCAACTCTCATTCCAATTCACCCCAGAGATTTTTGAGAACATGCTTGGAGATTATTATCACGCTAATTTCGCTCTAGAGTCATTGAAGGTCATTGTGCTTTTTTAGATTATTTGCATCCATTATTGCTTGCATCCATATTGCTTGAATTGATTATTGCTTAAATTATTCATCCATTTTTGCATCCATTTAGTTAATATTATATAGATTAAATCCTTCGTCTTGGTGTAGTCTAGTCACTGGCATTGCTTATAAAAATCTGAGAGCAATCTTATACTCACATCTTTTAGAAGGCAATTAGTCGCTTTGTTGTGGTTTTTTACTTATTGATTATTGATTTACTAACCATGCATATAATGACTTAATTGAAGTGTTGTGCTTGCAGCTACAGACCCTTTTTCACACACACAGTTGGAACCTTATGTCATCTCCTAGCATGGGGGGTGGTTCCTTATTGGTTCCACATGGTCGAGTGGTTTGATGTCTCCTTCCATTGGGATGTTCTTCTTCTTGGATGTTAGCATGCATGTATTGGATTCTTCATTATGTGGATATTCTTTAGAGCTGATTTCTATGTACTTGGAATAGAAAACATTGTATCATGATGATTTGTATTTGTAGAAGAGATTATGTGCCCCTATGTTATGTATCTTCATGTATTTGTTGATGTAATTGAAAAGGGAATCAGATGTATTAGTTTAGGAGGAGTTCTCATTGTACATTCATTAATGCATTGGGTATTCATTATGTAATATTAGATTTTGAGTTCTATGTGGAAAAGGTAGAGTTAGTATTTATACATTTGTATTTTATTGAAATTGTAAGATGGAATTGTATGCATAATCTTATGGAAATTAACTTGGAAGGATAGTGGTTTCTGTTATAAATCTTTGTAATGTGGCCAATGTGCATTGGTGGGTGAAGAATGTGTGAATGAGAGATCAAGAGGAAAACTATCATTTCCCTCCAAGGAGAGATGAGAGTTCACTACGGATTTCCCTTCAATCACTTTTCAACCAATTACATTGGAAGAGGATAGGAAAATCCACTAGATTCAATCTCCAAAAATAGAAGATAGAATTCTAAGTGAAATGGGAATGATAAGCTAATCCCCTCTTCCTATTTGAAATGGAAAGGAATTGATTGAATTATGTAGTGTAAAAGTGACAAAGAACTGATTATAACTTGAGATCGGAATATGGGATGAAGCTACGCACCTGGATCTGGCAATAATATGTTGAGACGAAGCCACCCTACGAATTTGAGGAAAAGTTGCCCAAACCATGGTGAGAAATTACATGGTCCTCTGAAAAATCTGTTGAGTGTCGTAGCAATAATCAATAAAAATGCAGAATAAGTCATTGTTGGCCATAATGTGCAGTTTTAGTAATCATTGGTAAAATGTTTTTAGTAAAAAATTTAACAATCAGTTGAAAAATAAAATAGGATCCCATTAACAGAAGAAGATCATGCTTCTGAAAATTTGAATTTGTTCTAGTTTGTATTATGGGTTTATGGGTGTTGGGTCAAAAAGAGGTTTGGAGATCTGACCCCTAGCTTTGGGCCCACTTTAACTTGCAACTTGAAGGTCATGTTAGTGTCACTAGAAAATATGGACTTTGGATATATGTATGAATGCATTTTTTTCATAATTTTTAATGAAATTGAAACCCATTATAGATGAGACTGTGTAAATTCCAAATATGTAATTTTTATTTTTTTTTCTCAAATATTTTTTGATGAAACTAGTCCATAAGCTTGAAATAACTAGTTTTCTTATTTTTTAATAAATTTTTATGTTTTTTGAAAAATAAATTATATGCCAACAATCTACAAATAATTCTTTTCAGTTTCAAAAAAATTTAAAAAATGATAAGTTTAGATCTACTTATGTTTGTTGTATACGAGAGGTTTTCAAAACAAACCAATACAAAATAATCAAAAAAATAAAAAAATAACATACAAAAAAAATCCTCAACAATATTTTGTGTCTTATAGATCTTTTCCCAAGACGATTCAAACAAATACTTTTATTCAGGTTAAAATATGCTTTTACATTTATGTAATGTGATAATTAGAGATAAACTCGCTTAAATGTACTAGAGACTTCTAGAAAGATTTCTAACTCTCTAAATAAACTTAGCACATAAATATACATGAAAAGAACCTAATTAGAAACTATTTACATAATATTTCGTGTGCACACTAGAAAAAACAAACAAATAGGAAATACCCTTATTCATCATCTTGAGACTTGGTGAATAGCTCATATCAAGTTCTTTAAGATAAATATGAAATAACTAAAATAAATATGTTTTTATAATTGATAGAAATATTGAAGCTTTGTTTTTAGCATGTAAGAAGTTCTATTTGTAGTATGTACGAATTTTTCATGATCATGCCTTTTCAAGTTTCAAACCAAGAAGCGTTATCAAATGTTAGCCACGCTATCTTTACGCCGAAGGCGTCTCCTACTATGGAATGTACAGCTTGAATTTTTAAATCAATGGTGGAAACTGTTCAAGAGGCTATGCAAGACGATGCAAGCCATCTTGACCGTGGATTTTCTCTGTTACGCATTGGCTGGTATGACCTGCAGTGTACGAAACGGCTGGACCAATTGCCCTTTCTTACAGAGCTTCCACGGCTCTTTCTGTCTCCATCACCGACGCCCTTTCTTTCTTTCTTACCAAGACAAAGGGCTTCAAAAATTGAACTGCCATTTACTTGTAAGCACGTGGGAGGCTACTTTCTGGTCGTTTTTACTCATGATTTTTCATCATTTTACCGCTTTGTCACCAGTTTCCATACAAAAAATCCCGCACATTGCTTCACCCTTTCTCGATCGTCACCGCTTTCCACGCAGAAAATCTCGCCTAAATATTTGGACTACATACCACTTCTCATGCAATACGGTGAACACGCAATACTATACAGGTTGCATTTAATTTGATTTGACTTTCAATAGTTTTTAAAAATGTGAAGTCTGACACATTATTGCTAGCCAAGGAAGAATCGTTGGAGGAATTGAGCAATCCATCATAGTTTGATTAATTAAACAAGAATCAACTCATATTGTGATTAAGGCATAAATGATCATTAAGCATCCAATCAAGATCAACTATTGCTATGTATTACCAACCAAAGCATATCAATCCGAGGAGGAAATTGAGTAATCCAATGACTAGTCATATCCACTAGTTAGACAACGATTTGGAATGATTATGGCTAACAACAATTTATATTAGCAAAGACCACCAAATTAACCATTTGCGAGCTCCCCACTCCCAACATTTAGTGCACATGGTTTATATTAGAAAGGTTTTGTCGGTAGGTTAAAAAAGTTTTTTAAAAATTAGCATTGAGTATAATTAATAATTTGGTGCAATGTAGTTAGTTATTAAATATGATATGGTTTTTAAATCATTTAAATTATATAAATATTAAATAAATAATAAAGAAAATTATAATAAAAAAATTAGTATATAAAATAAATATAATAATATAAATATATAATTATATTGATAATATATAAAAATATTATAAAAAATAATAGATAGTAACATATAATTGTAATATAATTTTTATAATAAAATATATTTATAAATAATTAATAAATAGGTGAAAATATTAAATAGCTATATATTTATTATTTTTTCTTACATCATCTTAAAACATGTATAACTTTTAAAAAAATTGAATCTCATGTTGATAGTCTAGAATTAAATCAAAATTCTTAATATTTGTAAACATGGATTGCATTTAAATGTAACCCATCATTAGCACATGATAGTTCACTTCACATGCGTAAAATTTGTAATTGTGGATCATATGCAAATGTACTACATAATGGGTACAATCCAACTCACTTGACATATAAAAGGTTAGTTAACATGGAACATGATCAAATATAACTTACAATTTACCTCACATTCTTTAGAATTGTAAACATGGATCACAATAAATTTAACCCGTAATTGGCACATGACAATTCACTTTACATTCTTAAAACTTGTAACTATGGATTGTAGTAAAATGTAATGCATAATAGGCATATTGAAATTCATTTGACATATTTGAGGATTGTTAACATGGAACATGATCAAATATAACCCATCATTGATACCATACGATTGTTGTCATGGTCTAAAGTTTTTAAAATGTCTAATATAGTTAAACTGGTACCATACACTGTACTCTATTATCTTAAAACTTAAAAGTGTAGATCATATTATAAAATACACTCCATAATTGATATAGTACGACTCATCCTGCATTCCTAATATTTGTAAGCACTTCCTATAATCAAATGTAACCCATAAATGGTATCAAAACTTACCCCAAATTTTCAATCATAAAGAGAGCCTATTAATTATCATTAACTATTGCAAACATGTTTTAAAATCTATTTTATCCATAGATTACACACATTAAGGAAGACAAGGGAAGAAAGAAAAAGATGTTATCTACTTTCCATAAGAATCATTTGCGTAGTCATTAGATAAAGGAGTTTTTAATAGGAAGGAAAATACTTACTTTCTTTTTGATTTAGTACTATATTGATTCATTTCACATTAACTAATAAATGATAGCAATATATGCAAACAAATATAGATAGAACAAGAATAGGAATATGTATGAGCAATAATAAATGTAAAAAGACAAAGATTAAGAAGTCAAACTTAACCAAAAGTACATACCAAATGCTACTAGAATATTATATTAAGGTAATTATCTTGAAATGAATTTATAACTAAATAGAAATTGACACCATTAATACACACACGCCATGCTTCTCTCTCTCTCTCGCTCTCTTTATATATATATATATCCCTCACTTTCTCACGTATACACTCTTCGTTTCTCCCTCCCTATCCCTATCTCTTCCATCTCTCTCTATCTCTCCCCCACTCTCTCTCCTTCCCTCCCTCTCTATCCCCCTATTAACCTCTCTATATCTATTCTCTCTCCATTTCTCCACCCATATATATCCATCTCTCTTTCCCTTCCATATATCTCTATATCTCTTTCTCTATCTCATCCTCTCTAGAACTCCCTTTTTATCTCTCTATCTCTTTATTTTTCTCTCCCTCTCCCTCTCCCTCTCTCTATCTCTCTCTATATTATTCTCCCTCTTCCTCTCTCCACCTATCATCCTCTCTCTCTCTCTCTCTCTCCCATATCCTTCTCCAACACCATCTCTATCTTCCTGTCTATCTCTATCTAATTACTCCTCTCTATCTCCATTACTCCCCCCCTCTCTATTTATCCCTCTTTCTATCCTCCTCTCTCTCCCTCTCTCTCCCTTTCTCCCTATTGCAAACATAGCAAAACTATATTAGTAATGGAACCTCCTTCACTACACAAATATATGCAAAAATAGACCAAAATATTTTCTAATTGACATTCTACTCATATTCCGCGTACCCATTGCACAACAAGGTGCAATTGCTAGTTTTTATATAACATACATAAGGGAAGATGTAAGCCCTAGGTCCCACAATAAGTGGGATTTTGAAACTATAACGCAGTGTAGAAAACTAATATTTTTAACTGGTAAAGAGTTCACATGATCATGAGGTGGTGAAAATTCTTTCCCCTTTCATAGCAAGAGAAAGAGGCGGTAAGTCGCTGTCTGATTCCATACAAACCCCTGGCATCACCACCCCTCGACCGCCCACACAACTTCCTTCTTCAATTCTGATCCCACCATATCCCACTCTTCCTCCCTCATACACATGCCCAAACAACATGGTGTTCCTCCCCACCACTCCATTTCTCTGTATCATTACCATCTCTGGATTCACCAGTGCTTCCATGCTATCCACATAGGCACCTTCAACCCATGCAACACTGGCACCTAAGCTCCTCATATACACACCAAAAGCGATGGAGCCCCTGCAAAGCTGCACAAAATGGTCACCTGCCACTGTCCTCACTGCTTGCCAAATGGTGTCCAACGATGCTTCTCGACCCCATAACTCAACTCTATCACCCTGCTGCATTTTTCCCACCATAACCCATTTACTTGCAACCGTCCACACTACCATGATGAGCCCTGTGAAAGCATAAATGGCGGGTAAGAAGATGAAAATGCCCGCGTAATTGAAGGAGTGTAGAAAGATTCCTTGGAGGTCTGTAATGTTTTGGGCCCAATATGAGACCAACCCAAGAGACACTACAAAGGCGAGAGCGAGCAAGGCATAGGGTAGCCCCGCCTGTACCAACGGTTGGACCAGCAGTAACCACAAGGACCCAACCCAACTCCAAGCCGAGGCCACCGGTGAGTCAGACCTTCCTTTTTCACCTTGGGCATTCACCATCACCAGTTTTTCTGTTCCCACGTACACTCGCCCTGCTTGCAACACGCAGTCTGCGGGTGCCAGGGACAATGCTCCTAATGTTACACGGTCCTGCAATGTCGAGCTTGGCAGAATTAGGCTCTGAGTGCCTGTCACACAATTTGACCCAATTTGGATTTTCCCTAATGTGAAACTCTTTGGGGTTTTCTGGGTTGCTGTTATTAGGTTCGAGAAGTCACCCAAGTGGGTGTTGGGTCCGATCTCTAGGAGGTCTGGATCGACTATGGCATTGATTGCCCTGATGGATGCTGTGCTGCCGATTTTTGCCCCCATGCATTTTAGATATATGCAGAAAGCTTGGGTTCCTGATAGGAGCTTCGTGAATCTTTGATGGCATAGAGTCAGAAGTCTGTGTGTGAACCACAGTCGAAAACCCAAATTGGACATGGATCCTACAGGATTTCGCCCGGTGGGTTTTACTTTTCCCACAATACACCATTTGAGAATGCAACTTATGAAGGACAGCACGAGGCCATAGGCTATGTAGGTGCACCCAACACAGAATGCAAGCTGGAAGATTTTTACTTGCAAAAGGATTTGGGACGAAGTTTCTAGAACGTCTTTAGGCTCGTTCAGTGCAAACAAAGCTGCGAGAATGGCAGGTGGCCAATGGAATGCCCCGGCTAGGGAAAATAGGAGAAATCCCCTGTCCGAAAAGGTGTGGAAATGTGGCAATTGCATTGACTTTGCAAGCCATGTAAAAAATGGATATACCATTGCCGCTGAAAGAGTGCTAACCATGGCCACTGTGTATAAGCCGACTAGTTGCCATATGTGGGTGGTAGTTGTTGCCGAGTTGCACTTCTTCTCATCTTCCTGCATTCAACCAAGGATGTTCATTTCATCACTATCACTACTCAAATGAGGTTTAAAACTTTTTTAACACAAGCAATATTTATAATCAAATAAAGGCGAAATTTTGACAATTCTGAATGAAAGTAGATATTTTAAAGTTATACTTTGACATCATGTTTTAATTTGTCTTTTTATGTTCTCAGTCGAAAAGGTGCACAAAGAAGATGCTAAATACAACAGATGCTTAATGAGGCTAAACTTCAGTTTTTGCAACTTCATGAAAGAGAGATCAATTGTACCAGACAACTACAAAATCTTTTTAAATTTCAAGCTTAACATGTATATTGATGCTATGTTTAGCAACCTGGTTGGATCAGCTGATTGTAAATTCTCTTGCTATATTGTAGTCCTTATTAGATTGTATAAGTATGGTTGTATTTATTGTATGAAGTGGTCAATACTATGATTTTATCTTACTGTACTTCTTTTTCTGTACAGTCCTATCTTTGGGCTGTTATTTATTTTCATTTGATCTTTCAGATTTGACCAATAAAAATAACAATCTATTGTAAGATTATTCTAAAATATCATGGGAGGATATGGAAGAATGAAATGTACACAAAGATATATATAAGGAGGAAATTCATCTAAAAAATGTAGACTAGATCAGTAATGAGCCTCGGGTCTAATAATTGTCAGAATATAGAAAGAGGATAAGAAGAACAAATCAAAGACAAACAGTGGGGAGTTCGGTTCTAACAGTCAAAAAGCGCCTAAAAATCTTTTCAAATTTGTAAGAAACTGTAAGTGAAAAAATCGTGATTGTATAAGAAACTCAGATATTGAAAAGCTGCTAGAACAAAGTACAGTGTCAGTTATTCCCCGATGATAATTTGAAATTTGATCATACCTTTAGTTTTGAATGTGATGTTGTATTCCTGAAGTATTGCCCCATTTCTGTCCTGTGAAGAGCAGGAAAAACAGATTCTGATGCCAAAACAGTACCAATTTGAAGGAAGGCAAAGGGGCCAACAGAAGAACGGCTTCCAATCCTTACAGAACCTAAAACCAGCATACCGTTCTTCACTTGATGGCCCTGTAAAGTTACTCCTTCTGAGACTACTGATTCGTCTGCTATAGAAACCAAACAGGGATCCGTGATGTCTATACTGTCTAAAACAACATTTTTTCCAATATCTGCACCCAGAAGTCTGTACCACCAAGTAATAAAAACAGTACCACGAAGGTGGATGGCAAGCATGGTGGATGCAAAATCCCTGGCACGATACAGAGTCCACCACTTCACAAAATCCACAGACCATACAGACACTTTGGGCTTCAATGTATAATTCACTTGCAAAAATTGAATCCCAAATATAGACAGAGAAATGGCCGTCATAAGTATGTAGATTATCCATGCAGCTGGACTGGCAAGAAGATGAAACAAAATGGGATTCAATTGTAGTAGTTCAGCAGCAGGCAAAGCAACACGAAGGGGAATTGAACATGCAATGTATGCTGGAACAATCAACAATGCTGCTGCATACACAATGCCAATTAACTGAAGAAAACCAATTGCTAGTCTTTTGAAAGCGGAAGGCAATACACATTGGGTATGTGAATTAACTTTTTTCTCTGCTCTTGAAATGTGTCTAGTTGTTTTTCCTTCTCGCTGAAGAAGTCCCTCTGAAAATGCTGCGATTTGAGAAATATTGTTGGCTGTGAAAATATCAACTGCAGAAACGTGGACACCTAGATAAGCTGAAAGCTTCTGAGCTGCCCAAACCACTCCCACTGAATCAATCCCGTAAGCAACCAGATTCTCTGTAATAGAAATCTCCTGTGCAGGCACTCCAGTCCTCTCCGAGACAAGCTCTTTTAAAAACTCCACCAAGCCCTGAGGATTGGATTCTTTAACTCTGGGGGTATCATAACCGGGTTTTTTAATGAGATTGAAGGATAACTCTGTGAGTTCAGAGATACTCCCTGCTGTGTAAATGTCGATTGCAGAAACTTGTACACCTAAAAATGATGACAGCTTCTGAGCAGCTTCTACCACCACAATTGAACTTAGCCCATAGTTTACAAAACTGTTATCATCTGATATCTGAGATCCTTCCAATCCGGTTTTCTTGCTCACCAGCTCCACTAAGAACAGTCGAATATCTTCTCTCGTGGGGATTAGATTTGCTGGGCTTTCAACTGCAACTGGAGAATACACTGTTGCATTGGAGCTATTGGAATTTTGAGACCTTTTCATGACCGGTGACAACAAAGGCTTATGACTGGCTTTCCCTTTAAGTGTCTGAATGATACCCGTTTTGCGGGGTGTTCCAGCCATGTCTAAGGTTCCATCTATAAACTGTTTCAGACATTCAAACCGACGAATTTTTCCAGAAGTTGTCTTGCAGATGGTCCTTGGTTTGATCAGATTTACAGCGGCAATTTCCACCCCGTGCTCAGCTGCCACTGCCAATCTAATCTGCTCAGTAACCTCCGACATATTGAATTTTTCATCCCTGACTTCCGCAATTACTACAAGCCCCACCTGGTCGGAGGACTCCGACAGGGGAATGCCCTTAGAAGCTAAGGTCTCTTCAGGAACTCCAATCACTGCACAGCACCCAGGTCGAATAAAATCCGAGCAGGTCTCTACAGTTTTCTCTACATCTGAAGAATACACATTAACGCCATTCACAATTATCAAATCCTTTATACGCCCTGTCACAAACAATTTTCTTGCCACTACACGCCCCAAATCTCCTGTCCTAGTATAGTATCTTGTTCCTGAAGAAAGGGACAAGGAACTATATTAATGTCCACACAACACCAAAGTAATTTTCAGACTAATAGTTCATTTAGTTTAGGATAGACTAGCAAAGAATAACTTTACTTAAATGGACTATTTGCATAGAATGTTAGCTTGATGTACTTCATAAAGATTTACACAATGAAGAGTTGGTTGAAAGAAGGTAGGATAGTTTGCATGTGAGGAAGATGGTCATGAAACAGGTGAAGGTTTAGACAAGACCACAACTATTGGCACAAGAAACTAGAGCGGTGTGGCTATGAGAAGAGTGTGGTGAATCCTAGAACAAGTAAAAGGTTGGATCAATTGTCAGAGGAAACGAATTCTCATATAGCTGTACAGATATGACCAAGATTTAAGAAGGCTCAAACAATTTCCACACGAAACCAAAGGTCATGCAGCTATGGAGATTCAGTAAGGATTTTGAAATGGCTAGAGGAAGTCACCGAACTCCTTGAAGGATCCTAAAATAAAGTACTGTCTTATAATGAAAAAGGGAGACAACATGAAATGAGATTCCACATAACCAGCTAAGACCATGGAGCATTTAAGAGCAGAGTTAAGATTGCCTATTTAAGCTTCAATGATTTTAATCCTGTCATAAGAAACCTTTTCCACCAGAGAATTTGAAGAAAAGGAAATTTGGATGCCCAGTAGGAAAAATCATGCTGTTTTCCAACTTTTTTAAATAAAGAAATTCATTCGCATATTGGCAAAGATCATATTTTTTAATTTGCCCAGACATCAATATTGAGAAAATACTATGGAGAAATGGCCTATGATCTTTCAGAAAGACTGAGAATAGGGTGATATTCTTTTTTAGTGTGACCAAGTTTGTGTGATGAATCCCACATGGGTAGTCTTCTGCAATAGAATGACCTCTAGACATTGTACCAACATAGTGTTAACCCTCGTTTGACAGTCTACTGATACTAGTGAGTTGTTGTTAATAAAGGGTGTTTTTGTACTTTAATATGAGCAAACGACCTTTACTCACACAAGACCAATAAGGAGCAACCTTAAAGCACTTTATTGATGTGAAAGGATGGCTTTCAAACACTCGATCATCACGAGTTGACAACCCACATGTAATATGATATGAATGCACTTTGTGAGTCAAGATGAATGAACGACCTTTAGGCACTAAGTGAGACTGAGCTTCAATGAGCAATTCTTAGGATATAAATGAGCAAACATCCTTCAGGAACTACTGATAAGAAGGGGGAATTTTAACACAAATTTAGTTTTCCAGATGATAAGCCAGGTAGCTCACTCAAAATTTAACTAACAAAAGCCTCAAGGAGATTATCAAGAATACTTTTAGAAAATCTAACACAAGCTTATTACTGAATGAAAAAGTGAATTTAAAAACTAGCTTGAAAATGTAAACACGAATACTAGCTTATAGTAGATGAGAGAAAATAAGCAGTGTGTTGTGTTCTGTCACCTGAACCAAGCTTATTCTTGAAGGTCTCTTCTCCCTTCGCCTCTTGGCCCCAGTAGCCAATCCCTGCACTAGGGCTGCTTATCCAGATCTCACCTTCCACTCCCTCCCCCTCCACCTCTTCACGTGTTTCAGCATCCACAATCCTTATGTCAGCATCTGGGTTATTTTGCTCGACATAACCACAACAAACTCTCCCTTGCCAGTCCAAGTAAATGGGTTTCCCAGCTCCCCATGCTACACAAACAAAAACACTATTCTCTGCAAGGCCATAGCCAGGTGCCAGCACCTCCTCCCCGAGCCCACATGGCCCTAACAATTCCACAAACCGCTTCATTGTTTTAGGCCTCACCGGCTCTGCACTCACCATCAAAAACAGCATAGATGACAAATCATATTCCTGCAACAATACAGACTGTTTTTTCTTACTGCTCTCTAGCCTGCGGATGAGGAGCTCAAAGGCAAAATTGGGCCCTGCACTATGGGTAGCCTTGTATTTAGTCATGGTTTGAAGCCATAGCAAGGGGTTTCTAATGAAGTTTAAGGGAGAGAAGAGAATTGCAGTGCCACCACTGAGCATTGCCGTGAGGAGACCACCGATGAGGCCCATGTCGTGGTACTGTGGCAGCCAACTTACAAGCACAGTGCGTGATGTGCTTTTGTAATGACTGTGCATAAGCTTTACATTGTGCAAAAGCCCTGCATTAGTGATCATCACTCCTTTTGCATCACCTGTTGAACCTGACGTGAATTGAAGAAAACAGACTTCTTCAGGTCGTGATTTCAAATTGAGCGTGTTGTCATTGTCCAAAAGAGCTTCCTCTTGTTCTTCTGTTGGAGAAATCTTGGACCATGACCAGGAACTAGGAAGTTTCATTTTGGTATAATTCTTGTTGGTCCATGAGTCAGTATTGAGCCATGGGAGGTCAGGCCAGCGAGGGAAACCCTTGCCTTTATAGGTGCTTGGCAGTATCATGTTGCGAAGGTTAGATGCACGAACAGCTGCCTGGTATGAAGAGGTGGAGAGAATGGCCACTGCATTGCAGGATTTTGCTACATTCTCTACCTTGGCCAGTGCTTGCCCTCCGCGGTGACGTGGGTCTGGTGAGAGAAGTGGAACCGCCAATACCTACATAAAGGACAGCAACAACTTAAGAAATCATGATCAATCAAGGTGAAAAACACCATTACTTCAGTGGATAGAACATTTCAATCACTTCTATGGAAAAATATCATATTAAAAAACATTTTGGGAAAGACAACCCATAATGATTCATCCTGATGTTGGACCACCCGATGTGGGTTAAAACAATCGTTCTCTGAATTTCTGTTTGGCAAGCATGATCCTAGTGCAAAGAGACCATAAACATTGCCAATAACTGGTAAATAGCAGGCACTAGGTATAAACTGAAAAAGTACTAAAAGTTACTTGTATAGGATTGGTTAAGGAAAAACACTCATGGGAAAAAAAGTGGAAGGTGATCCTAAACCCAAATTGATCTTTGATGGTTTATGACATATATGTGCATAATCAAGTGAGGACTTCCGAATCAATCAGTCAATTCAACATGGAACTTGGGAAAAGCGAGACATTCATTTAAACCATTGTATAACTGCAATTAAGAACCTTTGTGAGATAACATAATTTGTTTGTTTTGAACAATGCCTATAGGTATGCCAAGAAAATTTGACTTGTAGAAGTTTTCTGTAATGTTTCGTTAAGAGTCCAAAAACATAATCTATTGCACAAATTGCTTACCCGAGCTCGCAAACATCCAAAGAAGGCATCCACAAAATCAAGTCCAGGAGGATGAAGCAACAAAACCCTGTCGCCTGGTTTAATTACAGGCTTGCTAGATGTAAGCAACTTTTGAGCTATAAGAGATGCCCTGGCATCAACATCCTGGTATGTGCACTTGTCTGTAACTTTTCCTTCATCATTTAGCCATGAGTACAGGGTCCTATTTCCTACTACTTTATGGGATGCCCAAAAATGCAAATATTCATCAATGGTAGCCAAGTCTGGAAATTCCACACCAGGGATCTCACCCAATTCTCTAATTTTACTCCTGTTTTTCTCCACTATATTCAGTGGAAACAGTCTCTGCAGACAAATATATTCATCTCGTGTTAGAGTATAAATTACAGCAAAAATGGTTCATAATACTCTTTAATGAAAAATAAAATATAATTATGACCTTGACATAAGGCAATGGTGGATCATGAGCATCTGAGGCAAAATGTTTGCAGACTAAATTGATGGCATAAGTTGAATTTAACTCTGTAAGCTCAAAGGCCATCAGTCCACCGACATAGTAAGTATTGTCTTGACCTTGCAACTCCTTTTCCAATATGTCATAGAACCCACCCTTCATGTCTGCATAATTACATGTAAAAATGCCATCTTAACATAGGTACTCAACTCTCCAGTCAAGCTAAAATCTTACATTATTATGGAACTGAAATGAAGATGAGACTTGACATTAGAATTCTTAGTTCAGGTAACAAAAATTCAAGAAAAAAGGAATCCAATCCATATGAACGCTGAAAGGCAAGATTTATTTAGTTTTTAACATTTAGTATGTAAGAGCTAATACATCTAAAACAAGTAGAGTTCTAAAAAGGAGTTGATTAAATTGTTTTTCGATACCTTCAGTGGTGATGTGGGGAAAGTATGTCCAACGTCTCTGTAGAATGATAGATTCTACTTGGGCTCCCATATTCTTGACATCCTCACATATAAAGCTTTGCACAGCAGTGTTGTCAATATCAACAGAATTGCCATAGGACCAGAACAAGAAGATATCTGTATCTTGGTAGAACTTTTGAATGGCTACTGGATGACCAATGGTATTAGGATCCTCTACATATGTCTTGCAGTAGTAGAATCCCACAGGGAGGTGATCCAAGCCTTTGACTCTTGCAACTGTTGTATAATACTCAATCGTTCTTACCTTGGAGAATAATTCTTCTTCTACCTTATTGAGATCAAACAGATTTGGCCTGATACTACTTGCACCTACAAATTCAATCCATGTCATTATTCAGTACTTCATAGTATTGAAAAGCATATCTTAGATTGTAGAGAAAGATCCTAGCTATTAAAAACCATACGAATGGAGGGCATGGAAAAATTGAACACTAATATTGTGTACTCGTAGTCTTTTATGGTACGAAGTTGAGATAGTTTCATTTCAGGTAAACAAGTTTGTTGCAACCGGAGCATGTATTATAGTTTGATATAAAAGAGTCAAAGGATAACAATCTTTCATTAAGTTAAATTAATTAAAAAAATTAAATTAATAAGATGTATAAAGAATAGTATAGATTTATTGTGTATTTTGAAATTAAATGTTTGAAAAAATTAATACTATGGATAAGAGTACATAACTATATAACTGTTGTCAAAGGTACTTGGTTTAATACCAAAGTTCATGTTGTAGGCACCTAGATAGTGTTGAGTTCAAATCTTCTTTAATACAAAAAGAACTATATGATTGAAGAATGACTATTTTTTTGAAGATTTTGAAATATAATTAATAACTACTCTAGAAATGATTGAGTGGATGGAAAATGTAGTTGTATCATAAGGAGTCACTATTAAGTTAAAAAGAGAGAGGAGAGAATGAGCCTAAACTAAAAGAGAACAACCTATGAGGGTGGCTTTGTATCATATCTTAGTTAGGTTGAAAACATAAAGGGATGGTCTAATGGAGGCTTATTGTGAAACCCTATAAGGTAACCATAAGCTATGTCTACAAGATACATCATTTGACTACAAATTGGTAATAGAGAATAATAGGGAGTATTATGAGTGTCATGAATAGTAGTGTGGTACAATTTGAAGCCTTGTAATATGAGAAGGTGCATCCATATTGAAATAGGTCTAGGGACATGTCCCTACATCATACGATGTTACAATAGCTAGTGATATGTATTGCACATAGATAGCATAAGATATATGGAATGCAGATCAAAGATATGAGAGATTATATGTAATAGATACATGAGTGAAAATGTATATTTGATGTGTATATCTATACTTTTAATAAAGTTCAAAGATGGAAAAGACAAATGTACAAAGATATTGTATTCAAGTCATTAATCACATGAATTAATCAAGCATACATAAGATTTATTTTGGATCAACCTCAAGCAAACAAAACTATTTTCTATCATGAGTTTGATCTATAACTTGTAGGACTAACAAAATAGAATATAAATTATAGATGGTGCTTCAACCTAATGTACGCTAACTAAATTCTTGTAAGGAAAACTATTTTCTATCATGAGTTTGATCTATAGCTTGTAGGACTAACAAAATAGAATATAAATTATAGATGGTGCTTCAACCTAATGTACGCTAACTAAATTCTTGTAAGGATGGTGATACTTAAAAACATATTTAAGGAAGCTACTAGATTTTAAGGGGGGCATATTCACCTCGCTCAACCTCCTCTTTCAACTATTTATTTGGTTTTGAGTGAATACTCAATTATAATATTTCATTAAAGGACCCTTGATTTGTTGGTGTTCAGTTGAATGATTTTGAATGAGCCCACCAAAGACCAAATCTTACTCAGTGAAGATAATATTGAGATTATCTCTTGGGTGACTTCTATTAAATAGATAAACCTCGGTCATTAGTTATTATTAGAAGATCAAAATTTTCAGCTAAATTAAAAAAATTAAGAAATAATATTGAGGCACATCAAGTAAGAAAAAAATGCACTGATAAAGACAAATAATCCACCAAGTTGTTCAATTTTTATTAAACTCAAACCTCAATAATATGCCTACATGCCTATGTAGATTCCATAATTATTTTATAAAATTTAAGTTAACTAAACTAATATTTATATAATTAATATAAAAAATTAATGAAATAGTTGGAATTGATAAATTAAAATAATTTAAAAGAATTAAATATTATGAATAGAGTAAATTAAATTTAGAAATAATGAAAAACATTAATGTTAAAGTTACATGAAATTACAATTATCAAGGAATAAATTTTAATGCATTCCTTTTAGGTTTGACTTTAAGCATACAAAACTAATCTCTATCATGGGATTGATTTATAATTTATAGGATTGACCTAATAGAATATAATTTTTAGAAAGTGCTTCAATCTAAGGATGTTATTTAAAAAGAAATTAAGCTATTAGATTGTAAGGGATATGTTCACTTAGGTTAGTCTTTTTTTTAATTGATAGTATGATTGTGAGTGAATAATCAATTATAATATTTTGTCAAGGGTTTTTTGGTTTTTTGGTAAGGTTGAATAGTTTGTGACTAGAGAATAGTCTTTGGAATCAAAGTATAAATCTTAAGATAATGATTGAATGTGTGGGATAAGTGAGAAAATATAGATACACTAAATGATGTGGAGGTAACACATAGATGCATAATATATATAAGAATCTGTATAAATTGAAAAGGTACAACAAATGATGAAGATATATAAATGTGTGATATTTAATACATAGATAAGGATGGTATCATGAACCAAATTATGTCATTTGTTCATATGTATACATTAAAAATATTCCACAAAATAGATACAAAACTATATAAGAAATGTCACATATTTGTAAATTTCCCCACTCAATTATTTATAATAATTCTTTTAAACAAAGCTAAATCAAATTATTTTACACTTTAATAAGAACTTATTATTTATATAAAAAAATAAAAAATAATCTAAAAATTAATTAGAATAATAATTAACTACACTTAGAACTTATTAAACCTACCCAATTTAAATTGTTTTACAAAAATTAATATTAATTTTTTTATATTTACTAATTAATATAAAAAATAATAATATTATTTTTCTCTACAACAAACCTATCTAATTTTTATATAGTTTTACACATTATTCATATTTTTTCTTTATTATTTAAGAAATACTTTATTTTGTTTGTATCAAATAAATAGAAATATTGGTATATCACTGACACAATTTTTTTTGACTTTTTATTTATCTTTATGAAAAATATCAAATAGTTTTCTAAGGGTACACTATATTTTCTGGTGCGAAACATCTTAAATCATATACATTAAGCTTACACTTCTAGATTTAAAAGTGTTAAACATTCAAAATTGACTGACATTTTCTAGGTTTAATATGTGTGGTCACACTAAAAATACATTTATAAGATTAAAAGTGTTAAAATTCTTGTGATGTAGATTTCTATTCAAATAGACGTGAAGATTACCTGTACGATTTGACCAAAGCTTAGTGGACGCAGTAAATGGAGCTGAACCAGAGATAATAATCTTATCAAACTCCATTATCTTTTCTTCCTGTGTCTCACAATCCTTGGTGCGGACACGTACAGAGTTCGAATCCCTTTGGATGTGGACGACCTCAATACCACACTGCACCTCAGCCGGCAACTTGTCGCTCAATTTCTGCCACAGGCTCGCGTAACCGCCCTTCACTCGCCGGATTTTTCCCAACATGGACGTCCGGGCAAATTCATGAAAGTAAGCATAAGGAATGTCTTCAACGAATCCATACCCAGATGCCGTATACCCATATGCAACAGCTTTAGGAATGCCCTTCAAACCATTTTGTCTGGCAAATTCCGGTGCCGGATCCGGCAACAGGCCGCTCACTGCGTGGACTCCAATGTTGCCGGATTCTTTTGCTTTTGCCTGCACTCAAACATATTTGCAGCTCAATTCCAAAGTTAAGCACACCAGGGGCAAAAAAATTTGTTTTTTAGGTGCAAACTTTATGAAAATCAGAAGTCCAAATCCTCTGGATTGAATAAGGGTGTTTTGTGTGCTTGCCTGGAGTTTCATTGTGAGAGGAATAATGGACATGTAATCAGATTGAACGTCCAAATCCTGGAATTGGCCGCCATTGCAGTCTATCAGAGCGAGCTTGTGAGATTTCATGTCTTCGAATTCTACATCACCCAACTCCTCTGCTAGACTTGTAATTGTTGGGGCACTGTTTGCTGCCACCACCTGCCCACCCAGATCATAAATTTTCCCTGCAACATAACATACAGTTTGAGTTTAGTTTTAGGTTACAGATGAACTTTGAATCAAGAATTGGCTTCTGAATGAACAGAGGACATTTAAAACTTGGCAAGTAAGATAGAAATATGATTGAATTGAATCGAGAATTGGCTTCTGAAGAAAATGTGACAGAAGATTTTTACATCAGGATGAAGATATTAAAAAACTATTGCAGATTTTCAGAAGCATTATTTAATGAATTATGAGCTGTGGGAGCTTAAGAACCCAATTAAATTTTGAGAGTTTATTGAATAAGATTAAAAATTATTCCCGTCTATTCTAATTTTATATGCCATTAATATAATAGTTTAGATTTCAACAGTTTAACTAGTATTGACATTTATTGTTCTTTATACCTCAAACATATATATACTATCAATTGTACGTTCTAAAACATATAGAATGTATAGAATGTTTTATGATAGGGCTATCTACTTAGAAATCTTGCATTTGTTTACGTGGATTAATCTAAAGAACATACTGGTGACTTATTTTAAATTAAATTCATTGGTGAGTTTTATTGGAGAAGTGTGGATTGAATTTAACTACTTAAATTAGTTGATGAACCATCCAAACAATTCAGTGAACCATCCAAACAATTCAGTGAACCATCCAAATAAATCAGCGTTTAGAGTGTATTATTTAAATCTGACTATTTTCATTTGATCTACTCAATGCTATGCAATCTTTCATTAGATTGAGGAGAAAAAATAAATACAGTTTTTTATCTAAAAGCTTGTATACAACATTTATGGACTGTAGAAAAATCATACCAGCTATTTATCTTCAACATTGTCCAAATTTACACGACTTACAACTAATTTTAATTACCATCCTTTATAGAAAAGCTTCAACACCTAGAAACTTAAAAACCTATAACCCCCCAGTCCTTGGCTCTTAGCCAAAGAGGTTCAGCCTATTGGCTTGTGCCTCCCTCGCTGGACTGGCAGCTCACAGACTTCATGCCCTTGCTGGGCTGTCATGCTGACAGATCTAGACCTCCATTTAAAAAAAAAAAAAAAACCTATAACAAATATGTTATCTTACGAAAAAATTTAATTTAAAAAATACCAAAGGTCAACCTAGTTATAATAAATCTAATATATAATTCTATATAAATAATACTCAAGAAATGTTATTTTAAAATCCCTACTGTACATAAATATGATAAATCCACTAGTATACATAAATATGATAAATTCCTAGTATACATAGATATGATAAATCCACTAGTATACATCGATATGATAAATCTAGCTGTAGAACAAATCATCCAAAACATAGTTCCATTAAAAATAAATATATATATTAAAATAACTAACGTGGCTTAAAATTTAGCATTGTTAGACTAATGAAGGCTTGTAATAAAATTTAGTATTCCCCCCTCTATAATAATTCTCTATGCCATTTATATCATTCATTTCTATTACCAGTTTAATTTGCATTGCCATCCAATTTTATTTCTCTCTAAAATACAGAATTATCTGCTCATAAAACATAACATACCTTACCATTTATATATGTACACTAACTGAACTATCCTAGGGATCATGAATTTTTTTCTGTATGCCATCTAATCATATATTATCCATCTAAAAACACACACACAAGAGGTTACCTTGGACTTGTAGAGATTCACACATGCCACCCACAGTGCACTGTTTCTCAAGCACTGTAACATTCTCATACCCCAATTTTGCAAGAGCATAAGCAGCTGAAAGACCACTGGGTCCTCCTCCAACTATACAAATTCTTGTGCTCACATCCATGGATGGATGCAACTTCAATAAGTTTTCCCTTTCACCCATCTTCATTCCTGCCAATTTCTAAATCTCAAGTACACTCCCTCTATCAACTTCTTCAAACTGCAAAATCTCTGAAACTCAGAACAATAAATCTGCACAACACCCAAGTACAATTGTTATAATTGAACTGAAACAGGATCCCACAAACAAGATCCCATATAAGAACAGCTTAAACAATTCATAAAAATGGCTTACATTTGAAGTATATATAACAATTGAATTTCATAAATGACAGTTTATGGCTTACCTTAAATAAAAAACAAGTGAATTTCACATCAGATAAGACCTAATTATTTCCTCCAGATGATAAGAAAGTTGCTTAAAAGTACAACGACTTCAATGCTCAAAATCTATGCTACTTATAGGTGTTCAGATGTTTTTACAGTAAAATATTCATGACTACAAGACAAGTGCGGTGAACCCAAACCGCCTGGTATAAACTGCCGGCGACCTGGATTCTCGGTTTAAACGAGGTTTGAAAATGAAAATGAAAATATTCCGAGGCATCTTTTTATAATTCTATTGACTTGCAGTTGTGAAATCCGCCAGCCTTAAAAAAGCCAGAGATTCTGTGAAATTAAAGTAGCAAACAAACCGATGTACCAACTCCGACACAGCGTAAAAACCAGCTTTCGTTCTGTTCATAAAAGTACGATGTTTTACATTGCTGATTCACCCCACAAGATATCAAATCAAGCACGTAATATTCTCAAGAATATCTCATGGCCGACCATCTTGTGGCGTAATATTCGCAAGGATTTATTCTTTTCAATAAAGAAATTCGATTTCTTCCAATGTTTTCCCTTCATTATTTCTCCGATTCTCTCATCCATGCTATCAAGAACAAATCTGTGGATGGCCACTTTTTTTTTTTTCTATGGTTTTTTCCTTCTCAGTTTTTCCTTTGTCTCAGACTTGATTTCTTGTTCTTTTCCTTCACGGGGTTTATTTCTTAGCACTGGTTTTATTCCTATTTGCTTTCTTTCCCGCTTCACTCAAGTGCTTCTGGATCTAAAATCTGTTAAATCAGACTATAGATAATAAGTATTGCTTTTAGATTTAACTGTATCAACAATCTGTTAAAACGGATTTAAATGATAAGTAGTGTTTTTGAATTCAATTGTGTGAATTTTTTTCGTATCAACAATCTGTTAAGTTGGTCTATCAATAATAAGTACTGGTTTTGGATTCAATTGTGTGAAATTCTTTTGCATCGACAATCTGTTAATCGGACTATAGATAATAAGTACTGTTGTTAGATTCACTTGTATGAAATTCTTTTGGATTACATTCTGCGATCTATCAATAAGATGTAGAAAGAGAGCTGAATCATCGAGTGTGATTCTAAACGCTGATGCAAAAGAATCTCAGACAATTGAATCCAGAAACAGCACTTATTATCAGCATGAACTGTAGAAATTTAAACAGACTATCTATTTCACCAAGCTCATTCTGAGCCCTTCGGAACCCATAATCAATTTTACCGGTTCTTTTTAAAAAGGGTTTTAAATTAAACCTGCACAATCAAGATCTTCCATATCATTGTTGAGGATATAAGAAACAACATAAAGATCATCATTATTCAACATTAAGATCATCATCATTAAAGTTAAGAATCACTAGTGCACGGGAAACAACAAGAATCCACCCTAGGTAATTCATTCAACTACGATGGTTCAACAATACCAAAATCATAATAATAATACTTTTTCTTCTTTTTGGTCACGTAGAAGTTATGTAAGCTCTGAGATTTCCTCTTGGTCTTCTTGTACTTCACCAAGTTGAATATCTTCATGTGTTTCTTGCTGCAACAAAGGACTTATTTTCATCAATGCATGCATGCATTTACGTTGGCACTTAACTCACCTTAAAATTACCTTCTTTGATTGACATAAGTATGATATTACTAGTTAGCAAAAGGTATTTGATTGATATGAACATCCATTTGGTCACTTCCTTCTAAATAATTAATTTGAAATTTAATTTCTTATAAGATTTATCCAGTGTCCTAAAGTCTGATTGGCTTTCTAAATTTATTTCATCTGTTTTTTCACATATTTTAGATCTTTGAGATTGCTTTTTTTTCCTAAGTGGAGTACAACAAACTTACCATGACTATCCTCAAATTAGGAAGACGAATTACTTTGATTTGTTCTTCTAAGCAATTTTCATAATCAAACTTACATTCCAACTCACTCAATTTATCCCATCTAATAAATTTTCCATGTATATCATTTTGTTTTCTTCACGAGTTTGGTCTTGAAGACACCAACCAGTAAATAAACATGTTGATCTATACTTCTAGCCAAAACAAATAAACTATTATATCCATGTTCACTTTCATGACCATGAGAACATTTATCTATCCTCTCCTCATTATTGTAATAGACTAAAATTATTGTGTTGTAGAGTAGGTTTGTCATTTTCAAATTTCATGAAAACTATGGAAGTATATATAAGCTCATTCTCATCATTTAGTGGATCCAAACAAGAATGCAATTCCTTGTTATCCAGTGGATGCTATTCATTTCAATAATTTCATCAACCAAATACATAATGTTTGGTATCACATCTTGATGAAATTGATCATTTTCATCTTTTCCCTATTTGATTGGTTACTCCAGTGGTTTGCTTCAAGGATTTGAATACATATTCAATAGGAATCATCCATTTTAGGTATACACATTTTTTTATATAAACTTATTGCAATTCATTTCAAGATGATAATTTGTAAGATGTATTATACACCCATGTAGTTATGTAAAGTTTCATAATAACATTGGAAGAATATGTATAATATTTATCTTAATTGTGTAATGCTCGTCAAAATACCCTAGAGAAATATAACTAACTATCATGCAATAGATAATTTTTTTTTTTTTAACAAAAATAACCAATGCAACACATGCAATTAACTAACCATCTACTCATATGCACACAAGCCATTAAACATAAGCATAAGATTACAAAACACAAGCGGAAATAAACATCATGACATAACTGATCAATTACATTCCCTAGGGTATCTTAGCACCATTACTTATAACATCATCAAGAACATTTCATGCTTTCTACCATGATCTAAAGCAATATAACACAACTAACAGTTACTCATATATGTGTGTGTGTGTGTGTGTGTGTGTGTGTGTGTGTGTGTGTTCTCATTCACTACTCTATCTAACATGAGCAATCATTGATAATGTAAATGCCATTAACCCCATAAGATTCATTCTAAGAGCACCACCAAATGTTCCTGTATACACCTAAAAATGGTCTAAAGATAATTAATTAAATAAGAAATTATTTAATTAATCCCCTTTCCTAATTTAATTGAATTGATCAGCAATTTGATTAAATTCTCTCTTTTCATCTACTTATTAATAAATCTAAGGATTTATTTAATAGGTTCATTTCAATAATCCCCTTTGATTAATTAGTTCAAATTAATTAATTCTTCCCCCATCTTCAATTAATTCTTCTAATCTTCTAATTAATTAAAACAAATCAATTTATGAGTTGTTGAGAATTAATTAGCCTTTTCTTATTATTTAAATTTTTAAATTCAAATTACCCACATGCCTCCTAACTTCTAACCACCTAACCTAACCACTTCTAAACCTAACCCATTACATCTAACCCTGGGTTTAATTAAACATACCTTAGCTTGCACATCCTAACCTCCTTATCCTAACCTCCTATGGTGTGGATACTCTCCCCTTGAGACACATGGCATTCTTGGGCCACATGTCCCCTTTCCTTAGACACTTGCTCTCTCATGAGCAAAGCTTCTTGACACTTGTCATCATAGAGATGACAAATGTTCCTTTTCATCCAACCTCTCTAAAAGCTTCTTGACACTTGTTACCATAGAGATGACAAATGTTCCCTTTCATCCAAACTCTCCAGAAGCTTCTTGACACTTGTCACCATAGAGATGGCAAATGTTCCCTTTCATCCAACCTCTTCTCCAATCACCTCCAATTTCACCATGGATATCTTCAGATTTAATCTTGACCGTTGATTCCTGCCACCTCACCCTTGGCCTTGTAAATCCTATAAATAGACCCCATTTTGGAGCAATAATCATCCCATCTCATTTTCTTTTTGAGCATTGTTACTATAGGCATAGATCCCATCTCATTTGCATTTCATACATTGTTACTATAGGTATAATAGCTCTTAGTTTATCATTTGAGGATTGTTATTATAGCTTAATTGCATCATTCTAGCTTATTTTCTAGCATAATCATTGAATCATGTAGCTTAATCATTCTACTTTGCTAGCTTAATTGCATCATTATCATCTTAAATCCCCCATCTAGATGTGGTCAAGTCACTGGAATTTGCCTATACAGATCTTAGAGCAAATACACACTCGCATTTATTAGGAGGTGATAGATCAATTAGCCATGTTTTTATCTTTATTTGTTTTAAATTTGCAAACCATGCTTGTAATGATCTATTGAGTGTTTTGTGTTGTAGCTGAATGTATCACACTTCACAGGCACGACAGTTCCTAATCCCAATTAATTATTCATTATCTAAACATCATCAAACCATTTTAATCACATTCCTAATTTCCATTTCTTTAGCACAATAGACATCCACATAACACGAAATGCACAAAAATAGATTCAATTACATTATTTCCATCATTGAACCAATATCCAAGATACAACATAATACATCAGCTATCATTATATAAGAATACATTATCCATTTACATCAAGGACCATATCTCTCAATCTATAAATACAAGGATCTCATGAGATCTACAAATACATATGCCATAAGAATCATGTAGTACAATAATCTGCTACAATTATCCATCCATAAGCTGAAGTGATAAGAATCCACATCCACGCACAAGAGCATCCAATGAAGAACATCCCAATAGAAGAAGGCATCAAACCACTTGACCATGTGGAACCATACAAAACCACCCCTTGTACTAGGAGATGACACAAGATCCCACACACACTCTAGATCTAGGTTGACACCTAACAAACAAAGGACACAACTAAACCCCCTCAAATTAAATCACATAACAATACCACAATCACAACACAAGGCTAGCTCAATGCATAAGACACAACATAAAATCTACAGGATCTAATCAATAAAACAAGGCTCAGGGTGCTAGGACCCACATGTAGGGAAGGAGTGTCATCACATGCTATCACTAATAAGCAACCAATGGAAACCTAGGAACCTATCCCGACATCTATGATACTCATGTGGAGCCATCTCAACCTTTGAGGATATCAAGGGAGTTTGGCTTACTTGGATCACCAAGGTCTACTCAACCATTCCTAGATTACTATAAACACCCCAGGGATATGAGTTGAAGCCACAAATCTATTTCTTATCATATTAAGATGAATAAATACTACTCTACCCACCTATGATTAATTATTTATGTTATCACTTGATTACAAGGAAAACTCCCAATGAGCTATCCTGACAGTCTAGACCTCGGGTAACCTAGCAATCTAATCCTCACAACCCCTAGTCACTCATATGGAAGCCCTCCCCCTAGCATGCACCTAGACCTTAGGGAAATATCATGCACGACACAAAAGAAAGGACTCTCAATACATCATAACCGGATAACCAAGGTATATCAACAATGATAACCGAGAGACATGAATAACATATGTCATGATCACAGCCTCACATAAGCAGTCAAGAATCACAAAACATTCAAGAAACTCATTGACAACAGATAGAACATGAGCTTGAGAAGTAACAACAAGGTATCAACATCTTTCTTGAAACCAAAACATTTATATAATTCATTACATTCACTAAACTAATCCTGGGTTAGCTTCAAGAACATAGAAACCAACATAAAACAACCTCTGGAAAGTTACAAACTTGGAAAAGTCAACTCAGAAAACCCAGATAATCCAAATACAATAAACACCCGATGGAAAATACCCAATGACAAACATACCAGATGGCAACATACCAGATGCTAGACGTACCAGATGGTACAATAGTAGATTGGTACAATGGCAAATGTACCAGGTGGTACGATGGCAGAGGTATGGTCAGGTGGTACGATGGCAGATGTACCAGGTGGTACGATGGCAGATGTACCAGGTGGTACGATGGTTGATGTACCATGTGGTACGATGGTAGACATACCAGGTGGTACAATGGCTGATGTACCATGTGGTACGATGGTAGACTATTACAATGGCAAATATACCAAGTGGTACGATGGCAAAGGTACTAGGTGGTACGATGGCAAAGGTACCAAGTGGTACAATGGTGGTATGATGGCAGATGTACCAGGTGGTATGATGGCCGATGTACCAGGCAATACAACATTGTATCAGAGACTCAGGGATAGAACCAAAATAGCTACAACAAGACTCAAAAAGTGAATAAGGATTCAATAGGACACAAAACCGGTCAAATATAATTGTAGCAATAACAACAACTCAATAAACAACATATATCATCTGGAGTGTAAAACACATTCGAGTACAAATGTAACTCCCGATAGTGCACAAAGAGCCAATATTAAGTCATACAGTATCAGGGAAAGAACTAGGGCTCACAATGGACCGTATGCATGAAACAAAACAACAAAATAATACCATTACTTTCCTAGACCCAAAATCGGGAGTCATAGCAAGCATGACATTCATAGAGAAATTCATAGAGCCGTCACGACATAATTTTTAACAATAAAATAAATGTATATATATAACTACAAATACATTAATCCCCAACTATACTTTGTAGGCTTAATAACCATAATAGTATTTCCTTTAACTGCATTATCAAATTCCCAGCTCGACAAGCAACTTTCTCAGACACAATGCAGACATAATTATTTTTAGAAGACAAAATTGCAAAGAGGTTAAATTCACCAACCTGGAATTAGAAGTGATGAAAAAACAATTTTAAAGAAGATAAAACCCAAAATCCAACAAGCTGCAACCAAATCCAAATCCAAACAACGGAAATCTCCAAAGTGCAGAAAATAATTCCAACAAAAGCTAACCCGACAAAATACTCAAAGAGCTCTATAAATAAACTTCATACATTTAACTATAGAACATGTTGACCAAGGGAAAATAAATATAAAATATAATATTATTTACTTACTCCCAAATCTCAACCAATAGGAATATAAGGTAAGTAGGATTTATAATATTTAATTACCCAACTAATAACAAGAGAATATAATAATATAATGACCAATAATAAATAAATAATAAAACAAGGCCCAATAAAATAAATCAAGGGGCAATATAAATGAATATCATGCAAATAAATATAAAATCACAACCATCATTAGAAATAACACTTAAACAATAAATAAATAATAAATAACCAATTAAACAATAAATCATTAGATCAAAATTAAATAAATATAAAAACACTAAATAAATATAAACCAATAAATCAATAAAGAATTAATCAAATAATTTTAATAAATCGTCCAATTAAATATCAAAACCAAACATTGGTTTAGTTCAGTTAAACTATATGAATCAATTATTAATTAATTAAATAATTGAATACTCACAATGCCACAAAGCAACCACAACTCAAGATACTAGCATGACGACTCATGCCAAGATACTCAAACTAACTAGGATGACAACTTAAGTCTAGAGTGTATAGAGGGAAACTCATGCCATCTCCAACAACTTGCCATTGGGATAAAGACACACTTAGACCCGTGAAACCAGGTTGAGTCGATGTCTGGTACCTACAATCTTGTAATCATAAATACCCTCAAAACCACATATACAATAGCATATATCATAAATAATCAGACAAGTGAAGAGAATTGCAATGTCATATCATTATTAGAATGAGTGATATGACATCATCTCTATCACGAATACAGTAGGAAGACAGTCACAAACAACCTGGCATCATCTCAACCAATGTAATCATGAAGTGGGGTTAGCATAATCAAAATACCTTCATCACATCACAAGAAATATATTCCATCTAAGAATGATAAGTGCATATAGATCATCAGATAAAAGTATCCATCATGATAATTCCAAATATGCCAATCATCCCTATAAGTCATCATGTAACATATGTCCATATAAATGTCTAGAATCATGAAAATGTCATTTGAGAAATAGATAGAGTCATAAGCATCAATCAAAACATCATCATAGAGTTTGAGCAAGTCTAACACTGCATAAGTCAAAAGATGAATCAGGGAGGGACACTACAAATTGGATCATGAATTGACATACCTTTATTGTTTCAATATTTCTCATGTCTTGGACTGTAATTAATGGTATTTGGTGAAGATAAAGAGAGCTCCTTGGTTCCTAATTCTTCATGATAGTAGTCCTAGGATAACTTTGTAGATGCTTGATTTTCCTTCATTTGACAATCATTCACTGTAGTTTCATGATTGAATTTTGTAGTTAGGTCACCTAGTAATTTGAGTTCTTGGTTTTGATCAAATTTTAAATCCATTCTTCTTCATTTTTAAGAAATCTATCAAGCTAGTATGATTGATCAACATCATCATGATTTGAAGAATCACTCTAACATGATGATGTATCCTAGCTAGATTATGATGTTGTAACCATTGGCAATCTTGTATGCAATGGTTCATCCACATACATGACCAAACATAAGCTCAATTGATTAAAATTTTATTCCTAAAAGTGCCTAATCTGATTTATTGCATTAATTGATAGCATACTTTGAAGATTGGGAATGCCATAATTTACTAATTGAAATGGTTGCAATTGAGTAGGCATAGTAAATGAATTGGTATAAGGTTGAATGTTTTGGCAATTCTCAAGTACCTATGTATTGTAGTTCTCACTTTGACTATGGGTTCCATTTGTGATGTCATATCTAGATATTTCTCCAATAAGAGAGCTTTGTTGAATATATCATATAGGGTGACAACCTCGCTATATTTTCTTATATTTGCTATAAATAAGACATCTAAATGCAAAAGAGCATTTTTTTACCTTGGATCCTTCTATATATAAGAAGAAACGTATGATTAAATTAATGAATTGACTCCTAGGGTGTCCTTATGGCTACAAATAAAAATAACGGATCTTGTGTACCCAGATTTGGATTAAATTGAATCAATAATAAAATTTCTAATTTAGTCTATGAATAAATATAATTATGTGGAAGGTTCTCGTTCCATTAAACTATCTTGATAAGTAGATGATAAACAATGTCCTCGTGAGGAATTTGAAGTGAAAAAATTATTTCTCTGTAAATCTTCACATGATCTAAAAGCATTTAGTCCATTATCTTGGAAGAATAAAGGAAGTTTATTTGTTGGAATAAGTCAATAACAAATTTTGTACAACTATAAAGAGTCCTAGTTCACTATCATAGTTAGATGTCAATAAAATTCTAATTAGTTGTTTATTGATACAATTTGTTGTCAATGTTTATTAGAGTTTTATCTATCTATTTATATATGTAACTATATTTATGAATAACACACATTGAGTTCTTATTTTTTATTTCCAGCTCTATTTAATTTTTTTTATACTATAATCTCTCTTTTAATCTTATTGTGTGTATAGAAATGAATCTCATGGAGACAGCTTAGTATACACACGTGACTACCAATCAAAGCTAACTCTTCCCCAAAAATTTAATTTGTTAGAGATATGCAAATAATATTGAACTCTTTTTTTCTCCTTCTAGCATCAATTTTATTATTGTTAATGAGTGTTTTGATACACGCACAACACATATTTAAGTCTAAAAAAACTCATATCTCTCTTGAAAAGAAATAAAAAAATTGTAAGTAGAAGATGATTACCCCAATATTTTTATTGTCAAGAATGACTTACCAGTTCACCTAGTTGTCCATTAAATTGCTATTTTCACAAAGGGACCTACATAATCATATGTAAGAATATGCAATAAGGGTCAGATCTTGATGCTAAAGCAATTTATGAAGTTTGAAAATCCTAAAATTTAGTTTTCCTTATTTGGAGTTCAATAAAACATAAAGACTAGAAACATTGTAAGACAACCAAATTTTAAATTTTTTATTTATTTTTTCTTCATTATAGATAATTTATTAAAAAAAACTAAAGAAAGATAAAAATGGATAATCCTAACTATAACTATGTCAGAATGATCACATGCACATGGATTAAGTTTGAGAAGGAAGATGGTGATATACTCATTTCATCTTTGACCACTCATGTAGGCAATAATGCATGGTTAATTAAATCAAGTGCATATTTTCATATGACCTAAAATAGAGATTCATTTTCTGACAATGAAAAATTTGATGGAGGTAAGTTGTGTTTGATTGATGATTCTTATTTAAATATTTTTATGTCATGGTATCTAGTTAGAATATTTTTTCTTGATGGTAGAATAAAAGGGATGTAATGTACTATTGAGATTATTTTATGTATGTCTCTCCATAGAACATCTCCACACTTTTCTCCTCTAAACCCTTCGGGACTCGTAATCAATTTAATCATTTAAAAAAAAAGGATATTAAACCTACATAATCTTTTCTAGAGATTGCATTTGTGCATGGGTATCCAACATGGCCTAGTAGCCAAGACCCATATTTTCATCATTTGCATTTGTGTACTTCTTCCTAAGTTGCACTTGAGTGGGTTGTTGACTTGAAGGGGGTGTTTTACGTCTATTCCTCAATTTTCACCCTAAAGTCAAGCACAAATTCAAGAACTAAGATTAATCTTCCTTTATTGTCAAAGGTGGAAAATCAATAGAAGCAACAATATGCATGCCAATTGCTTTCTTCAAACATGAGATGTGAAAGACCTAATGAACTTTGCAACCTTCAAGGAGTACTAACTCATATGCTACTTCACCCATTTTGCTGATGACTTTGTAAGGTCCATAGAATTTGGGATTGAGATTTCATTTCCACTCCTCTTGATGAAATTAATTTCTTTTATGGATAAAATCTTAAGTATACCATGTCTCCCACTTCAAATATTCTCTCTCTATATTTCTTGTTTCTGTAGATTTTATGTTGATCCTATTCTTGCTACAAAATTTCTTTTAAATTTTTTAATATACCTTACATCTGTTTAACCATGTCGCTAGATGCAAGTACTCTACTATTTGAAAGCATTGATCAAATAAAAAAATGTTAATGCATCATATCCATATATTGCCTTGGATGGAGACATATTAATTGACATGCAATTAGTTGTGTTGTAGCAATATTCTCCAAATGAATCCATTTGACCCAGGATATTTGTTGACTAGAACCATAGTTTCTCAAAAATCTTTCCACCCACTTGGTCATAATTTCTATTTTTCCATTTGTTTGTGGATGGTAACTAGTGTTTGGAGTAAGCCACTAAAATTCTTGATGAACTTCTAGTAAAAAAATTCAAGCCATTAAAAGATCTTACCTCCTCGATGTTTATCGATGTCGATCATTTCACGATTTCTCTCACCTTCTCTAGATCTATATGGAATCCTTATGTAGAGATTATAAATCTAAGGTAAACTAGCTCATTCTTCATGAAACTGCATTTTTTATGTTGATCAGAAACTTCTCTTCCCCAACCTCTAGAATACTTTTCTAATATGTCAAATGTGTCCTTCCTTTGTCTTGCTAAAATATAGGATGTCATCCAAAAATAATAATGAGAAACTTACCTAACAACTCCTTTAGTACTTCATTCATCAATCACATGAATGTGATTGGTGCATTAGTGAGTCCAAAAGGCATGACTATCCATTCATGCAATCCTTCATTGGTCTTGAATGCAATCTTCCACTCATCTCCGTCACAGATTCTAGTATGATGGTATCCGCTCTTGAGATCAATATTGGTAAAGTATCTTGCACCACTCAAACAATCAATTATGTCATCCATTTGTGGCAAATAAAATTAGTACTTTATTATGATTTTGTTGATGCCTCTTCAGTTAGTACACTTCCTCCACTCTAGATATCCTTTTTAGGTACCAAATCAACAAGTGTTTCACATGGAATCAAGCTCCCTTGGACCAATCCAATATCTAACAACTCATGCACTTGTCTAAACTCAGCTTCACATTCTCGGCCAATGAAATTTGGTGTGTTTCCATGTTTGTCAAGCCTGCTCGTTGTACCAAGTATATGTGATGGATAATACTCTAGATTGGTTGTAATCCTTCTATAATGCTATTGACACAATGTCTTGTAATTCTTTAAGTGACTTTGTATCCTCCCTCTATGGTGCCTCTACTCCCCTTGCATTAGCAACTATAGCATCCCTATTGTTGCATTTCCTAGGAATGAGTGTGAAATAGGTGTTCTAATGCTTCAATCCATCCAATAAATTTCTTCCATCCACCAAATAGATCCTTGTACCACTGCATAGAACCTAATTTTGTTCTTCTTATATACAATTCTAAATATGTTTCTTTCCATTCATGGTCATGGTTTAAGTATTCTTTCATCCATCATGTATGGCCCTTCTATCACACAATACTTTGACATACTTTTATGAACCAATGTGAAAATTAATTAGGCACTAAGTTTACTTACCAAATTTTTGTGGTCATCTTGTATCTAGGAAATCTAACATGGGTCTAGGTTCTTAATCCTCTTGGGGTTCAAATTCTGGACTATCTCCACAGAGACCAAATTGTTTGTGCTACCACTGTCAATGACAACCTTACAACACTTTCCTCCCAAGTTGCATTTGGTTCAAAACAGGCTTCTTCTTTGTGCCAGTTCATCTTTGGCTTCCCTCTACAATAGAAATCTCCTCATAACCAATGATTCACCCTTTTTTGAGTGTCCTATAGACCCAAATTATCTATCCCTTTTTTACTTAGCATAGACATTTCTAGGTCTAAAATCTCCTATATTTATAGCACTTCCCTATCGACACTCAAAGTCATGATGCCCAATCTCTCTACACTTGAAACATGTTCCCCAAAATGATCCCCAGTCAAATCTATTTTTATCTCTCTGGTATTCATTATCTTGGTGATAGTCCTCCTTTTCTTTTCGATCATGGTATGAATTCTCCATGGGTCCCCTATCTTCCCTCTAGAACTTGAGCTCCTTCTATAGGCATCTGAAAATGGTGAACACTTGCGGTGTCATACTTTAACATGTCTGGGTGACCTTATTTTAGGGTTTTGGCATCTTATTAACATTTCTTCTATGTCATGAACTTGATCTTTGTCATTTGTTGACATCTTGGCATTCTTCTGCATTTTATTTCCCCTTCAATTGCATTTCTGGCATTTTCAATTAGATCTTGTCAACATCATCTTCAACTTGCAATCTTTGGTCATAATCATCTTATCATATCAATTGGACATCGTCAATCCTAATTGATGTCAAATTAGGGTTTTGTCCTCGATCTTTATCATTTTCAATCATGTTTGATCAATTATCATCATTTTCGATCCTTTTAGATCCCTTGTCAATTGTCAATTGTCGATCCCTTATCAATTTGTGATCGGTTTGTCATTGGCCTTTTGTCATTAGACCTTCATCAAGTTGACCTTTTATCAATCTTAGATCGATTTTTCATCAGTCTCAATCAATCATCATTTCTCGTCAATTTTGGATCGATTAGTCATTGGTCCTTATCAATTGTCCTCTATCAATTTGATTCCCCTTCTCAATTATTGATAAATTTTTCATTGATCTTTGTCAATCAATAACAACTCTTTATCAATCATCAATTCTTCACCATTTAATCATGATCAACCCTATATCAATTGCTTTAGTCTTGTCATGACCTAATTGATATCCTTTCATTTCTAATCTATCTCCTAGGGTTTTGTGATTTAATCATTTAATCTTAATTAACATTCCCCTCTAGGTTAAATAAATCAATTTATTTATCCTAGGTCTCTCTTGTAACAATTAAATATTTTATTTAATTGGATAATTATGTCCCTTTTGTGAATTAATTAATAAATGAGAATTTATTAATTAATGTCACCTAATTTCCTCATTTCTAATTTCCTAATTCACTAATTTCTCTTTTCCACCTATTTACTAATTAGTTTCAAATCTGATTTCCACCTAATTATCCCTCTCTAGTTTCCCCTATTTTTGTGCTTCCTTTGTCATAAGATGGAACCACGATTCTCTCATTCCTCATAAGTGTTGACATAGCAATATGTCATAGCTCTTGACATAGCAACTTGTCCTCACACCTTGCATGGGAAATTCATCATAGTCATGACATAGAAGGTGTCATAACCCTTCCCTTTTTGAATCATTGATTTTAAACCACATTTCGAGTATCCTTACACTATCAATTTCACTTGCAAATCTTGCTTTCACTTGCAAATGTGCTTTGTAGGTGAGATCCATAACATATTTGAAGGAGAAATAAAAACAATGGAGGTAAATTGAAGGAGATTGTATTTGGTTTGCATTCCTTTCTTATATCTTATCTTCAATTCTTTCATTGAATGTGATAGGAGTTAATTTCATTTTCAATTAGGTTTGTGGTTGCCTAACGTTAATTCTTTTTATTCTCATTTCCGATTTCCTACCTCACACCTTCCTCTAACTCACTTCATGTATAGTCTCCTCCTAGTACATTGTGCCCATCTCTCTAATTCCCTTTGGTTTCTATTAAACCTGACATCCATTTTTCCTTCTTGGCCAACTTTTCTTCAACCCTCAATGCAAATTGATAGGCTTCCTCCATGGTGGTCATTCAAACCAAGCTTAACTCCTCCTAAATATTAGTTCTAAGGAAATTAATATATTGTGCTACCTTCTCTCTTTCAACTTCATTGTGTCTCATCTTGATCATCATCTTGTTGAACTCCTCGATGCATTCCTTCACTATCTTCCCTCATTGCCACAAATTTTGAAGCTTCTTCAACAATTATAATTCATAGTCCATGGATATGAATTGACCCTTCAATTTTATTACCATCCTATCTCATTTCAAGATCCTTTCCTTGCCTCTCTGGTTTCTATCTAACTTTACTTCCTTCCACCAAATGGAAACGTGTCCCTTCAACTTGGTTTTGGAAAACCTCACTCACTCTGGATCTTCAATCTCCTTGAATTCAAAGCACTCCTCCATTTCATTTATCCAATCCATCAACTCCTCCAAATTTAGGTTTTTGACATAACTAGGGATCTCGATCCTCAACCTCTTTTCAGTCCTGGCAATTGCCTGAGTAATCATCTTGATCTGGTCTAAATCCTCTTCCTCTTGGCTTTCCTCATCTTTCTCTTGCATCCTCTGTTAGGTCCTAGAGACAACTGAGAGGGGGGGTGAATCAGTTGTCAACTAAATTCAAACCAAAAACAACTTAACCAACTTAATGCTTAATACCAGTAAACCAGTTAAGTATGCTGGTAGACAGTTTTAACAGTTAATTACTATACTGGTAAATATTAATGCATGAAACACAAACACAAAGTCATCCACAACACATAACACCAATATTTGTACGTGGAAACCTTGTAAGGGGAAAAACCACGATGGGAAACCTTACCCACAATCAGATGATACTACTGTAGATAGTAAGTGTACATAAATGGGGTCTGCACATGCAGAAAGGCCAATAGCCTACAGCTCATTGCTCAATCACAAAATGGGAGTCACACTGACTACAGTTGGATGGTTAAATCCAATAAGAATGTACTGTACAAAATAGCATCTTCATATGTTGGATTCAGTACCGGTGTAATGTTGATATGCTTTCACAAAAACCTAGCTTCACCTTCAAATGATGTCTTCGTGTATAGCTCTTCTTAATCTTGCATATACCTTCACATAATTCTTTTTCGCATTCCACACTCAATCTTACAAATAAGATCTTACATTTATACCATAACCTAAGACCAATTTTAGTAGGTTGGCTCTACAAGATATTACAATAAAACATTTTACAAACAATATAATATCTGATGCAATAACTGATTAAGCATGTCGTCTTAATGCATTTACAACAATAATTAATCATCTCCATAGCATGCCATGCTGATCTGGAAAAGATAAACTTGCCGGTGTAACCCTAGGTAACCCTGGACCTATTTGTCGGTAAAAGCAAATATGCAAATATGAATATACCAATGAACAAAACTCCAAGACAAGATGTCCAAATGATGTCTTTTACATTACCAAGTGTCTTCCATATAATTCCGAGTGTCGGTGATCATTATATCCTTCCGGTGAACCATATACCAGTAACTGTGCAATAGTTACTTGCTTGCCGGTGAATGTTGTTGGATCTCCAAAGTGCTAGTGTTTTAGTAGGTGTTGACATCAATGACAAAAACATACCAAAATACCAACAATATCCCCCTTTGGCATTGATGGCAACACAAGATGGAAAAACCATCAAAGTGCCAAAACAAAAATGCTAAATACCAAAAACCAACAATCTCTCCTCCTGGGAGCAACATGTGTTATCCAGACTTTTTTTTTTAATACCAATCTCTCCTTAAAAGAAAATGTGTTTTTCCATAGATATCTCTCCCCCTTTGACATCAAATGCCAAAGTTACAATAATACCAAGTTCATATACAAAATACCAATCAATTCAATATACCAACTACTCCCCCTGAGAAGTAGCTTCCTCATCAAAGACCAGAGTAAAAGTTTTGTCTTTTAATTTTGCCAGTTGATGACAATCATCAACTATCTAAGTCTCTACCAGTGGTGGTATGACTCCAAGATGATCTCTGAGATATTCAAAAGTCTCCTTAGGCAAAGGTTTTGTGAAAATATCTGCAAGCTGTTCTTTAGTATTCACATAAACTAGTTTTATCTCCTTTTCTTCAACTTTTTCCCTTAGAAAATTCAGTATGATAGAAACATGTTTTGTTTTAGAATGTAATACCATATTCTTAGATATATCAATTGCTGCAGTGTTATCACAATATATTGTAATAGGTTCCTTGCATTTTACCTTTATGTCTTTCAACATTTGTTTAAGCCATAGTACCTGTGTATAGTTAGTTGCTACTGCAACATATTCTGATTCTGCTGTTGATAAAGATGTACAACTCTATTTCTTACTCAACCAAGAAACTAATCTTTTTCCAAGAAAGAATGCTCCACTGGTGGTGTTTTTTCTATCATCCACATCTCCTACCCAATTTGCATCTGTGTATGCACATAGATCAAAATTTTCATCTCTAGGATACCGTAATCCAAGATTTGCAGTGCCTTCTATGTACCGAAAAATCCTTTTTACTGCCGATTCATGATTTTCTCTAGATTACTTTGAAATCTTGAAACAATACATATTGCATTCATAATATCAGGTCTGGTTTGTGTCAAATATAGTAAACCTCCTATCATAGATTTGTGTCTAGTTGGATTAATAGGTGTAGATTCATCCCTTTGAGATAATTTGTCATTTGTAGTCATAGGTGTGCTTACCGGTTTAGAGTTCTCCATCCCAAATTTCTTTAGTATCTCTTTTAATTATTTGGATTGACTTAAGAATATACCTTTGTTAGTTTGTGAAATCTGCAATCCTAAAAAGAATTTTATTTCTCCAATCATAAACATTTCAAATTCTTTCTACATTTTAATAGAAAATTCTTTACATAATCCATCTTCTCCTCCAAAGATTATATCATCAATGAATACTTCTATAATCAAGATGTCATCATTAGTTATTTTGTAATATAAATTATTGTCTGCATTTCCTTTAGTAAAACCAATCTTTAAAATATACTTATCCAATCTTGCATACCAAGCTCTTGGGGCTTGTTTCAGTCCATACAGAGCTTTTCTTAACCTGCAAACCATATCATTGTCATCTGTCAAAGAAAATCCATCAGGTTGTTCAATATAGACTTCCTCTTCAAGATCTCCATTCAAAAATGCACATTTAATATCCATTTGATAAACTTTGTAGTTCTTGTGAGCTACAAAAGCCAAGAACAATCTGACTACCTCAATTCTAGCTACCGGTGCAAAGGTTTCATTGTAATCAACTCCTTCTTTCTAAGAATATCCCTTACACACTAGTCTTGCTTTATTTCTAACAACCTTACCATATTCATTAAGTTTGTTTCTAAATACTCATTTTGTTCCAATTACATTTTTATCTTTAGGCCAAGGAACTAATGTCCAAGTGTTATTTTTCTCAATTTGTTCTAATTCTTCTTCCATAGCTTTAATCCAAAATTTATCTTCACATGCCTCATTAATAGATGATGGCTCAATTTGAGAAATAAGACATACCTCTTCATTTGCCAATCTTCCTCTTGTCATAACTCCTTTAAATTTGTTTCCAATTATCTGATCTTCAGAATGATTCAATCTTACATACCGGGGTGTCTTAGTTTGTTGTTGTTCTTCAATTACTGTGGAATCCTTAGATGGTGTTGGGGTAACTGGATCTTCATTTTGTACCTATGGATTTAGTGTAGGTTCATTTGTCACAATTTATGTTACCAGTTCAGAGTCTATATACCTTGAAGTTCCTCTGAATTGTTCATCAATCTTTACATTTGTACTCTCAACAATTTTCTGCAATCTCTTGTTAAAACATCTATATGCCTTGCTCTTAGATGAATAACCAAGAAATATTCCTTCATCACTTCTAGGATCAAATTTGCCAATATACTCATCTCTTCTAATATAACATTTACTTCCAAAAATTTTGAAATATTTAAGAGTAGGAGTATTACCAAACCATAGTTCATGAGGGATCTTAACGGTTTCACCTTTGATGTGAACTTTGTTGAATGTATAGACCGTTGTGCTGACCGCTTCTCTCCAATATACATGTGGTAAATTTGCTTCAGATAACATACTTCTTGCTGCATCCAAGATAGTTCTGTTTTTCCTTTCAACAACTCCATTCTGCTGTGGTGTCTGAGGTGCTGATAGCTGTCTTCTGATTCCATTTTCTTCACATAATGTATTAAAGTCTTTAGATGTGAATTCACCTCCTTGATCTGATCTTAAACATTTGATTTTCGTACCGGTTTCATTTTCAACCATTGCTTTGAACAGTTTGAACTTTCCAAGTGCTTTTGATTTTTCTCTGAGAAAAGTAACCCAACACATTCTAGAATAATCATCAATAATTAGCATGAAATATCTATCACCTTGTAGCTTTTAGTTCTAGCTGGACCACATAAATCAGTGTGAATCAAATCAAGAGCATTATTGGATTTTTCTCGAATACTTTTGAAACTAGCTCTAACTTATTTTCCAAATTGACATTCCTTACATATTGTATTATGAGGTTTGACAATTTTAGGTAGATCTCTAACTACCTTAGAAGTACTAATCTTTACCATGTAATCAAAGTTTACATGATAGAGTCTCTTATGCCATAACCAACTTTCATCTATATGTGCAATCAAGCATGTGTTTTCACTGTTATTCAAATGAAAGATATTGCCTCTAGTCTGATTACCGGTTGCAATTTCTAAACTAGTTCTATTCATGATTTTGCATTTTCCATTCTTAAATTGTAACTGAAATCCTTTCTCAACCAATTGACCAACACTTAAAAGATTATGCTTTAATCCTTCAACATAGTAGACATTGTCAGTGTTATGCTTACCATCAAGAGATATTGTACCCTTACCTTTGATCGAATATGCTTTGTCATCTCCAAATCTTACTAAACCTCTATTGTATTCTTGAAAGTTCAAGAATTTACCTTTGTCTCCTGTCATATGATGTTAACATCCTGAGTCAATGATCCATTCATCCTTTACTTCAACTTTAGCTGCTAGGGCTTGTTCTACTGGTTGAGCAGTAGGTGCCAGTTGATCTTCTGTTATAGCAACAAAAACCCATCCATTGTCTGTCGGATCCTCATCAGAATCATCAGTCACACCTTCATCAGCAATGTAACAAGATTTGTCTTTATTCTTCTTAAATCTGTATCTCTGATATTCAGGATTAGGCTTGTATGTTCTTCTAGCTTCTTCTCTTAGCCTAGCATGTCTATCAGGGCATCTCGAAGCCATATGACCAATCTTAATGCAGTTAAAACATTTAAAGGGTGCTTTACCTTCATACTTACTTCCAACTAGACCTTTAGGCATTTTCCTTGCAAATAGTGCTTCAAGTTCTTCAAGTTCTTCATTCTCCTTCCTAGTTTCTTCAATTTCTCTTGCATAAAAGGCTTTCCAATCTGATTTGTCAAATGATGGAGCAGATGATGTTGATTCTTTAAATGCCAAATTTGTCTTTATAGTAGCAATGGGACCAAATTCCTCAATTTCAAAAGCTAAAAATTTTCCAATCAATGTATCCCTAGTTACTGATATATTAGGCATTGTTCTCAACTCATTTATAGCAGTAACCTTCATTTTATATGCCAGTGGCAATCCTCTTAAAAAATTTGAAACAATTTCATCCTCACTTAAGGTTCCTCCACAACATTTAATACCCAAAACAATTTCATTTACTCTTTCCATAAAAGCAGAAATCCTTTCATCTTCTTCCATTTTCAGATGTTCATACCTGACTCGGAAGCTTTCAAGTTTTGCAATTTTGACTGTGGAATCTCCTTCATTCAGTGTTTCCAAATGAGTCCAAATAGCTTTAGTAGTAAACCTATCTGATAAACCCATGATTTGTTGATCTGATAAAGTGCTCAAAAGTGCTTCTCTTTCTTTGCAATCATTTTCCTCGTCTTTAGTCAAGGTAGTTGGACTGGGCTGACCAGGTATAGTAGCAGTGTAACCTTTCTTTGTAACTTCCCAGACATCTTTGCCAATGCAATTTAGATGTGTCTCCATTTTGATCTTCCATATGCCATAGTTGGTTCCATCAAGTTTAGGACTATCCTTCTTGAAATAATTAGTAGACATTGGATCTCCTCAATTTGTTAAACTTTTGCAAAAGAGGACTAAGCTCTGATACCAATTGTTAGGTCCCAAAGACAACTGAGAGGGGGGATGAATCATTTCTCAACTAAATTCAAACCAAAAACAAATTAACCAACTTAATGCTTAATACCAGTAAACCAGTTAAGTATGCCGGTAGACAATTTTAATAGTTAATTGCTATACCGGTAAAGATTAATGCATGAAACACAAACACAAAGTCATCCACAACACATAACACCAATATTTGTATGTGGAAACCTTGTAAGGGGAAAAACCACTGTGGGAAACCTTACCCACAATCAGATGATACTACTGCAGATAGTAAGTGTACATAAATGTGGTCTGCACATGCAGAAAGGCCAACAACTTAGAGCTCACTACTCAATCACAAAATGGGAGTCACAATGACTACAGTTGGATGGTTAAATCCAACACAAAATGGGAGTCACACTGACTACAGTTGGATGGTTAACTCCAACACAAAATGGGAGTCACACTGACTACAGTTGGATGGTTAAATCCAATAAGAATGTACTGTACAAAATAGCATCTTCATTTGCTAGATTCAGTACTAGTGTAATGTTGATATGCTTTCACAAAAACCTAGCTTCACCTTCAACTGATGTCTTCATGTATAGCTCTGCTTAATCTTACACATACCTTCACATAATTCTTTTTCGCATTCCACAGTCGATCTTACAAATAAGATCTTACATTTATACCATAACCTAAGACCAATTTTAGTAGGTCGGCTCTACAAGATATTACAATAAAACATTTTACAAACAATATAATATCTAATGCAATAACTGATTAAGCATGTCGGCTTAATGCATTTACAACAATAATTAATCATCTCCATAGCATGCCATGCTGATCTGGAATAGATAAACTTGCCAGTGTAACCCTAGGTAACCCTGGACCTATTTGCCGATAAAAGAAAATATGCAAATATGAATATACCAATGAACAAAACTCTAGGACAAGATGTCCAAACAATGTCTTTGACATTACCAAGTGTCTTCCATATAATTCCGAGTGTCGGTGATCATCATATCCTGCCGGTGAACCATATACCAGTAATTGTGCAATAGTTACTTGCTTGCCGGTGAATGTTACTGGATCTCCAAAGTGCTAGTGTTTTAGTAGGTGTTGACATCAATGACAAACCATACCAAAATACCAACATCCTCGACTCTGCATCATCACTCTCCTTCTTTGATCTCAAGTTTATGTCCTTCATCTAGTCTTCCTCAACGACATCTAGTCAATTCTTAATGGCTATCATCGTGTCCATCATTTCCTCCACCCTTCTGGTGATATTGACTATTACTAGCATCCTTCCTTCTTAACTAGGTGCAACTACCTCAATTTGGTGATCTATTCTAGGGTTGTAAATTGGTAGACGACACTCGCAACCTACCTCCTGTCAACGATCTATCTACACCAAAGATATTTCAAAACTCCCACCTTCATAGGTTCAAATATTTCTCTGATACCACTTGATGCAGTCAAGGTTAGATGATCCAGAATGGATAGTCCAACCTTGCAGCCCAAACATACATAGAAATAAAACAATGATTTAAAAACAAAAACATTATTGATAAAAACAAATTGATTACATGCCTCTTACATTTATCCCATGGCCCAACATGCAAACTCATAGGCACCTCACAGGTCGTCATGGGCTTATTGCAGGGAAAACAATATTTAAATAGAAGTCTTTTAGATTATTATTCAACTATTTACTACTCCCTAACTACTCCTTAACTACTTTTTATGATCTCATATGCCTCCTAAATATTAGAACCCAACATTAGAGGGATTTGTGATAGCCTCCTAGGTTTAGTTGCTGGTGTAACTTGTGCATAGGCTCTAGATGCTTAAAGAGGACCTAAATCTAGGTGCAAATAGGTTTGAACCTATCTAAGTGTTGTTTGACCCTATATCCACTACTTGACAAGCTCCATATACTCTGCAAGGCTCAAAAAGGGTTCACACACTTCTATAATTGGGTCTAGTCTAAGATCTTCCAAGACACTCCTACGTCAAATCAATACACATTCAAAAAGTATCATCTATATCTTTCATAAGGATAATTGATGATGCAAATGGACTTAAACTATGCCTTATGTAACCCAAAATAAGCTCTTTTATGACTTTTTCTATATCTTCTTTACATCTATGTGGGTTTCTATATGAAGTGGTGTAGTAACAACCCTAAAAAAAAATTGACAAAATGTAATACAATACAAGCTTGTCAATAATGATATTCAACTATCATAGGTGATTGTTAAAGTTTACAAAATTGATACAAAATTTTGGTAATAATTATGGCATAATAAACTTTGAAAGTAATAGCAAATAGCATGAAATAATGACCACAAATTCTAAGTACTTATATGTAGTGATGGAAAGGTATTGGTAATGGCCTGAAAGGGAATGTTCTTGATAATATCAATTTTTGAGTTGTGTTGTAACTTATTGTAGTGCTAGGCATACACTAACCAACTTGGGAAATGTTCATATACAACATTCAAATGATCAAATGTAGAAGCAAAACCTAGAAAAACTCTTACATACACTTCAATTTCATCATCACTTCAATAATGGGGTTGAAGGTTTGATAAAAAAGGTGACAGTAATGGAATCCTTCATAAAAACACCTCCAAACTGAAATAAAAGTCCTCCTAGGAGTTTAAATATACTTTCCACAAACCCAATTTCTCATAAAACTCCCCATTAGAAAGAAAATAAAATCCAAATAGGCTATAATTTTTTTCGTCATGCACCACTGAATATGGCATTGGAATAATAGGGCAACTAAACAAAATATTCATAACCCTCAAAATTGATAGTTGTGCACTATGAAACATTTTCAAAAATGTTAAATAACATCAAGGGACCACTAATTAATGAAGAAAACTATCAGTAAACTCAACTCTTTAACTTGTATATCTCACCCCACGCCCATAGGTACCCTATATAGCCTACAATAAATTTGGTACAGCCTCCAACATAAGAAATATCCACCCAACAAGAATTGTATATCCAAAAACCAATCAAAACGACACTATTAATAAAGGGAGGTGATCTTCAAACCCAAACAACTTCAATAAATGGTATGACAAATCTTGAATATGGTATGGATAGGTTAGAAAATGGTGCAACTAGCTTAGAGCCCTTCAGGAAACTCTTCAGTGCAACTCCCAAAATATCTTAAAATCAACTGTAAAAAATACACCTGAAATCTTCATATCAAAACACTTAAAACAAATCTTCATATCAAAACCCCAATTTTAAAAAGTCTATGAACAACAATGATGGTTCTTAAGTAGAACCACTCTAAACAAGGTAGGGATTTTCATCTAAATCTAAAACCATAAATCAAATGAACATTTTCATCCTCAAAATATTGAAGGAAGAACATGCAAATTCAATCATTTAGCATAATGGTATGTGTAATCCTCAACATATGAGTCAATGAGAACCCAAATCTCCTTTTATGGATTTGGAGGGAAAAAGCAATTTGAAATAATATAAAATAATTTATTTTCCACCAAAAATCCTTTTTGAAACATCAAATTGATTTTCATGTGCAATTCCCTCTTCACTTTTTCCTTGACATTCATTTTTTAGGGGACATAAAATTTAACAACTTTATGAAGTATAACACTCAAGTGAATATTTAAACATTAAACATTAAACATTATAAACTTAAGTATATATTTTAAATACTCCACTCAAGTTGTGGAAAGCATTAACAAGACATCAAAAACCAAATATGATCACATTGTGAAGTAATTGAAGTAGTGGGATGATGATAGGTGTCAACCCAAAGACATGCTAAAAATAGACATGCTCTCCAACAATTTTGGAGAACACCCCAAGAGGCAAAAAATACTTCAGAAAGAGTCACTGCAATCCATCATGCCAACTAAGCTCAATACCACAAACAGATGCTAATAAAATTTGACCTTGTTCTCTCAATAAATTTGGAGTTCTCCTAAAATATTATAAGAAAACTCAAAAAACTTGACAAAATCTCATGGAACCATATTGTTAAAATGGGGATATTATAGTCCTCCCTCACTTTAATTAATTGTCCTCAAGTAATTGTTAGTCTCAATCAACCAAATCAATTATGATTAATCAATAAAAAAATTAGATCTCAAACCAATCTAGGAGGTTTGTAATTGTTTATGCTTGATTTTCTTTGTTGCAACTCACCATCAACAAAAACCTTCACCACTCTTCCTACCCAAGAAGCAATAATTGTTTGTAATTCATCAACAAGCCCCTTGGAGATTGGATTCTCATTATTGAAACTCCATTCCACCATTTTGATAGCCTAAAAAAATACTACTATCCTTTTCAATTTTAGCCTCTTGAACTCCAACATGGTAGTCACAACTGAACGATGATTTATTTCTTAAACTACAAATGCAAGTTGAAGGTATAAAAACCCATCCAAAATAGGATTGGGTTAGTTGAAAGAGTCATTCCCTTCATCTGAATCCATAAACTAACCCTTTCAACAGATTGAATGGACTAAAAATGTGTGAACTTGTAGTTGCTCGAGCTTGAAATTAGAAGTTTACACTTTAATTTTTGAAAAATCAGTACCCTAAAAAAAGAATAGCTATTGCAATATTGAAAATTCAATTATAAATTTGATCACTCTTGGATGAAGACACATTTCCAAGAGTCGCCAACTTAGTTAAATCCATATCTTGCTAAAAATCTCTCTCTAATCCACTTGAAGAACACAAATGAAAACATAAAATCACTCTATGAAAAGGTGACAACATTATATTTTTGTGTTTTTTCTATAACTCTTATAACATGTATTGATGATGTTGGGTGTAAACATTCACCTAAAATGGCTCCCCCATTTTGAGAATATGTTACATTGATCTTCATATGAATTTCCTCTAGAGGGCATTTGGTGTTTCTTGAAGTCCCAACACTAAGACATTCCACCTCACCATTCTCTAAATCACAATAGTACTCCTCACCTTGTGGTTAACCTGAAAGGTAGACCATCATGCCATTATGAACCAATCCATCATGATCCACCAATGGAAGCAAACAATCATGAGAAAATTGTTCTTCCCTTAAACTATTAACATGTATCTCAAAAAAAGATTATGAAATTCTTGCTAGATACATCCATATCAAAAAGGGGATTATCAAAGTTTGAAAAACGTTTTCACCTTTTTTCTTTGACTTTGCTTCTTGCCCATGATCAAACATTATCTACATCATCTTACATGTGGCAATATGGGATCCCTCTTTGGACATTCCTCTTAACAAAACCTTTCTTCCATCATCCTAAAATTTTAGCTCCATGGATTTCAAATTCAAGGTGATCTCACCTAGATAATGAAGCCACTCCATTCCAAGTACAATATAAGTGTCTAGTATTCACAATATAGAAATCATCATTGACTTTGTAGTGGTTTAGTATAACTATCAACTAGGGGATCTTCCTCAAGAAAGACATAATATGGTCATTATAAACCCTAATTGTAATGCCTCCAAACTTTTTAGTCACGATCCTCCTTTGTGCTACAATGTCTTCATCAATGAAATTGTGTGTAGTACTTGTGTAACTAAGAGAAGCAATTTTTTTCCCTTTCAACATCCCTCCAACCGTGAAAGAATAATTTATTTTTACACTTGAGAGCCTAGAAAGGGTATCTCCACTTTCCTTCTCTTCCACAAACTCTTTTTTATTCTTATTCTTCACTTTTTTGTATTTTACCTTGCAAACCTAAATTTTATGATTCAAAATTATCAATTGTATTTGTCTCCAATTGATGATTTTTCTCCTTCTCAAAACACTTATGACTTAGGACAATGGCTCTTTGCATATAAAATAGAGATTCTTCTTCCTTAGCTCATTTCTAAGTCTTTGTCCACCTTTCTTGAAGAGGGTTTTTTGGTCTTCTTTGAATCCTTGTTATTATGCTTCATTTCCTTCTCATGATGAAATGTATTGGATCAAAAATTTCTTTTTGGAGCAGCAAGATCCATAGCTTTCCTTATTCCTTTTTCTAAAGTAGGTGAATAAAAATTATTTATTCATCCTCTGATACATCTTGTGTTATCCCGTGGCTTGTCTATTTTTTATCTTTGCATTATGGTGATTTTGTAAGCTTGTATGCATGCTTTTCTCTCTTGGGTTATCTAGGAAATGGATTATTTGTATGTGGGTTTAAAGCATTATTTCCTAACAATTACCATAAGTGATTATTACAAGTTTATAAGTATGTTACAAAAATTTAGTAATAATAATGGCATTATAAATTTAAAAAGCAACACTAACTACCATAAAATAATTAGCAAATTGATTACAACTACTAAGTACCTTATATATAGTTATGGAAAAGTGTTGATCATGGTCTGAAAGAGAATTTTTGTGTTGATATAATTTTTTTAATCAATATTGTAACTTATTAGAGTGCAAGAAATGCACCAACCAACCTAGAAAATGTTCATAAACAACACCTAGAAACACCCTTATGTGCACTTCATTACACCAATAGGTGTATTACACTCACATAATGGATTGAAGAATGTTTGTTAATTAAAACTCCCTTGATTGCCCATCTATAATTACAATTATTTTTGTTTTTGATTTCATATTCTATGTAAGAAAAACAAAAAAACTAATAATAAAGAAAATAGAAATATGGGCATGTTTATATTTAAAACATTTGATTTCATATTGGATTTGAAATTTTATTTTTAATTTATGATTTTAATAATTTAGTCCCAATATTACTTATCATAATATAATTTGAGAGGCATATACAATGACACGTGTAAACAAAAACAATATTATTATTTTTAATTATTTTTTATTTTATTTTGTTTCTAATTTCATATCCATGTAAGAAAAAAAAGAATTAATAAAAAAGAAAGTAGAAATATGGGCATGTTTCTATTTAGAACATTTGATTTCATATTGGATTTAAATTTTTATATTAGATTAGATTTGTTTATAATTTTCACTACATAAAGAAAAAATTGGATTTGAAATTTTACATGGGATTTGATTTATTTTTTATTTCTGATTTTAATAATTTAGTCTTAATATTAATTATGATAATTACACCGATAGTATTAGGCTAAAGATTCTCCATTAATAAAAATGAAAGTCATTTAAGTTGACATCAATTAAAAAAAAACATTATCTATATTATTTAAATTATTTTATTTTATGTTAAAACTATTAAAGAAAGTAGAAATATGAGCATGTTTCTATTTAGAATATTTAATTTCATATTGGATTTCAAATTATATCTTGGACTTGATATGTTTCTAATTTCTACTACATAAAATAGAAATTGGATTTGATTTATTTCTAAATTTAAGATTTTAATAATTTATTCTTAATATTAATTATCAAATAAAAGTAATATTTTTTCATTAATTGTTTTTATTACTATTAAATTTAATTTTTATTTTTATTTTTATTTTTAGATAAAGTTTCCAATGAGATAAAGTTTCCGTCCTGAATGAGATAAAGTTTTCATCCTCAATTGGATAAAATTACCTTCCACCAGATAAGATTATTCAATAAATAGTATCAATAGTTGTATGTCTATTTGCATTTTCAATATATTGTGAAGAAACTAAATTTATCTAGCATTTATGATTTTATATTAATTGGTTATTTTATTTTATTTTTGTACAATCGAGATCTTATTGAAATTTGTAATAAAGTTTTGACAACATTAAAGGCATCTCAGGTTGATTTGAGGTAAGGCTATATGATTTGTTATTTTTTGTTTATTGAATCTATTGTTTCTCTATATAATTCTGTAATAAATTTATGACAACATTAAAGAAAATCAAATCAAAATACTGGTTAAGTCCCCACCACCACTCTTAAATCTTTTAAATCGATCCTAATGATTAACATTAAGGCATTTATTTTTGTCTCTGTTTTACTAAATTTGTGATTTACTTTTCTTCTCTATTTTTGTCAAATATGCAATTTACTTAGGGCATGTCCCCATGCCGCTGCTTAGCTTATTTTGGCTAGCAGCTACTGCTCCACTTTTTGTGCAATAATTTGTGGAGCTGGTGACCCCATACATAAAAAAATTGTGCTTATTTTTAAGCAGCCCTCTTAAATGACACTTTTAAATAATATTTTTTATATATAAAATTTAAAAGCAAAATTTAAGGCAAATAAAAAGGAAAGGAAAAAATTTTGGTGAAGCCATGTGTCATTTTTATAATAAGTAGCTGCTGCTTATTTCTAGCCCCTCCTTTTTTTTTCAGCTTATTTTTTATTATTAAGCAGCCGCTGCTCCACAAAACTAGGAAAAGATTCCAAATTATCCTTTCCCTCTAATTAAAAAATTCCATGGGAACACTTTTAGTGCTTATTTTTAAGCAGAAAATAGACTTAAGCAGCCGCATGGGGACATGGGGTTACCCCACTTCATGTTGCAATGTCTTTTATGCATTCTTTTTCTCCTCTATTTTTCTCTTTCACTTGCAAATTTTCTTGGGAATCCTCAGTATTTAAATCTTCTATTCTTTATTGATTTTTCACTATTCCCTTTCCAACACATCTTCCCTCATTCATTTGAATATACAAATAAATTTGAATTTACTACTTGCAAGATTTATTTAGGTTTATTTAGGCTATCTAAACATGTAGGCATTGAAGTTGAATTATATTACACATCACTTACATGTAGAAAATTAATGTATGCAAAATAGAAAAGACAACATGGAAATAAGGAATATTTTTTTATATGTCAACAAAGCTATAAGAAAAATATTAATATTTCTTTAAAATTTGATTTTTTTTAATGACACTTTGGTCTTATTGACACTTATCTAAAATAATTGGATAAATTTCTATTTTTTTATCACTAAAACTATTTAATAATAAAGCTTTTTAAAATGTCATTTGGATGCTTGAAATGCCACATAATCTAATTTTAGATCTTATGTATTTAAGGAATTATTTTAATGATCCTTACTTTTGAAATGTTTAATATAAATTTATAAATATGTTTTTAATTTAATGTTTATTTAAAGAATTTTTACATGATAAAATATAAATAATTTTTTAGTTTTTACAAGTTTTTAAATTTTTAAAAGATTGATTATTTTAAATAGTTGTTTTACAAAAAATTAAAAAATATTATTTTATTCTACCAATATTATTAGATTTCTTATACAATCAAATAAATAATGACATCTATTAATAGGTGGTAGAAATTTGAATTGATTTTTAATAGTAAATCTATTATTTGTGAAATAAGAATTAAAAATTAAATATTATCAAATATAAGAAGTTTTAAATCTTAGTTTTCAATTTTTAATTTAATATTAATTTAAATTATTTCTACATGATAAAATAAATGATTTTTAGTTTTTTTAAATTTCAAAAGTAAGATTATCTTAAATATTTTTTAAAAAAATTAGAAACATCGTTTTATTCCATGAATAGATTTCTTATTCAATCAAATAAATAATGATTTTTTAATTTTTATTTATTTATTTATATGTAAGTGCTACCAATATAGGGGTGAAAACCCTCTATTACTTAGAAAAACATAATATATAGCTATTGGGACTATGCCCCTATTACATAAAAACCATCAGGATTATGGCAAATTATCATGAAAGCAGGCCTTGATCTATGATGTGATAAGCCTTCAGTTTACAGACTATTCCTCCATAGCGCGTGCCTCACAATCCTCTTTGCAGAATTTTTGAAGATTCAACCAGTTAGTCACGTAGTTCCCCATAATTGTTTCCTTTTGTTGAGTCAACCCTATGTTGGAAAGTAAATTTGTCGCTTTATTTGCACTTCCATGTATGTGTGTGATTGTGTACTCGCCAATTTCTAGTAAAATATTTTTAGCAATTTCAATCCAATCCCTTAGTTTTTGTAGACACCTAAAACTTGCACAACTAATTAAATGAATTATTCGCCTATTAATTAAACTAAGGTTTAATTAATATCCCTATTCTTCCAATCAACCTATTAATCAAAATTAAAGATTTGATTAAAATCTTTTTCTTCTAGTCTAACCTATTAATTAAACTAAGGTTTGATTAAGTACCCTTTAGCCATTTAATTGAATAAATCTTATTTATTTAATTAAAACCCCCATTTTCCCTTTTAATTGAATTTACATTTGATTAAAATCTCTTTGCATTTAAATAAATAATTATTATTTGTGAATAGTCCCCCCACTTGCAAAAACCTACAAATGGAAGTTGCACCCCTTTTGGTTAAAATAAATCTTGTTATTTTATCTAAAAATGCCTATTTCCCTCCACTTGCATTCACCTACATTTTCCATTAGCATGCTAATATTCTTCTACAGCCCCTTTAACCCCTCATTAACTATCCTAATTCCTCTAATCATGCCACATCCCTAAATTTGGGGGAGTCACTTCTCCAAATTTGGAAGAAAGTCTTCTAAATGCATTTAAGACTTTACCTTCTTCAACAAGTTAACCTCCAAAGTCGTCAAAGGCATTTAATGCCTCTTACAAGACATCACCCTAGCCCATGATAATTATCCCTTTGGCCATCCCTCAACTTTGCACAAGAGTGTAGCTCTTGGACAATAGCATGCTCCCTTGGATAGTAGCATTATCCAATGATGTCATCCCTTGAGGTTATCCCTAATTCTTACTTAGCATCATCTCAAGCCATCTCAAGGTGACATTTGTCAACTTGGGATTGGATTGAATTCTCCTCATGGATTGATAACTTTCCATCCTAGCCTTTGTTAAGATTGCTCAATCTTGCCCATCCATTTCTCCATTTTTCCTATAAATAGAGCCCCTTTATTCACTCTTAAGGATCCATCATCTTTTGCATCCATATTATAGTTATTATGTTGTAAAGATTATCAAGGAGCTCCAATTGTTCACTCTCAAGCATCTAGGCCATCCTAATTGCATCATAGTTTAGATTATATCATGTTTTAGATTATCATTTATCTTAATTTCATATCAATTCCATAGCATTCTCATATCTTATCTTCATCTTAGCTTAATTACATCACTTAATCTTTCAATTTGGAAATACACCTCCATCTTGTATATCATCTATCATAGTTCTTCATCCATATCATATCAATAGTTTTTCATCTAATCACTCGGATCTTAGTTGCATCCATTTTGATCCTAGATCATTCTTCAATCTCGTTCTTTAGGTTTTCATCTTAAAGATCAAGTGCTCTTCCAATCTTAGAGCCACCTTGAATCTTGAAGATCCTTGGAGATAGAGGAACATGGGACGGTTTTGAGCAATTTGATTTGATGAACATGTTTTCTTCATTTAGATTTCTTGATATAATGTTTCATGGGTGCATTTGATGTTTTCTTGTTGTCTTGCAGGCCTCCAACAAATCAAGTGCACATTTCTAGTGCCCACTGTGGGGTTAGACCCCTAATTTGATCAAAATTTTAACATTTTTGCATAGGTCCAACCCAGATTTTACAGAGAATCTTTGAGCACATACAAAGCTTGTTCCAGCACATTAGTGGTACGAAGTATCACATACATCGACCATTTTAGTGCATATACCTGATCCTGTAGTGCATATGTGCATTGTTTTAGCGCATATGTGAAGTGTTTTAGCACACATGCACTCTGTTTTAGCGCATATGTGACAAAAAAAATTGCACTGTTTTAGCGCATATGTGAAGTACTTTAGCGTATATGTGAAGTGTTTTTGCACATATGTGGACTATTTTAGCACATATGCACTCTTTTCTAGCGCATGTGTGACAAAATAATAATAATAATTTTTATTTTTTTTTTCAAAAAATTGTAACACAATTTAGAATTCTAGGCTCGTCTAGCCCACCTTGGATTTTTCATTTTCACTAACAGGTTTCTTGCAGGATTCTAACAAGTGGTTTGCAGGGTTAAAGGAGGAGTTAATTAGTTCTTTTTGCTGACTTTCTTAAGTTATCCTAAAAAAAACTCATCTTTTTTATTTTTGCAAGATAAAAAGAACATATTATTTTGGTGCTTAAAAGGAACATCACACTTCAATTTTTAGGGTTAAAAATAACCACACTTGCAAAGGATAAAAAGAACCACAAATTCAAATTTCTCATTTTTGCAAGTTAGGATCTCACACTTTATTTGGGCTCTAAAAAGAACAAGACAATCTTTCATTTCTTGCAAAGGTAAAATTCACAATCAATCTTTATTTGCAAGTTAAAAAGAAAAATCAACTTGTCCTTTTTTGCAAAATCGATTTACTTTATAGCAACATACTTTCATTTTGTTGACCAGGATTTCACTTTCCTAGTTAGAAAACAATTGCTATGTGGGACTAAAATAAACACCATGTTTGATTGGAGCAACATCTCCAATTAGTACTTAGAAAACAATTGCTTTGAAAAGGTAAAAAGAACATTGTATGCTTTGTCTTGAGTGGTAGGTATATGCTCTCCCTTTAATTGGGTGACCAAAAATCCAAACCCACTCTTTTCATGCTTTATTTACTTTCAAGCAATTAAAAACTTTAGAGGGCCTACCTTCTTGAATACCTTGAGGGGGCTAGTGAGAAGGGTACAACCCAAGTGGGCAATGACTAAAGCCAAGTTTACCAACCCACTATAATCAAATGTGGAGGCTGATGAAAATCCCCTATGTATTTGATAGCCTTCCCCTAGTATCCTTGAGATGCAAAAAGCCTATGTTCTAAAGGTTGGGAGGCCTCTTAATTGAGTTTATCATTTATTGCTCCGAACAGAACCTTTACTACGAACCATAGAAGTAGAAACTTTGAGCGAAGTCAGTTGCCATACATTGGCAATATCATAGTGAAAGGGTGGGGAAGAATCTGCCCCTAAGATCACTCATCATACATCTCCCAAGATAACAACCCGACTGAGGAGCAATTCAATTTGGGTTAATTTATATAAAAAGGCAAAAAAATGGGTGCCCCTTAGGGGGTGACATGACTGTTTGAGCTGAAGAAGTATTGAGTTGTGGGCTATGATATTGTTGATGACCCTTGAATAAAGAGTCTACTTGGCGTGTCTTATTTGTATCCAAACCAGTGAAAACATCAGGGATTTTAACACATCCTCAAAGAACATACACTAAATGTTTAGTATTAGGATGACCATTGTCATCATGTGTGCTATGTATTCTTGTCACAAATGTTAAAACATCTTACAAAAATATCAATCAACCAACTAAAAAATCAGTTCAAACAAAAAGGAATCATAGAGTGGAGAAGTTTACAAATCCAACAAAGCACCTTTCGAGGTGGTTATTAACTTTTCAACTATCTTTACACAAGATTTTCATCCAATAAGATTAGGGGAGTATCAAACCAAGTGATCAAGAGTTTATCATCCAACTATCTCAACGACAACAATGCCTAGCTAGGTATTCAAGTTAGTCAAATCAAGTTTCCATATCGGGAGAATTTATCCATATCATTTGACATGCTTTGGCATAGGGGCATATCGAAAAAACCCTCTATTCGACTTAGTTATCTTGAGTATCCATCAAGTCAACAACATCAACCTATCCAAACTGAAACTTTGATCACTCATGTGACCATTCCTTGCCGCTTGAAAAAGAAGAATCTTATTCAAAGGAAATGAGTCCTAGCCTAAATCAAGATCAAGATATCATGGCTCTCCAATCTAATCTCATTTTTTTAATCAAGATCCCACCTATTAATAATCTTATGATGATCCCATAATATTTTGGTATTTCATCCACGATGATCCCCTTTTATCTCAAGAGCAGAGTGCCATCCAACATCCACCTCCTAAGAAAGAGCATGATATACCTTCCATCTCCTTCACTAATCTAATTCAAAATCAAGAGAAAAGCACAAACTCAAATGATCCTACTCCAATTCAAGATCAAGATCAAGGAATCCTTTCATCCTCCAAATCCATTTTAGGTCCTTTCATTCCAAATTCAAACTCTTCATCCTCCAAATCAATTTTAGGTCCTTTCATTTCAAAATCAAATTCTTCATCCTCCAAATCCATTTTAGGTCTTTTCATTCCAAAGTCAAACTCTCCATCCATCTTGGGTCCTTACCTCCCTCCATCCACCAATCCATCACCTCAAATGATCCATAAGAAAGATCAACAAAGGCACACATCTTTGAACTTCTTTCAACCCTGTATCTAAACATCTTTCCAAAACTATACTTCCATCATTTCCTTTATCTATTTTGGGTCCTTATGTCCCAAAATTCAATTTTCCTCCATCTCTTCATCACTTCTCAAGTTGTGTACCAACACTCATCTTGAATACATTTCCATCTATCCTTGCACAAATCTTCAAACATTCTATCTATTATCCAACACCTCTTTTTTATCCTTCCATCCTTTTCATTCAATCCTTTGCATAAATTCATCATCTGTGAAATAGGCATTTGTGTCATTTTGTCACATGCTTGCCCATGCTCAAATCTCATGTTCAGTCCTTTTCCTAGATATCTATTCATGAAAACACTTCAGAATCCAAGGTTGTTCCTCTTTAACATTTTCTTTTGGTTGGGATACACACTCAATCCAAAAAAGAATCACTTATCGTATCTTGGTACCGACATCTTTTGATTACTATATCTCATACACTTAATCAATTGCTATAAACTAATGTGATCTCTTAGTCGAAGACATCGCTAGTGAAAAATCAAAAATCTTGCTTCAGCGCCACTATAATCATCAGACCCATATAAGATTCATTACTTACAAGCCAATGCAATCAAAATAAGAAAAGAAAAAGACAATATCAAAAGATCAAAATCATGATCAAGAAAAGAAATTAAAAAAAAAATGATGAAATATCAAAATGCTTGGCTATAGGAACTTGAGAGTAACTCCATTGGGGCTATGGACGTCTAGCTGGCAATGGAGCAATATTTATGATATTGTAGTGATAACCTCATCAAAGCTATGGACGCTTACTCACAGCGAGGCTCTATCCAGGATGCTTTTGAAGTCAGGGTAACTCATGTAGCTGACCACATTCGATTATGAAGATTACAATGATCATATGAGACAGAATGAACCTGTAATACCCTAAAATTGGTCATCTAAACCATGGGCCCCTAATTTCGACAACATCATCAAGGTCCTAACCAAAGGCAATTTAATCAAATTTGAGCACACAATTAATTAATTCATTAATCATCAAATATTACATGGCAAGTGAATTATTCTATATTAATTAAATATTTATTTAATTAATTAAATCATTCCAAGAAAATCATTTTAATCAATTATCCTATTTAATTTATTAAATATCCTTGCATATTTAATTAATTAATAAATTTGCCATTTAATCATAAAAAAGGAATTATTTTTTTACAAAAGAGGAATCAATATGCAAAGCAAGAGTTAAATTGAAAATAAAAAAAAATGAATTGAATTGAAAGAGAAATCAAACTTGAGATATTATTTCTTCTAAATTGAGAACTTGAAATCAAAAAAGCAATTAAAAGGAATTTAATCATTCTCTAAAATTGAAACTCAAAGCTTTTTGAGAAAAGAAGTTCAGTTGCATTGAAAAGACTCTTTTCTTGAATAAATAAATAAAAATCCTATTTTTATCTCAAGTGCATGGAATTAATTGAATTCTTATCTCTAATGCAAACTCAAACTTATAATCTGAATGCATTTCAATTAAACTATAATTGGAATTTATCTCAAGGTTAAATGAATCTAATTTCTCAATTATTTCAATTATCCTAAATTGTGCTTTTTCTTGATCTCTCTTGTGATTCTCTATAAATTCAGCCTTCATCTCTCATCCAAAACACCCTGGAGATTTATTGTTTTTATGCAGTTTTTGCTCTGGAGTCATTGAATATATTGTGCTTGCTTTTTGAGATTATTGCATCTTAGTTTAGTTTTTTTTCATATTGCTTGAATCTTTCATCCATTTTAGCTTAATACCATGCTCATATATATTAAATCCTTCGTTTTGGTGTAGTGTAGTCACTGGTATTGCTTATACAAATCTGAGAGCAATCTTATACTCGCATCTTTTAGAAGGCAATTGGTTGATTTGTTATGGTTTTATTATTCATGCTTATATTTGTCTAACCATACATGTAATGACTTAATTGAAGTGTTGTGTCTTGCAGCTTACAGATTTATTTTACTTTTTCACACACACATTTCTGGCACCCACCGTGGAGCAGAAGACTACTTTTTTTTCGGCCTCCAAGACTAACTTTTTTATTTTTTTTATTTTTCAGGTTTTTTTTTTTCTGGATTTTTGTCTGTACAGTTTTGCGAATTATTGTACGACATATCTCACATGCCCAAATGACAAACTGCATCTATCGTACGATCCTGTACGAATTATCGTACGAGTCGATGAGAATTGTCGTACGAAATTTTGTATTTTTGGTTAAAAAGCATATTTCATTCTTTAGGCTCTTTATTCAATTTTGATTATACTGACGTTGACCTTGGCTTGTTATCTGTTTGTTTGAGAAATTTTTACAGCCTAATCAATTTTTGCAGAACGCTTGTCGAAGAATATGCTTGTTGCAAAAAGACAATATGACTACTTATTCGTTGTCTTTGCAGGTTGCTTGAGGAGAATCGACCAAACATCGTGTATTCTTTAAATTCATTTTTAGGCACCTAACTTGCTATTTGGTTAAAGAACAAATCTGTATTTTGTGTTTTAAGAAAATTCTAAGAGGTAGGAGAGTATTCTCTTGTCTTTATAGACAATCAGAAATCCAGACCCTTGAGGCATTTTCTTTAAGTTTGAGATTTGTATATCTTTAGCGGGCTTTCCCTCTTGAGGAGCTAATAACTCTATAGCCATTATGATTGGTGAGAGGGGAATGACCCAAGTGGGAATGACTAAACGGCAAGTACTCCAACCCACTATAAAATAAATGTAATTTGATGAAAATCAAGCCAACGGTAATGCTCGGGAATAGCTCTCCTATGTACCTTTGGGTATATTAAACCTTGGTTTTCAAGGCTGGGAGACCTCTTAATTGAGCTTATACCTCAACGTGTCAAAAGGATCCCTTACTAGTTCCAATTTAAAATTAGAAGCTACCCGATTCACCTCCAAAAGGGGGGATAATCTTTGTGCAAGAGAGATAGTAACTCTCCCAAGATACTTATCATTTCGTGCCCCCATTAGTATTTGGAGTCAGCTAATACCACATTGATAATTCATTGCGTGAGACTCAACAACTGTATTTTGATTAGCTATTGGATGTGTACTTGAGTCTACAAGAAAAGGTTTTCTTCTCTCACCAATTTCCATAGGGTTTGCATGTTGTGATTGGAGTTATTATTCATATTAAGTGTTTTTTGTGGTTTCATCCCTAAAACTAAAACTGGAATACCAGAACTAGAGAAAACAAGAAACAACTCAGTGATCAAAACACTATCCGTATCACAAACTAGTGTACCTTAGCTGTCAAAAACTCAATCCGCCTCAAAAATGGTCATACTTAGTCATTGAAAACTCAGAATTTAGTCTCTGTCCAGTGAACAGTCGTACGAGTCTTCTGATTTATCGTCCTACTACATATCTTCTGTCGTATGAAATTTCATCAAGTCTAACAGTTTGTCGTCTGAGCCTTAGTTTTGTGTCGTACGAAACCTAATAAAATGTCATTTGAGCCTACATCTTGTGTCATACGATAAATTATTGCATTGATCAATTTGTCGTTTCAGACTTACCCATCTATCATACGATCATAGGCAGCAACTTGTACGAAATACTATTTTCATTGTCCTGAAGCTATTAAACTATCGTTTGGTCCTATAAAACCTATCGTACGAATCTCAAATTTTGTCAGTCTAGAACAATCAAACTTGTCTAAAACAATCTACAGCCTAATGCATGAACAATTAATCTGCCATCAAAGATATACATATAAGCAACTAGATCAACATGATTCACCGCTTGATAGAAAACAACATAGCATCACATGAAGAAGACATCACACATGACACACATATTTTTCACATGGAAACCCAATTGGGAAAAACCACGGTGGGGATGAATACCCACAAGCTTGTTTTTGAACTCTTTAGAATTCTACTTTGTTAGGAGCCTTGTCCGGTTAAAGACTGATACAATAGGTTATGTTAGGAACCGATCCTGTTAGGGATCAACCGGTTAAGGGATGGCTAGAATACCTGATTAAGGGTTAAACCCTGTTAAAGGTTACCTTGTTAGAGGATTTCAAGAACTCAATGGTTTTGAGTCACCTTGTTAAAGGATTTACAGCAAGCCAGTTAAAGCTACCCTGTTAAGGGATTTTCCAACTGTTGAGGTGGTTAGAGATCAACAGGTATTACAATGATCTGGTAACAGCACTCAATGCCAATGCAGCTCTGCTTAAGCTCCTCTTCACCTTCTGCACTTACACTCTACAGGTATGACTTCTCTCCTCTGCTCTGGCAAGAATCACGTATCTCTTCTCTTGGATACACACACACAACTTTTGCCAACAACCTCAGAAAGAATCACAACATTGACCTTATAGGAAAATAGACAGGTTGCTAGCATAAACCCTAAACCCTAAACCTATTAGGTTAAGGAATTCAAATGGTTCAATCTTGACCATTGAGCACACTGCATTAAAATGCAACAGTCTTGATCCAATCTCAAGACATTCTCCATCGTTCGTTTTCCACCAATTTCATGGCGGCTGATAACCCATCACACGTTATCACCGTTTACAGACTTCACACATTCTCGAGGTAGATAAGAACAATCTCCTTCATGCAAGATCCTTCACACATACAAGGCTTACATGACAACATGATCTGTTCTTGGTTATCATGCTAACTCATCACACAAAGTCATCTGTTGAGCCACACAGGCTTGAAGCACTTCAACCGGAAACCCTGACATTGAGACTACCAACCGGTAGTCATACAACACTTCCATGTGCTAGTTCCCATAACCATATGTCGGTTCACCTTGAACAAACACACCGCTTCACTTTGGCACAAGTGCCGGTTCATAGTGTTACACCAGTTCTCTTCTCTTCATCATATTGACATCAATGACAACACACAATGGCAAGGGACAGTCCTTTTCATATCAAAACAATCCATTATGTAGAGGATCCTGATAGTAATAAACCTTCATCATCAGGTATGCCAATTTTTTTATCAACCTTTATCTCCTACCATACCTGAAATAAGACAAGAAAAATAGGCCGCTAAAGACAATACCCATGACAACCTCAATATTCATAATACCGACAATGATTCCTCACCAAATGAATATGAAGGCTCTAAACCTATAGAAAGGGATATACAGAGACGTCAAGAGGATAAAGATTTCCAAAAAATGATGAAAGTTATCATGGCTAGAGACAAAGAAGACTATTTTCTAGAACTAGAAAAACAAGGTGCTAAACTTCCTGCTGGTTATAATGTTCAGACTCGTCACAAAAAAGGAAGAATCACCTCTAATAATGGTACGTAGACAATTACAAGCCTTAAGGACTGAGATCACAGAACTGAAAAACAAGGATAAATCCCCAAAACAATATTCTCTAGATACAATATGCCCATTTTCGTTTGACGAAAACCTAAACATGCCTTCATTTCCTTCACGAGTTGAGATCCCAAAATTTGACAAATATGATGGTACCTCAGATCCTCAAGATCATGTTAGAGAATTTTGTGCCTCATGTATGGATTTCATGTATGAACAAACATATCTCATGCATCTTTTCCCGAGGAGTTTAGGAGGTCAAGCCATGGAATGGTTCTCAAGTCTACCTATGGGGATCAAAACTTTACAGGAATTAATTCAATTGTTCCTACAACAATACTCTTATAAAATTCGTCAACTTGTCACTATGATTGAACTTTGCAATACCAGATAGAAAATAGGAGAACCCTTTCTCACTTTCCTCCAATGATGGAGAAATGTGTTCTCTAGATACTCACATCCTATTCCAGATTCTGAGAAAATGGATATATTCATCAACAACTTAGTCTCTGAACTGAAATATAGTATCTAGATGCAAGTACACCCATAATTCAATAAAATGGTAGATAATTCTCTTTGGATGGAAGATGTACTTATAAAGAAAGGTGATATCTCACTTTGGAAAGAAACACAACCAGGATCTAGTTCCAAAGAAAAGAACAAATATTGAAAATATGGCAAAGACAATAACAAAAATATTGCTAATGATGGAGTAGTAGACACTGTTAAAACAATCTCAAAGCCTACGCTATTTAACTTGGCTAGTGGCACACAAGCACTAAAAGCGGCTGAAACTGTAGCAGAAAACCCTCCAAAGAAAACAAAAGAGTGGTTCAAAGAGAAACCTTGGCTTTCCAAACCTAAACGTGACTTTACTCTTCTCGAAGAATCATATGAATCTGCTTTCAAAACTTTATTGGCAAACGATCTGATAACTTTACCAGACAATTCTAGGCCATATGATCCCAAAGTTAAACCAAAATGGTGGAGAGAAAAGAAATACTGTGACTGCCATCGAAACAAAGGTCATAACACAAACAATTGCATGAAGCTCAAACATGAGATTCAAGATCTCATTGACGCCGGTAAAATTATTGTCAGAAACCATACGACAAATGCTGATCACAAAGCTTATAAGGACCCTTTACATGTTTACGAACAAGGTGATTCCTCAAAGACAAAAGGAGGTGCCAAAATAAATTACACTTACACCAACAATGACAACGTGATCAACATGATTGAGTCTTCCCAACCTAAATATTGCAATGTGATTATAATCAAAGACAAACAACATAAATCACAACATGCAAATGCTATGACCCATTCTCAAAAGAGAGTTACTCTCCAAGGAGCTAGTTCTTCAACTCCGGCTCAAACAACATCAAACTTACCAACCTCGTCAAACAAACAAAAAGATACAACCTTTGATAAATTTAAATAGATAGTTTCATCACCATCTCTTGGATATAGCATTGTTGAACAACTGAAAAGAACGAATGCTCAAATTTCCATCTTTGAATTGCTCAAAATCTCTTTTGCACATAAAGAGATGTTGGACAAAGCATTGCTCACAACTAATGTCCCAAAAGATCTAGATATCAATTGGTTTCAATCTATGGTGAGTCATTTGACTTCACCTTACTATCTGACCTTCTCTGAAGAGGATGACAACTCGCTGAGTCACCCACATAACTAGCCATTGTACATTGAAGCTATGATCCACAAACACTGAGTTAAACATGTTTTGATAGATGGAGGTGCAAGGTTGAACATTTGTACTAAGCAAGCACCGGATTCATGAAATGAAGGTAGTTCCATCTACATACCATCAATGCATAAAATCTCCCCATAATGGAGATGAAGTTAGTATTCTTGCTGATACAAATCTTCCCTATAATGCATTGACAAAAGGTGATGATACCTTTATGCCTCATAATAGAGAAGCCTCTACAAATGAAAGTCCAGAAGCTCTGATGAAGGACTTAGAAAAGAAATTGAAGATTACAAATACTGACATAGATGGCTACAAGATAGAACCAATACTTTCATTAGTCTCTCTCCCTCCATCACCAAAACAGTTGGGCAAACTGTCAAAGGCTATGAAGACACATAATTCAAATCCGAATATCATATATGATGGTCTTTTTGTACATTCTTCTACTTCCCTGGCAGATGAAATAGAAGAGGATGTTGTTCTTAAGTGGCTTTTCAAGGAAGATAGTGAAAACAAAGAAATAAGACATTGTGAGATTTCCCCAACACAGTATGGTCCTGGCTACAAAATGATTCAACGCATGGGATATTCAGGTACTGGTCCCCTAGGAAAACATCAAGAGGGTATTATTGAACTGATTTAGCTGCAAACAAAATCTACAAATGATAAGGCTGGGATGGGATACAATCCAAAAAATACATCAGACCAAAAACATGCTTCTAAGTCTAAGTTGAAGAAAAGGATATCGCTTTCAACATCACAGGAAGTCAACACTCAACAATCTCAAGTAGAGTGTGGAAAAGAAAAAGAGGAACTAGCAATCAAGAGAGAAGAAATAGTCAGTACTCAGGTTCCAATGGTGTCAGCTACAACAATACAAGGAGTTGAAATTCTAGAAGATATGAGAGACGAAATAAAAAGAATCAGAGAATTGTTTGCACCATTGAAAGTTCCAGTCACATACACTGGTAGAGAACAAGTAGAAGATTTAGAGATTGACTCAAATGAGTATGAATGGGGTCCAGATCACCTCTTCGATATATCCAATACAGAAACTCTAGAAGAGTCTACTGGTATCATAGATGAAGCTCAAGAGATGATACGCTTAAAACTACAAACATAGATAGAAGAAATCAAATTAAAAAGACAAGCAGATTATGAACAAAAGTTGAAAGAAGGAAAGACACAAGAAAATTATTTACCTACTATGTACCCCTCTAATAAGACAGAACAAATCAGGTATGGGACTACACAAGAATAATTGGAAGCTACAGAATAAGAACCTGTCATTAGTCCAGAAGAAATTGAATGGAGTAGAAGACAAAAACTCACAAAACCATCAAGGTTATGTCAACAAGTATGTCAGATACAAATGATAAATGAGCCAAATCTTGAAGGAACTTGTAGCATTAAAGATGTAGGTGTTGATACTGTACATACATTCACTCAAACACTCAAAGAAGACTCAGAAACTTCATCCGATGACTCCAACAACAGTACTATTGATGATAATATCTACTCAACATCAAACTCTAAATCATCTGATGTAAATGATGAGAATCTGTCTACTGATCTTGCTATGATTGAACCATGCTATGTAGTCCTTTTTGGCATAGAGAACGATGTTATATGTAGGTCTATTGGATTAGGTCAACTAAATATTAACGTACACTTTAATAATCATGTTCTAACTCTTCCTGGTCTTGAGACATTTATGCAAGGTAGTCTTCTAGAACTCAACTTTTTGATTCGCAGTGGTGATTATAATATCGTGAACTCCCTTGAGCCTGTCAACACTCTATCCTTGGTATATCTTGAATTAATTGACTGTAGTCTACAAGACCAACCCATGAATGTGCCTACTTTTGCCAATGACTATATGCTAGCCTATCACCTCAATGTAGTTGAACCCATGGACTCTTCCACCAACGAACAGAGTGAAAATATGACTGAAACAAATATCAAGTATCTTAGTTGCAAAAATAAAAAAAATAAAAAAGATTTGATGGCAAAAACTAGATTGTGGCGGTGTTAGAATCTGAAAAAGAGAAAATAAAGGATGTACCTAAGGGTGAAAACCTCTTTGAGGCGCCTGAAGGTGAGATATTTGATATACTGCCAAGTCATTTTCAAGAAAGGTCTTATATATTGATTGAGCCAACTCAGCCAGTGAACATTGGGAGTCAAGAGATACCACACATCATTCACTTAGCTCAATTACTATCAGCAGAAGAATTGAAAGATTTCACTCATCTCTTTTCAGAAAACAAGATCAATTTTGCATGGATGTACTTTGATATGTTGGGCCTGGATCCTGATCTTATCATGCACCATCTTTCTATCACACTAGGAGTTAGACCGGTCAATCAAAAACTCCATAAGATGCACCCTCACATGGCACTGCTAGTTAAGGCTGAGCTAGAAAAACTGCTAAAAGATGGATTTATCAGAGCTATAGACTATTCTAAATGGATTTCAAACATAGTACCCATATCAAAGGCAAAAAAATCTTTAGGGTTTGCATAGACTTCAGGGATCTGAACAAAGCATGTCCGAAGGATGACTTTCCATTGTCAAACATTGATATGACAGTCGATATGACTGTTGGGTACATGAGATGTACTCACTAATGGATGAATTCTCCCACTATAATCAGATCAAAATATCTCTTGGGGATCAAGAAAAGACATCTTTCACCTGTGCATGGGGAACCTTTTGTTGGAATGTCATGCCATTTGGGCTAAAGAATGCATGAGCAACCTACCAAAGAGCAGTAACTACTATCTTTCATGACATGATGCATAAAAACATGGAAGACTATGTTGATGACACTTTAATGAAGACTATGAAGAGATCCACACATATTCAAGAGCTAAGCCTTATACTAGATAGAATGGGAAAATTCAAACTCTGGCTAAATCCAAAATAGAGTGCATTCAGAGTGACATCAGGGAAATTACTTTGCTACATCATTTCAAAGAAGGGAATCGAGGTTGATCCTGATAAGATCCAAGCTATAATGGAAATGCCACCTCTGAAGAACATCAATCAAATGAGAAGCTTACAAGGACATCTCCAATCAATCAGATGCTTTATTTCTCAGCTAGCAAACAAAGCTCAACCTTTCACAAAAGTATTAAGGAAAGGAGTAATCTACAACTAGGATCAAGAATGTGAACAACACTTTCAGCAAATCAAAGAATACCTATCTAATCCACCAATATTGATGCCACCAATTTAGGGTAAACCATTGATTTTATATATATCAGAAACTGATTCATCACTGGGGGCACTTCTAGCACAACAGGATGAAAATAAAAAAGAGAGAGCTATATATTACATCAACAGAACATTGGTGTCTTATGAAATGGACTATATGTAGACACCTAAAAATGTCTCATTGATCATGTACTAATTATTCCTCTAATTGATTAAATAATCTTTATTATTTAATTAATTTAATTAATCTTATTCTTCTAATTCCATATTTCCTCATAATCTTACTAATTATTCTATTTCTTATTCTTTCATCATTTAATCATTTTAATCATTTTCTAAATATTAATTAAATATTTATTATTTAATTAATTATGATTAATTCCCCAATTTAAATAATCTTTATTATTTAAATAAATTAATTTTCAATTTCTATCTCTAATCATCTAATCATTCAACCCTCTTCTAAATATTAATTAAAAATTTATCATTTAATTAATTGTGATTTAATCCTTTAAATTAAATAATCTTTATTATTTAATTAAATTCCATTTCTAAATAATTAAATAGTTTCTTTAAATTATTTAATTAGCTAATTAATTCTTCAATTCCAAATCCCCAAATTCTAATTTCATATTCTTCTAATTTCTTCCAAATTCAAATACATGTGCATGATTTCAAAAACCAAATTGAAAATCAAAGTCAAGTTCTAAATATATTCAAATGCTAAATTGAATTAATAAATTCAATTATTTGAATTAAAATCTCATGCAAAGATTAAATTAATAATCTAAATCTAAATGCAAGCACATGCTAAATTAATTATTTCAATCAATTAATTAATTAAATCATTTATCTCTCCAATCTCTATTTCCATCTTTCAGTTAGCTTTTTCTAAATTAAGCTTTCTTTGTCATCCTCTTTATTTCCTCGAATCATTCTTTTTCTTCCCTCAATCAGTTGACTCAATTAATCTATTCAATCTATTGAGTTTCACTCCTACAATCAGTAGTTCAACTATCAATTTTTATTTGAGCTCACCTAAGTTCACACCTCTTGATCAATCTGTTCCACCTTTCAATCAATCTCATCCAATTTTCTATAAATTGAGCAACCAATCTCCATTTTCAACAATCACGAACTTTGAATCTTTGTGTCACTTGTAGGTTACCAACACAATATCTAAGAGCTTGTAGCGTCCTAAAATTGTGACACTTGCAATTTCGACTGCATTTTGGTCTTCACGATGGCGACGCAACACGCAACCTGAATGGAGACCCCGAAACCTGTTTTTGACACTGAAAACTGCATTTTCTTGCACCCTGGTCTGAACCTCCTTTGCACCCTGTTGTCCCGGGAGGTGGGACCAGAGCGCCCAGCGCCCTGGTCCCCCAGGACCATGGCGCCCAGCGCCCTGGTCCCTGGGTCCTATTTTGGGCCCGGTCTCTTTTGGACTTCGGGTCTTTATGTTTGCAAATTGGAAAATTAACTTTCCTGGTCGGCCTAAGGTCAGGAAAATCAGTCTATTAACCCTAATTGACAAGTATATAAACTACATTTTCCTCTCTCATTTGGGTAGATGAAAAAAAAGGCGAAAGCAAGATTCAAACATTCAAGCATTCCTTCTAAGTCTCCATTCAAGGCTAAGTGTTGCATTCAAGACAAGGATTCAACCATTGAAGAGGAGATCACTTACTACATACTACATGGTACATACTACATACAACAAACAACAACATCTATACCTTCGCACATAAGGATACAAACATCCTTACAACAAGGTATTAGTACTTGTTTTACATTACAGACATTTACATTTACAGCAATTTCTCATTTCTTGGTTAATTCCAAAACCGGGGTTTGACCTAAAGGCAAACCCCTAATCCCTAACCCCCCAATCGTCTTCGCTTTTCTGTGTGTAGGTTGCAGGTACGCGGCTGAAATTGAAGATCTGGAATCCTTGTGCAGAGACGAACGGATCCCCCTTCGTTTCGCGGATTTTTCGGAGGACCGTGGCGCCGGGCGCCATCGTCCTGACAACTTTTGCTCAAATTTGCAAGACAGCGCCGTATCGACATTTTACTGCTAATTCCAGGTCCGCAGCTTCATCCTATATCCCTATCTCAGTTTATAAGCGAATCTTTGTCACTTTCTATGCATTCCTAGCTTAATTCTTCTATCAACATTCTTTACAAAAGAGGGTAGCTTTGCTTTCTTAACCCTTGAAACTCATTTAGCATCCAATCTTGCATTGTGTGGGATTGGATCTTGTGGGTTTCAACCCCTCTTTTGAATGTAAAGTATCTCCCTTAAGTGAAAACCATCAACCCTAGGAACCTCCCTTCTCTCTCCTCGGAGTTGGAAGAGGGGAGAGCAACTAAGGTTCGATCGCGATTTTCTGCTTTACATTTTGGTGAACCCGACGTGAACATCCTTTCTAATTATTCATGATTAGATCTGAAAATTGGATTCCTTGATTGCATTTCCATGTTTGACCTTTTGCAAAATTTTAGAGGTTAATTGCATAAAAACCCTAAAATTTTCTTTTTAGTAATTGAACTTGTGAAATATTCAATTGTTAATGCTTGCTTCAGATCTGCCCTTCTATTACAAATTATCAATTCATGTTTGTGCTTTAATTTTGAAAATTAAGTGGTTAAGTGTCAAAACCCTAATTTTTGAAACCTTCTTGATTCAACCTTTGTCTGACAATTTCACTGATCAAAACATCTCCAAATCAGCTGTAACTTTGGATTCCGCAATAAAATCACAATATCTTTCATCCCTGAAAATTTGGAAAAAAGTTGCGAGGACCGTGTGCACTCCGAGCGCCATCGTCCCTGACATTTTTTTCGAAATTTCGGGAGCTAGATCTTACTGTATTTTTCTGCTAAAATCCAGAATTTTGGCCGATTTTATCAATTATAACACCTTCAAAATTACAGTCAAAGTTGGTCTTGTGATTGCTTGGTTTAGGGCTTCTAATCATTCAAAAATCATTGGAATTGAAATTCTGTGTCACAATTATGTTCTTACTGTCCTAAATCTGAAAAGTGTGTTTGCATTCATTCGAAATTTTAGTGCTTTATTCAAATTCTTGCAATTTGTGACTTTTGAAATTAAGTGCTTAATTACAACAACTTTAATTTCCGCTTTCAAAATTGAATTTTGCGTGAAATTGAGTCAATTTTTAAATTTCAAAACTTGCATTACTTTTGACATTCCCTCTAAAATCATAAAATTCAAAATTTCAGTTTCCCTCTCTTTTTCAAAATTCAAATTTTGCATTTTTCGACAATCTTGGTAGGGTTCAATTTTGAGATTGCAACTTTAATTTGGCCTATCTACAGATCGTAAAATCACTCAATTTTTTCAGATTAGCTCTAAAATCATCATAACTTTCATCCCTGCAAATTTCAAAAAAAGTTGTAAGGACCGTGTGCACTCCGAGCGCCACGGTCCCGGACATTTTTTTCGAAATTTTGGGAGACTGTCGTGATTGCATTTAATAGCTTAAATCTAGAAGATTGGCTGATTTTACTGAAAATTGCTACCTCTAAATTCAAAATCTTCTCTCCCTCTCTAGTGCATGAGTTTTACAACAATAAGCCCTACTTACACTATTCCCGTTAGACGAAGCCGTAGAATTAAGTCTTTCCGAGGTTTAACTACCGAGGAGATGGAACCTAATTTGAATAGCCTTTTTAACGAGGACATGGGTAATTCCTCTAATCCTCCTAATGATGAAGAAGCTCTCCATGAGGTTTCTGTAGAACAACTTTCAAAATTGGATAACCAATTTGACGATTTTCGACAATGGATGTCTCAAGAATACCCCGATAGTCAAGCTCTTCCTTTAATTGAGGGTCTAAAACATATGCTTCAAAGTGATAAGAATGGAATTGATATTTTGTGTGGTATTTTACACATTGTGGATTTGAATGTGATGCCTATGAAGAGTTGTGCCGAATCTTTAGGTTATACACAACCTCCCACTCAAGCCAATCATTCTATTCCTTTGACAACTTCTATTGCTAGCATACCTACCTTTACATCAAACATAATGGCTACTCCTATACAAGACATTCCTCCTATGATCACTAGTCATGGGGGCAATCCTTCTTCTTCAATTAATCCTCTTCCTTCATTCAATCCAACTTCTTCATTCATTCCTTCAATGAGTGTTCCTATTATATCTCCACAAATGAACATGACGCAAGGGGGCAATTCATTCAACCATTCCATTCCTCCTTGTAGTGTTCCTCCTTTCCAATCCTCTCCTATGACTAACTATCATAGTGTCCTGCCACCTTACTCTTTACCTTCTTTCAATAACATAACACCTCCATCTCAATCTAACACATCTAATATGAATTCTTCGACTGAAGCGACCATTAACAATCTTGCACAAACTGTCTCTTCTTTACAACAACAAATTACCTCTATGAATCAATCTAAGTTTAGTGTGCCCACATTTGATGTTGCGAGCCCACTTTCTCTTGACATTGTTCGAGCTATCCCTCCTAAACATGTTGAAATCCCGCATTTGGAACTTTATAATGGTAAAGGTGATCCTCTAACACATGTTAAGACTTTTCAAACAATATGTACCGATTTTGCTTATGACCAAAGGTTGCTTGCAAAACTGTTTACTAGAACATTAAGAGACAAAGCCCTGCAATGGTATTGCTCGTTGCCTTCTTATTCTATTACTTCTTTTGAACAACTTGCAAATGCTTTTATTCAACAATTTCAAAACAATATAAGTCCTAAAGTTACTTTGATTGATTTAATGCATTGTAAACAAGGTGTTAAAGAAAAAGTGACTGATTTCATTGGTAGATATAAGCATTTGTATGCTCAAATTTCTTTTCCAGTGCCTGACAATGATATTCAAAGAATCTTTATTTCTAATTTACAAAAAGATATTCGAGACAAACTTCTGTTTTCTGAGTTTACTTCTTTCCAACAGTTGTGTGCAACTCTTCACAATTATCAACTGACTGTGAGTCAAATGGAACAATCACATCCTATGGCTCCGAGTGATAAGGGTGATAGCAGTCAACAACCATTTGGGAAGTTTAAACCGAACAAAGATTCCATCAAATTCAATGAAAACATCATCAACAACAATGTGAATGCAGCATCAGGTGTGCCTCCTATTTCTAAGTTTTTCAAGAAAGAAAGAAAGTATACTCCTTTGAATGAATCATTGCATAGTATTATGAATAAGTTATTGGAACAAAATGTGCTTACTCTTCCTCCTATAAGGCAAATTGATCCTGCAAAGATAAATTCACCTTATTTTGATAACAAAGCTTTTTCTCAATTTCATCGTCAACCTGGGCATGATACTGAAAAATGTTTTTCTTTAAAGGGTAAAATTCAAGATTTGATTGATAATAATACTATCTCTGTTTCTGGAGTGAATGATAAAGGCAATACATCTATAGCTCCTCCTAACCAAAGTCTTCAGATTTTTACTGATCCATTACCTTCTCATACCTCTAATGTGATTGAGACTAATGATTCCTCTTTTTCATTTGATGGTCTTGTGTCTATGACTCCGAATGTGATTAACTTTGTAGAGCAGCAAGAAAACCCTAAAGAACCTTCCATCACATTTGATTCTAGTGAAACTATCAGGGCACCCGATGGTCCTTTATACATAGTTGCAAAAGTCAAGAATACACCTTGCCGTGGAGTGCTTATTGATTCTTCGTGCATGGTTAATGTTATTACTAAAGAATTTATTTTTACTTTGCAATTGAATCAAGTGATCTATGACAAAACAGATGTGATTGTGAAATTATTTGATGTATTTTCTTCTCCTGCAATTGGTTCTATTACATTACCTATTGAGGTCCATAACAAATCCCTTGATGTAAACTTTGCTATTATTCCTTCATCCGAACAATTTCGTGTGAAGCTTGGCTATCCTTGGCTATCTTCCATGAAAGCTATTGCTTCTCCTATACATAAGTGTTTGAAATTTCCCCATAATGGTGAAGTTGTTACTGTCAATCATAGTCTCTTTAAACCTGCTGAAAGAACTTCTAGTGTTCCTATTGATTATTTTTGGCCTAAACAATTCCAATCTCTTCCTTCGCGAAGTGATCATCTTTTCAAATCTTATCAAAAGTGGAAAATAGATATGATCTTATCTCTAAGTGAACCTAGAACACCTAAACTTGATATTCCTATCGTTCTTGAGAAGGAAGTTCTTCCTTTGAAAGATAAAACTAATGTCTTTCCTTAAGAAGATTCCCAACCCATCCCTATGGATGTGACTATGTCTATGCCGAATAAATCTTCTAAAAGTAGACCTATACCTCCTTGTCATGATGGACTTGGTCTTCTTCCTAAACCAAAAATTCCTCCTTTATATGGAGCAGTTCCTCCTCCTTCCTTCTATAGAGAGAAGAGACCTTCCTCTTCTATTATCCAGCCTAAGAGACCACAACCTAAACACCCAAGTGATAAGGATGAGAACATTCCTCCTCCTCAATCTTCTCCACTTCCTACTAAGACTAGACGAAATCGTTCTGCACGTGAACGCCGATGAAAGCATCGTCTTAGAGCTCAAGCAGCTACTTCTCAAACTTTACAATCCCCAAAGACACCTTCAACAAGCATTATTCCATTTTCTCCAAAATCTCCTAAACATAAGATGCATGATGGTCTTGATCCTGTGCGAGTTAAAAATCCTATTTTTATAAATCTTGATGATGATATAGATGAAAATTTTATTCATGATGAAAATGTTACTTCTCTTGCTTCTGATAGTGAATATGAACTTGTTGATATTGATAACCATTTATCTAATGAATTTTCTAAAGCACTTATCCTAGCTCCTAGACAAGAACAACGTGGCTTGGAACATGAACATAGCCCTTGTTTAGATCTTGTGATAGCTCCATCTGCTGTGTTGGATGTTCCTCCTCTAGTGTGTTCCCTGCCTTCCTGAAACATTGATCAGCAAGATCGGGGGGTAGATGACGTGCTAGACTAGTTTCATTAGCATAGCAGATTCTCACCTCCTCTCTTTTGTTACTTCTTCTATATGTTATTCTCATTCTTCTATTTGTTGTCCTTAGTGTTGTCTACTTGAGGACGATGCAAAGCATTGAGATCTCTTTTGGTCTCTCTCATGTTGACTCAAAAGACGCATGTGTTCCCTTCTTCTAGGTGACCTTCCTTGATTGGGGAATGAAGAACAATTATGCATACATACATATGATATATATACATGACTTATCATACAGCATACTGACCCCGAGGAAAGCGAAGTCACCTTGTGCTTTGTGTTTTGTGTCTATTATCCTTGGGTTTATCTCACACTTGGGGGCTAAATCTTTGTGATAACGTGCTCCTTTCCTTTCTCATTTCTTATGTGTATCACTACGTTAAAACAATCACCCCCATTGAGGCATGTGCGATTGCTTTAACGTAGGGGGGCATACACCCCGTCTATCCCTTCAAGATACTTGAAAATTTCTTGGCGAACTTAGCTTTGCCTTGAAAATTTTTGGTATTTTTCTTGCATGACTCATAGTGAGGGAACCTTACTACTGACAGTCATGGTTCTCCCTCGTGATCTTCCCTTTTACTTTGTCAATCGAAGTCGTAAGATCCTTAGTCCACTGGGGGCTTGGTGTGTCTTGCCTCCTTGACGTGGTGAAAGTCTTTCAATGTTGTTTCCTTGTACTTTACCGGAAGTATGAGCATACATACTCCCGCTAAAGTGGGGGCTAAATGTAGCATCCTAAAATTGCGACACTTGCAATTTCGACTGCATTTTGGTCTTCACGATGGCGACGCAACACGCAACCTGAATGGAGACCCCGAAACCTGTTTTTGACACTGAAAACTGCATTTTCTTGCACCCTGGTCTGAACCTCCTTTGCACCCTGCTGTCCCGGGAGGTGGGACCAGAGCGCCCAGCGCCCTGGTCCTTCAGGACCAAGGCACCCTGGTCCCCCAGGACCATGGCTCCCAGCGCCCTGGTCCCTGGGTCCTATTTTGGGCCCGATCTCTTTTGGACTTCGGGTCTTTATGTTTGCAAATTGGAAAATTAACTTTCCTGGTCGGCCTAAGGTCAGGAAAATCAGTCTATTAACCCTAATTGACAAGTATATAAACTACATTTTCCTCTCTCATTTGGGTAGATGAAAAAAAAGGCGAAAGCAAGATTCAAACATTCAAGCATTCAAGCATTCAAGCATTCAAGCATTCAAGCATTCAAGCATTCAAGCATTCCTTCTAAGTCTCCATTCAAGGCTAAGTGTTGCATTCAATACAAGGATTCAACCATTGAAGAGGAGATCACTTACTACATACTACATGCTACATACTACATACAACAAACAACAACATCTATACCTTGGCACATAAGGATACAAACATCCTTACAACAAGGTATTAGTACTTGTTTTACATTACAGACATTTACATTTACAGCAATTTCTCATTTCTTGGTTAATTCCAAAACCGGGGTTTGACCTAAAGGCAAACCCCTAATCCCTAACCCCCCAATCGTCTTCACTTTTCTGTGTGTAGGTTGCAGGTACGCGGCTGAAATTGAAGATCTGGAATCCTTGTGCAGAGACGAACGGATCCCCCTTCATTTCGCGGATTTTTCAGAGGACCGTGGCGCCGGGCGCCATCGTCCTGACAACTTTTGCTCAAATTTGCAGGACAGCGCCGTATCGACATTTTACTACTAATTCCAGGTCCGCAGCTTCATCCTATATCCCTATCTCAGTTTATAAGCGAATCTTTGTCACTTTCTATGCATTCCTAGCTTAATTCTTCTATCAACATTCTTTACAAAAGAGGGTAGCTTTGCTTTCTTAACCCTTGAAACTCATTTAGCATCCAATCTTGCATTGTGTGGGATTGGATCTTGTGGGTTTCAACCCCTCTTTTGAATGTAAAGTATCTCCCTTAAGTGAAAACCATCAACCCTAGGAACCTCCCTTCTCTCTCCTCGGAGTTGGAAGAGGGGAGAGCAACTAGGGTTCGATCACGATTTTCCGCTTTATAGAGCCATCATACCATGAAGAGGAGAAGAGAAATAGAAGTTCTACGCAGTCATGGAATAGGGAGTTTTTTATTTGATTTGATGATTTATAATTCCTATTTCTTAATTGCGTTATTTCATTGTATTGTTTGTTAAATTCTGATTAGGATAGGGATTCATGATTTCCCTTGTTTCTAATTGATTGCTTTGTTAATAGAAGATGAATTTTGCATCCCACATTTTGGTGAACCCGACGTGAACTAACAATAATTTAACCTTTTTTGTGTTATTTGTGATTTTTTGCAGATTGTGTGGATTTTTCATTTTTTTTTGTAGGTTGCATGAATTTCGAGAAAAGATATTTCCATCACGCAATCGAACTTACATCATCACGCAATCGCATAGACAGAATTACACGTTCGACCCTTTGGGGTCACGCATTCATTCTGACAGGGTCACGCAATCGCCCTGTCCAGATCATGCAATCACCCTTTCTGGATCACGCATTCACAGGAAGCTTTGTTGTTTAATTTTTTCTTCCATCTGTTATCTGTTCTGTTTAATTCTATCTTAAAATTGGTTAATCTGGGATCAAATTGCTTTTTATTCCATGATTTGATTAACACTGTTTATGGCAAGAAAAGTTCAGTTCAAGATTTCAGGTGCAAGAAGGACGAAACAACAAAGGAGAGAAGCCAAACGATATCAAAAATTTCTCGAGGCAGAAAAATTGATACAGGATTCGGAAGAACAATTGGCCTTAGAAGATATAATAGCCTAGTTCTTTCTTATATAGTTAAATACGATCTAATCAATATTGAATGGATGATGAGGGATTTGGCTAGGGCTTCACAATTGGTTTCGCAGGTTCCTGATCGGGTTTAGTTTTTCTTTTTTTCTTTTTTTAACTTTTTAACTTTTTTTGTTGTCTGCATTCTATCATGCAATCGACCTGTTAGTGCTACGCAATCGATCAGATACCGTCACGCATTCAGTCTATCAAATTTATGCATTTGGTCTGTCTAATTTACGCATTCGGTTTGTAAGTATCACGCAATCGCTCAGGTAGTATTACGCAATCACCTCTATCAAGTTTTGAGTTTCTATTTTTTGTTGGTTTAATTTTACTACTAATCTTCTGTTTACAGCCTGTGGCGGATTTGCAGAGAGGATTAGATTAGTAGTTTTGCATGCACACTTCACACTTCAATTTTTAGTGCTTAAAATCAACAACAGTTAAAATGGACATGCATGGATAACCTCACACTTCAATTTTTTAGTGCTTAAAATCAACAACAGTTAAAAAGGACATGCATGGATAATCTCACACTTTGTTGTTGGTGTTTAAAATGAACATGGGCTAAAATTGACATGCATGTATCTTACACCTGGTTTTTGGTGCTTAAAAATCAACAAATGGTTAAAATTGGCATGTATGCCTTCATACTTGGATTTGGTGTTTAAAATTGACATGCACATGTGGATCTAACACCTAAATCTGGGCTATAAAATGAACGTGAATTAGGCTACATTAGATTAAATCATTTTCTTTTTTTTAAGGTAAAGAACTTTTCATTGTGTTTGGGGTGGACCTACTGTTGCACTAACTGACTTTTTACCCGCCATCAGGCTCTGGGGAGAAAGAAGGAAGGTGACAACGACATCCAAATTTTCTTTTGTTCTACATAGTGAGGGGTATCTTTGACTGGGGATTTCATCACCCCAGAGAGGTACTTCGAATTGGGATGCGTTGGGGATATCATCTCTCCCACTATACTCTTGAGTAGGTTTTTTGAGCCGCTATATAAATATACTGGTCAGGAGGCTAGAGTGTTGAGTGAATTCGATGTATGTGGGGGCCTTCCCTGCATCGATAAGCTCAACTAAAGCCTTAAGTGGCTTTCTCTAAGAATCTGTCATTGGATTGGGACCCCTCAAAACCTAATACTAAGAACCAATTTAGTTGCCAAAAATCCTACATTCAGTGGTTTCGGGAGTGCGGTTCGTACCCCATAGATACCCTTCATGTACCTTACACTATGATACAAGAATCCCTCGGCTAAAAGATCCTCAGATCTTCAAGGTAAGAGAGACTGGCATGCCCAAGAAGTGTGTGCCATGGAGTGGAGTCAGTGCTGCTAGACTCTCTATCTATTCATTTTGTCTCGGTATTTCATACGGGCCTCACTGAATGGTGTCCACTATCCAGCCTAAGATTGTATTTTGTGCTTTTTTTATGTATCATTGTGCTAGACTAGTATTGAGTCAGTCCCTTGGGCTATTTCAGGCCCTATCCCATGTATCTCCAAATTTTCCATGATTGTATGAAAATTGAGTCAGTTAGCTATACATACCTACCAGCAATTGTTCTTAGATTTGGAAAACTACAAAACATTGTCCTACACATGAAGTTACAGAAAACAAAGTCCATTTTGAAACTAATTCTCAAAAGTCCTTACATACTTGTGACCCTAGGCAGTCTTTTACACAGTCTTTTACATAGTCTTTTGCATAGTCCTAATTACGTCCTCATTATCGTCCTACATCTTTTGCATAGTCCCACTTACATCCTCATTATCGTCCTAAGTCTTTTTCATTATCATCCATAGTAGGTGCATAGTCCTACATTATCATATGCATCTTCATCTAGATCGCATATATGTCTAAGTCCATTGTCAGTTATAGGTTCATAGAATGTGCCTTCATGGGTCTCCTAGGTGATGGTTTGCTCCCCTTCGAGCAACCTAGTCTAGTTCCAAAGGGTGGTCAATGAGAAATCATTGATGGTCTAGCTAACTTAGGTTGGGATTTAAGAAGAAGCGCACCTCAATATATAGGAGTCATACATGAGATAAACATTGAGTCTAGGATTTATCGTATAGTTGATAGAGAGATTGAGGTTGAACAACTTTGTCAACAAATGGAAAGACTTGCATTAGAGAAATCTAGAAATGCTAAAAAGATCTCACATCAAAATCCTCAATAGAGTCTAGTATAGTCGTGCATACCTCATATTTACATCTATTGTCTAGTGTAAGGTCGTCGTCTTGCATAGAACCACCCTCATATAAGCAATTTTAGATGCCCATCACAAGGTCCCAGAAAGCGAAAGGAATAATGGACCCGAATAACACATAGTCTATAAACCCTACTTGGAACATGGACATGTCAACAAGTCAACACTCAAGTACACAAACAATGTCCACCATAAATGAATTACAACAACATTTGACAAAAGAAGAAATTGAGTCCGCATAGCAAGACCCACATGTCCTCATGATCCTAGGTGCACTTATACATAGTGATAGGGACAAGTATCTTTCGTTGTTAATACAAAATGGGGCAAAAATACCTAAGGATTTTGATGTCACAAAGATTTTACCACTAGGAAAAACTTTAGGTCAAGATAATAGTCAAACACCACCCTTGACACAAATACAAGCAACGACCTCCAGTTTTCCTCAAAACATACCTATCCAAACTAATGTCAACACAAATGCAAACTTTCAAACAAGTGTGTCATCCTCAGTGATCAATGCTAGTATACCATCATAGAGCATACCAATAATATCAAGTGTCTCAGCACCTATTCAAACACAGGCAACAAGTGCAACCTAACCTCCAGTTTCTTATTCCATGGGATCCACACATAGTTATCAAAATTCAAATCTAGGTCTTGCCAATACAATAAGTACAACTCAACCAAACATGGGTTCGCAGATCACCTATTTCATAGTACCTAGTGGAACGCACAACACATAAGGTTATAATCTTGGTACCTTCCAACAACCTCCTAGTTATACAACCATGAATCCTTTTGTGGGACATACACAAACACAAGGTATACCTTTGACACAAACAGATATTCTGACACAACAAATATAAAGTTTGCAACAACAAATGACAACCATGCAAACTGGTAATGATAAAAAGAGCTACACAATGCAGGACCTATGTCCTTATCCATCGATCACACATTATAAATGCCACCTTTCCCACAACATTTTGAAACACCCAAATTTGATAGATATCGAGGGAAGGGTGATCCTAGAGATCATATCAAAGAATTTTTTACTACACGTATAGAAGTTGCCTCAGAAGATACTTATCTAATGAGACTATTTCCTAAAAGTCTGGGAGGTCCAGCTTTAGAGTGGTTTTCACATTTACCACCAACCATCACATCATGGGGAGAATTAGCTAAACAATTTATTGAAAACTTCTCGCACAACATTGACACCCCGGTTACTTCGATGGACTTATGTGCCGCTAAACAATATGAGAATGAAACATTTGCATCCTTCATACAACAATGGAGGGCTCTCTATAGGAGGTGCAAGACATTTATCCCGAAAATAGAGCAAGTGGATATGTTTACTAAAAATTTGATTTCTAAGATTAAATATCCGATACAAATGCAATGTCTAGCCACATTCAAACAAATCACAGAAAAGGCTCTCAAATGTGAGAAGGGATTAGTAGAACAAGGTCTTATTAAGTATGGCAACACCAACAACAATTACAAATCTAAGTCTTTTTAAGGATCCTTTTGTTAAGCATGACAAGGGAAATGCTACCACATCAGGTACCCAAGACAATACAGCTAACTACACAAAGGTCTCATATGACTACACTATTCATGCCATTAGCTTAGGAGATACAACAAACAATGATTCACAAGAAACATCTGATCAAGAGGACCAATATCAAGACACTCATAGAGATGATAACCAAGTTTGCATGATATCTGAAGCACCAAAGTACGATGATGATACAAATCTTTGTCTCAGAGACTAGGGACATGATCAACCATCTCACTCAAGTTGGTTTGAAGATGAACTCATAGAACATATTATGGATGTCAAACATACACATCAAGACTATGAAGAGGGATTTAACATAAATCTTGATAAAACAACCTATGATACAAATGATACAATTGCTACAATCACAATTACTCCCAGAGATAGAGATTGTGCAGTGGTTACTCGCAAATCAAAGGTAACTTTACAAGGGATACCACAAAATCAACCACCAGCAGTAGGGACTTACAATGTATTTGAGAAACTTAAGAAAACTCTGACACATATATCATTATTCAAACTATTGCGTATTTCACCCAATCATCGAGCTATACTGGACAAAGCACTTCGAGATTTAGTAGTGGACAAAGATATAGATGAACATGCCTTCCAGTCTATGGTAGGAAATCTGACACAAGGCACACGTATTGCATTCATAGAACAAGATATTCCTAGTGATAAATTGCTTCATAATGACCCACTACATCTTGAAGCTTACTTTCATAAGAAAAGAATCAGAAGAGTACTCATAGATGGGGGAGCTGGTCTCAACATTTGTACTTTAAAGCTAGTCAAAGCACTGGGATATTCTGAACTTCACATTGATTCTTCCAAAAGGATAAATATCAAGGCTTAGGATGATGAAGAATGTCCATCTAAACACATTGTAACATTACTTGTACAAGTATGACCAATAACAACAGAGGTCACTTTTCAAGTCTTGGATAGAGAGCTAGGATATAACATGTTATTGGGCCGCCCATGGATTCACACCACGCAAGCAGTACCATCCACATTTCATTAGTGTGTCAAATTCCCATACAATGGTATTGAAATCACCATAAAGGGTGATCCAAATCCATTCCAACATTGCAATTATCTAAAAGACAGTGTCAATAATCAGGTACCTATCAATTAGGCCGCTTCTCTCACTACACAGTTGGAAACATTAACGATCAAGGAAATAAAAAAAGATATGCCTACAACATCCTCGTTACAAATAAAGGATATGGGTTATGGAGAGTACTCTATTCCAAATACTTTAAGTGGGAAACAATTGTCCTTTGGGAAACCTCACACTACAGTGCAAAAGTGAGACAAAGGAAAAGAAATTGTCAAATACACAGATTCATGCTCTTTCATTAGATGGGGTGACTTACAGGAAGAATCCCTGAACGAAGATGTTAACCACTGGATATATAGAGAAGAAGATCATATGACAATACCCAAAATACACAGATCAATATGGAAATGGATTCAAAATACTCCAAAGACATGGATATGATGGTGCCATAGGCCTTGGGTTACAGAAACAAAGAAGACTAGAACCTGTTGTTCCTGATGATAATCCAAGGAATCAAGGATTGGGATACAAGCATGTACAACATATTACCAAAGCAAGACAGCGTACTCTTGATATACTAAATCGACCAAGCAAAACAATAGATTACATATCACACAGGAATTTGTCCACACAGGCGCTTCCATCTTCATCTCAAACGAGTAATCAGGTACCTACATCACCAAGTACAGAATCAGATGGGGAAGACATGAGACAACTCTTGAAAGAACCCACCACTAAGTTACAAAATGATGCAGTTATTGAAACAATAGTACAGGCTAATGTGACAACAGATGCAGGATTACCCCCACCACCTGAATCCCACCCATGGTTATTGTCACTACTTCTACCACAAGAAGCAACTCAGGCTCAACCTAACAAAATAGATGAAGAAAGATTGCAAAGGCTTATACCAGGCTTAAGAAGGGTCACTAATGTGCAAAGAAGACCAATCAATCTACAACAGAATCAAGGATAGGAACAAGAAGAAATAAGTGATGATAACTCATATGATGAAACATATATTGAAAGTGAGACAGACTCTCATGATTACAAATTCTTATCACTCCATGATTATAGCCCACTAGAAAGTGTAATATTAAGGAATCAAATAAGGCTTATAAAAGATGAAGATACACAAAGCCAGTCAAACAATCAAGTCTTCATGTTATCCGAGTCTACTAAAGAAGGGACTAATTATTTACCCCTAGTACATTCACACTTGATTGATTGGGGGCAAGAAGGAAAACCAATGCTGGATTGGTTTGAAAATGATGAAGCAATTTCAGAATTTTGAGAAGTCAAAGAGAAATTTCCGCAAGGTGATCATAAAGCAAGGTTTGCTATAAACCTGAATAGAATGACATACTTTGGAGAAGAACATAATTCTCCAATAGAAGATAAGGATCAAACCACCCATAATGATAAAAGTGATTTGGGTAATCTTCCTATGGAAAGAGAAAGTTCAGCATTACTTACAGAGGAAACAAAAGAAGTAAACATAGCAGAAGGGGAGGTTGTACATAACATCCATCTGGCAAAATCACTGAGCAAAGAAGAAAAAGACATATTCATTCATTTTTTCAAGCAATGACCTATCAACTTTGCATGGTCCTATTCAGACATGTCGGGCTTAGACTCTGAATTGGTGTTGCATCACTTACAATTGATACCAAAAGTTAAACATTACAAGCAAAAATTGAGAAAAATGCATCCAAGTATCGCATTACTATTTAAAATAGAACTACAAAAGTTGTTGGATGTAGGTTTTATTAGACCTATTGACTATGCGGAATGGATATCCAACCTGGTACCTGTGACTAAGCCCATGGGAGGCATAAGAATCTATACTGATTTTCAAGATCTAAATAAAGCTTGTCCAAAGGATGACTACCCACTACCCAATATCGACATGATAGTTGACCTAACAGCTGGAAATGAGATGCTATCCTTAATGGATGGTTTTTCAGGATACAACCAAATTAAAATTGCCCCAGAAGATCAACATAAAATGGCCTTCACATGCCCATGGGGAACATACTACTGGAATGTGATGCCATTTGGTCTTAAAAATGCCGGAGCAACATACCAAAGAGCCATGACAATGTTGTTTCATGACATGATCCATAACATAATGGAAGATTACATGGATGACATATTGGCTAAATCACAAATGAGAGAAAGTCACCTTGTAGTTTTTACACAGATATTTGATCGGTTGGAATAGTATAATGTCAGATTAAACCCGAAGAAATGTGTGTTTGGCGTAACAACAGGTAAACTGTTAGGGTTTATAGTATCAAATAGAGGAATTGAAATAGACCTTGCCAAGGTCGAGGCAATCATTGATATGCAACCTCCATCAACACTTAAATAGCTTAGAGGGTTACAAGGAAGATTGCAATCCATAAGGAGATTCATAGCACAGTTGGCAGATAAGTGTCACCCATTCCAGCATTTACTCAGGAAAGACAGAACAATGTCGGGAAGCTTTCCAAGCTCTAAAAGATTATCTTTTGAACACACCAGTGTTAATATCTCCTACTCTAGGACAACCTCTATTGTTATACATATCAGCAATGAACTCAGCTCTAGGAGCTCTATTGGCACAACATGACAAAAATGGAAAAAAAAGAGCCATTTATTATATAAGTAGGACTCTGATCGGCTATGATCTTAAGTATACCCCCATAAAGTAAGCATTCTTAATAGTAATCTTTGCATCACAAAATCTTAGACATTACATGTTGAGTCATAAGGTACAACTCATTGCACGCTTTGACCCACTCAAGTATCTATTGAGCAGAGCAACATTGACCAGGCAATTGGCTAAGTGGGTTATGATCTTGAGCGAGTTTGATATAGAATACATAGACAAAAAATGCATCAAAGGACAAATCATAGCAGATCAATTAGCAGAGGCTCCTATATAGGACAGTCATCCGTTGCTGATAGACTGTCCAGATGAATCCATGTTTTCATTAACTGCCTCAGTAATGTGGAAGTTATACTTTAATAAGTTATATATAAGCAATGGATCTAGAGCAGGTATTCTCTTCATTACTCCTCAAGGGGATGTTATACCCAGGTCCTTTAGGATCAATTTCCCATGCACCAACAATATGGCTAAATTTGAAGCTCTCCTCATAGGGCTTCGTACAGTTGTACAATGGAAAATACAAGAGTTACAGGTCTATGGTGATTCGCAGTTGATTGTAAACTAGGTCAATAATGATTACAACACGAAGGATGACAAACTCATGCCTTATAAGAAGTTGGTTGAAGATTACAAGGAGCACTTCAACAAAATTACCTTCGAACAAATCCCAAGAATACAAAACAATGCAGTAGATGCAATGGCAATCATAGGATCTCTTCTGAACATGCCTGCTAATGAAACTCAGTTTGAGTTTATCATAGAACAGTTAATGCTACCTGCATATGAGACTCCCCTATAAGATAATGTATGTACAATTGTGGGTCCAAAATCACCTTGGTACAATGAAATATATACATATTTACACACCCAATACATGTCACTGGATCTGTCCAGAAATCAAAAGAAGACCTTTATTCATCAGGCATCTAGATACACCATTATAGCTGATACTTTGTATAGAAAGGGTTTCGATGGAACTCTTCTCCGATGTCTGGATGATAATGAAGGACACCTTTCTTTAAAATAAGTCCATGATGGAATCTATGGGGCTTACCAAAGTGGTCCGCCATTGTCAAAGAAATTGCTGAGAATAAGGTATTACTGGCCAACAATGGAAAAAGATGCTTACAAGTATGTATAGAAGTGTAAACAATGCCAAATGCATGGAGACCTTATTCATGCACCAGCACAAGATCTTCAACCCATCACATCATCGTGGCCATTTTCACAATGGGGATTAGATCTAGTGGGTAAAATCAACCCTACTTCTTCTAATGGGCACAAGTTTATCTTGACAGCCACTGAATACTTTACTAAGTGGGTTGAGGTGATTCCTTTAACATACACCACTGGAAAGTAGATAGCAAAATTCATGCTCAACTACATTGTATGTAGATACGGAATTCCAATGTGCTTTGTTACAGATAACGGGCGTCCATTTAAAAACCAGGAAGTGAAAGAGTTGTGTGACAAATTCCACATACAACACAGATTTTCCATGCCATACTATCCACAAAGTAATGGGAAAGCAGAGGCTACAAATAAAACAATATTGAAAATTCTTAAGAAAGTAGTCACTAACACAGGACAGGACTGGCATCTCCAATTAAATCCCACTCTTTGGGCCTATAGAATAGGAGTACGCACACCTACAGGAGCAACACCATGTTCCTTGGTCTATGAGACAGAAGCGATACTCCCCATTGAAATAGAAATACCATCTCTAAGAGTCTCCTTACAGAACATCATATCAGAGGAAGACTACAAGGTAGCAAGGTTACAAGAACTCGAAACCCTTGATGAAAAAAGACAAACAAAATTTAACCATCTACAAGGATATCAAAATAGACTGAGACAAAGTTATAATAAATGGGTCCGCCCATGAACTTTTCGAGTGGGAGATCTAGTACTTAAAGAGAATAAAAGGAACCTAGCTGAACAAGAAAGGCCAGAGAAATTTGAACCTAACTGGCTAGGTCCTTTCACTATAACAAGGGTCATAGGCAATGGAGCCTATAATTTGGCTACCATGGAGGGAGATCCAATCTTTGACCCTATGAACAACATGCACCTTAAGCGATGTTATACCTAAGCGATGTTTAGTTTAGGTTTTATTTTCCACATTGCATATCATATCATTTAAAACACAACATTGCATGTAGTTTCTTTTTTAGATGCATCGCATTCTTGAACTTTCCACATTTTCATATAGAAGCATCAATAAAACAAGGCAACTGTTCGAGTTTATCATTTGTTTGCATCTAAGGAAAACAAGGGTCATTTCCTTTCTTAGATATTCAAACATGAAGTCTTTGAGGTTCTAAGGTTATTCATTCTCAACATTACCCTGTGACGACGCTTTACTTATGGTTGGGTGGTGATTTCACTATTTGAGACTTGTTAACCTAAAGTCTATCAATTGCTATATCTCACATATTAATAAGATCTCTAATTCATTCTAGACACCTAGTTGATCATATGACTAGTGAAAAATCTAAAATTCTACTTCAGCGCCGCTGTAATTGTCACACCCAAATAGGTTTCATTACTTACAAGTCAAGGCAAGAAAATAAAAAGGAAAAGCCAAATATCCATCTAAAGGCAAAAAGAGAAATGATATATAACTGAAATATCATGTATACAAAATGCGATAAAAAGCTTGACTATGGGAACATGCAAGTAACTCCATCAGGGCTATGAATGCCTACTGGCAATGGAGCACTATTTGTGAAATTACAGTCTATAACCTCGTCGGAGCTCTCAAGGCTTGTTGGTAGCGAGGCTCTATTTGGGATGCTTTTGAAGTTAGAAAAATCATGTAGCTAGTCATATAGGATACTAAGGATCTTTAGTGACAACAAGAGCGGGAATCAACGCATCTACACACACATGGGCAAAAGAAGATCAAAGTTTCAAGAACCAATGGGGAATTTTTCCGCATCTCCATTTGTAAATCCTAGTCACTAAGGGTGTTGAGATGAATGTTCTGAAGGGCCTTAGAGATTGATTGACCACTTATCTATGAGATGTTTTGCACCTCCATTTCTATTGGTGTATTACCAATGCAAAAACAAAGACAGTCAACCTTGTTCAAATAGGAAATGCATCTTCATACGGCATATTGCATTCACATAGGTCATGTCCAAAATTCATTTGTCTCCATATACATTATGCTGATCATCATGTCATACAGGTCTGCACACTGGGGGCATAACTGAAAAAATCCTAAAAATCATATAAAGTCCTGAAAAAATCCTAAAAAGCAGATAAAGTCCTGAAAAAATCCTAAAAAATAGATAAAGTCCTGAAAAAATCCTAAAAATCATATAACGTCCTTCAAAAATATCCAAAAAATAGTGAAAAACTCAAAATCCAAAAAAAAAAAAAAAATCAAAAACCACAAAATCCAAAAACATTGAAAAATCTAAAAATACCAAAAACATTCAAATACGATCCTGAAAAAATAAACCAAAAACATTCAAATATCGATCTACATAATCCAAAAACATCGAAAAAGCTCTTGGAAAAGAACTAAAAATCGAAAATCAATCAATCAGAAAAACTTGCAATAAAATGTCTTGTGAGAAAAAAATACCCTAGCAGATATCCAACAAACACTTTGCACGAAGTTAACAAAGGATATGACTATCTAGTCAAACATCTGCAATCAACTGATCAAACTGTCTTATCAATCATATCATATCCATATCAACATGATCATTATCTTGTCTTAAATAGAAGAGGATACACTTGAACTTAGACAGGTTAGTCTTAAACGGGGTCCGCAACTTTCTGAGATCAGACATTATCAACCATCACATTAAACAACTGAGAATGAGGGCACAAGGTCAGTATAGCTACTGAATTTTGTTCGGGTCAGTCTTTATCTTTTTATCATTTGGTGATAGATATTGTTCCTATGCTACTCAAGGATGTCCACAAGTGACTAGAGGAGCTATGATGGGCATTATCTTTTTCTTTGTTTGCTGTTTGTGGTGTGAACTGCTGAAATTCTAGGGAAATTGCTCTAGTGGGTGTCTGTGATAAGAGCCTTCACATCAAGGTGAAATCGCCAGACATACCTCGACCCCTAACGCAATTCCTTGAATGGAGGGTTCACTCCTTGTCTGCTACATGTTTGTTTCTTCAATGAGATATCTTTACATCTTGGTTCCTTATACCCTGATGTGCTAAAGCTTCATTGTTCAATAATAAGGCTCAGTGATGAATATATATTGACACAATAAAATATGTGACACAAGTTCGTTATCCATTCAATTTCATTCTTATTCTCATCTCAATTGCTTGTTGATAGTTTGTTGATTTCTCATCTTTTGTCTAAATCTCATTCTTTCTATCATCAATTTTTCTCTCTATCAATCTGACTAACATTTCTTCAATTTATATCTGAGTTAAAATTGGTTCCACCATTATCATACAAAAAACATTCATCATTATAGAGTTCATTTGCATTCATTATAGAGTTCATTTGCATTTCATCAATATAGTGTTCATTTACATTTCATCATTATAGAGTTCATTTACATTCATTCTAGAGTCATTTGCATTCATTTAGATTTCATTTACATCATTACTACATACATGTACTACCATTGCATTTAGAATCATATAGAATTAAAATAGATATGCATCATAAAACTCATAACATCATATAAAACATACATAGATCATTACCAAAACCCGCATGCCATATATATATAACTCAAAAATGATAATCTGTGTGAATACAATAAATAAGCCCGAAGGCTCAAATAACATGATCAACCAAAACCGCCTCTGTCAGCAGGTGGATCCTGTCCACTAGATCCTGCCCCAGGATGTCGAGGTGTTCCCATAACACTAGCACCGCTAGTCTGTCGTGAAGTAGATCTAATCGATCTCCTCCCCATGTATGCACTAAAGCTAGGCTCTCTCTGACCCTCAAGGACGGCTCTCTCATATGTCTGCCGATAATAAATAGACTCCTGCGCAACAGTGAAATACCTATCTGCCTGGTCGTGCGCATCTGTACCTTCTCTAAAAAGTTGATAAAAGGCATCCATAGTAATCTGACATCTCTGTACTGCCTCATCTCTCTTCCTCTCGAGATGATCTCTCTCAACCTCAAGGGCACCATAATCTGCATGGTATGTCTCTCGCTCGATAACTCATCTGGCGACCTCATCCTCCAAACTCTAAACCCGCGCTCTGTGAGTCTCTAGCTCATCATCAACCTATCCTCTCCCATCCACAGCACTAGGCACATCCTCCAGCTTCGGCATATCCTCATCATCACCCCCATCCTCACTACTCAATGAATCAGAAAAATCATCGCTATCCTCACTGCTAATAGACTCGGTGTCCCCACTAATGTCTACATCCTCATCTCCATCATCTCCCCCATCTCCTCATCATCACCTCCATCCACGTTGCTCGATGAATCAGAAGAATCATCGATTGATAACTCAATGATGAATGAATAGTACCAAACTGTTACTCAGAGGGGGGGTGAATCAGTATAGACAAAAACACACTCTTAAATCAGTTTGTCAACAGACACTGTGCATTGACAGACAAACAGTAACACCAGTCCTTAAACAGAGTACAACCGGCAAAACCCAGAATAACTGAGACAAGCATAAACTGGTTGACACTTATCTTCTCATACAATCTAACACTTCATTTCCATTTCACCCTAATGCATGAACAAGTAATCTACCATCAAAGATATACGTATAAGAAACTAGATCAACATGATTCACCACTTGACAAAAAACAACATAGCATCACATGAAGAAGACATCGCACATGACACACATATTTTTCACGTGAAAACCCAACTCGGAAAAACCACGGTGGGGATGAATACCCACAACCTTGTTTTTGAACTCTTTAGAACTCTGCTCTATTAGGAGCCTTGTCTGGTTAAAGACTGATACAATAGATTCTGTTAGGAACCGATCCTATTAGGGATCACTCGGTTAAGGGATAGCTAGAATACCCGATTAAGGGTTAAACCCTGTTTAAGGTTACCTTGTTAGAGGATTTCAAGAACTCAATGGTTTTGATTCACCCTGTTAAAGGATTTACAACAAGCTGGTTAAAGCTACCCTGTTAAGGGATTTTCCAACGGTTGAGGTGGTTAGAGATCAACAGGTATTACAATGATCTGGTAACAACACTCAATGCCAATGTAGATCCGCTTAAGCTCCTCTTCACCTTCTACACTTACACTCTGCAGGTATCACTTCTCTCCTCTGGTCTGGCAAGAATCATGTATCTCTTCTCTTGGATACACACACAACTTTTGCCAACAACCTCAAAAAGAATCACAACATCGACCTTATAGGAAAACAGATAGGTCGGTAGCATAAACCCTAAACCCTAAACCTGTTAGGTTAAGGAATTAAAACGGTTCAATCCTGACTGTTGAGCACACTCCATTAAAATGAAATAGTCTTGATCCAATCTCAAGACATTCTCCATCGTTCATTTTCCACCAATTTAATGGTGGCTAATAACCCATCATACGTTATCACTATTTACAGACTTTGCACATTCCCGAGGTAGATAGGAACAATCTCCTTCATGAAAGATCCTTCATGCACACAAGGCTTACGTGGCAACATGATCTATTCTTCATTATCATGCTAACTCATCACACAAAGTCAGCGGTTGAGCCACACAAGCTTGAAGCACTTCACCTAAAACCCTTAAGTTGAGACTACCAACCAGTAGTCATACAACGCTTCCATGTGCCAGTTCCCATAACCATATGTTGGTTCACCTTGAACAAACACACTGCTTCACTTTGGCACAAATGTCGGTTCATAGTGTTACACCGGTTCTCTTCTCTTCATCATATTGACATTAATGACAATACACAATGTCATTATGTCTTCATATCGGTTCACTTAATGCCAACAATCTCCCTCTTTGGCATTGATGGCAATATGCAAAGATATCTCTCTGCTTCACATCTTCTCCCCCAATTTCTGCAGATATCTTCTCCCCCTTTGACAACAATGCCAAAGTGGAGGCACAAGCTGCCGTGTTCCATTATGCTACTCCCCCTAAGGAGTAGCATCCTTCAACACATCAATCCAAAAAAAAAATTGACTATGCAATACCTGACTGAAGTGGAGCATATGCCTTTAGTTTACCACCTGAAGGGGCAACACCCCTAGTTCACCTCTTAAGTACATAAATGTAGCCTTTGGGAGAGGCTTGGTGAATATGTCTGCTAACTGCTCCTTATTCGAAACATGTTCCAGTGCAATCTCTTTGTTCTGAACCTTTTCCCTCAAGAAATGATACTTAAGCTCAAACTGCTTGGTTCTAGAATGTAAAACTGGATTCTTGGAGATGTTAATTGCACTAGTATTGTCACAAAATGTACTTACCGGTTCAGATACAGGAACTTTGAAGCCATTTAACACATGCTTCATCCAAATTGTCTGAGTGCAGTTCATGAAAGCTACAACATACTCTGCTTCTGCTGTAGACTGAGAGATACAACTCTGCTTCTTACTCATCCATGAGACCAGTCTACCACTAAGAAAGAATGCACCACCGGTTGTGCTTTTCTGGTCATCTACATTACCTGCTCAATCAACATTTGTGTATACTTTCAAGTTGAAATCCTTGCTATATGGATACCACAATCAATAATCAACAGTTCCCTTCAGATACCTAAGAATCCGCTTGACTGCAACCAAGTGGGATTCTCTTGGGCTTTTCTGGAACCTTGTAGTAATGCCAACTGCATGTGCAATATCTGGTCTGCTATGCACTACATAATGCAACTTACCAATCATTGATCAGTATTCCTTCTCATCAACCAATGCTGAGTCATCCTCTTTGGATAGTTTACAACTAGTCACCATCGGTGTACCAACTGGTTTGCTCTCTTCCATGCCAAAGGTCTTCAACACCTCTTTGACATACTTGGACTGAGTGATAAAGATTCCATCTTTCATCTGCTGGATCTGCAGTCCAATGAAGAACTTAATCTCCCCTATGAGTGACATCTCAAACTCTTTCTTCATCTCATCTGCAAACTCATGACTCATCTTGTCATCTCCACCAAAGATAATTTCATCAACAAATACCTCACAAATCAGGATCTAAACTCCTTCAGACTTCAAGTAGATATTGCTATCTTCGCTTGTTCTCTCAAATCCAATCTTTATAAGATGGGAATTCAGGCATTCATACCATGCTCTAGGTGCCTACTTTAGACCATATAAGGCTTTATGTAGCCTACATACCATGTCACTGTCTTCAGATAGGGAAAACCCATCTTGTTGCTCTATATACACCTCCTCTTCAAGTACACCATTTAGGAATGCAGATTTTACATCCATTTGATATACTTTGAAACCTTTAAAAGCTGCATATGCAAGAAGCATACAAACTCCTTCCAATCTGGCTACAGGAGCAAAGGTTTCTCCATAGTCTTCTCCTTCTTCTTGGGCATATCCTTTGCACACCAATCTGGCTTTGCTCCTAATCACTGTGCCATCCTCATTTAGCTTATTTCTAAAAACCCATTTGGTACCAATGACATTTTTATGCTCTGGTCTGGGTACCAGAGACCATGTACCATTTTTCTCTATCTGGTCAAGTTCCTCTTCCATTGCCTTGATCCAGTATTCATCTTTATGTGCCTCTTTGAATGATTTAGGCTCAAATTCAGAGATCATACATGAGTTTTCTCTGACCTTTCTTCTTGTAAGGATTCCTGCATCCTTATCTCCTACGATCTACGTAGGATCATGATTCAGCCTAACATACCGAGGAATGGTCTTGATAGATTCCTCTTGCTTTTCTTCTTCATCCTCATCTCCATCAGTATCAGCATCTACATTTACCAGTGTAGGAACACTGTTACTGGTACTCGGTTGACTGACAACCGGTTCCCAGAAGGTTACAACCGGTTCATTTACCGCTTGCTCACTACCGGTTTCCTTTGTTTTCTCAGAGGTTTCATCAACTCTTACATTGATGCTTTCCATGATTCTCTGAGTCCTATTATTAAAACACTTGAGAGCTTTGCTCTTGGTGGAATACCCTAGGAATATTCCCTCATCACATTTCGCATCAAATTTTCTCTGGTGTTCACTCCTCTTGATGTAACATTTGCTACCAAACACTCTAAAGTAGCTAACCACAGGTGTCTTACCGGTCCAATACTCATAAGGAGTTTTATCCTTACCTTTCTTGATGAGTACCTGATTCATTGTGTAGACTGCAGTGCTCACCACTTCTCTCCAAAAGGTGTGGGCTACCTTTCCTTGAATCAACATAGTTCTAGCTACTTCAACCACAGTTCAGTTATTCCTCTCTGCTAGGCCATTTGACTGTGGATTTCGGGGGGCAGATAGTTGCCTCTTGATTCCATGTTCTTCACAGTACTTGTTGAATTCATCGGAAGCAAATTCCCCTCCTTGATCAGTTCTCAGGCACTTGATCCTTTTACCACTTTCCTTCTCCACTAATGCTCTAAAAGCTTTGAACTTTACAAAAGCTTCAGACTTATCTTTCAAGAATGTGACCCACATCATTCTTGAGTAGTCATCAGTGAGAATCATGAAGTACCTATCACCATGCACACTCCTAGTTTTCATAGGACCACACAAATCAGTATGCACACGATCAAGCAAATTGTCAGTAGTGAAAGATTTACCTTTAAAGGTTGAGGAAGACATTTTCCCCAATTGACACTCTCTGCACAAGGTATTATCCGGTTTGCTTAGCACCGACAGCCCTCTAACTTCCTTGATCTTACTAGCCTTCACAATGTTATCAAAGTTTACATGGCAGAGTCTCCTATGCCATATCTAGCTATCATCAAATTTAGCCATAAGACATGTACTTATATTTGCATTCAGCTGAAATAGGTTACCTTTGGTCTTCATGTTGGTGGCCACCAATTCACCATTCTTTCCTTTGATTCTGCACACTCCATTCTTGAATTCCAGAGTGAGACCACTGTCATTCAGCTGGGCAACACTCAGAAGGTTGTGTCTGAGACCATCAACCCAATACACATTGTCAGCACTACTCTTTCCATTCAGAGAGATGGACCCTCTGCCTTTGACCATGCATGGTGCATCATTACCAAAGCGAACCACACCACCATCATACTCTTCCAAGGATAGAAACTTGCTTCGGTCACCAGTCATATGGTGAGAATAGCCACTGTCAATAATCCACTCATTGGAATTATGAAACCAGGAGACAAGAGCCTTCTTCTCTGACACATCTTCCTTGACAACAACAAACACAATATCTTCATTTTCTTCATCTTCTGATTCCTCATTTGTGACACCTTCATCAACTACCATAAACCAGTTTCTCCAGTTTCCTCCTTTGAATTTCTTGAACCTTTCCGGTTTGTCCTTGTTGTCGCCATTAGGACAATTTACAACAATATGTCCCATCTAGTTAAAAGAAAAGCATTTCAAAGGAAGCTTACCTCTATATTTTCTGGTTCCTTTAGGAAGTTTCCTGGCAAGGAGAGCTTCAAATGCCATCAGAATCTCCTCATCATCCATTTCCCTTCTCTATCTTGGTTCACCACTAGTGCTAGCTTCTTTTCCTTTTCGGGATGGTACAGCAAAATCTTTCAAAGCTGATTCAGTCTTTTGAACACTACCATCAAAACTATTTAGCTCATAGGCTGTCAACTTTGCAATGATGGAGTCTAGGGATACCTTAGTCTTTTCTATTGATCTCAGCTCCTGAATAGTAGCAACCCTTATTGCATAGACCAGTAATAAGGATCTCAGGACTTTGCTTACCATAGTGGAATCTTCCATTTTACCATTTGAACTCTTGATATCTCCAACAATGGTTTTGATTCTTATTCCATACTATTGAATGGTCTCACCTTCAACCATCCGCATGTCTTCAAACTTCCCTCTAAGGCTTTCTTCCTTAGCTTGTTTTACATGCTCATCACCACCATAGATATTTTCAAGAGTATCCCATACGTCTTCAGGATTTACCTTATCTTGGACATCAATAAACTCAATGTCAGATAAACTACTAATTAGCGCTTCCATGACTTGCTCATTCTCCTGCATCTCTCTCTTTTGGTCATCGGTGAGAGTACCGGTAGGGGCGACATAGGCATTCTCAACATAGTTCCAGTGTTGAGCACCCATGCTTCTGATGTATATCTTCATTCTGTCTTTTGATAGACTAAAATTTTCTCTATTAAAATTTGGACCTTCCTTCTTCATCATTAGACTAGGATCTTTACCTCAAGCAGTTAAGCTTATAACATAGAGGACCTGGAGGATGCTTTGATAACAATTGATAACTCAATGATAAACGAATAGTACCAAACCGGTCTTGAGAGGGGGGGTGAATCAGTACAGACAAAAACACACTCTTAAACCGGTTTGTCAGCAGACACTATGCATTGACAAACATATAGTAACATCGGTCCTTAAACAAAGTACAATCGGCAAAACCCAGAATAACTGAGACAAGCATAAATAGGTTGACACTTATCTTCTCATACAATCTAACACTTCATTTCCATTTCACCCTAATGCATGAACAATTAATCTACCATCAAAGATATACATATAAGCAACTAGATCAACATGATTCACCGCTTGATAGAAAACAACATAGCATCACATGAAGAAGACATCACACATGACACACATATTTTTCACGTGGAAACCCAACTAGGAAAAACCACGGTGCGGATGAATACCCACAAGCTTGTTTTTTAACTCTTTAGAAGTCTGCTTTGTTAGGAGCCTTGTTTGGTTAAAGATTGATACAATAGGTTATGTTAGGAACCGATCCTATTAGGGATCACCCGGTTAAGGGATGCCTAGAATACCCGATTAAGGGTTAAACCCTGTTAAAGGTTACCTTGTTAGAGGATTTCAAGAACTCAATTGTTTTGAGTCACCTTGTTAAAGGATTTATAGCAAGCCAGTTAAAGCTACCCTGTTAAGAGATTTTCCAATTGTTGAGGTGGTTAGAGATCAACAGGTATTACAATGATCTGGTAATAGCACTCAATGCCAATTCAGATCCGCTTAAGCTCCTCTTCACCTTCTGCACTTACACTCTGCAGGTATGACTTCTCTCCTTTGGTCTGGCAAGAATCACGTATCTCTTCTCTTGGATACACACACACAACTTTTGCCAACAACCTCAGAAAGAATCACAACATCGACCTTATAGGAGAACAGATAGGTCGCTAGCATAAACCCTAAACCCTAAACCTATTAGGTTAAGGAATTCAAACGGTTCAATCTTGACCATTGAGAAAACTACATTAAAATGCAATAGTCTTGATCCAATCTCAAGACATTCTCCATCGTTCGTTTTCCACCGATTTCATGGCGGTTGATAACCCATCACACGTTATCACCGTTTACAAACTTCGCACATTCCCAAGGTAGATAGGAACAATCTCCTTCATGCAAGATCCTTCATTCACACAAGGCTTACGTGACAACATGATCTGTTCTTGGTTATCATGCTAACTCATCACACAAAGTCACCGGTTGAGCCACACAGGCTTGAAGCACTTCAACCGAAAACCCTGAAGTTGAGATTACCAACCAGTAGTCATACAATGCTTCCATGTGCCGGTTCCCATAACCATATGTCGGTTCACCTTGAACAAACACACCGCTTCACTTTGGCACAAATGCCGGTTCATAGTGTTACACCAGTTCTCTTCTCTTCATCATATTGACATCAATGACAACACACAAAAACATACTGAGGAATGGTCTTGTCAAATTCCCATACAATGGTATTGAAATCACCATAAAGGGTGATCCAAATCCGTTCCAACATTGCAATTATCTAAAAGATAGTGTCGATAATCAGGTACCTATCAATTAGGCTGCTTCTCTCACTAGACAGCTGGAAACATTAAAGATCACAGAAACAAAAAAAGATATGCCTACAACATCCTCGTTACAAATAAAGGATATGGGTTGTGGAGAGTACTCTATTGCAAATACTTTAAGTGGGAAACAATTGTCTCTTTCTCCTAATTCCTCTGGGAAACCTCACACACACAGATTCATGCTCTTTCATTAGATGGGGTGACTTACAAGATGAATCCCTGAATGAAGATGTTAACCATTGGATATATAGAGAAGAAGATCATATGAAAATACCCGAAATACACACAAATCAATATGGAAATGGATTCAAAATACTCCAAAGACATGGAAATGATGGTACCATAGGCCTTGGGTTACAGAAACAAGGATGACTAGAACCTGTTGTTCCTGATGATAATCCAAGGAATCAAGGATTGGGATACAAGCATCTAAAACTTATTACCAAAGCAAGATAGCGTACTCTTGATATACTAAATCGACCAAGAAAAACAACAGATTAGATATCACACAGGAATTTGTCCACACAGGCACTTCCATCTTCATCCCAAACGAGTAATCAGGTACCTACATCACCAAGTACAGAATCAGATGGGGAAGACATGAGACAACTCTTGCAAGAACCTACCACTGAGTTACAAAATGATGCAGTTATTGAAACAACAGTACAGGCTAATGTGACAACAAATGCAATATTACCCCCACTACCTGAATCCCACCCATGGTAATTGTCACTACTTCTACCACAAGAAGCAACTCAGGCTCAACCTAACGAAACAGATCAAGAAAGATTGCAAAGGCTTATACCAGGCTTAAGAAGGGTCACTAATGTGCAAAGAAGACCAGTCAATCTACAATAGAATCAGGGACAGGAACAAGAAGAAATAAGTGATGATAACTCATATGATGAAACATATATTGAAAGTGAGACAGACTCTCATGATTACAAATTCTTATCACTCCATGATTCTAGCCCACTAGAAAGTGTAATATTAAGGAATCAAATAAGGCTTATATAAGATGAAGATACACAAAGCCAGTCAAACAATCAAGTCTTCATGTTATCCGAGTCTACTAAAGAAGGGAGTAATTATTTATCCCTAGTACATTCACACTTGATTGATTGGGGGCAAGAAGGAAAAACAATGTTGGATTGGTTTGAAAATGATGAAGCAATTTCAGAATTTCTAGAAGTCAAAGAGAGATTTCCACAAGGTGATCATAAAGCAGGGTTTGCTATAGACCTGAATAGAACGACATACTTTGGAGAAGAACATACTTCTCCAACAGAAGATAAGGATCAAACCACCCATAATGATAAAAGTAATTTGGGTAATCTTCCTATGGAAAGAGAAAGTTCAGCATTACTTACAGAGGAAACAAAAGAAGTAAACATAGCAGAAGGGGAGGTTGTACATAACATCCATCTGGCAAAATCACTGAGCAAAGAAGAAAAAGACATATTCATTCATTTTTTCAAGCAATGACCTATCAACTTTGCTTGGTCCTATTCAGACATGTCGGGCTTAGACTCTGAATTGGTGTTGCATCACTTACCATTGATACCAGGAGTTAAACCTTACAAGCAAAAATTGAGAAAAATGCATCCAAGTATTGCATTACTGGTTAAAATAGAACTACAAAAGTTGTTGGATGTAGGTTTTATTAGACCTATTGACTATGCAGAATGGATTTCCAACCTGGTACCTGTGACTAAGCCCATGGGAGGCATAAGAATCTATACTGATTTTCGAGATCTAAATAAGGCTTGTCCAAAGGATGACTACTCGCTACCCAATATCGACATGATAGTTGACCTAACAGCTGGAAATGAGATGCTATCCTTAATGGATGGTTATTCAGGATACAATCAAATTAAAATTGCTCTAGAAGATCAACATAAAATGGCCTTTACATGCCCATGGGGAACATACTACTGGAATGTGATGCCATTTGGTCTTAAAAATGCCGGAGCAACATACCAAAGAGCCATGACAACGTTGTTTCATGACATGATCCATAACATAATGGAAGATTACATGGATGACATATTGGCTAAATCACAAACCAGAGAAATTCACCTTGTAGTTCTTACATAGATATTTGATTGGTTGGAATAGTATAATGTCAAAGTAAACTCAAAGAAATGTGTGTTTGGCATAACAGCAGGTAAACTATTAGGGTTTATAGTATCAAATAGAGGAATTGAAATAGACCTTGCCAAGGTCAAGGCAATCATTGATATGCAACCTCCATCAACACTTAAATAGCTTAGAGGGTTACAAGGAAGATTGCGATCCATAAGGAGATTCATAGCACAGTTGGCAGATAAGTGTCACCCATTCCAGCATTTACTCAGGAAAGGAGTTACTTTTAAATGGACAAAACAATGTCAGGAAGCTTTCCAACCTCTGAAAGATTATCTTTTGAACACACCAGTGTTAATATCTCTTACTTTAGGACAACCTCTATTGTTATACATATCAGCAATGAACTCAGCTCTAGGAGCTCTATTGGCACAACATGACAAAAATGGAAAAAAAAGAGCCATTTATTATATAAGTAGGACTCTGATCGGCTATGATCTTAATTATACTCCCATAGAGTAAGCATGCTTAATAGTAATCTTTGCATCACAAAATCTCAGACATTACATGTTGAGTCATAAGGTACAACTCATTGCACGCTTTGACCCACTCAAGTATCTATTGAGCAGAGCAACATTGACCAGGCGATTGGCTAAGTGGGTTATGATCTTGACCGAGTTTGATATAGAATACATAAACAAAAAATCCATCAAAGGACAAATCATAGCAGATCAATTAGCAGAGGCTCCTATATAGGACAGTCGTCCGTTGCTGATAGACTTTCCAGATGAATCCGTGTTTACATTAACTGCCTCAGTAATGTGGAAGTTATACTTTGATAGGTCATATACAAGTCATGGATATGGAGTAGGCATTCTCTTCATTACCCCTCAAGGGAATGTTATACCCAAGTCCTTTAGGATCAATTTCCCATGCACCAACAATATGGTTGAATTTGAAGCTCTCCTCATAGGGCTTCGTACAGTTGTACAATGGAAAATACAATAGTTACAGGTCTATGGTGATTCGCAGTTGATTGTAAACTAGGTCAATAATGATTACAACACGAAGGACGACAAACTCATGCCTTATAAGAAGTTGGTTGAAGATTACAAGGAGAACTTCAGCAAAATTACCTTCAAACAAATCCCAAGAATACAAAACAAGGTAGCAGATGCAATGGCAATCATAGGATCTCTTCTGAACATGCCTGCTAATGAAACTCAGTTTGAGTTTATCATAGAACAGTTAATGCTACCTGCATATGAGACTCCCCTATCAGACAATGTATGTGCAATTGTGGGTCCAAAATCACCTTGGTACAATGAAATATATACATATTTACACACCCAATACATGTCATCGGATCTGTCCAAAAATCAAAAGAAGACCTTTATTCATCAGGCATCTAGATACACCATTATAGCTGATACTTTGTATAGAAAGGGTTTCGATGGAACTCTTCTCCGATGTCTGGATGAGAATGAAGCACACCTTGCTTTAAAAGAAGTCCATGATGGAATCTATGGGGCTCACCAAAGTGGTCCGCCATTGTCAAAGAAATTGCTGAGAATAAGGTATTACTGGCCAACAATGGAAAAAGATGCTTACAAGTATGTATAGAAGTGTAAACAATGCCAAATGCATGGAGACCTTATTCATGCACCAGCACAAGATCTTCAACCCATCACATCACTGTGGCCATTTTCACAATGGGGATTAGATCTAGTGGGTAAAATCAACCCTACTTCTTCTAATGGGCACAAGTTTATCTTGACAGCCACTGAATACTTTACTAAGTGGGTTGAGGTGATTCCTTTAACATACACAACTAGAAAGTAGATAGAAAAATTCATGCTCAACTACATTGTATGTAGATACGGAATTCCAATGTGCTTTGTTACAGATAACAGGCGTCCATTTAAAAACTAGGAAGTGAAAGAGTTGTGTGACAAATTCCACATACAACACAGATTTGCCATGCCATACTATCCACAAAGTAATGGGAAAGAAGAGGCTACAAATAAAACAATATTGAAAATTCTTAAGAAAGTAGTCACTAACACAGGACAGGACTAGCATCTCCAGTTAAATCCCACTCTTTGGGCGTACAAAATAGGAGTACGCACACCTACAGGAGCAACACCATGTTCCTTGGTCTATGGGACAGAAGCGATACTCCCCATTGAAATAGAAATACCATCTCTAAGAGTCTCCTTACAGAACATCATATCAGAGGAAGACTACAGGGTAGCAAGGTTACAAGAACTCGAAACCCTTGATGAAAAAAGACAAACAAAATTTAACCGTCTACAAGGATATCAAAATAGACTGAGAGGAAGTTATAATAAATGGGTCTGCCCATGAAATTTTTGAGTGGGAGATCTAGTACTTAAAGAGAATAAAAGGAACCTAGCTGAACAAGAAAGGCCAGGGAAATTTGAACCTAACTGGCTAGGTCCTTTCACTATAACAAGGGTCATAGGCAATGGAGCCTATAATTTGGCTACCATGGAGGGAGATCCAATCTTTGACCCTATGAACAACATGCACCTTAAGCGATATTATACCTAAGCAATGTTTAGTTTAGGTTTTATTTTCCACATTGCATATCATATCATTTAAAACACAACATTGCATGTAGTTTCTTTTTTAGATGCATCACATTCTTAAACTTTCCACATTTTCATGTAGAAGCATCAATAAAACAAGGCAACTGTTCGAGTTTATCATTTGTTTGCATCTAAGGAAAACAAGGGTCATTTCCTTTCTTAGATATTCAAACATGAAGTCTTTGAGGTTCTAAGGTCATTCATTCTCAACATTACCCTGTGACGACGCTTTACTTATGGTTGGGTGGTGATTTCACTATTTGAGACTTGTTAACCTAAAGTCTATCAATTGCTATATCTCACATATTAATAAGATCTCTAATTCATTCTAGACACCTAGTTGATCATATGACTAGTGAAAAATCTAAAATTCTACTTCAGTGCCACTGTAATTGTCACACCCAAATAGGTTTCATTACTTACAAGTCAAGGCAAGAAAATAAAAAGGAAAAGCCAAATATCCATCTAAAGGCAAAAAGAGAAATGATATATAACTGAAATATCATGTATACAAAATGCGATAAAAAGCTTGACTATGGGAACATGCAAGTAACTCCATCAGGGCTATGAATGCGTACTGGCAATGGAGCAATATTTGAGAAATTATAGTCTATAACCTCGTCGGAGCTCTCAAGGCTTTTTGGTAGCGAGGCTCTATTTGGGATGCTTTTGAAGTTAGAAAAATCATGTAGCTAGTCATATAGGATGCTAAGGATCTTTAGTGAACACAAGAGCGGGAATCAACGCATCTGCACACACATGGGCAAAAGAAGATCAAAGTTTCAAGAACCAATGGGGAAGTTTTTCGCGTCTCCATTTTTAAATCCTAGTCACTAAGTGTGTTGAGATGAATGTTCTAAAGGGCCTTAGAGATTGATTGACCGCTTATCTATGAGATGTTTTGCACCTCCATTTCTATTGGTGTATTACCAATGCAAAAACAAAGATAGTCAACCTTGTTCAAATAGGAAATGCATCTTCATACTGCATATTGCATTCACATAGGTCATGTCCAAAATTCATTTGTCTCCATATACATCCTGTTGATCATCATGTCATACCAATCTGCACACTGGGGGCATAACTGAAAAAATCCTAAAAATCATATAAAGTCCTGAAAATATCCTAAAAAGCAGATAAAGTCCTGAAAAAATCCTAAAAAATAGATAAAGTCCTGAAAAAATCCTAAAAATCATATAACGTCCTTCAAAAATATCCAAAAAATAGTGAAAAACTCAAAATCCAAAAAAAAAAAAAAATCGAAAACCACAAAATCCAAAAACATTGAAAAATCTAAAAATACCAAAAACATTCAAAAACGATCCTGAAAAAATCAACCAAAAACATTCAAATATCGATCTACATAATCCAAAAACATCGAAAAAGCTCTTGGAAAAGAACTAAAAATCGAAAATCAATCAATCAAAAAAACTTGCAATAAAATGTATTCTGAGAAACAAATACCCTAGCAGATATCCAACAAACACTTTGCACGAAGTTAACAAAGGATATGACTATCTAGTCAAACATCTGCAATCAACTAATCAAACTGTCTTATCAATCATATCATATCCATATCAACATGATCATTATCTTGTCTTAAATAGAAGAGGATACACTTGAACTCAGATAGGTCCGTCTTAAATGGGGTCCGCAACTTTCTGAGATCAGACATTATCAACCATCACATCAAACAACTGAGAACAAAGGCACAAGGTCAGCATAGATGCTGAATTTTGTTCGGGTCAGTCTTTATATTTTTATCATTTGGTGATAGATATTGTTCCTATGCTACTCAAGGATGTCCACAAGTGACTAGAGGAGCTATGATGGGCATTATCTTTTTCTTTGTTTGCTGTTTGTGGTGTGAACCGCTGAAATTCTAGGGAAATTGCTCTAGTGGGTGTCTGTGATAAGAGCCTTCACATCAAGGTGAAATGACCACACATACCTCGACCCCTAACGCAATTCCTAGAATGGAGGGTTCACTCCTTGTCTACTACGTGTTTGTTTCTTCAATAAGATATTTTTACATCTTGGTTCCTTATACCCTGATGTGCTAAAGCTTCATTGTTCAATAATAAAGCTCAGTGATGAATATATATTGACGCAATAAAATATGTGACACAGGTTCATTATCCATTCAATTTCATTCTTATTCTCATCTCAATTGCTTGTTGATAGTTTTCTTGATTTCTCATCTTCTATCTAAATCTCATTCTTTCTATCATCAATTTTTCTCTCTATCAATCTGACTAACATTTCTTCAATTTATATCTGAGTTAAAATTGGTTCCACCATTATCATACAAAAAACATTCATCATTATAGAGTTCATTTGCATTCATTATAGAGTTCATTTGCATTTCATCATTATAGAGTTCATTTACATTTCATCATTATAGAGTTCATTTGCATTCATTACAGAGTCATTTGCATACATTTAGATTTCATTTACATCATTACTACATACATGTACTACCACTGCATTTAGAATCATATAGAATTAAAATAGATATGCATCATAAAACTCATAACATCATATAAAACATACATAGATCATTACCAAGACCCGCATGCCATATATATATAACTCAAAAATGATAATCTGTGTGAATACAATAAATAAGCCCGAAGGCTCAAATAACATGATCAACCAACACCGCCTCTGTCAGCAGGTGGATCCTATCCACTAGATCCTACCCCAGGATGTCGAGGTGGTCCCATAACACTAGCACCGCTAGTCCATCGTGAAGTAGATCTAATCAATCTCCTCCCCATGTATGCACTAAAGCTAGGCTCTCTCTGACCCTCAAGGATGGCTCTCTCATATGTCTACCGATAATAAATAGACTACTGCGCAGTAGTGAAATACCTATCTGCCTGGTCGTGCGCATCTGTACCTTCTCTAAAAAGCTGATCGAAGGCATCCATAGTAATCTGACATCTCTGTACTGCCTCATATCTCTCCCTTTGGAGATGATCTCTCTCAGCCTCAAGGGCACCATAATCTGGATGGTACGTCTCTCGCTCGATAACTTGTTTGGCGACCTCATCCTCCAAACTCTAAACCCGCGCTCTGTGAGTCTCCAGCTCATCATCAACCTATCCTCTCCCATCCGTAGCACCAGGCACATCCTCCAGCTTCGGCATATCCTCATCATCACCTCCATCCTTACTACTCAATGAATAAGAAGAATCATCGATGTCGCCACTGCTAATAGACTCGGTGTCCCCACCAATGTCTACATCCTCATCCCCATCATCACCCCCATCTTTTCATCATCACCTCCATCCTCGCTGCTCAATGAATCAAAAGAATCATCGATTGATAACTCAATGATTAATGAATAGTACCAAACCGGTACTGAGAGGGGGGTTGAATAAGTATAGACAAAAACACACTCTTAAACCGGTTTGTCAATAGACACTATGCATTGACAGACAAACAGTAACACCGATCCTTAAACAAAGTACAACCGACAAAAACCAGAATAACTGACACAAGCATAAACCGGTTGACACTTATCTTCTCATACAATCTAACACTTCATTTCCATTTCACCCTAATGCATGAACAAGTAATCTACCATCAAAGATATACGTATAAGAAACTAGATCAACATGATTCACCGCTTGACGGAAAACAACATAGCATCACATGAAGAAGACATCGCACATGACACACATATTTTTCATGTGGAAACCCAACTAAGAAAAACCACGGTGGGGATGAATACCCACAAGCTTGATTTTGAACTCTTTAGAAGTCTGCTCTGTTAGGAGCCTTGTTCGGCTAAAGACTGATACAATAGGTTCTGTTAGGAACCGATCCTATTAGGGATCACTCGGTTAAGGGATGGCTAGAATACCCGGTTAAGGGTTAAACCTTGTCTAAGGTTACCTTGTTAGAGGATTTCAAGAACTCAATGGTTTTGAGTCACCCTGTTAAAGGATTTACAGCAAGCCGGTTAAAGCTACCCTGTTAAGGGATTTTCCAATGGTTGAGGTGGTTAGAGATCAACAGGTATTACAATGATCTGGTAACAACACTCAATGCCAATGTAGATCTGCTTAAGCTCCTCTTCACCTTCTGCACTTACACTCTGCAGGTATCACTTCTCTGCTCTGGTCTGGCAAGAATCACGTATCTCTTCTCTTGGATACACACACAACTTTTGCCAACAACCTCAAAAAGAATCACAACATCGACCTTATAGGAAAATAGATAGGTCACTAGCATAAACCCTAAACCCTAAACTTGTTAGGTTAAGGAATTAAAATGGTTCAATCCTGACCATTGAGCACACTGCATTAAAATGCAACAGTCTTGATCCAATCTCAAGACATTCTCCATCGTTCATTTTCCACCAATTTAATGGTGGTTGATAATCCATCATACGTTATCACCATTTACAGACTTTGCACATTCTCGAGGTAGATAGGAACAATCTCCTTCATGAAAGATCCTTCATGCACACAAGGCTTACGTGGCAACATGATCTATTTTTCGTTATCATGCTAACTCATCACACAAAGTCACCGGTTGAGCCACACAAGCTTGAAGCACTTCAACCAGAAACCCTGAAGTTGAGACTACCAACCAATAGTCATACAACGCTTCCATGTGTCGGTTCCCATAACCATATGTCGGTTCACCTTCAACAAACACACTGCTTCACTTTGGCACAAATGTTGGTTCACAGTGTTACACCAGTTCTCTTCTCTTCATCATATTGACATCAATGATAATACACAATATCATTATGTCCTCATACCGGTTCACATAATGCCAACAATCTCCCTCTTTGGCATTGATGGCAATATGAAAAGATATCTCTCTGCTTCACATCTTCTCCCCCTTTGACAACAATGCCAAAGTGGAGGCAGAAGCTGCCCTGTTCCATTATGTTGCTCCCCCTAAGAAGTAACATCCTTCAACACATCAATCCAAAAAAAAAATTGACTATGCAATACCTGACTGATGTGGAGCATATGCCTTTAGTTTACCTCTTGAAGGGGCAACACCCCTAGTTCACCTCTTAAGTACATAAATGTAGCCTTTGGGAGAGGCTTAGTGAATATGTCTGCTAACTGCTCCTTACTCAAAACATGTTCCAGTGCAATCTCTTTGTTCTGAACCTTTTCCCTCAAGAAATGATACTTAAGCTCAAACTGCTTGCTTCTAGAATGTAAAACAGGATTCTTGGAGATGTTAATTGCACTAGTATTGTCACAAAATGTACTTACCAGTTCAGATACAGGAACTTTGAAGCCATTTAACACATGCTTCATCCAAATTGTCTGAGTGCAGTTCATGAAAGCTACAACATACTCTGCTTCTACTGTAGACTGAGAGATACAACTCTGCTTCTTACTCATCCATGAGACCAGTCTACCACTGAGAAAGAATGCACCACCGGTTGTGCTTTTCTGGTCATCTACATTATCTGCTCAATCAACAGTGAAAGATTTACCTTTAAAGGTTGAGGAAGACATTTTCCCCAATTGACACTCTCTGCACAAGGTATTATCCGGTTTGCTTAGCACCAGCAGCCCTCTAACTTCCTTGATCTTACTAGCCTTCACAATGTTATCAAAGTTTACATGGAAGAGTCTCCTATGCCATATCCAATTATCATCAAATTTAGCCATAAGACATATACTTATATTTGCATTCAGTTGAAATAGGTTACCTTTGGTCTTCATGTTGGTGGCCACCAATTCACCATTATTTCCTTTGATTCTGCACACTCCATTCTTGAATTCTAGAGTGAGACCACTATCATTCAGCTGGGCAACACTCAGAAGGTTGTGTCTGAGACCATCAGCCCAATACACATTTTCAGCACTACTCTTTCCATTCAGAGAGATGGACCCTCTGCCTTTGACCATGCATGGTGCATCATTACCAAAGCAAACCACACCACCATCATACTCTTCCAAGGAGAGAAACTTACTTTGGTCACCAGTCATATGGTGAGAACAGCCACTATCAATAATCCACTCATTGGAATTATGAAACCGGGAGACAAGAGCCTTCTTGTTTGACACATCTTCCTTGACAACAACAAACACAATATCTTCATTTTCTTCATCTTCTGATTCCTCATCTGTGACACCTTCATCAACTGCCACAAAATAGTTTCTCTAGTTTCCTCCTTTGAATTTCTTGAACCTTTCCGGTTTGTCCTTGTTGTCGCCATTAGGATAGTTTACAACAATGTAAAGCGGAAAATCGATCGAACCCTAGTTGCTCTCCCCTCTTCCAACTCCAAGGAGAGAGAAGGGAGGTTTCTAGGGTTGATGGTTTTCACTTAGGGGAGACTTTACATTCAAAAGAGGGGTTGAAGCCCACAAGATCCAATCCCACACAATGCAAGATTGGATTCTAAATGAGTTTCAAGGGTTAAGACAGCAAGGCTACCCTCTTTTGTAAAGAATGTAGATAGAAGAATTAAGCTAGGAATGCATAGAAAGTGAGAAAGATTCTCTTATAAACTGAGATAGGGATATAGGATGAAGCTGTGGACTTGGAATTAGCAGTACAATATCGATACGGTGCTGTCCTGCAAATTTGAGCAAAAGTTGACGGGACGATGGCGCCTGGCGTGCACACGGTCCTCCGAAAAATCCGCGAAACGAAGGGGGATCTATTCGTCTCTGCACAAGGATTCCAGATCTTCAATTTCAGCCGCGTACCTGCAACCTACATACAGAAAAGTGAAGATGATTGGGGGGTTAGGGATTAGGGGTTTTCCCTTAAGTCAAACCCCGGTTTTGGAATTAACCAAGAAATGAGAAATGTTGTAAATGTAAATGTTTGTAATGTAAAACAAGTACTAATACCTTGTTGTAAGGATGTTTGTATCCTTATGTGCGAAGGTATAGATGTTGTTGTATGTTGTATGTAGTATGTAGTATGTGATCTCCTCTTCAATGGTTGAATCCTTGTCTTGAATGCAACACTTAGCCTTGAATGGAGACTTGGAATGATCAATTGCTTGAAGGAATGTCTGAATGCTTGAATGTTTGAATACTTGAATGTTTGAGTATCGTTTCCATGCTTTTTTCCATCATTATGTCCAAATGAGAGAGGAAAATGTAGTTTATATACTTGCCAATTAGGGTTAAAAGACTGATTTTCCCGACCTTAGGCCGACCAGGAAATGTTATTTTCCAAATTGCAAACAAAAAGACCCGAAGTCCCATAGGAGACCGGGCCCAAAATAGGGCCAGGGACCAGGGCGATGGGTGCCATGGTCCTGGGGGACAAGGGCGCTGGACGCCCTGGTCCTGAAGGACCAGGGCGCTGGGCGCTCTAGTCCCACCTCCTGAGACAGCAGGGTGCAAGGAGGATCAGGCCAGGGTGCTTGAAAAATGCAGTTTTTGGTGTCGTGGACAAGTTTCGGGGTCTCCATTCAGGTTTCGTGTTGCGTCACCATCGTGAAGACCGAAATGCAGTCGAAATTGTAGGTGTCACAATTTTAGGATGCTACATTTAGCCCCCACTTTAGCGGGAGTATAAGCGTACGCTCATACTTCCGATAAAGTACAAGGAAACAACATTGAAAAACTTTCACCATGTCAAGGAGGCAAGATACACCAAGCCCCCAGTGGACTAAGGATCTTACGACTTTGATTGACAAAGTAAAAGGGAAGATCACGAGGGAGAACCATGACTATCAGTAGTAAGGTTCCCTCACTATGAGTCATGCAAGAGAAATACCAAAAATTTTCAAGGCAAGGCTAAGTTCGCCAAGAAATTTTCAAGTATCTTGAAGGGATAGACGGGGTGTATGCCCCCCTACGTTAAAGCGATCGCACATGCCTCAACGGGGGTGATTGCTTTAAGGTAGTGATACACATAAGAAATAAGAAGGGAAAGGAGCACGTTATCACAAAGATTTAGCCCCCAAGTGTGAGATAAACCCAAGGATAATAGACACAAAGCACAAAGCACGAGGTGACTTCGCTTTCCTCAGGGTCAGTATGCTGTATGCATAATTGTTCTTCATTCCCCAATCAAGGAACGTCACCTAGAAGAAGGGAACACATGTGTCTTTTGAGTCAACATGAGAGAGACCAAAAGAGATCTCAATGATTTGCATCGTCCTCAAGTAGACAACACTAAGGACAACAAATAGAAGAATGAGAATAACACATAGAAGAAGTAACAAAAGAGAGGAGGAGAGAGTCTGCTATGCTAATGAAACTAGTCTAGCATGTCATCTACCCCCCGATCTTGCTGATCAATGTTTCGGGAAGGTACGGAACACGCTAGAGGAGGAACATCCAACACAGCAGATGGAGCTATCACAAGATCCAAACAAGGGCTATGTTCATGTTCCAAGATACGTTGTTCTTGTCTAGGAGCTAGGATAAGTGCTTTAGAAAATTCGTTAGATAGATGGTTATCAATATCAACAAGTTCATATTCACTATCAGAAGCAAGAGGAGTAACATGTTCATCATGAATAACATTTTCATCTATATCATCATCAAGATCTATAAAAATAGGATCTTTAACTCGCACAGGATCAAGACCATCATGCATCTTATGTTTAGGAGATTTAGGCTCAATTTCTGGCTGAGGAGAAAATGGAATAATGCTTGTTGAAGGTGTTTTTGGAGATTGTAATTTTGAGAAGCAGCCGCCTGAGCTCTAAGACGATGCTTTCGTCGACGTTCACGCGCAGAACGATTTCGTCTAGTCTTAGTAGGAAGTGGAGAAGATTGAGGAGGAGGAATGTTCTCATCCTTATCATTTGGGTGTGTAGGTTGTGGTCTCTTAGGCTGGAAAATAGGAGAAGAGGAAGCTCTCTTCTCTCTATGAAAGGAAGGAGGAGGAACTGCTCCATATAAAGGAGGAATTTTTGGTTTAGGAAGAAGACCAAGTCCATCATGACGAGGAGGTATAGGTCTACTTTTAGGGATTTTATTAGGCATAGACATAGTCACATCCATAGGAATGGGTTGGGAATCTTCTTGAGGAAAGACATTAGTTTTATCTTTCAAAGGAAGAACTTCCTTCTCAAGAACGATAGGAATATCAAGTTTGGGTGTTCTAGGTTCACTTAGAGAAAGGATCATATCTGTTTTCCACTTTTGATAAGATTTGAAAAGATGATCACTTCGTGGAGGAAGAGATTGGAATTGTTTAGGCCAAAAATAATCAATAGGAACGCTAGAAGTTCTTTTAGCTGGTTTAAAGAGACTATGATTGATAGTAACAACTTCACCATTATGGGGAAATTTCAAACACTTATGAATAGGAGAAGCAATAGCTTTCATGGAGGATAGCCAAGGATAGCCAAGCTTCACACGAAATTGTTCGGATGAAGGAATAATAGCAAAGTTCACATCAAGGGATTTGTTATGAACTTCAATAGGTAATGTAATAGAACCAATTGCAGGAGAAGAAAATGCATCAAATAATTTCACAATCAAATCTATTTTGTCATAGATCACTTGATTCAATTGCAAAGTAAAAAGAAATTCTTCAGTAATAACATTAACCATGCATGAAGGATCAATAAGCACTCCACGGCAAGCTGTATTCTGGACTTTTGCAACTATATATAAAGGACCATTAGGTGCCCTGATAGTTTCACTAGAATCAAATGTGATGGAAGGTTCTTTAGGGTTTTCTTGCTGCTCTACAAAGTTAATCACATTTGGAGTCATAGACACAAGACCATCAGATGAGAGAGAGGAATCATTAGCCTCAATCGCATTAGAGGTATGAGAAGGTAATGGATCAGTAAAAATCTGAAGATTTTGGTTAGGAGGAGCTACAGATGTGTTGCCTTTATCATTCACTCCAGAAACAGAGATAGTATTATTATCAATCAAATCTTGAATTTTACCCTTTAAAGAAAAACATTTTTCAGTATCATGCCCAGGCTGACGATGAAATTGACAAAAAGATTTGTTATCAAAATAAGGTGAAGTAATCTTTGCAGGATCTATTTGCCTTATAGGAGGAAGAGTAAGCACATTTTGTTCCAATAACTTATTCATAATACTATGCAATGATTCATTCAAAGGAGTATACTTTCTTTCTTTCTCGAAAAATTTAGAAATAGGAGGCACACCTGATGCTGCATTCACATTGTTGTTGATGATGTTTTCATTGAATTTGATGGAATCTCTATTCGGTTTAAACTTCCCAAATGGTTGTTGACTGCTATCACCCTTATCACTTGGAGCCATAGGATGTGATTGTTCCATTTGACTCACAGTCAGTTGATAATTGTGAAGAGTTGCACACAACTGTTGGAAAGAAGTAAACTCAGAAAATAGAAGTTTGTCTCGAATATCTTTTTGTAAGTTAGAAATAAAGATTCTTTGAATATCATTGTCAGGCACTGGAAAAGAAATTTGAGCATACAAATGCTTATATCTACCAATGAAATCAGTCACTTTTTCTTTAACACCTTGTTTACAATGCATTAAATCAATCAAAGTAACTTTAGGACTTATATTGTTTTGAAATTGTTGAATGAAAGCATTTGCAAGTTGTTCAAAAGAAGTAATAGAATAAGAAGGCAACGAGCAATACCATTGTAGGGCTTTGTCTCTTAATGTTCTAGTAAACAGTTTTGCAAGCAACCTTTGGTCATAAGCAAAATCGGTACAAATTGTTTGAAAAGTCTTAACATGTGTTAGAGGATCTCCTTTACCATTATAAAGCTCCAAATGTGGGATTTCAACATGTTTATTAGGGATAGCTCGAACAATGTCAAGAGAAAGTGGGCTCGCAACATCAAATGTGGGCACACTAAACTTAGATTGATTCATAGAGGCAATTTGTTGCTGTAAAGAAGAGACAGTTTGTGCAAGATTGTTAATGGTCGCTTCAGTCGAAGAGTTCATATTAGATGTGTTAGATTGAGATGGAGGTGTTATGTTATTGAAAGAAGGTAGAGAGTAAGGTGGTGGGACACTATGATAGTTAGTCATAGGAGAGGATTGGAAAGGAGGAACACTACAAGGAGGAATGGAATGGTTGAATGAATTGCCCCCTTGCGTCATGTTCATTTGTGGAGATATAATAGGAACACTCATTGAAGGAATGAATGAAGAAGTTGGATTGAATGAAGGAAGAGGATTAATTGAAGAAGAAGGATTGCCCCCATGACTAGTGATCATAGGAGGAATGTCTTGTATAGGAGTAGCCATTATGTTTGATGTAAAGGTAGGTATGCTAGCAATAGAAGTTGTCAAAGGAATAGAATGATTGGCTTGAGTGGGAGGTTGTGTATAACCTAAAGATTCGGCACAACTCTTCATAGGCATCACATTCAAATCCACAATGTGTAAAATACCACACAAAATATCAATTCCATTCTTATCACTTTGAAGCATATGTTTTAGACCCTCAATTAAAGGAAGAGCTTGACTATCGGGGTATTCTTGAGACATCCATTGTCGAAAATCGTCAAATTGGTTATCCAATTTTGAAAGTTGTTCTACAGAAACCTCATGGAGAGCTTCTTCATCATTAGGAGGATTAGAGGAATTACCCATGTCCTCGTTAAAAAGGCTATTCAAATTAGGTTCCATCTCCTCGGTAGTTAAACCTCGGAAAGACTTAATTCTACGGCTTCGTCTAACGGGAATAGTGTAAGTAGGGCTTATTGTTGTAAAACTCATGCACTAGAGAGGGAGAGAAAATTTTGAATTTAGAGGTAGCAAATTTCAATAAAATCAGCCAATCTTCTAGATTTAAGCTGTTAAATGCAATCACGACAGTCTCCTGAAATTTCAGAAAAAATGTCCGGGACCGTGGCGCTCGAAGTGCACACGGTCCTTGCCACTTTTTTCGAAATTTGCAGGGATGAAAGTTATGATGATTTTAAAGCTAATCTGAAAAAATTGAGTGATTTTACGATCTGTAGATAGGCCAAATTAAAGTTGCAATCTCAAAATTCAACCCTACCAAGATTGTCGAAAAATGCAAAATTTGAATTTTGAAAAAGAGAGGGAAACTGAAATTTTGAATTTTGTGATTTTAGAGGGAATGTCAAAAGCAATGCAAGTTTTGAAAATTAAAAATTGACTCAATTTCACGCAAAATTCAATTTTGAAAGCAGAAATCAAAGTTGTTGTAATTAAGCACTTAATTTCAAAAGTCACAAATTGCAAGAATTTGAATAAAGCACTGAAATTTCGAATGAATGTCGACACACTTTTCAGATTTAGGATAGTAAGAAGCACAATTTTGACATCAATTTCAGTTTCAACAATTTTTGAATGATTAGAAGCCTTAATCCAAGCAATCCCTAGACCAACTTTGACTGTAAATTTGAAAGTGTTAGATTTGATAAAATCAGCCAAAATTCTGGATTTTAGCAGGAAAATACAGTAAGATCTTGCTCCCGAAATTTCAGAAAAAAATGTCGGGGACGATGGCGCTCGGAGTGCACACGGTCCTTGCAACTTTTTTCGAAATTTTCAGGGTTGAAAGATATTGTGATTTTATTGCGAAATCCAAAGTTACAGCTGATTTGGAGATGTTTTGATCAGTGAAATTGTCCGACAAAGGTTGAATCAAGAGGGTTTCAAAAATTAGGGTTTTGACACTTAACCACTTAATTTTCAAAATTAAAGCACAGATATGAATTGATAATTTGTAATAGAAGGGTAGATCTGAAACAAGCATTAACAATTAAATATTTCACAAGTTCAATTACTAAAAAGAAATTTTAGGGTTTTTATGCAATCAACCTCTAAAATTTGCAAAAGATCAAACATGGAAATGTAATCAAGGAATCAAATTTTAAAATCTAACCATGAATAATCAGAAAGGATGTTCACGTCGGGTTCACCAAAATGTAAAGTGGAAAATCGATCGAACCCTAGTTGCTCTCCCCTCTGCCAACTCCAAGGAGAGAGAAGGGAGGTTGCTAGGGTTGATGGTTTTCACTTAGGGGAGACTTTACATTCAAAAGAGGGGTTGAAGCCCACAAGATCCAATCCCACATAATGCAAGATTGGATTCTAAATGAGTTTCAAGGGTTAAGACAGCAAGGCTAGCCTCTTTTGTAAAGAATGTAGATAGAAGAATTAAGCTAGGAATGCATAGAAAGTGAGAAAGATTCGCTTATAAACTGAGATAGGGATATAGGATGAATCTGTGGACCTGGAATTAGCAGTACAATGTCGACACGGTGCTGTCCTGCAAATTTGAGCAAAAGTTGACAGGACAATGGCGCCTAGCGTGCACACGGTCCTCCGAAAAATCTGCGAAATGAAGGGGGATCTGTTCGTCTCTGCACAAGGATTCCAGATCTTCAATTTCAGCCGCGTACCTGCAACCTACACATAGAAAAGCGAAGATGATTGGGGGGTTAGGGATTAGGGGTTTGCCCTTAAGTCAAACCCCAATTTTGGAATTAACCAAGAAATGAGAAATGTTGTAAATGTAAATGTTTGTAATGTAAAACAAGTACTAATACCTTGTTGTAAGGATGTTTGTATCCTTATGTGCGAAGGTATAGATGTTGTTGTATGTTGTATGTAGTATGTAGTATGTGATCTCCTCTTCAATGGTTGAATCCTTGTCTTGAATGCAACACTTAGCCTTGAATGGAGACTTGGAATGATCAATTGCTTGAAGGAATGTCTGAATGCTTGAATGTTTGAATACTTGAATGTTTGAGTATCGTTTCCACGCTTTTTTCCATCATTATGTCCAAATGAGACAGGAAAATGTAGTTTATATACTTGCCAATTAGGGTTAAAAGACTGATTTTCCTGACCTTAGGCCGACCAGGAAATGTTATTTTCCAAATTGCAAACAAAAAGACCTGAAGTCCCATAGGAGACCGGGCCCAAAATAGGGCCAGGGACCAGGGCGCTGGGTGCCATGGTCCTAGGGGACAAGGGCGCTGGACGCCCTGGTCCTGAAGGACCAGGGCGCTGGGCGCTCTGGTCCCACCTCCTAAGACAGCAGGGTGCAAGGAGGATCAGGACAAGGTGCTTGAAAAATGCAGTTTTTGGTGTCGTGGACAAGTTTCGGGGTCTCCATTCAAGTTCTGTGTTGCGTCGCCATCATGAAGACCGAAATGCAGTCGAAATTGCAAGTGTCACAATTTTAGGACGCTACAAACAATATGTCCCATCTAGTTACAAGAAAAGCATTTCAAAGGAAGCTTACCTCTGTATTTCTCGGTTCCTTTAGGAAGTTTCCTAGCAAGGAGAGCTTCAAATGCCATCAGAATCTCCTCATCATCCATTTCCCTGCTCTGTCTTGGTTCACCACTGGTGCTAGCTTCTTTTCCTTTTTAGGATGGTACAGCAGAAGCTTTAAAAGCTAATTCAGTCTTTTGAACACTACCATCAAAACTATTTAGCTCATAGGCTGTCAACTTTGCAATGATGGAGTCTAGGGATACCTTAGTCTTTTCTATTGATCTCAGCTCCTAAATAGCAGCAACCCTTATTGCATAGACCAGTAATAAGGATCTCAGGACTTTGCTTACCATAGTGGAATCTTCCATTTTACCATCTGAACTCTTGATATCTCCGACAATGGTTTTGATTCTTATTCCATATTGTTGAATGGTCTCACCTTCAACCATCCGCATGTCTTCAAACTTCCCTCTAAGGCTTTCTTCCTTAACTTGTTTTACATGCTCATCACTGCCATAGATATTTTCAAGAGTATCCCATACCTCTTTGGGATTTACCTTATCTTGGACATCAATAAACTCAATGTCAGATAAACTACTAATTAGGGCTTCCATGACTTGCTCATTCTCCTACATCTCTCTCTTTTGGTCATCGGTGAGAGTACCAGTAGGGGCAGCATAGGCATTCTCAACATAGCTCAAGTGTTGAGCACCCATGCTTCTGATGTATATCTTCATTCCATCTTTCGATAGACTAAAATTTTCTCTATTAAAATTTGGACCTTCCTTCTTCATCATTAGACTAGGATCTTTACCTCAAGCAGTTAAGCTTATACATAGAGGACCTGGAGGATGCTCTGATACCAATTGATAACTCAATGATGAATGAATAGTACCAAATCAGTACTGAGAGGGGGGGTGAAATAGTACAGACAAAAACACACTCTTAAACCAGTTTGTCAGCAGACACTATGTATTGACAAACAAACAGTAACATCGGTCCTTAAACAGAGTACAATCGGCAAAACCCAGAATAACTGAGACAAGCATAAATAGGTTGACACTTATCTTCTCATACAATCTAACACTTCATTTCCATTTCACCCTAATGCATGAATAATTAATCTACCATCAAAGATATACATATAAGCAACTAGATCAACATGATTCACCGCTTGATAGAAAACAACATAGCATCACATGAAGAAGACATCACACATGACACACATATTTTTCACGTGGAAACCCAACTGGGAAAAACCACGGTGGGGATGAATACCCACAAGCTTCTTTTTGAACTCTTTAGAAGTCTGCTTTGTTAGGAGCCTTGTCCGGTTAAAGACCGATACAATAGGTTATGTTAGGAACCGATCCTGTTAGGGATCACCTAGTTAAAGGATGGCTAGAATACCCGGTTAAGGGTTAAACCCTGTTAAAGGTTACCTTGTTAGAGGATTTCAAGAACTCAATTGTTTTGAGTCACCTTGTTAAAGGATTTATAGCAAGCCAGTTAAAGCTACCCTGTTAAGGGATTTTCCAACTATTGAGGTGGTTAGAGATCAACAGGTATTACAATGATCTGGTAATAGCACTCAATGCCAATGCAGATCCACTTAAGCTCCTCTTCACCTTCTGCACTTACACTCTGCAGGTATGACTTCTCTCCTCTGGTCTAGAAAGAATCACGTATCTCTTCTCTTGGATACACACACACAACTTTTTCCAACAACCTCAGAAAGAATCACAACATCGACCTTATAGGAAAACAGATAGGTCACTAGCATAAACCCTAAACCCTAAACCTGTTAGGTTAAGGAATTCAAACAGTTCAATCTTGACCATTGAGCACACTGCATTAAAATGCAATAGTCTTGATCCAATCTCAAGACATTCTCCATCGTTCATTTTCCACTGATTTCATGGCGGCTGATAACCCATCACACGTTATCACCGTTTACAGACTTCGCACATTCCCGAGGTAGATAGGAACAATCTCCTTCATGCAAGATCCTTCACGCACACAAGGCTTACATGACAACACGATCTGTTCTTGGTTATCATGCTAACTCATCACACAAAATCACCGGTTGAGCCACACAGGCTTGAAGCACTTCAACCAGAAACCTTGAAGTTGAGACTAGCAACCGATAGTCATACAACACTTCCATGTGCCGGTTCCCATAACCATATGTCGGTTCACCTTGAACAAACACACCGCTTCACCTTGGCACAAATGTCGGTTCACAGTGTTACACCATTTATCTTCTCTTCATCATATTGACATCAATGACAACACACAATGTCGTTATGTCCTCATACTTGTTCACATAATGCCAACATCGATGTCCTCACTGCTAATAGACTCGGTGTCCCCACCAATTTCTACATCCTCATCTCCATCATCTCCCCCATCTCCTCCCTCATCTCCCCCACCTCCTCCCTCATCTCCACCATCTCCTCTCTCATCTCCACCCTCTCCTCCTCCTCCAAATCTCTCCCCTGCATCTATCCTCAACCGCTGTCTAGGATGGCGAATCTGTTGTGCTGTAATCGAAACAACAGGATCAGTCAAAGGCATTGGCCCGTGCCTAGAAAACCATGCATCGTACTCTGTCATCATCCCTGGATCCACTCCACCTCTACCCCAACCCCAGAGTAATGGTTGCAGAGAATCGAACTTAGCAGAAGCAACATATGGTTGTATGCACACACCCCAATCAGATACCTTTCGCGATACATGAGCAAAATAGGCAGTAACCAAAGGTGTCACCTGTACCTCATCAAACTGTCTGAGAACCTACCCTGGAAGATACATCTGGATAATCTGCTGGGTCTCAAAGGTCCTCCCAATAAGATATCTCTGTTGTTGGCAGAAAGACAAATGCACTACATCATCAGGCCAACCCGAGCAATCTAAGTAAGGTCTCCAAATAAAATTCTGCAATATGTCAAACTGATGTCTCCAGTACAAGGTCTTCCCCAAACCCCTGTGTTTGATACCTACTGTATACATGAAGGCATAAGGCTCACCAGGTTGTAAGTCTACATGAATGACAGGCAAAGAAATAGAAATGTGCTCCCATGCCCATGTCTGAAGCAAATTAACACCACAACTGATAGAACGGTATCCCAGATAGACTATAGCATGCATTTGATAGTATAGCATGGCTAGAAGACAAGGACCCCAAGCATATAGTTGACGATGCACAATCATATCATGGAGCACTCTGCCCCATCCAACTAGAAACCCACGACCTTGTCTATCAGGTATCAGTAAACCACCGACAACACTGCATAATACAATAGTCAGGTCATCATAGTCTAATCAAGCCCAAGGGAGGTCATAACAGCCATTGATCTGCAAATCCTGAATCTCACACTCGAAAAGTGCACATAGTCTAGCAATACCATCATCATGGTCATATATATCTCTCTCACCATGAATGGGAATACGCAGTATACGCCATACATCCTCTAACATAATGGATGCCTCACCAGTCGGAAGATGAAAAGAACAGGTCTCGAAATGCCACTGCTCTATCAAAGCTATAATCATGGCCCTGTTGGCCGTAACCTCTGGAAAATGTAAAACATGGTATAGACCAAGCTGTCGAATATGCTCAATCTCCTCATCCGGTAAGTCAGCTCGAAGATGAAATCCACTAGGTCTACTCTATGGTAGTATAACACTCCAATGTTCTCTTGCAACGAGAAAATGATCAAAATATCAGATATCGGATCCCGAAAAACTTAAATATTTTTAAATGCATGACAAAAAATTACATATACAACGAATGCGTGACAACTATTACTTATGCGGTACAAATATGACTCTTGCATAATGATTAAAGCTAATGCGTAATGAAATGGGCACATGCGTAACAATAAACACTTATGCATAATGGTATGCACGAATGTGACATGATAACACTAATGCGTAACACTTAGGATGCATGCATAGCATTTAAAGTGTTTGCGGTACACTTAACACTAATGCGTGAAATTCAACAAGCGATTGCGTAACACAAAGCAAAAATTGATCATGGAAATTTTTTGAAAAACAGACATAAAACAGGCATAAATCGAGGAAAATTTGGAAAAATACCATGCCGCCAGTCCTAGGAGGTCTTTGATATGAACGTACTTGGTCAGACAGGTGCAAACGAGCTCTATAACCAGCCATGATGATCAAATACTCAGAAAAAAGTACACAAATTGCAGAGAAAACTAAGGAATTACCAAAGTGCAAATAAGCAAATGAAAACCTAAAAATCTCTATTTATAGCTCAAAATTAGGGTTTTCTGACACCTTGACGCTCGTGGTCCCCGCCAGCTTCAAACACCTCATAGCCTACTCAAACAATCTCAAAATCACACGAAATTTTACGTGCTTGCTCATTTGACTAATATCGAAAACATGGTCTCAATTTTGGAATTTTCCGACCACCTTTTCCGAGGGGGCATATTTACACTATACAACAATACCAAGGCATACTGGGGCAAAATTTTTCATTTTCTTTGAAACAATGTCGTTCCAACTTTGTCTCAAAGAAGGGCAAATTTTTTCACCTAAAAATGTCTCATTGATCATGTACTAATTATCCCTCTAATTGATTAAATAATCTTTATTATTTAATTAATTTAATTAATCTTATTCTTCTAATTTCATATTTCCTCATAATCTTACTAATTATTCTATTTCTTATTCTTTCATCATTTAATCATTTTCTAAATATTAATTAAATATTTATTATTTAATTAATTATGATTAATTCCCCAATTTAAATAATCTTTATTATTTAAATAAATTAATTTTCAATTTCTATCTCTAATCATCTAATCATTCAACCCTCTTCTAAATATTAATTAAATATTTATTATTTAATTAATTGTGATTTAATCGTTTAAATTAAATAATCTTTATTATTTAATTAAATTCCATATCTAAATAATTAAATAGTTTCTTTAAATTATTTAATTAGCTAATTAATTCTTCAATTCCAAATCCCCAAATTCTAATTTCATTTAATTTCATATTCTTCTAATTTCTTCCAAATTCAAATACATGGGCATGATTTCAAAAACCAAATTGAAAATCAAAGTCAAGTTCTAAATATATTCAAATGCTAAATTGAATTAATAAATTCAATTATTTGAATTAAAATCTCATGCAAAGATTAAATTAATAATCTAAATCTAAATGCAAGCACATGCTAAATTAATTAATTCAATCAATTAATTAAGTAATTAAATCATTTATCTCTCCAATCTCTATTTCCATCTTTCAGTTAGCTTTTTCTAAATTAAGCTTTCTTTGTCATCCTCTTTATTTCCTCCAATCATTCTTTTTCTTCCCTCAATCAGCTTTTTCTCAATTAGTTGACTCAATTAATCTATTCAATCTATTGAGTTTCACTCCTACAATCAGCAGTTCAACTATCAATTTTCATTTGAGCTCACCTAAGTTCACACCTCTTGATCAATCTGTTCCACCTTTCAATCAATCTCATCCAATTTTCTATAAATTGAGCATCCAATCTCCATTTTCAACAATCACGAACTTTGAATCTTTGTGTCACTTTCAGGTTACCAGTGCAATATCTAAGAGCCATCATACCACGAAGAGGAGAAGAGCAATGGAAGTTATACGCAGTCACGGAATAGGGAGTTTTTTATTTGATTTGATAATTTATAATTCCTATTTCTTAATTGCGTTATTTCATTGTATTGTTTGTTAAATTCTGATTAGGATAGGGATTCGTGATTTCCCTTGTTTCTAATTGATTGCTTTGTTAATAGAATATGAATTTTGCATCCCACACTATACTATAATAGAAAAAGAATTCTTGGCATTAGTATTTGCATCACAAAAATTGAGACACTACATGTTAGAACACTCAGTCAAGCTAGTAGCTAAAATTGATCCACTCAATTATCTTCTTAGCAAAACAACACTTACAAGAAGATTGGCAAAATGGGTCATGGTTCTTACAGAGTTTGATATTGAATATGTGGAACGCAAAGCCATCAAAGGATAGGTAATTGCAGACCAACTCACTAAAGCTCCACTTGAAGACACTCAACCATTGCATATAGAATTCCCAGATGAATCAATAATGCACCTTACTCAGCAATCATGGAAGATGTTTTTTGATGGGTCTTTAACGCAACATGGTTCCGATGCTGGAATAATTTTTATTACTCCTCAAAAGTATTCAATCCTAAAGGCTTATAAGATTCTTTTTTCTTGCACAAACAACATAGCATAGTATGAAGCTTTGGTAAACATGATCAAACTGGCTATCGAATGGAAGAATCTGGAATGACACATCTATGGAGATTCTCAGCTAATCATCAATCAAATCAATGATACATATTAGACTCGAGATGAGAAAATGATGCCCTATAAGAGGATGGTTGATGATCTTAAGAAATATTTTACTTTTGTATCATTCCAACAGATTCCTAGATCCGCAAACAAAGCAGCATATGCTATGGCCACCTTGGCATCCATACCAAAGTTACAAGAATCTAAATTTTGCTTTGAATTCTTGGTGGAAGAGTTACATTACCCTACATATGATTCTCCTGAGTCCCAAATAGTTTGTTCTATTATTGAACACGACTCATCTCGATATAGCCACATTTACTCTTATCTATGAGACCAAATTATCCCTGAAAATATTACCCGTAATGAGAAAAGGAACCTAACCCAAAATGCTTCGCGGTATGTTATCATCGCTAACAATCTATTTAGACAAGGTTTGGATGGTACATTGCTTAGGTGTATAGAAACTGAAGAGTCTAAACATGCATTATCGGAAGTCCATGAAGGTGTTTGTGGATCTCATCCGAATGGTCTTACTTTATCTTGGAAACTACTAAGGGCTGGCTACTACTGGCCAAACATGGATAAGGATGCTATAAAGTTTTCTAAAACTTGTGAGAAGTGTCAGCTACATGGGAATCTCATACATGCTCCAGTGAGGGATCTCATACCCTTCATTACACATTGGCCTTTTCGGCAATGGGCTTTTGACCTTATTGGTCAAATATATCCTGCACCATCCAATGGACACAAAATTATCATAACCACCACTGAGTACTTCACAAAGTGGGTAGAAGTGGTTCCGCTCATCAAAGCAACTGGTAAACAAGTAGCTATGTTCATCCTTAATCATATCATTTGCAGGTATGGGATACCTTCGTCCATCGTGACTGACAATGGAGGATAATTCAAGATAAAGATCTAGACGAGCTCTGTGAGAAATTCAAAATCAAACAGCACTGGTCATCTGTATATTACACTCAAGGAAATGGACAAGCTGAAGCATCTAACAAAAACCTACTAACCATCTTACATAGAACAGTAAACAAATCTGGGAAGGATTGGCATCTGCAGCTCAATCTTGGATTATGGGCTTATAGAACAAGTATCAGAACACCTACTAGGGCTACACCTTTTTTTTTGGTGTATGGGTCCGAAGCAGTATTACCTATTGAAGTGGAAATACCATCTCTAAGAATTTCTTTGCAATGTCTCATTACCGATGAAGACTATAAAATAGCTAGATTGCAAGAACTTGAATTGTTGGATGAACATCAGCAAGTGGTGTTTGATCATCTAAGAATGTATCAAAAGAGAATGTCTAAAGGATATAACAAGAAGGTTCGACAATGACAATTTCAGGTTGGTGACCTTATTTTGAGAGAAAATCCTAAAAATCAACAGTTTCAAGACAACAAAGGGAAGTTTGAACCCAACTGGTTGGGTCCCTACATCATTACTGTAGTCTTTGGCTCTAGTGCCTATTAGGTCTCAACATTAGAAGGAGAACAACTCCATGAACCAATCAACACCATCCATTTCAAGAAATTCTTCACTTAGCATTCTCTACTCCAGCAACCTGTACAACTAAAAAGTCCTAAAAAACATATATCATTAAAAGTCCAAACAAAACAAAAAATGCCTTAGTGAAAACCTAGTAAATAGGCATCTTGGTAAAAAAAACATAAAATATTTGCCAAGTAGGTGAAAACCTGGCAAACAGACACCTCTTGTACTCAGGCACTCCATCTATCAATGCAACATTGGCATTTCTGCATTCATTAATCTTTGCTTTCGCTTGTACACATATTTTAGTCGCTTTTGTGACATCCTAGTTCGTTGGAACCCTCATGGCTTGAAACTAATCAATGTCCTATTCTTAGGGTAATCAACTAAGAGCATTACATGTCCTAAGTTGTATCAACCAAGTCATCATTCTGTCAATGAAACCTAGTCGTCCACTCCAAGTCAGTCACCTATCTCCTAACTACTGCAGAGTTTTATCACTGAGTATAACAAGCAGAACAACATTACTGAAAACAATCACTAAACAGTTTGAGATATGCATGAAATTTTCTTTGTGTAATGTCTTTTATATTGGTTTTCGATTATTATCCCTCTCAGTAACTTGAGGAAGTCTATCTTGACTAAGAGGAACAAGGATTGGGGGCATAATATTTTCTTTATTTTCTGCTTGTAGCAATGATTCAGATGATCTAGAAATATCTAATCAGCTGGGTGTCTGTGATAAGAGCCTTCACATCAAGGTGAAATCACCACACATACCTCAACTTCTCTTATTTGTATGCTACAGGGAGGTTAGCATCATTTCTATGTATGTTTTGAGCGAATTTCTTTAATGTGCAATCCGGGTCCATGCGTAATCTGTCCAAGGATATGAACGAAAAAAGGGTCATTACGAACAAGATAATTAATATTGCACATGAAAAGGAAGGAACTCTAATATGCCTGCTATGTTTGTTAACGCTCAGTGATGAAACTTAAGCATTTCAAATCTAGTGACTAGGTTTAGGTTGCATCTCATTTTTGCATCTCATTTTGCATTTCATTTTGCATTTTGTGAATTTAGAGTGATTTAGGTATGATAACAATGATCTCTTTATCTTCTGAATGAGAGTTTGAAGTATCATCATTTCTTAGCTAAGTGGTCTCTTTTTCATCATTTATTTGATCGAGTACTTGTGTATTGAGATGTTAGCTGCATATATAAGCATTTTATATATTCATCATACATTCATTTGCATTCACATTATTGCATAGAAAAACTCAAAAAAAATGCATTACTCATTACTCATTTTCATCATTTCTTTGCATATGAAAAGAAACAAAAAACAGACATCCATATTCATTTGCACTACATACATCCATATTGAACAGATATGCATACATATAGAATAAATCATATAGAACAACATCTCATAATCAATCAACACAAGTACAATGAAGTCAAATCAAGATCTTGTATATATAATGATAAAGTCTCAGGGTATAAAATAATGTCAACTGACATATACAAACTCCCATCGGAGCAAGAATCATAAGGGCTACAAAAAATGGGTGTGTCTACAAAAAATCTAAGAGCTATAAAAAAATCTAGATCTCTGCCTCTCCCTCATCGCCAGGTGGTGGACAAGGTGGAGCCTACTTACCAGGACCTTGTCTCGGTGCCCGAGCTCCCTCAGATCGTGCCATGTACTGCAAGTAGGGTACAACCTGCTCCGCTAATGGAACTGCTACGTTGTAAGCTGCAACATCATAGGTCACCCGATTGGTTTGGTCCAAATCCTCCTGTTGAAGAGCGTCTTGCTCTACCCTCATCTCTGCGACCTGATGATCGTGCTCATCCCTAAGCTCTTCTAGCTATTGGTCTTGCTCCGCCAATGTGTTTGTGACACTGCCAATTGTGACTATAGACCTGCCAAATGTTCTCTCATTGACTGCACTGCATCTGTACCCTACTCCCTCACAAGCTCTTCGCCTCCATCACTGCCTCCATCTCCACCTCCAGCTCCCCCCTTCTCATCTCTCCTTTGTCTCACCTTTTTGGGAGCTACTCTCTCTTCCTCTCCTCCACCCTTTGGTACCCTAGCACGACTCAGCCTCATACCTATAGCCCCTAAGGATCCACCCTCTTCTCTCTGTTGCTGCCTACCACCAGCTGGTACCCTACTGCTACTAGCACTAGGATCACCACCTGCTTGCCTTGGAGCCTCGGCTCTCTGTGCCTGTCCCTGTGCCTATGCAGGGGCATCATCCTCAACCTCCTCTATACAAGGTACCTACTCCGCTGGATCAATAAATCTCAAGAATGGATGTTGTTGGAGCCAATCCTTGTACTGGGGCAATACCCCCACATTTGCAATTTCCTCCAAATATTCCTACCTAAGCCATTGTAACCCAGTCATCTCCTGCATACCTAGGGGATATCACAATCTAGGTGTCCATCCCTGCCTCTTCTCATCTGCATAATGTGCATATGTAGTAAACTCCTGCAAGATCCCCTAAGGTCTACCATACTGCCTCATCACTCAAGTAACAACAAACCACTCAACCACTAGCGTTGATCTGCCTATGAGAGGCCAAGTCATGAATAGGTCCCTATGAATAACTCTCCAATCATCCCAAGGCTCAAGACCCTTGTATGGTCTCCATATCATGACTATCAAGTCATCCATCTATCGTCTCCAATAATCTTTCTTGCCCATATGGGGCTGAGTAATATATCCACAATATCTGTAGACAATGGGCTGTTGTGGATCTCTAGCGTCATCCACAATCAGTCTGCAAACTAGGAGGTGCTCCTAGGCCCATACCTGTAATATCAAAACACTAGCAGCCATGCTCTTCCCTTCCCGGTAGACAATCTCATGCATCTCACGATACATGTGCGCTAATATACATGAACCCCAGCCTAACCTCTGGGGGTGCTCCATAAGTCTCTCCAACATCCTACCCCATCCACATAAAAACCCCTATTGTCCCTTGTTCAGCATAAGAAAGCAGTCGATGAATCCTGCTAAGACGCAAGCCAGTGGAAATTTCCCACTATATCTGGTCATCATCAAGTCCCAACTGATAGAACGTGTCAGAATGTCTACATCCCTAAATACCTGTCTCACAGCTAGTAGCCCAGGACATTGTGTTGCATCATAATCTACCTTATCCCCAACAAAAGGGATACAAAGAATCTTGTATACATCCTCAGGAGTGATTGTTATCTCCCCAACTGGCAAATGAAACATGTTATGCTCTGAATGGAACCTCTCAACTAATGTAGTGATCATACCGTGATTCACATGGATATCAAGAAACTCAAGAAGATGAGTCAATCTGCACAAATCTATATGTGCTCGATCAACATCAAATAACTGACAAACTAATGTCATGGTCGGTGGATATACACATCTGAACAAAACATGGGGCAATCGAATCTACAAAAATCAAACAACGACGCATCAGGAAACATTTCAAATAGCCTATAAGAGAAGAAAAACATCTTGCAAATCCAACTACATCAACTACAAAATCAAAATTTCAAGTATACACCTTCAAAAACACTCACTGTTTCCCAAATGACAAAACACAGTAGAGGCAGAAACTCATATGAGTCAGGAATGGGCCTAGGACAACAAAAGACTCTCGTACGACACAAGACTAGTTGCAGCACGAAAAAATAGGCTCTTTTGAAGGTTATTGTATGACAGAAGGGTAGGTTCAGCACAACAAAACTAATGGTTTGAAATGATAAAACAAACTTAATCAGTTTGTCGTACGAGACAAGATCCTGTCTCGCGTGATAAAACGACAACGCCTGACTTTTACATGCCAAAAAATTGAAAAATTCAACAAAAAAATTCAAAAATGAAATGATTAAAAGGCTTAAGATCGATCACTTATTGTTGGCTCATAGTTCTGAGGTTGATTATGTCGTCTCTAGCGCTTGAATCGATGCTCCTGTCTCGAAACCACCATTTTTCTTCGCAGAAGGCTTTTTGAATTTTCAAACTTGGAGGGTTAAAATGAATTGAAAATGACACTTTGAACCCTTATATAGCCAAAACCCTAATTTTTCAATTTGCTCTGATGGACATAAAAATTGTACCCTTAGCTAAATTACCCATTTTGATTCCATTTTCAGGATCGAAATTGAAATACGAGATTGTTCTTCTAGTCAATTTCGTACAACTGAGATCACTGAGTGCTTTCATCACATTTTCATTCTTTTCTTCAATTTGCGCTCCATTTCACATCAATCATCACTAAATCTTTAAAAATTCCTCTGACAAAATCTTTGTGCATAACTTATTATCATCGCCAAAAATTGCCTAAAATCATGTACCCTCGCTATCTTTTGATTTCGCTCCCGAGGGGGCATACTCATGACCTTATGACCTCACATTTTCAAAGTCGAGAAAATTTTTCAAATCTTCATCAAAAGTCGAGCAAAAAAATTTTTCAACTAAAGAAAAACAAATTCTTATTACTAAGGGGCATCTCAGCTTCATCACTTCATATCAAGTTGAGATCTCTCGATCATCTGAATCGAATCAATCGCTGGGGGCATATTAGTTTCATCGCTTCAAATCAAGCTGATGTTTGTCTTCATCTAAATCAATCTCTTAACATTAATCAGTTTCATCGCTTTTCATCAAGCTGATTATTCATTTAAACTCAATCAAAAGTTTAAAGAGTATCTTTGATCACATGCTCAATCTAAGAAAGTGTTCAATTTCATCGCATCAAATCAAGCTCGACAGTTTATCTTCGCTCATCCTATCTTGATCCATCAAGTTCAAGATCGATTTTATCTTTTCTCACTGTGTCTAGCTCAATCAAGTTCTAGATCAGTAAGATCCGCTTCTTGATCAATCAAGTTCAAGTTCAGTATCTTTTCTCTCTATCGTTCCTAGTTCAATCAAGTTCGGGATCGGTTTCTCTTTAATCAACTCTGTTCAGCTTCATTGCTTCAAATCAAGCTAAACATCTTGCTCTTCATCTGGTTCGTGATCAATCAAGTTCAGAACTGATATCTCCTAGACATCAACATATTCTTTGAACCAATGCACTGCTCCCACATTAATTCAAAAGGGGCAAATGTAATACCCTAAAATTGGTCATCTAAACCATGGGCCCCTAATTTCGACAACATCACCAAGGTCCTCACCAAAGGAAATTTAATCAACTTTGAGCACACAATTAATTAATTCTTCAATCATCAAATATTACATGTCAAGTGAATTATTCTATATTAATTAAATCATTCCAAGAAAATCATTTTAATCAATTAACCTATTTAATTTATTAAATATCCTTGCATATTTAATTAATTAATAAATTTCCATTTAATCGTAAAAAAGGAATTAATTTATTACAAAAGAGGAATCAATATGCAAAGCAAGAGTTAAATTGAAAATAAAATAAAAGAATTGAATTGAAAGAGAAATCAAACTTGAGATATTATTTCTTCTAAATTGAGAACTTGAAATCAGAAAAGCAATTAAAAGGAATTTAATCATTCTCTAAAATTGGAACTCAAATCTTTTTGAGAAAAAGAAGTTCAGTTGCATTGAAAAGACTCTTTTTTTGAATAAATCAAAGAATTTTCTATTTTTATCTCAAGTGCATGGAATTAATTGAATCTTATCTCTAATGCAAACTCAAACTTATAATCTGAATGCATTTCAATTAAGCTATAATTGGAATTTATCTCAAGGTTAACTGAATCTGATTTCTCAATTATTTCAATTATCCTAAATTGTGCTTTTTATTGATCTCTCTTGTGATTCTCTATAAATTCAACCTTCATCTCTCATCCAAAACACCTTGGAGATTTATTGTTTTTATGCAGTTTTTGCTCTGGAGTCATTGAATATATTGTGCTTTCTTTATAAGATTATTGCATCTTAGTTTAGTTTTTTTCATATTGCTTGAATCCATATTGCTTGAATCTTTCATACTTCTTGCATCCATTTTAGCTTAATATCATGTTCATATAGATTAAATCCTTCGTCTTGGTGTAGTCTAGTCACTGGCATTGCTTATACAAATCTGAGAGCAATCTTATACTCACATCTTTTAGAAGGCAATTGGTCGATTTGTTATAGTTTTATTATTCATGCTTATACATGTCTTACTATACATGTAATGACTTAATTGAAGTGTTGTGTCTTGCAGGTTACAGACTTATTTCACTTTTTCACACACACAAAACCCAATTGAACACACATGGGTAATCAAAGACTAAGTACCTTGATCCGGTTTGGGATCCTTCTTCCCTTTTGAGTCTACTTCCTAGTTGCTAGATATGTTTGGTTGAATTTTTTGGAGGTTGTAAGTGTGGGTTGGGTCTCTATCTTTGAAAAAGTTGAGAACACTTATTCAAGTGGTGCTAAATACCATGACAATCTTAGATATCACCTCTTTGCAAATGGAGAACTTTGTACTTGTGTTCAAAGTTTCATTCACTCTATTCTTCATACCACATCTCCCATTATCCTTCCTCCAATATCCATTACCCTATCTAAATTCATCCAGTGCTATCTACGATCTTGCTTCATGCTAATCCTTACCATTTGTCTTAAATATTTATTTATTCCATCATCTATCACTATCTATGATCTTGTTTCTCCTATCCATATCCTATCTCCATCCATATCCCCTTTTCCATCCTTGATCTTGATCAAAATCTCCATCCATATCCCCTTTTCCATCCTTGATCTTGATCAAAACTAAGGACAAAAACATGATTTCAAAAAGCTCTTGATGTGTCTCCTCATAGGCTACCTTCATCTTTCTCCTGTCCATTTCCACCTCAATGGTTCAGTCATCCATTCATAATATTCCTTATCTTTCTAGATATTCGGGAAAAACAAATACATCTTGCTTCTAATCCAAAAAATTCTAAAAAATCACAAAGTGTCCAAAATCTAAAAATTGACAAAATCGACAAAATCAAGTAAAAATGGAAATCAAAGCATGACAACATGGACCATCCATCAAATCAGATCAACAACAGATAAAATCTCCAAAGTCTACAATCAAATTGATCACATGTCTTGTTAATCGATCCATCTATCAACATCAACATGTCTTAGACAAAGAAAGGTACACTCGAAACTAGACAAATTGGTCTTATACGGGGTACTCACTTTTTGAAACCATATATTCCTATCAATCATCAAGTAATCAAAACAATGGCATAGATCAGTATGACTACTGGATTTTGTCCTAGTTAGCCATATCTTTATCAATTGATGGCAGTACATGTTTCATCTTTCAAAAAATTATAAAAATAAAAAAAAGTGCAATAAAAGCAAGTGGTGAAAACCTAGAAATGGGCTCGCTATTTATGATAGAGCGGTTCCTCCATCTAGTTGTACATATCAAATCCACCCATCTGAGCCATCACCAAAAATTCACAATTTCACTAATGCTTATCAATCTTGGACATACTTAGCGTAGTCATTGTCCTTGATTATCTAAACAGTTATCTGTATCATATCCCGTCATGGCTTGGTGGTCAATGTACATATTCCATATCGTAATTAGTAGCTCCAGTGGGGGCAAAATTCTAACCTCGCTAGGGGAATATCATCTTTGGGTTTCAAATAGACAATCAATCACAACAAACACATCGAGATGAAAATAATATCACGACAATCAATGGTAAAACAAAGATACATGAACTGATCAAAACTAAACAATGAGGTATTTGCAAGATGTTTTATCTGACAAAAATACACAAGATGGCATGCATGTTTATCTATGGTTGTTTTCTATTTTTTCTTATCATATATCCCAAGTGACTCAAGGATGTCTTTAAATGAGAGAAGCAAGGAAGGAGTATGATATTTTCTTTGTTTGTTGGTTGTGAGTAAAGCCTTTTTACTATGTAAATTTGTTCTACGATGTGATCTAGTGGCATATCACTGAGGACATTTCCAATTTGTATATGACAAAGGTTAAATCTTGTATGTTTACGCAAGCCGCACTCAGGTCATCGTGGTTCAATCATACCTAGATGCTTGTGATATCTAGAAATATCAAAACCCATGTAAGTTATACTCAGATCATCTTGGTTCAATTATACCATGATGCTTGTATCAACTTTCAACATAGCAAAGGCTCAATGATGATAAAAAGGAAGCATATCTAATTTGAACGAAAAGGTCACAATATCAAGAATGAGAGCGCATTTCATATCAGTTTTTATATCATTGTTAAGTACTTAGGTGCATTTTTCATATCATTCCTAAAATATGCATTTAGTTGCATTATCATATCATGGAATTTAGTTGCATAACATCATCATCATCATCATCTAGTCACATTCATCATTGCATCCATCACATGCATATCTATTGCATCATCATGGAATCTTTCTTCACTTTCATATCTTCATCATTCATTCAACTCTCATCTATCATGTCTTATACATGATGTATCTTTCCTGAAACCAAACATTTTGATCAAGTCTTATATAGGATATGTCGTTCTTGAAACCAGACGTTTTGGTCATCTTTGTCTTATACAAGAGGTGTCATTCCTGAAACCTAACTTGATCTCTATCTTATCAATTCTATCAATCCATTTTATCTGATCCATTCTATCATGTTTTATATAGAATGTCTTTCCTGAAACTAGACTTTTTGATCAGGTCTTATACAGGATATATCATTCCTTTGATCATCTTTGTCTTATACGGGAGGTGTCAGTCCTAAAACCTGACTTGATCTCAATCTTATCGATTCTATCAATCCATTTTATCTGATCCATTCTATCATGTCTTATACAGGATGTATCTTTCCTGAAACTAGACATTTTGGTTGGGTCTTATACAGGATATATCGTTCTTGAAACCAGACGTTTTGATCATCTTTGTCTTATACAAGATGTGTCATTCCTTAAACCAGACTTGATCTCAATCTTATCAATTCTATCAATCCATTTCATCTAATCCATTCTATCATGTCTTATACAAGATGTATCTTTCTTGAAACCAGACATTTTGATAAAGTCTTATATAGGATATATCGTTCCTGAAACTAGATGTTTTGATCATCTTTGTCTTATACAGGAGGTGTCATTTATGAAACCAGACATGATCTCAATCTTATCAATTTTATCAATCCATTTCATCTGATCCATTCTATCATGTCTTATATAGGATGTATCTTTCCTGAAACCAGATGTTTTGATCAGGTCTTATATAGGATATATCGTTCCTAAAACAAGATATTTTGATCATCTTTTTCTTATACAGGAGGTGTCATTTCCGAAACTAGACTTGATCTCATTCTTATCAATATGATCAATCTTATCAATCCAATCAATCTAATCAATATTATCAAACCCACGCATGTCATCAACAATCCACTCTTCTATCTTTCAAATAACACTCTTCTTTTGAGAGATCATTCATGCCTTTAGTGCACGAATGATCTCCTGAGGGGGCATTATCATATCGAATCTCCATATCAATTTCATATCAATCTCATACCGACACCAGATTCATACCGACTTTTCATATCAAATCAATTCTTCATATCTAGGGCATCATATAGACAATGTTGGCAACGACATCATATCGGGAATTTTTGGCAACATATCAAACATTTTCTTTGAATCAACATGTGGTCACATGTCGCTTCAAAGAGGGGCAAAATGTAAACACCTAAAACTTGCACAACTAATTAAATGGATTTTATTCATTTAATCAACATTTATTCACCTATTAATTAGACTAAGGTTTAATTAATATCCCTATTCTTTCAATCAACCTATTAATCAAATTAAAGATGATTATAATCCTTTTCTTCCAGCCTAAGCTATTAATTAAACTAAGGTTTGATTAAGTACCCTTTAGCCATTTAATTGAATAAATCTTATTTATTTAATTAAAACCCCCTTTTTCCCTTTTAATTGAATTTACATTTGATTAAAATCCCTTTGCATTTAAATAAATCATTATTAAATTGTGAATAGTCCCCCCACTTGCAAAAACCTACAAATGGAAGTTGTACCCCTTTTGGCTAAAACAAATCTTTTTATTTTATCTAAAAATGCCCATTTCCCTCCACTTGCATTCACCTACATTTTCCATTAGCATGCTAATATTATTCTAGAACCCCTCTAACCCCTCATTAACTATCCTAATTCCTCTAATCATGCCACATCCCTAAATTTTGGGAAGTCGCTTCTCCAAATATGGAAGAAAGTCTTCTAAATGCATTTAAGACTTTACCTTCTTCAACAAGTTAACTTGTTTCAAGTCTTCCAAACTTGTAAGGTTATCTAACTTTCAACAAGTTAACCTCCAAAGTCTTCAAATGCATTTAATGCCTCTTACAAGACATCACCCTAGTCCATGACGATTGTCCCTTTGGCCATCCCTCAACTTTGCACAAGAGTTTACCTCTTGGACAATAGCATGCTCCCTTGGATAGTAGCATTATCCAATGATGTCATCCCTTGAGGTTATCCCTAATTCTTACTTAGCATCTAATTCTTTCTTAGCATCCTCTCAAGCGATCTCAAGGTGACATTTGTCAACTTGGGATTGGATTGAATTCCCCTCATGGAGGGATAACTTTCCATCCTAGCCCTTGTTAAGATTGCTCAATCTTGGCCATCCATTTCTCCATTTTTCCTATAAATAGAGCACATTTCTTCACTCTTAAGGATCCATCATCTTTTGCATCCATATTATAGTTACTTTGTTGTGCAGGTTATCAAGGAGCTCCAATTGTTCACTCTCAAGCATCTAGTCCATCCTAATTGCATCATATTTTAGATTATATCATGTTTGAGATTATCATTTATCTTAATTTCATATCAATTCCATAGCATTCTCATATCTCATATTCATCTTAGCTTAATTACATCACTTAATCTTTCAATTTGGAAATACACCTCCATCTTTCATACCATCTACCATAGTTCTTCATCCATATCATATCAATAGTTTTTCATCTAATCACTCAGATCTTAGTTGCATCCATTTTGATCCTAGAGCATTTTTCAATATCGTTCTTTAGGTTGCCATGTTAAAGATCAAGTGCTCTTCCAAGATGAAAGCCACCTTGAATCTTGAAGATCCTTGGAGATAGGGGACCATGAGACGATTTTGAGCAATTTGATTTGATGAACACGTTTTCTTCATTTAGATTTCTTGATATAATGTTTCATGGGTGCATTTGATGTTTTCTTGTTGTCTTGCAGGCCTCCAACAAATTAGGTGCACAATTTCCAATTGGGAGTATCCCCATGGGCAATGGCTGTAGTAAAATTTTTTGAGTCTCCTTCAATCTCGACACCCCTGATTCCTTTAGCCTTGCATAATTGTAGTTCCATTACTAATGCTCCCATCTCTGCTTCATTATTGGTTGCAGTACCCAAGCATTTAGAAGCTGCCCAAATGCATGTGCCTCTTGAGTCTCTAATTATGCATCCTGCTCCACCAAGACTGGGGTTTCCTTTTATAGCCATGTCAAAGTTAAGTTTCCATTTGTGAGTTTTCGGGAAACTCCATTTTTCCTCTGCTCATTCATGTTTCTTAGTAGGGATCGAGGGTGGTCTTCTTAAATCAGAGCATTTCTTTTGAATATATTCATCCCAATTTGAGAATCTTATCTTCCTTCTAAATTTGACATTTGTGTTTGCAATCTCTGTAGGTGTAAATAAATTTCTATATCAATATATAAATTTTAAATTTATGATATTAAATAAACACTATTATTTATATGTATATATTTGATTGATTATTAATTAAATTTTAAGTTATATAAAATATGATAAATGATATTAAATATCTTCAAATATTCAAAATAATTAAAATAAATATATATTATGTTTCTACATCTCAAAATTATTTTTTTAATTTTTCTATATTTTATTTGCTTAAAATTAATTAATGTAAATATCTAATAAAAAAACATTCTTATTTTATTATTAAACTTGCTATTGTATTCACTTAAGTCTAATTAATTGATCTTTTTCACTAATTAAAAATAATTATTATTTTTGTTTTCAGAATAGACTTGATTTTTATAAATTTTATATATATATAATTTTAAACGAGAAATTATCTATCTAGAATATTTATTTTGGAAAAGGAAAAAAAGAGTTTGGATATTGAACAGGCGAATTTTCGGACTGCGAACTTTGGAGCGAATTTTGGAGCGACTTTCTTTGGAGTGTTGGCTTCGGACCGTGTGCTCTCCAACATTGTCGATGTTGTCTGACATGGCCAACTCTGCAAGGATGTGGAGGAGTTAATCTCCTCCATGTGGTTTGCATCTTCATTGTGTGCCCTCTTTACTGTTTTGCATTTACTTTCTGCTCAGCGCTTAATGTATTTTTTTTGCGTATTAACCTAGCCATTAATCACACTGCTCTAGTCGCTTGTGTGACTCCTTCGTAGCTCCCAATGGAGCCCAAGTCTAATGGCGGTGCCATTAATGCACCTCAACCCACCGAGCAGGCTTATTCAAGACAAACCAAAATATTTGCCAAGACTGTAAAGCCTTCTGAGCAGACTCACTCAACCTGAAAGAAAACCTTTGCCAAGACCGTTGCTCCATCTACCCATGGAGTCCACCCTAGTGCGAGATTTTTTAAGACTCTTGGAGGTGAACAATCCAGTGAGGTAGGTAAGAGCCCTACTGTGCCCTCGAGTTCTTTCTACATTTCGCCAAATGAGGAGATGTTGAAAGAAATTGTTTCAAAAAAAACTAGGTTCACTGATACTACAATTTTTTTCGCTTGTGTTAATATTGAGAAATGCCCACCTAGGAAATTCCTAGACAATTGGTTTCATAATCTTTGGAATTTTAAGTTAGGGCTTAAGATCTCATTTTGTAGGCAAGTCCAGAAAGGTCTATATATTATCTTTTTTAATAATCATGAATCCCGGGTTGAAATTCTTAAAAGACAATACTGGATTGTTGGGAACACCTCCTTTCATTCCCTAGCCTGGTCCTCAAAGGCCGTCAATGAGGAAGTTCTTGCGCTCTCAAGCCCTAGATGGGTCATCCTTAAGGATGTCCCTCCCTTCCTCTGGCATTTTCTTCCCCAACTATTAGAAACATTTGGGACAATAATTCGGTTTGATGAAACAACACGTTTAGTCCCTAACCTTGATGCAAGAATTATTATATCCATTAAACCTAGGGTCGACATCCCTCCTTTGCTAAACCTTAACATCGGTGATGAAACATTCGTTTGCCCTGTTGAAATTCTTGGAGGACTAAATGCTTATTTTTTGTGCAAAAAAGAAGGGCATCTTCAGAAGAACTGCCCAATCATCAACCGCAGGAAACAAAAAAATAACACTAACCTAGCAGGAACACCTGAAAACCCTAGCTACGATAAGGAGTCGATCCCTAATCCAAGCAACCTTCATTCTGTTGGAAACAATACTAACCCTAAAGATGACCCCCCCTAAGCTCGGCTCCTAGCCTCATCCCTGTTGAATTAAATCCAATGATTGTTGACTCCGCCATGGAACCCCTCAACCCTACTTCCGTCCTCTCCAAAACTTCTGAGGATTCACCTTCTGATTGTTTTCAAACACTCGCTTCAAGAAAGAAGAGATGAAAGAATTCCCATCAACTCACCTTAAATCTAATCTGAGTTGGTGATAAAATTGCTAATCAATTGACCACCAGTAGCAAATACCCCATCACTATGAATGATGACATACTAAAAGCTTCACAAACTCCAACCACCTCCCTGGTTAAAAATATGGTTAAAAATTTAGAGAATCCTGATCGCGGTGCTGGTGATGCTAGCATGAGTAATAACCCTGCAAAAATGGTGCTTAGGTCTGGAACCCCCAAACGATCTGAACCTACATTCCTTGCAGAGGCTACCCCTGATGTTAACACCTCCAACCCCGTGACTGCATCTCTGCTAAATGAAATAGAGGATAACCATATTATTGAAGTCATTTATGCTAACAAGGGACTAGAGGACATTAAGTCTAGCTCAATGCTCCTTGGCTTTCCAGGCTCCCAAATACCTGGGTCGAACATTGCAGAAACTACAGATGGTAAAACTGAGCTAACTAAACTTAGTGAGGAAGAGGATGACCTCATGAAAGGTTCCTCCATGGCTAAAAAGAAAGGCAGGCCTTTTGGCTCCAAAAATAAGAAAAAGTCTGGAGATCAAAATGGTCTCCCAAACAGTCCCTCTTAATTCTCTTTCTCATGAAATACATCTCATGGAATATTAGAGGCTTGGAGGCGCCTGATAGAAAGTTTGTTATTAAAAGGTTTCTGAATTGTCATAAACATCTAGATTTCTTGATGCTTCAAGAGCTTAAATGTGTTGAGTTCTCCCTTGACATTGCGCTTGATTTTATTTAGAGAGATGCGATCAAAATATGCACCAATCATCCTAAGGGAAAGGGTGGAGTTGGTCTCCTTATTAACCCTAAGTGGGCAAATCACATTAGAGATAGGGGCGTCTCCCCTTGTAACAGAGTGGCTTCGGCCTCCCTGGATATGAGAGGCTCCTGTTTTGGGGTATGTTCTATATATGCACCTAATGATCATAGGGAAAGAGTGTCCCTTTGGAATTGGCTAGCAACCCTTCCAAGTATTCCCTAGGTCATGGCTAGAGACTTTAACATGATTGAAAACCAAGATGATAAGGTCGGGGGTATCCCTTTCGAGTGGAAGTACCAAGAGAAACCCCACTGGGATAGGTTCAAACAACACATGCAACTATTTGACCCCCTTGAGGGCAGCAAATCTGAATCCTCTCCTATGGTACACTTGGTGCAATTTTCAGCAAGGCCCCAGCTGAATTTACTCCAGATTAGACAGGTTCTATGCTAATAAAAATTTCTTCTCCTTCTCCCCTAACCACTTGAGGAGCTCGGTGGCTGTTCTGCCAGTAACCCTTTCTGACCATTTCCCTATCATTGCTATCATCAATACTAGGAACTCCATCCCTAACAGCACTCCTCTCAATAACAAATTTATCCTTAATACCTCCCTGCTAAATGACAAGGATACCCTAACTGCCATTAAAATGGTTAGACTCTTTAACATGCACTCTCAAAATCCCCAACCCACACCCTCAGATGGAACAAAAATGTCTCCTCTTAGCAAAAAATATTCCAAACTTTAGGCCAGAAGAAAGCCAAGGATCTCAAGCTTGTGGAAAAAACTCTCACTGATCGGCTCCACTCCTTGGAACATGAAATACAATTACATCCTTCCTCCTCTGTCCTAGCGGAATGGGTAACTTAGGCTAGAGACATTCTTAGGAAGCATCAACAGGTCAAAATCAGGGGTGCCTTCATCAGAGCACGTAATCATTGGCTCAAATTCGGAGATAAAGGCTCTAAAGTCTTCTTCAATCTCCTTAAACAAAAACAAAATAGAGAAAAAATTGACAGAATCATAGTTGAAGATAAGGAACTCTTGAACATCAATGAGATCAAAGATGCTTTTGAAATGTTTTATAAAACCCTCTTTACCTCGGAAGATAGTGAAGCCTCAAAAGAGGCTAGAAATAAGTGCAGTAACATTATCCCAAAAAGAATCTCTGAGGCTGAAGCTCTCCCTCTCAAGACCAAAGTCTCTATGACAGAAATTGTTGATGCCATTAAAGCCCTCAAGGATGATAAAGCCCCAGGCCCCAATGGACTTCCTGCTGAGTTTTACAAAACCAATATTGAGTGGGTCACCAAAGACCTTTATGCCATACACACCGAAGCATTTGATAGTGGCACCCTTGGGGAGTCCATCAATAGGGGCATTGTTCAACTTATCCCAAAAGATTGGGACAAAGCCCTCATAAAGAACTGGAGGCCAATTACTCTACTTAACGTTTCTTATAAAATCCTGGCCAAAGCCCTAGCCTCTCGCCTTGAGAAAATCCTTCCCAAGTTCATCTGCTCTACCCAAACAGGATTCATTAAAGGAAGGTATATCTTGGAAAACCTTGTCACTAGCTGGGAATCTATGGAATGGGCCAAAACTTCAAATCAAGATACTGCCATGTTCCTTATTGACTTTGGGAAGGCCTATGACAGGATGGAATGGGACTTCATCCTCATGATGCTCAAAGCCTTTGGTTTCCCTAGCGAGTTCTGTAAATATGTCCAAATTCTCCTCAAAGATGCCTCCGCCCTGGTTGAAGTTAATGGATCACTTTCCCAGTCTATTCCTCTTTCTAGATCCATTAGACAAGGCTGCCCCCTCGCCCCTACTCTATTTGTCATTGCCTCAGATGCCCTCTTTTACCTCCTAAGAGATGATACCCTTTCCCCTAAAGTCCATGGCATTAAGATGCCAGATGACTCTAAATCGCTCAACATACAATTTGCTAATGACCTGTCACTCCTCCTAGAGCTCTCTAGGCATAACTTTGACTCCCTCAATCAAAAGGTTGCAACCTTTGGCAGAGCTTTTGGTGCTCGTATCTCCAATTCCAAGTCTATCCTACTTGGGTGGAATGAGGAACCCCCGGATTGTCTTCAGCAAGTTGGATACTCATGGGGAGGACCCAATAAAATTGTCTAGTACCTCGGTATCCCTTTTTCCATCTCTTCCTCTCTCAAGGATATGTGGATTTGGGTCAAAGAAAAGATTGACCAAAAACTCAATAAATGGGATAATAGGATTCTATCCCTAGCTGGTAGGATCCAAGTTTGTCAAAAATCCTCTCCTCCTATAGTTTGTATTACTCCTCTATCTAGATGTTCAGCAACTACCAAGTTTATAAGATCCAAAAATCTATCAGGTGCTTCCTTTGGTTTGATGGTAAGGGTAAAATAAATGCCCACATGGTCAAATGGCTCTGGTGCCACATAGATAAGAAACTTGGTGGGCTGGGACTTAAGGATCTCAGAACGCAAAGGGTTTCCTTGGCTGCCAAGTGGATTTTCCATGCCTTAGAAGGACAAGAACCCTGGAAGATCCTTGTCAGAAATAACATACAAAATGGCGTCCCCAAGTCTGCCAGATCTTGGAAAGCCCTCCCTTTTAGTGATCTAATAGCAGGCAGATTCTTTGTGTCTGTTCAAGGTACTTGGGTGTTTAAATCCATATGAAAAGCCTGGGAGCATGTGCGTAAACTTATTATCAATTCTAATATTGACTGTAATAATACTCTGCATGGGGAAAGGTCAATATGGTGGAATCTCTACCATAACTCCAAACCCCTCGCTTTAACCCAAGGCTGCTCTGCTAGGTATTGGTGTAACAAAGGCATTAAATACCTCATGGACATCTTGGAACATGGTAATCTCATCAGCTGGGAGGACCTTAGCAATAAGTTTGGCCTCCCTGCCTCACATACGAGAACCTACAATATGATTAAAAATGCTTGTGCTTGTTTAGATCTTCCTAGGAACACTGATGTAGACGCTCACAGATACCTCTCGTTCTGATGGAAGGATGGCTCCCTCCTCTCCAAGGTCAAAGCCAAGTCTATCTACAAACTGCTCACTCATGATACCTCGGTGATCGATCATGTTAACTCCCTCTGGTATGCTGCCTAGCAGAAAACATTTGAGAAACTATGGAAGTCCCCCATCCCCCCTAAAATCAAATGCTTCAGGTGGCAATTAATGTTGGATAGACTTCCTATTAGGAATAACATTGTTGCCTTCGACCTATGCTTTGTATGTAGGAAGCCTGAGACTATGCGGCACATTTTTTTGATTGCATTTTTGCCAGAGAGGTCTGGCTGATGTTTGGAATTTCCATTACTGAACATGTTTGTACTCTTGATATTATTGCTGGATTCATTCATGGCCTTGAGAAGGATGCTAACCTGTTTTGGAAAATTCTTTCTTCTTTCATACTTTGGTTTATTTGGAAGCTTAGAAATGAGGAAAAATTCCAAGGTACTGATAAGACTCTTACTGGGTTTTTTAAAAAACTCACTCGTTATAAAATTGTTGTGCAGGTATGTTTTTTGATGAATGTTGAAAGGGAGAAGCTGCTGTGTTTCCTCAGGGATGGCCGGGCAACCATGTTCATATATGAGATGAAGGATGGCTTTGAATGGGCTAGAATTGCAGAGAACCAGACTACATTCGATGAGGCTCTAAAGAAATTGATCAAGGAACTCAGAGACAACAGGGGTCCCTACTTTGATAAGCTCGAAATGTTTACCCAGGTCCTGGAGTGGAAGAAGGTGGTGTGGATGGAAGGGCCACAAGGATGGACAACATGGATGGAAAACCAGGATGAGATTCTGCAATAGGTGTCTAGTAGCCTCTAGTTATGTATATGGTTCACTGTATATACTCTCTCTCGTATCTCCTTTTTTTGTAGAAGGTTGTCTTTGTTCAGTCGGATAATCCCACTGCGTGGTGGTTGAGGCTCTGCCTCCCATCCTCATTTTTGTATAAACTCTCCTTATTTTGGTCTCTCGATATTTAATACAAAAAAATTATCTATCTACAATATGTTTGGATGAAAAAAATTGGTGTTATATGAGCAAAATGATGGATAATAGGATTTTTTTTTTTAAATTATTTATATTTAAAAAATAAATATCTATTTTAAACAAAAAAAATTATTGATAAAGTGATTTTTTATAAATATATATAAATTTTAATAATATTTATTTATTTATTTTTTGGCAAAAGTGGCAAGCCACTTTAATTTTATATATATTAAATAGTAGATAGAACAAAAACTTGGTTTAGGCGAGCATACCAGCAGGAAAGAACCAAGAAGAAATCCTTTGGTTAGAGCTCAATAAAATACAAAAGTTCTTACAAAACACCCCCTGACTGACTCACTAGATCCCTTTGCATTTCCAATAGATAGATCCCCTTTACATTTTCAATAGATAGAAACCCTTTACAATTTCAAAAGACAGACCCCCTTTACATTTTCAATATATAGATCCCGATACATTTGAAGTATAACCCTTAGACACTGCCAGACATTTGAGACATATTCAAAATATTATTAGATGTAAATTATACCTAAACAACTATATTAACCCTACCTACATATTAAACCCAAAAACCCTGAATACAACTTAAACCATATAAGCTGATTAAAATGAGGTTGATTTACCTCCAACTCTGCGAGGTCCATTTACAGAACTTTCAACGGACACTTGTTTGTGTTTATATTCACTCTCTTGCGAAAGGACTTGAAATATTTCTACATACCATTTTTTGTGTTGGATAAGATGCCTTGGAAACAATCCTCCCATGAATCCATCTCCTTTCGTGAAATCATATTGTTGGACATTGTGGAGTAGTGCATCATTCTCCAAATAAACCCGAACAACAAACTTGTTGGCTATCATTCTTAAAACGTTTTAAGTTTTGTACCAATTCGAGAATATTTGACAAGAAAATGGATAGTAAATTGGTTGGAAATATAAGTCTTTGTAATTCTGTATGCAAGATGTCCTCACCCATGGTACTTTTGATGCAATTCAAGACTGACTTACAGTTCACTTTGAATGCTTTCCGCAACTCCTCCTTGTCGATGCATTATGAGAAAGGTTCTTCCCATGGCTTCACATTAATCGGTACCCTATAATTTCTGACATGGAATTCCTTAAGCTCCATATCGACCTGCAATTTAATGGAAGCAACTCTGTATTCTGCATATACGCTTGATTCTTGTTATGAGTAAGTTTAATAAAGTCGATGCTTCTTTTTTGAAGCAATTTCTTGAAAATGGCATTCTTCAAATCCACATGTTTGGAGTGAGGCCTTCAAAACATAATCGATAGCCATCCTTCCTGTTTACGCATGGTTTACAAACTGGCTTTGTACTGATTTTTGCATCCACACAAGTTAGCATTTTAAACCTACAATCATTAAAAAGATACGTCTGTAAAAGAATTATGTCTTAGTAAACCGAATTTGGCTAAACTCGGATAAAGTACGATGCTAAAATTGTTATAAATTTAGCATTTCCCTTTAAAAGAGATCTCTGGACAAGAACCAAGCATGACGTCCTTTCAAATCTTGTTAAATTTTCCTTATTCAGTGTGCCATTTCGAAGTACTCCACTTCGTATGTGTGTGAAGAGTACCTCTTCACCACGTAGTGCCTGCATATAATGCATGTGTTTAAGTCTACAAATTGATAAGTTTAATAACCCTGCACTCATCATGATAGAATTTTATCTTGACATTGGTTTTAGTTTAAAATCATTCCCTGACAAAATGATTAACATAGGAATTCTTTAGATACTTGATGACTTGAAATGTCCTTGTGTAAAATAAATAAAGATATTTATATATGTGCCCTTGACATCTCATCTACCACAAAAAAACAGTATGTTACTGTCAACAATGTAATTAGTTAACTCCCATGTGAAGAGTTCTTCTTTGCCATGTAATGTCTACATATTACACATGTGTTTGGATCTACAAATTGAAATTTCCTTGTGTAAATATACATACAAATATTTATTATGTGCCCTTGGCATCTTGATTTATGAGTTTGATCAAATGTGGGAAGGCGTTTAGCTCACTTAAATCATTAATAGCCCTAACTTTTGTGTTCTCACTCTAATCCTGCAAGATAGTCTACTACCATGTTCCCTTCTTTGTAAGTATGAGAAATTATTGAAGCTTCAAATTTATGTTTGATGACTATTTTTAATAACTTCTATAAAGGAAATCATGTTTTCTTTAAAAGAAAATAAAAAATCATTGAGTACACATTAGGTAGTTCAAATCATGTTTTCTTTAAAAGAAAATAAAAAATCATTGAGTACACATTAGGTAGTTGTTCATAATACTATTCAATTAATAGAAATTGCTTTAAAAATAGATTATTAACTATTTTTTTTAACTTAAAAAATTATACTATCTAATTTGATTGGAACATGCATAAAGATATTATATTTAATTTAAGATATTCTAAAAAAACATATTTTTCAAATTCAATTTTAAATGTTATGTTTGATGGCTACCTTAAAATAATTTTATAAAGGATATTTAATTAATATCTTACATCATTAGGTTTGGGTTAGGGTTAGTGTTAATGTTATAGAATAAAGTTTGGGATCAAGGTTACAATTAGCATTAAGGTTAAAATAAGGTTTGGGTTCAGGGTCAATTAAGGTTAAAATTAGAATAAAGGTTGTCATTACAATTAGGGTTAAGGTTAGGGTTAAGGTTAGGTTAGGGCTAGGGTTAAATAAGATTAGGTATAAATTAGGATTATAGAAGAAATCTTTGAGTTAAGGTTAGGACTAGGGTTAGAATTATATTATGAATAAAGCTTCAGTAGCATTAGGGTTAATAGTAGACTAGAGTTAAGGTTAAGGTTAGGATTCAATTAATAGGGTTAATGTTAGATTAGGGTTCAATTAAGAGAAAATATTTCAATTACAATTGAGGTTCAGTCATCGTTATGGTTAGGGTTTAGTTAGCTTTGTATCTAAAATTAGGATGAGGGTTGAATTGGGATTAGGATTAATGTTAAGCTAGGGTTTAAACAAGGTTAGAATTAGGATTAGATTAGGGTTAGATTCAATGTTAGACTAGGGTTAAAATTAGAATTAGAGATAGGATTAGGATTAGGGTTAAATTAGGGTGAGGTTTCAATAAGGGTTATGGCTAAGATTAAGGTTAGTGTTCAACTTAAGTTGGACCTTAATAAGTGTTGAAGTTAGGGTTCATTTAAATTAGGATTAACCTTCAATTAATGTTATTGATAGAGTTTAATCATGGTTAGGGTCTAACTAGTGTTAGAGTTAGGCTATAATTCAATTAATTTAGGATTTAGTTAAGGTTCAAATATAGTTAATGCTATAGTTCAATGAGGATTAAGGTTATAATTAAAATTAGAGATAAAAAATTTAATTAGGGTTAGGGTTTAATTAGGGTTTTAAGAGAAATATTCAAGTTAGGGTTAGAGATTGATTACGATTATTCTTTGAATATTATTAGGTCAATATTAGATTAGTAAGGTTATGGTTAGTGTAGTGTTATATTAGGGTTCAATAAAAATTAAAGACCTAGGGTTCAATTAGGGTTAGGGTAAAATTATGGTTATAAGAAAAGTATTTGAGTTAGGGTTAAATTATGATTAAGATATATATAGAGTGAAGGTTAGAGATTAATTATGGTTAGAGTTAATTTTAGATTAGGGTTTAAATGAGGTTACCATCACAAGTAAATTAGGGTTAGATTCAATGTTAAATTAGGGTTGAGTTTAGGTTTAGAATTGGAATTAAAGATAGGATTATAGTTAATGATGAATTAGCGTTACTATCAATATTAATTTATTGAACCATTTCACATCAATCTCATTACAATCAACTCTTTACTATTATTTTTCAATATTAAACATTTTTAAATTAGATATCTCTTAGCGTACTCTACTTAGATTTTTTAAAATATAGGTATGCTAATATAATTATGAGAGACATATACAATGGCACCCATAAATAAAGGCAATATTATTATTTTCAATTAATTTAATTTTATTATTATCATTTTTTATCTTCATTTTAATTCTATACAATGGCATGTATAAATAAAAGCAATATTATTAGTACTTATCATAGGCAATACTATTGCATTCGTTGGAGACCAATTAATCAATTATTTGCACAATAGATATTGATTATTACTTTTGTTTTCAAAATAAAGTTGAAATTTTTTATATTTAACTTAATATTGTAGAAATCATTCATCTACACTAGGATTGGTTTTAAAAATTTGGTGTTATAGGTGCAATATTTTAAGAATGGTGGATTTTTTAGGTTTATTTTGGATTTTTTTATATTTTAAAAATAAATTCCTATTATAAAAAAGTTTTTTCTATTTGTGATTATTTATAATATTACAAATAAAGTGATTTTATATATAGATATATAAATTTAATATATTTTTATTTCTCAAAATATAGGTAGTAAAAGCAATTATAGAAAATTGTTTCGCACCATTCAAGTTAATTTCTATGAAAATTAAATAAAAATATTTCTATTAAAAAATAAACCTAATTATCATATGTATTCTTTATAATTATAATTTTATAGATATTTTTTTGAAATCATATTTTTTAAGATTTTTTCAAAATCATAATTTTAAATAAGTGTACACAATCCTAATTGAATTATAACTCTTTTAAATAGTAATCTTAAGTGAAAATTTTCAAATGGTTTTTTATTTAAAGTATATTTGATATGAGCAAGTTTTGTAAATTAAAATATTGGTAGTGTTTATAGAAATGGTAATTGTATTGAATTCGTAACTATGTTTTTTACATTACCAAATTTCTAATGCTTTGAGCCTTTTTTTATTTTTTCTTCTTGCAATTTATTTTTCGTTCTTCATCAAGCTAAGGTTAGATTTAAGGTTAGGGTTTGATTGAATTTCATTTTCAATATACATCAAGATAGGTCACAATGATGGTGAATCTAAAAATTCATCCAATATCGGAATAGATTTTGGAAAGACAGATACTCTAAACCTTATATTAATAGTTTGATAATACCTAATTTCACTTTTATAATTATTAATTTAGTTGTTTTATTAAGATCGATTATAACTAACATTACATATATATATTTAAAATAATATAATCATAAACTAAAAATTAACAACTAAGTTTAAGATGAATTTTAATATTATAATTTTACATCTTTCCACAATTTGTATCCTCTGTGTCCTCCTCCTTCACGAACTTCATGATGTCCTCCTTCATGTCCTCCTCCTTCTCCTCTGCATCCTTCCTCTTTCTCTTTCATGTCCTTCCTCTTTGTCCTCTATGTCCTCCTCCTTCATGTCCTTCCTCTTTCTCCTTCGCATCTTTCATCTTTCTCCTTTACATCATCCTCCTTCATGTCCTTTCGCTTTCTCCTCTATGTCCTTCCTCTTTATACTCTACCTCCTCCTCCTTCATTTCCTTCCTCTTTCTCCTTCACATCCTCCCTCTTTCTCCTCTTCATCCTCCTCCTTCATGTCCCGCCTCTTTCTCCTTCATGTTCTTCCTCTTTCTCCTCTATGTCATCCTCCTTCATGTCCTTCCTCTTTCTCCTCTCCATCCTCCTCCTTCATGTCCTTCCCCTTTCTCCTCTATGTCCTCCTCCTTCATGTCTTCCTCCTTTATGTCCTTCCTCTTTCTTCTTCACATCCTTCTCCTTCATGTCCTCCTCCTTCACATCCTTCCTCTTTTTCCACTACATCCTTCATTTATCTCCTCTATGTCCTTCCTCTTTCTCCTCTACATCCTTCCTCTTTCTCCTCTATGTCCTCTTGCTTCATGTTCCTTCATCTTTCTCCTTTATGTCCTCCTCCTCTACATCCTTCCTCTTTCTCCTATATGTCCTCCTCTACATCCTTCCTTTTTCTCCTTTATGTTCTCCTCCTTCATGTCCTCCTCCTCTCTGTCCTTCTTCTTTCTCCATCATGTCCTTCCTCTTTCTCCTATACATCCTTCCTCTTTCTCATTCATGTCCTTCCTCCTTTTCCTTTGTGTCCTCCTCCTTTACATCCTTCCTCTTTCTCCTTTGTGTCCTCCTCCTTCATTTCCTCCTCCTTCTCCTATATATTATCGTCATGTACATCCTTCCTCTTCTTCCTCTTCTCGCCATCCTTCATGGGATTTGAACCTTGGTGATAATATAAAAAATACCACATGAAAACCCATTATAATATTTATATTATTGTATTGAAGTAAGAGTTATAGTCAATATTACATAAATATAATTAAAATAACAATAGTTTAAAATTATAATAATTAAGAATTACAACAAATATTTTTATGACAATACTATGAAGGCAAGTACTCGCCACTACATGGCACTTGTTGTTTTTAATTGATTTTTATTATTTTATTATTATTTTTTTTATTTTTTTTATCTTCATTTTAATTCTAGATTTTCTTATCCACAGAAAAATTGGCCATTCTCCATGAGTTTCCATCCTCGATCAAATAATGTTATACAATAAGCATATAAATCGTTGTATGTGTATTGTATATTTGTATCTACAATTTATTGTGAATAAAATAAGTTTATATGCTCATCATTGGTAGGGGAAACTTAGAGGTAATCATTCCACCAAGTAAGATATTTATAACACTACTTTTCAATGATTGTTTCATTTGTGTTGTTTCTCTTATCTATGTATAAATTTTTGTCTATTTTTCATGTCTACATGTTCTCCAAAGCATTTGTGGTTTTTTATTAATTAGATATTGTGTTTTGTTTGTTGATTTTGGTCTTAGGTTGATTTGAGGTAGGGCTATATCTTTTGTGATTATTCATTTACTGTATCTGATCGCTTATTTTGTATTGTTCCTAAAAAAAAGGATTTTGGCTTTTGCATCATCACTTGTGATGATCAAAACAATACTTTCGTTATTATGAAACTTTAGATGTAAAAAAACTTTGGAGACCTAAAGTGAGGAGATTTGTGCATGTGAATCTATGATAGTGAAATGTTTAACAGTTCATGAAAACACAAATTTTGAATATAAATTTTACTCTTATTGTTGAAATTTACTCAAGTTTTTTTTATGTGCACATGCAATTGTGTAGGGTCATAAAATTGTTGGACCAAATCATTATATTCTCTTAAGGTCTCTTTATTATTCCAAAATATTTCTTGAACTAATTTGCAAATCATGTTGAACTAATAACAGATTGTTTTGTGCTAAATTGAACTAACTTTAGGTTTTTATTTTAGAAGGTTGTTGGCTTGATTTGGTGTAACTATAACTACTGCTCTCAAATGAATAATGAACCAATTGAAATTTAGAATTCTAATATGTTTTCTTATTTAGAATTTTGATGGATTAGATTTTTTAATTTATGGTAGTTTAGCTTAAAGATGTTTTCTTAAAATATTCTATTTATAAAACTTTAATTAGATGGAGCGTGGTTTTTAAAGTATACTTCAAGAGTATGAGTATTTGGTTTTGATTTAATTTTTAAAAACCAACATTAATAATTATACAACTATTTTTTTAATTAAAAGTGAAAATTAATTAAAAAATAAATATTAAATGTCAAATGTCAACTTAAATTGTGGAAATGCGCATCAATTTTATTTATTTATTAGTATGAGATTTTATTTTAGTTGAATTTGAAATCTTGATATTTTTTGCTTTTATTATTTTTTAATATTTAATGTGCTTGCTTTAACAAATTTTAAATGTAATTAATTTAAATTGAATTGAAAACTCTAAATAGATTTTGATTTTACTATTTTAAAATTTTTATTGTGCTTTCTTTAAAATTATTTCAGAAATATCAATTTAATGTTTTAAAATTAAAATTAATTCATTATAAATTTTATATGATTGTACAACACAAATAATTGTTGTAATTAAATGTGAAAACTAAATAAAAATAAATATTGCAAGTAAATTATTATTTTAAATTGTGGAAATGTACATAAAAAAATTTATGCAAGAATTTATTTTAATTGAATTTAAAATCTTAATATTTCTTTATTTTACTATTTTTAATCTTTAATGTGCTTTCTTTGAAAAAAATTATTAAATTGAATTCACAAGTCTAAATAGATTTAGTTTTTACTATTTTTAAATTTTTGGTGTGCATTCTTTAAAATTATTTTATAAACTTCAATTTAATATGTTAAAAAAAATTAAAATTATTAATTATAAATATTTATGTGATTGAACAACATAAATAGTTTTTGTAATTCAATTTGACAATTAATTAAAAATAAATATTCCATGTAAAAATTTATCTTAAACCCTAACACTAACCCTAATTTTAAATCTGATTTAAATTGAAACCCTAAATCTAATTAAAAAATAAACTAAATTGAACCCATCTAGCTTTAATTCTAAATCTAATTAAACCCAATTGAATATTAAACAAGAATAAACCCTTAAACCAAATTGAACCTTAAACCTAAATCAACTTGAACCTTAAACCTAAACCAACTTGAACCCTAAGCTTAACACTAAACTAGGTTAAAACCTAATAATAAACCAAAATAAACTAAAATCTTAACCACATTGAAACTTTACTATAAAACTAAACCAAATCAAACCCAAATACTAAACCAAATTGAATTGTAACCCTAACCCTAATCCTAGACCAAAATTATATTACATAACTAACACTAAAACAAATTGAATCCTAACCCTAGACTATTTCAAACCATAGCTCAAACTTTAAACCAAATTAAACCCTTGTGTTAAACCAGATTGAACATTAAATAAAATTGAACTCTAATCCTAACACTAAATAAAAATAAATCCTAATTTTAAATCATTTTGAACCCTAACGCTAAACCAAATTAAATCATAACTCTAAATCCTAAGCCAAATTGACCTCTACCCCTAACACTAAAATAAATAAACCCTAACCATACACCAAATTAAACACCAATAGTCAACCAAATTAAATTTTAACTATAAAACTAATGAACTTTAAACCAAATTGGACTATATCCCTAACACTAAAATGAAATAATCCCTAATGATAAACCAAATTGAACTCTAATAGTAAACCAAATTGAATGCTAACTATAAACCTAATTCGGCCCAAACCAATTCGAACACTTTAATCCTATACTATAAAACCTATACTAAATTGTACACTAAAATAAAATATAAATCCTAACCATAAACCAAATTGAACCCCAATAGCCAAAAACTAATTTAACCCTAAACCAAATTGAACCTTAACCCTAACTCTAAGGAAAATTTAACCCTAACCCTAAAACTAATTCAAACCTAAACCAAATTGAACTCTACCCCTAATATTGAAATAAAATAAACCCTAACCTTAAACCTAATTGAATCCTAAACCAAATTGAACCCTAACACTATACCAAATTCAACCCTAACCCTATCTCAAATTCAACCCTATTGCTATACTGAATTGAACCCTAAGCCTAATCCCAATTGAATATTAAACTAGATGGTACCCTAACCCTAACCCCTAAGTCAAATTCTACCCTAACCAAAAACAAAGCCAACTGTGGTCCTAATTTTAAATCAAATTAAACCTAAACCCAAAACCTAATTTAACATTAAACTAATTTGAACTCTTACCCTCATATTAAACCAAAATCCTTACCTTAAACCAAGTTGAATCTTATACCTACAACAAATTAAATCTTAATCCTAACATCAAAGCAAATCAAACCCTAACCCTAAACCAAATATAATAGTATTATATTGTTGTGTATTAAAAATAAAACTATATTAAACCCTTTAATCCTAATCCTAACCCTAATACTGAACCAAATTGAACCCTAACCATAAACATGAACCTAATTGAACCCTACTCCTAACCCTAACTTGAACCCGAAACATAACCCAAACAATAAATCAAATTGAACTCTAACCCTAACAATAAACTAAAGTGAACACTAACCTTGAACCTAATTAACCTAAACCTAATTCAACACTAACCCTTATTTAAGTTATTAATGAGGGGGAATTTATTAAAATTGTGTTAGTACAATATTAATATACTAATAATATCATTATCAAGCTTGTCTAATCTAAGGTTTAGAGTATTTGTCTTTCCAAAATCTATTCCCATATTGGATGAATTTTTTGATTCACCATCATTGTGACCTATCTTTATGTAAATTGAAAATTAAATTCAATTAAACCCTAACCTTAAATCTAACCCTAACAATGAAGAACGAAAAAATTGCAAGAAGAAAAAAAGAAAAAAAAGGTTCAAAGCCTTAGAAATTTAGTAATGTAAAACACATAGTTATGAATTCAATACGATTACCATTTCTAGAAACACTACCAATCTTTTCATTTACAAAGTACTCACATCAAATATACTTTAAATAAAAAACCATTTGAAATTTTTCACTTAAGCTTACTATTTAAAAAGAGTTATAATTCAATTAGGATTGTGTACACTTATTTAAAATTTAAGCTTCAATCAAAGATATCTATCGACATACTTTACATATATTTCTCTAAAAATAGGTATGCTAGTTTTATCATCATTTCAATAATGAGGTTGCATGTCTAATAAATAGGCAACATCACTAGAATACTTCATAAAAACACCTCCAATCCTAAATAAAACTCCTAGAGTGAAAATTTTCTCCTCACGCATCTAGCTTCTCTTGACAACCTCCAACTAGCAAGAAAATAGAAATCCAACAAACTAATAATATGTTTACAATCATGTGTCACTAAATATGACACTAGACTAATAGGCGCAGTCAAAAAATGCATAACCTCAAAATCTACACTTGCTCATTATGAAAATTTCTTGTAATATTAGACAAGATCAAGGAATTTCTAATTGATGAAGAAAACCCTTAATAATCTCAACACATGAACCTATATTTCTCTTTCCATACACACCAGTTACCCTATATGACCTATAATTAATGTGTCTTAGCCTCCAATAATATGAAATATCCTCCAAGCAAGACCTGTATGACCAACAAGAAATCACGATGGCAATTTTGATGAAGGGATGTGATCTTGAAACTCAATCACCTACAAGAAATGTAGTACGACCAACCTTAATGTGCCATGATTAGGTCTAAAAATGGTGCATCCAAGTTAGAACACTTTAGGAAACTCTTCGACAACTCCCAAAATCTCTAAAAATCAACACTAAAAAGTAGTCACTTCAAAAATCTCATCATTGAAACCCCAATCAAAAAACTCTGTGAAGAACAATGATGGTTTGTAAGTAGAATTACTCCAATCTAGCTAGAGGTCATCTTTCAAATCATGGACTATTGAAATCAAATGATAATTTTTTTCTTTAAAAGATGCAAGGAAGAAAATACAGGTTCAATCCAATAGCATAACAATTTTTTAAAATTTTGTAGCATCCTAAATTGTACTCCCTTACAATTTTGTCTTCATTTGGGCCCTCACCCTTGCGTTTGTGTCCTTAGGCCTGATTGGAGCCCTAATTCTACTCACACCATGCAAATTCTTAATTATTTTCAACTTGCACTTCATCTCCCCCCTATTTTCTAGTTCTTGATTGGTTAGGACCAGGGTGCTAGCGCCCTGGTCTTTAGGGACCAAAGTGCCCAACACCTTGTTCCTCGCTATCAGGACCCATTTTTGGGCCCCTTAATGGTCACATCATTTTGGTTGGGACCTAGATACTGTGTCGGCTCATGTCAGAAAATTAAGTTGTTTTTCAATGGGCAGGTATAAAAGGAGGTCTACCTCTCTCATTTTGATAGATCCAGAAAAGAAATCACACATTCATTAAGAAATCAAGCATTCAAATTCAAGTGAGTAAGCAATCAATCTTCTTTCAAGCATTGGGGCAAAAGTAAGGTCAAGTTTCAAGCATTGGAGTTGACATTCATGTTCTATATTTATGAAGAGTTCATGAAACCATAATTCCTTCTGGAGACAAACAAAACTCCATTAAAAGGTATATTATTAGCATCTTCAGTCATTATTTCAACATCTCCCTCAAAAGGAGAATACTTCCATTACTGTAATTTAATTACATTTCATTTCTATTTCATGGTTAATTCCAAAACTAGGGTTTGACCTAAGGCAAACCCCTATTCCCAGCCTATTTCCCTTCTCTATTGTGCACAAGAATAGGTACAGAGTTGTGATCTTCATAGTTGACTTTATTTACAGTGACGAACATATTCCCCTTTGGATAGTGAAAAGTGTGGAGGACCGGTGCGATCGACATACCAGTCCCGACATTTCAGGAGCTCTTTTTAGGAATAGATCTGAATACATGTGCATTCCTCATATCTAGGTTTGTGGCTCAATCAGACAAATATTGCTCACTTTTCATTTGTTTTTACTTCAATTCTAGCATATTTACCCTAATTTCAGCATTTTCACAATTCAACTTAAAAGAGGGTAACCTATTCAAATCTAGTAAATCTAATGGAATTCTCAACCCTATCCTTGCTGATTTGTGGCTAAATCTATCATCTTTACCCCCCTCTTTTAATGTATTGTTCCCTAAGTAAAAATTAGTGGTTTTCATATATCTACTTGTGGAAACCCTAATTTTTCACCAATACATTTTGGTGAACCTGACGACTCACACTTTAATTCTCTAATTTATGGTCTCATATCTAAGTGTTTATGCATTTCAAATTCAAATTTACACTTACAAGTTTAATTCGTCATTCAATTTCAAAAATTCAGAGGTTAATTTCACAAAAACGCTAATTTTTAATTCTAAAATTAAGCTTGTGGATTTTCTAATTTAGATCTATTATTTCAAATGTGATTGTTCATGTTATTTCAAATTTGAATTTTCCCTCCTAGATCTAATTTCAAATTGAATTACATAAATTTAGTGGTTGAATTCACAAAAACCCTAATTTATAATTCTAAAATGTACTTGCGGATTGCATAATTTTTTAAATCAATTTTTAGATCTAATCTTTATGAATGGTATGCTATGATCTAGATGCATTTTATCTTTCAAAATTGCTTAATTAATTTATTATTAATCAATCATATTTTCTAAAACTTTGTATTGCTTAATCAAAATTTACAAGTTCAAATTCAAATTTCCCTCCTTTGTGCGTGGCTTTTACTACCATTAGTCCTACCTATAATATTCTTGTGAGAAGAAGTTGTAGAATTAAGGCTTCCCAAGGTTTAGTTACTAAGGATATGGAGCCTAATTCAGATAACTTGTTTCATGAGAATGTTAGTGGATCTTCTATTCCAATGATTGATGTGCTTTATCCCCATTCTTTACATAATTCTCATGATGAGGGTGAACTAGGGTTTCCATTGACCAATTGGAAAATATTGACAATGAATTTGAAAATTTTCAATAATAGATGAGTCAACAATACCCAGAAAGTGAGGCTATACCATTGATTGAAGGATTAAAAAGAATGGTTCAAAGTGATAAAGTTGGCATTGATTTGTTGCATGGTCTTTCTCATATTGTCAACACTAATATCATGCCTATGAAAAGTTGTGTTGTAGTCCTTGGTTACACTCAGACACCTAGTCAAGTTAATCATTCTATTCCTATGGCTACATCTATGCCTAGTGTGCCTACTTCCACATCTACCATCATGGCTACATCCACACAAAATGTTAATCCTATACATGTTAGTTAAGGGGGCAACATTTCTAATCAAAATTCTTTCATACCTCCTTTTGCGAGTCTTCCATTTGTGACCCAATCATCTCCCATATCTACCTATCATAGTGTTCCACCTCCTTATTCTCAACCTCCTCCTTCATTTAACAATGTTACTCCTCCATCCCAATCCAACATGTGTAATTTCAACCGATCAACTCAAGAAACAATTAACAACCTAGCTCAAACTAAGTCATCCTTACAACAACAAATAGCTTCCATGAACCAATCAAAGTTTAATGTTCCCACATTTGATGTAGCTAGCCCATTATCTAATGATATTGTTCATTTTGTCCCCCCTAAACATACGAAGGTCCCTCTATTGGATATTTATAAATGGAAAAGGTGATCCCTTGAATCTTGTGAAAACATTTAAAACTTTGTGTTGTGATTTTTCTTATGATCAAAGACTTTTGGCTAAATTGTTTATGAGAACATTTAGAGATAAAGTTGTGCAATGGTATTGTTATTTTCCTCCTTATTCTATTACATCATTTCAACAATTGGCTAATGATTTCATTCAACAATTTTACAATAATATTGGTCCTAAGATTACTTTGACTGATTTGATTTATTGTAAACAAGGTGTTAAAGAAAAAGTGACTGATTTTATTGGTAAATATAAACATTTGTATTCTCAAATTGCTTATCCTATGCCTAATCTTTATGTTCACGGAATCTTTATTTCTAATTTGCAAAAAGACATTAGGGATAAGCTTCTCTTTTTTTATTTTACTTCCTTGTGCTTTATACCTATCAGCTTCAAGTGAGTCAATTTGAGCAATCTCCTTCAATGGCTTTGGTCGATAAGAATGAAAGTGCTCAACAAAATTTTACAAAGTTGAAACCAAACAAGGGATTCATCAATTTCAATGACAACAACAATACCCAAGTAGTAGCTGCAACAAGAAGTATGCCTCCTTTATCCAAGTATTTTAGAAAAGAATTTACTCCTCTTTCTAAATCTTTACATAGCATTATAACACAATTATTGAATAAAAATGTGTTTAAACTTCCTCCCATGAAATCAATTGACACATCCAAACCTTTGCCACCTTATCATGATTCCAAATCTTTTTTCCAATATCATCACCAACCCGGTCATGACACTGAAAAGTGTTATTCCTTAAGGAGTAGAATTCAAGACCTTATTGATAACAATACCATATTTGTAGCTAGTGTGAATGACAAGGGAAATAAGTCTATAGATCCTCAAAATCAAAATCTCCAAATCTTATTTCATTAACATAGGTCATGTTAAGATAAATCAAAACTGCGATGTCGTTGTTGGTTGCTCCGTGGGTTAGGGTTCCTGCGGGGCGTGGTGGTTTTGCTTCCAATTGGGGCAATAATAGTTGGGTGTCAGTGGTGAAGCACGGAGATGGCAAAGAGAGAAGCCAAGGTAGACTTGGGTTCCCAAACGAGCAATGGGGTTTTAGGGAACTTGCTTCAATTGCCTATGACGGTCGTGTGTCTGGCTTCTGCCCCCATACTCGGCCCCATGCAATGCCTGAACAAAGGGTAGACTTGCTGCCAAGTAGGTGAAGGTCACCCAATGGAAGAGATATTTGGGGCCCATCGACTTCGAATGCGACTGCCCCAGCCAGGCCGACTTCTGTTTCTTTGTCAGAGGTGGTGGAGAAAGAGGTTGATCATAATGAGCTTATTTTTCAACATTAGGGCTTATTGGGCATTTTAGGGGCTTTTGGCCTAGTCTTGGTGGTCTACATTAATGGATCTCTGATCATTGGGAGCCCATTGTGGACGACAATGTGCAGATTTACCCTCATGCTCAAGGGTTTCTTGTTGTGGTGTTTCAGACTGTGGAGGATATAAATAAAATCCTTGGTGGTAGCCAATGGTGCTGGGAGGAAAAAAATCCTTTGATGCTTAAACTGTGGCATCCGACTATCAACCCCAAGTCAGAATCTTTTAATCGTGCTCCTATGTGGATTAGACTTCCAAACCTTCCGTTACAATACTGGTTTGACTCATGCTTTGAAGCTATTGGGAACTCCCTCGGTAAGTTTTTATTGATTGATGATGGCTCTCTCAATTTACTACATACAACTTTTTCTCGTGTCTTGGTGGAGATGGATACGTCCATGGGACTCCCTTCGGAGATCTCTATTTCTACGTCAAAGGGAGTTTGGCTCCAGTCGGTGGATTATGAAGGGATTCCTTTTAGGTGTAGGAGATGTTTTAAGACTGGTCATAATGCTAAATATTGTGCTAAGCGTAGGGTGAAGAGTCTAGCTTCATGGTGGAAGGATGTTACCCCCCAATCTTACACGGTGGAGAAGGTGGCTGGGAATCTGAAATCTCACCAGGATGTTGGGGGTTTGATCAATGATTCTATTGTGAAGGTTCCAAAAATTTCAAATGAAGGGCAAGGGCCGGCTGGTGGTTTGGTTAGCGAGGGAGTTTGTCCTGAGGGTTGCAGCTCCTTTCAGGATGCTATTGGAGGTGTACAGTTGTTGGAGGAAGTCCCTAGCTCTCAAAGGGGTTTAATTGTAGGCATGGATGAGGGGAATCAATCTGAGAATCATTGTTGGGATAGAAAGGGGCTGGTTGGTATGGATTTTCAAAATCTGAAATTGTTGGAGGATGCCAAATCACATGGATGGATAGAGGTGAAGCATAAAAAGGGTAAGCGGGGTAAGGATGGGAATAGTTGTAATGACCCCCCTCTGGAAGGGGGAGATGGATCTAGGGAGGTGGCTCCCTAATTGTAGCACCACCTGGTTCGGGCTAGAACAAAATCCTGAGTAATTAATAAAAATCACTATTACCGATCAAAAAAAAAAAATTCCAAATCTTAATTAATCCTTTTCCTTCCCATTCTACTAATGTGGTTGAATGTGAGCATCTTGCATTTTCTCCTAATGGCCTTGGCCTTGGCCTTGGCCTTGACTCTAATAATATGGTGAGTCTTATTGATAAACCTGCACCTCCTAAGGACTTATGCATTACCTTTGATCCTAGTGATACTATTGATGCACCTTATGTCCCACTATATATCACTATGAAGATCAAAGATATACTCTCACGAGAGGTGCTCATTAATCTAGTGTTTGTGGTGAATGTGATAACTAAAGAATATATTTATACTTTACAATTGCATCAAGTAACATATGATAAATCTTATGTGGTGATTAACATATTTGACTGTTTCTCTTGTCCCACTATTGGTTCTATTATTCTTCCTGTGAGGTTGGTACTAAGTGCTTAGATGTTATTTTTGCTATCATTCCTATATCAAATTGATTTCGTGTGAAGTTGGGACATCCTTGGCTCTCTTCCATGAAAGTGATCCCTTCTACCACTCATAAGTGTTTAAAATTCCATCTTAATGACAAAATCATAACAATTAATCATAGCATGTACCAACCCACAATGAGACGTGGAGATGTTAACCATAATTACTTTTGGTCTAAACAATTTCAACCTCTTAAACCTAGAAGTGGTGCTATTTTTCAATCTCATAAAAAGTGGAAGAATGATATGATCTTATCCTTGAGTAATCCTAGAGACCCTAGACCTACTCCTCCTCCTCATGATGGACCCAATCTCCTTCCTACACCTATTTCTCCTTTATATTTTGTGGTTCCGCCTCCTACATCTTACAAAGGGAAGTGTATGGCATCTCCTATTTTTCAACCTACTAGACCCTTTCTCATTCCTCCTTTAAAGGAAGAGAAGAAGCCTATGCCTATTGGTCCTAAACCTTCACAAACCTCGGCTAAAATTAAAAGAAACCGTTGTGTAAGAAAACATTGATAGAGACGTCATGTTAAGGCTCGTGAACTTGATTCTCAACCCATTTCCTCCCCGAAGACACCAAATGTTGATATGATCCCATTTGTCCAGCCTTTACCTAACCCTAGGGAGGAAGTTCAACCTAAGTCTCCAAGATTAAAAATACTTAGGAAAATGATGGTTCTTGTTCTATTCCTATTAAAGATCCTATTTTTATTAATCTTGACGAAGAGATGGATGAAAATGATGTTCATGCTAACAATGTTAATAATTCAAGTGATGAATATGAATATGTTGATGTTCACAATGATTTATCTAAACAATTCTCACAAGCATTAATCCTAGCTCCTAGTAACAGACAAAGTGATCCATCATTAGAGCATGGTCCTTGTTTGGAACTTGTGGTAGCTCCATCTACCATGCTCAAAGTTTTTCATGTTGCATCTTGTCCACCTTCCCAAAACAATGTTGAGAAAGATTGGGAGGCGGATGATTTGCTTGATTAGCTTCATTAGTGCCATAGATTCTCTCTATCCTCTCTTGCTTGTTCGTAAATTTCATCTATTTGTTTCTCAATTCTTCTATTTGTTGTCCCTAGTGATGTCTACTTGAGGACGATGCAAAGCATTGAGATCTCTTTTGGTCTCTCCCATATTGACTCAAAAGACACATGTTCCCTTCTTCCTTTGTGCTTCTACTTTCTTTGGGGGATGAGGACAATTCAATGCAAATATAAACATGATATACATTATTTATTATAAGAGCATATTGACCCCAGAGTTAAGTAGAACCCTTATGTGTTTTTTGTTTGTGATCATTATCTTTTGATGTATCCTTCTTGGGGGCATGTCATTGTGATAAAATGCTTGTCTTTTGGATGCATGTATACTAACTTAAAGAAATTGCTCCTATTGTGGCATACACAATCACTTTAATGTGGATGTATACACTCTACTCAATGCTTCACTCTTTTGCACATCTTGTTACTCAAGTTATTTTGCAAACTTAGTCTTTTGCTTTGTAATTTTGGTATTTTTCTTTTCATGACACATGGTAAATGACCCTTACTAGGTTGATAGTCATGGTTCTCTCTTTCTTATGATGTCCTTTTTATCTTAATTTTGAAGTCATAAGATACCTAAAGTACTGGGGGCTTAGTGTGTCGTCCCTCTTTAGCATCTTGATTAAAGCTTTTCAATGTGAACCTTTATACTTTACTGAGAGTATGTTTAGTCTCATACTCTCACTAAAGTCGGGGCTAAATGTAGTGTCCCATATTAGAATCCCTTACAATTTTGTCCTCATAAAGGCCCTCACCTTAGTGTTTGTGTCCCAAGGCCTGATTGGAGCCTTGATTCTGCTCACACCAAGCAAATTCTTCATTATTTTCAACTTGCACTTTATCTCCCCCCTATTTCTTGGTTTCTAATTGGTCAGGACTAGGGTGCTATCATCCCCAGGGATCAAAGTGCGTAGCGCCCTGGTCCTCCCAATCAGGACCCATTTTTGGGCCCCTTAACGGTCACATCATTTTGGTTGGGACCTAGATCCTGTGTCGTCTCATTTAAGAAAATTAATTTTTTTTCAATGGGAAGGTATAAAAGGAGGTCTACCCCTCTCATTTTGATAGATATGGAAAAGAAATCACATATCCATCAAGCAATCAAGAATTCAAATTCAAGTGAGAAAGCAATCAGTCTTCTTTCAAGCATTGGAGTAGAAGTAAGGTCAAGTTTCAAGCATTGGATTTGACATTCATGTTCTATGTTTATGAAGACTTCATGAAACCCTAATTCTTAGTGGAGACAAATAAAAATCCATTAAAAGGTATATCATGTGTTTTTAGTCATTATTCAAAATCTTCCTCAAAAGGATAACATTTCCATTATTTTAATTCAATTACATTTCATTCCTATTTCATGGTTAATTCCAAAACTGGGGTTTGACCTAAGGCAAATCCCTATTCCCAACCTATTTCCCTTCTCTAGTGTGTGCAGGAACAAGTACGAAGCTACGATGTTCATAATTGACTTCATTTATAGTGATGAATAGATTCCCCTTTAGACGGTGAAAAGTGTGAAGGACCGATGCGACGGGCATTACCAATCCTAACATTTTAGGAGCTCCTTCTGGGAACAAATTCGAATGCAATTGCATTCCTCAAATCCAAGTTTGTGGCTCAATCCAATGATTATAGCTCACTATTTATGTGTTTTTACTTCAATTCCCACATATTTACCCTAATTTTAGCATTTTCATAGTTCAACTTAAAGAGGGTAATAATTCAAATCCAATAAATCCAATAGAATTCTCAGCTCCATCCTTGTTGATTTGTGGATAAATCTATCGAGTGTATGCCCCTCTTTAATGTATTGGTCCCTAAGTAAAATCTGGCGGTTTTCATATATCTAATTATGAAAACCCTAATTTTTCACCAATACAATATTTAATAGAAGTGTGTGCAGGATCATTGGGGTCCAAACTAGGCCCTTAAGCGGCAATGTAAATTCATAATATCAAAGTTAGGCAACTTAATATAAAAATTTGAATAGGTTATTAAAATAATTTGAAAAATATGTAAGAATGGAATTTTTAGAAAATTGAATCTAGTTTCTAAGCTACTAGTTGTTTTTTCGAAAAACAAGAATCTATTTGTTGAAAAAGTAAAATTTCAATGCAATAGTACTAAAATTTCAAGGAAAAAATAAAAAGCAGGTGTATGTCTCCAGAACCTAAGTAAAAGCAAAACATAATCTTTTTTTTGAAACTTTCAATATAAGTTGAGAACACATGCCCATATGTGCCACATTTATTTGTAATTCTTTTGCAAGTAAATAATTAATTATGATTTTTTATTTGAACTTTTTTAAAATTAAAAAAAACTTGTTTGTCTATACACCATAACTTGGTCAAAAATCCATGAAATTCATTTTTTTAATACTATAGTAGAGAAAGCATAGAATGTGTGGCTTTTTCAAATTCAAAAAATGTATAACCATTTTAAATTATAAGTTCTTTTTAATCAACTTATCAATCAAGACTTCAGTCATAATGTATGTCAAATATCAATAATAATTATTTGTTAAATTCAAAATAACGTAGAATTTATATTGGTAGAAATCTAACAGTTTTCTTAATAAACTCTCTTTGTTTTATTAAATTTGGAGACAAAAAAGTCATCAACCACATGGGCAAAATCTATAAAACCAAGGAAAACTTGTAAACACGTTTTTGGTGTTGACTTTCCAAGTTTGACAACCCCAAGCCAAATCCCAAAGCAATCCTAAGGGAAATTTCAAGGCTACAATTTTTGTCAAAAAAAAATGGATATCCAATTACAACGGATGTTCGAGTGTAGGACATTAGTTCACTTCACTTCTTATTTAACTTTCTTTTTAATAACTAATTTGTTATGTCAAATAAATATTTTGATAATTATTTTGTTAGTTTATAATATATAATATAGTATAATATCATATATAATAAATGATATTAATGTATAATATATATTAAGGGTGTGTGCAAGAAGTTGAGTCCACTTTTTGGCCAAAAAGTAGAAGTGTTTTTCTTATTTTTCAAATTTGTCACAATTGGCCTAAAATTTTGAGGTGCTTAAAGATTGAATCTTAAAAAAATTTAGTAATATAAATTTTAGTGCTCAAAGTCTAGTTTCCAAATATGTAATTTATTTTAGTACTTAGATGATACAAATTAAGTTTCAATGGGCATTTCTAAAAACCACTACTTAAAAGTCATTTTTTCTAATACGACAAGCATAATTTGACATAAATGAAAGTATTTTTCTAATACCTTTTAGGAAAAAAATTGTAACACACTCAAGATTGATGAGGATATTGTTTTGTAATTTTTTGCTAAATATTTTATTTTTTGTTATTTTTTATTGGGCATAATTTTTGTTTTGAAAACCCCTCGTGTATGGCAAGCATAACTTGACCTAAACTTATCATTTTATATTCTTTTTTTTAACTATATAGAATTTTCTCTAGTTTGATGTCATATAATTTGTTTTTCAAAAAACTCAAAAACAAAAAAGTTATTAAAATAAGAAAACCTATTATTTCAAGTTTAGGGACCTCTTTCATTAGAAATTATTTTAAAAAGAGAAAATTAATCCAATTAATAGAAAAAATACATATTTGAAATCTACATTCTCATATATAATGAGTTTTAATTTCATAAAAAAAAATTGCAAAAAGGATCTTTAAATATATGTCTAAAGTCAGTATCTTGTATGGACACTGACATGGCCTTCAAGTTGCACGTCAAACCAAGTCCAAGACTAAGGGTCGGCTCCCCAAGCCTTCATCCAAAGTAAAATCCAAAGCAAAAATCAGCATTGGAATTCAATTTTTTTTTAAACGAGATCTCATTCTAGAAAAGGGATCCTATTTAGTAAGAAACGGGATCCTATTTCAAAAACAAAACATGATCTCGTTTCTTTTTATATTGTTTATTTTTTATATTGAAAATGAGTTATATATACATGAAAAATAACATTTTTTTATATTGAAAATGACTTATATAGACATGAAATATAACATTTAAACTAAGTCACATTTCAATATGACGTTTTCCTTTCTTATACTTTAAGTTATATTTCATTTATATATTGATAGGATGTTTGAGAGTGGTTTCAGATCTCTAGGAGTTATAATTCAGATTCTAGATCTTATAAGATCTTATAAATTTTTACACAATCAAATTTCAGTAATCAATAGGCTCCTATCAGCATTTTCTCGCTCTTTATATCACTCTCTTTATTTTCCTCGAGCTCTAAACCTATCTCTCTCCATATTACTCTTCCTCTATCCCCTCTCTACCTCTCTCTATCTCACTCTCTCCTCTCTCCCAAAATCTAGACCTATCTCTCTATCTCTCTCTCACATCCTTAACTCTCTACTCTTTGTCTCCTCTCTCTATGCACCTCCCCTCACTCCCTCCCTACCTTTATTTCTCTACATATACCCATCTCTCTCTCTCTCTCTCTCTCTCTCTCTCTCTCTCTCTCTCTCTCTCTCTCTCTCTCTCTCTCTCTCTCTCTCTCTCTCTCTCTCTCTCCATCCCTACATCTTGATCCTTCCCTCCTTCCTTCTCTCTACTTATTTCTATCTCCCCTCTCCCTCTCTCTACCTATCCATTTCTCTCTACTTCTTTCTATCTCCCCCATCTCTCTCTCTCCATTTATCTCCCCATTCACTCTCTCTTTATAAAAGTAGAGAGGGAGGAAGAGGTAGGTAGAATAAGTGATAGAGGAGATAAAGAGAGTGATTGGGGACATATATGGATAGAAAGAGAGGGAGAGGGGAAGAATGAAGCAAAGAGAGATGGATAGAAAGAGAGGGGGAGGGGAAGAAAGAAGTAAAGAGAGATTGATAGGTAGAGAGGGGGAATGGAACGGGTGAAGAGGTAGAGAGAGAGAGAGAGGGTGGGAGGGAGAAAGAGAGATGGTGGAAGAGAGATGTAAGTAGAGAAAGATAAGTTGGTAGGGAATGAGAGAAACGTATGTAGAGAGATATAGAGAGGTATATGTAGAGAAATAAAGGTAGGTAGGGAGTGATGGGAGGTATGTAGAGAGAAAGGAGATGAAGAGTAGAGATTTAAGGATGTGTGAGAGAGGTAGAGAGATAGGTCTAAATTTTGTGTGTGTGTGTGTGTGTGTGTGTGTGTGTGTGTGTGTGTGTGTGTGTGTGAGTGAGAGAGAGAGAGAGAGAGAGAGAGAGAGAGAGAGGAGAGAGTGAGATAGAGAGGTAGAGAGGGAATAGAGGTGAGATAAAAGTAAAGAGGGAAGGAGGGAGGGTTGGAGAGGTAGATATGGAGAGAAGAAGGAGAGGTAGGTGGAGAGAGTGAGAGTGGGGATAAAGAGAGTGATTGGAGAGATAGATGGAGAGAAAGAGAGGGAGAGGGGAGATAGAAATAAGTAGAGAGAGATGGATAGGTAGAGAGGGGGAGAGGGAAGTAGGGAGGGGTGGAAAGGTAGAGATGGAGAGAGAGAGAGAGAGAGAGACAATGGGAGGGATAAAGAGAGAGAGGATGGAAGATAGATGTATGTAGAGAAAGATTAGTTGGTAGGGAGGTAGAGAAATGTATGTAAGAGAGATAGAGAGGTATATGTAGAGAAATAGAGGTAGGTAGGGAGTGAGTGGAGGTGTGTAGAGAAACAAGAGACATAGAGTAGAGAGATAAGGACATGAGAGATAGATAGAGAGATAAGTCTATATTTTGGGGGAGAGAGAGGAGAGAGTGAGATAGAGAGGTAAAGAAGGGATAGGGTGAGATAAAAGTAGAAATGGAGGGAGGGAGAGGTAGGTAGAGAGAGTGAGAGGGGAGATAAAGAGAGTGATTGGAGAGATATATGGATAGAGAGAGAGAGGGAGAGGGGAGATAGAAAGAAGTAGAGAGAGATGGACAGGTAGAGAGTAGGAGAGACAAAAGGAGGGAGGAGTGGAGAGGTAGAGATGTAAAGAAAGAGAGAGGTTGGGAAGGAGAAAGAGAGAGGATGGAAGAGAGATGCATGTAGAGAAAGATAAGTTGGTAGGGACAGAGAGAAAGGTATGTAGAGAGATAGAGAGGTATATGTAGAGAAATAGAGGTAGGTAGGGAGTGAGGGGATGTGTGTAGAGAGAGGAGAGAGAGTAGAGAGTAAAGGATGTAAGAGAGAGGTAGAGAGATAGGTCTAGATTTTGGGAGAAAGAGGAGAGAGTGAAATAGAGAGGTAGAGAGGGGATAGATGGGAGATCAAACTAGAGAGGGAAGGGAGGAGGGGAAGTGAGAAAGAGGGTGAGAGGGAGAAAGAGAGACAAGGTGGAAGAGAGATGTATGTAAACAAAGATAAGTTGGTTGGGAGGGAGAGAATATATGAAGAGAGATAGAGAGGTATATGTAGAGAAATATAGGTAGGTAGTAAGGGGATGTGTGTAGAGAGATAGGAAAGAGATAAAGAGTAGAGAGTTAAGGACGTGAGAGAGAGGTAGAGAGATAGGTCTAGATTTTGGGAGAGAGAGGAGAGAGAGGAGAGAGTGAGATAAAGAGGTAGAGAGTGGATAGAAGGGAGATATAAGTAGAGAGAGAGAGAGAGATAAGTTAGTTGGGAGGGAGAGAAAGGTATATAGAGATAGACTGAGAGGTATATGTAGAGAAATAGAGGTAGGTTGGGAGTGAGGGGATGTGTGTAGAGAGAGAGGAGATAGAGACTAGGGAGTTAAGGATGTGAGAGAGAGGTCTATATTTTGGGAGAGAGAGAGGAGAGAGTGAGATAGATAGGTAGAGAGGGGATAGAGGGGAGACAAAAGTACAGAGGAAAGGAGGGAGGGGTGTAGAGAGAGAGGGTGGGAGAGGGATGCATGTAGAGAAAGATAAGTTGGTAGGGAGGGTGAGAAATATACATAGAGAGAGATAGAGATGTATATGTAGATAAATAGAGGTAGGTAGGAAGTGAGGGGAGGTGTCTAGAGAGAGAGGAGATAGAGAATATAGAGTTAAGGATGTGAGAGAGAGATAGAGAGATAGGTCTAGATTTTGGAAGAGAGAAGAGAGAGTGAGATAGAGAGGTACATAGGGGATAAAGGAAGAGTGATATGGACAGAGATGGGTGTAGAGATCAAGAAAGAAAAAGAGAGCAAGAAAATGCTAATAGGAGCTTGATGATTACTAAAATTTGAACAAGTTGAAAAATTTATAAGATCTTCTAAAATATATAATATGCATTATAAGTCAGCAAAGGTAAGCAAGTAGGCAATAGGGCACCAAACAAGAAAGCAGGAAAGTTCTTGGAAAGGAACATGAAAAGCATAGTTGAAGGTAGGACATGGATATCAAGTAGGCATAAAAACAGGAGGACACAATGGACAACAACAGACATCAAAGCAATGATGCAACTTCTAGCTAGGTTAAGAGCGGATATCATGGAACCTATTCTATTGGGTATCAGTTATAGATAAAAACTTAGGTTTTGAGTTAGTCGAAGGTTCTTACCCATAAGTTCATCCCAAGATGGGCTGAGAAGAAATTGAAATGGTCACCCATTACAAGAAGTAGCCCCCAAAACCAAGGGCTATATCACTGTTAAAGCACAAATTTGCACCCTACTAAACTATAAGTTTAGCAATCTGGCCTAACATGGGATTCGCTTCTGCATGTGGACAATGCATAACCTGAAATGAAACCTCCGGTTCCTAGGCCGGTTCCTATTGGATAATCACCTGATACTCTCTAGTATTGGACTAACTTTGCAGGGTAAAGGATAAGAAATTACAAAAATGGAACTTAAAACTGAACTAAACTTAACTAGAACCTGGTGATACACCAAAATGTGAGAGATAAATGATAAAAACCGATCTCAGTCTACAATAGTCTACTTTAATTGATAAACACTTCTTTCCTGTTATAAGTTTGCATAAGTATTTCATAATAAGGTCTTGAGATGAACCAATGAGGAATAGTAATGTTTCACTCAAAAATTTTGAACTTTTAAACACATACTATGACCTGCAAACATACACACGTTCCTATATTAAGGTACTGACTGAGACAAGTAAACAAGGAGCAATATAACTCACAAATTTAGCTTCATCAATCATGCTTGTACACAAAAAATTGGAAGGAAAGCAAGGTTTGATTCCATAGAAAATCGCTCCAAAAGATGTTGTCACATATATAATATCTCTAAATCTGAGTTACAGAATCCATGCAAAAGAAATGCTAAGGACAAGAAAACTGTCTCTGAAAACACTGTTCTTGCATAAATCTGAACTAACTCCAAATCAAGTGTCTCCAGGCACTAAGTACAAAAATTCTCCAACTGATTGGGTCGGATGCAAGAAAAGGGCCTCAAAAAGAGGAGTCTAGAAGACACCAAAAAGGGCTACAAACATGGAAAAGTCTTCTTCAATCAATAACCAACCCAACAGACCACTAGAAACAACCTTAAAAAGCTCAACCAAGTAATAAAAGCTCCCCAAAATGGTGGAAAAGTCCAACTTCGACCTTTTGCCTAAAAGTGCTCCAACCTCCCTAAATTCACTCCATTTGATTTCAAACAACCTCATGTTCCTATAAAAACGTTCTTGTCTCCAAAATTATCTCAACTCCTTTTGAATATTTCCCAAGTGGTTATGCATGCTCCTATATGCTCTCCTTATGTCTCCAAACCGAAAAGACTTCTTCAATGAGAGCCTTATCTCTCCAAAATTAACTCATCCTTCAAAACTAAGTCAAAAGACTTAGTCTCCTTCTTGCACATGGATACACCTTTTACATTTTAAATAATAATATTTAATTACAATTTATAATTATATTGTAATTAAATACCTTTACAAAGAGATACCAGCTTTTGACAAAGAAAGAAAACAAAAATATATAAAAAGAAAAAAAATAAAACATATTTGATAATATCGATGAAAAATTTAAACATTTATATTATCAAATATGTTTTATTTATTCTTACTTTGTTTTCACAAAGGCCAACGGACTTGAAGGAAAATATAAAAATTACAAAGGGCTTTTTATTACCCTAAAAGCTTTACACTCCTATCGCACATTTCCCATTTTGCAAAATGAAAACAATTAAGAAGCTTTTCGAGGGTTTGAGACCCTTTGGTGCCGCCATTGTTGTTCTGATTTTTCCATCGCGTTGTGAAGTCTTTGATGAAGAACATGTGTTTTTACTGGTGTTGCCGCCCAAGATAAATTTGATTGCATTTTTTTTGAACAACTCAGGTTGCGACTGTGCATTAGAAGCTAGACTTTTTCTTGAAGGCGTGCTGGGGTTTTCTAAATCTTCTCTTTAAATGCAAATCCCATTTTCTACAGGTATGAAACGACTCCTTCTTGCTTTATTCTCTGTTAATATGTCGTTGTTGGAAGTATGAAGAGGGTTTTTACTATAATACATCTTCTCTTTTGTTTCTTCGACATCTCAAATCTGTGTAAAGCCTTAAAAAAAAACCCATTTTGTGCGTAGCCTACAATCATTGCATTTCATGAGAAGACATCTTTATGAGGAGTATTGTCAAACAATTCACGTGATCTGTCTATTTTTTCCACATTTTTCATACACATCTGCCAGGGAAGTAACGTGCTCTGTCTGTTTTTTTATTTTACATTTTGCATACATGTCAGCCAGGGAAGTAACGTGCTTTGTCTGTGCTGATCTTAGAAGGAAATAGGCTATCCTCTCTTATCTCTGCACATTTTTCTCACTAAAATCATCTGTTGCAAGCTGCAATTCACGCCATGAAAACCTCTTCAACTGCCCAAAAGAAATCTTTCTGTCATCCTCACCAGAAACATCAACGAAAACCTCTTTCCTGTAGCGCAACCACCAACACTTCCACAAAAGGAAGATAAAGCATGTCAAAACTACAACTGTCCCTCCAATACTTCCAATCAGGATTCCAACTATTGATTTGGAACCACCTGAATTTGAATTGAGAGTAGAAGCACATGGGTGCTGTAAATTTGAACCACAATTAAGTTTATTACCCGAGAAAGTGTATTTAGGTCTTTGAAATAGGGCTTCTGGGATTTGTCCAGTGAGATCATTAAAAGACAAGTCCACTTCTATCAAAGTTGAAATCTTTGTTATTGAAGATGGTATCTCTCCTGTGAGATTGTTGTTTTTTTTTAGCACTAAGTACTGAAGATAAGACAGCCGACCCAATGAGCTAGGGATATCTCCAGTGAAATCATTGTTTGACAGATTCAAATTTTGTAGATTTGTCATGTTACCAAGTTCTGGTGGTAGGCTACCAGATATGTGATTATCCTCTAGTCCTAGGATATTGAGGTACGTCAGCTCGCCAATATGAGGGGATAAGGTACCTGAAAATCCCATAGATTCCAAGTGCACAGCTATAACATGTCCTCCACTGCAGGTGATGTGAGACCAACTAGTGCAGGGTTCCACTAAATTTGGATCCCAAGTTCCAAGTAAGTCTATAGATTCATTTAGTCCTGCTTTGAGTTCAAGTAATGCTTGACCTTCAGCATTTGTTGCAACTATAAAGCATGGACAGTATAGAAGAATAAGAAACACAAGCCAGTTCGCCATAGAATGCATATTTCAGATAAACCATCAATTTTTCAACAGCTATATATAATCTCCAGAATGTTAGATTATTAGCTGATGAAGTATCCACATTCTTTCCTTGAGAGAATTGTACTTTTCCTCATAGCAATTTCCAGAGTTACTTAAGTTCAAAAGGATCATGCTTGTACTGGTTATCAAGCACACATTCTGTGGAACTTTATGATAGTGGGGTGTCCTTGAACTGTGAATGCCTTGCTCCTTAGTATACCACTAACATCTGACCTGCAAAAAGCTTTGTAAGTTGTGGTTCACCCATCTTTGATATCCTTGATGTTTGGTAATCGTTATAAGCTTTCTCTTTCATTCATTACATCCTCTAAGAACAGTCATTGATATTGCAGCACTTGTATTGTCTAGGCATTTGACTGAACTTTCTTTTCCTTGACTGTCATTGCATTCTTTGATGAGATTGTGTTTTACCCTTGTTAAATTTCCGACTTTGGCACATGCTGGGAGTGCGCTGGCAAATGTGAAATGATTCGTTTGGAGACCTGTTAGTTGCATTTGGTAAAATAATGTGACTGGTTTGTGAAGGTACCCATGTCTTCTGTATGCTGTAATAACTGTATTCATTTTACAAGCTTCTCCCAAACTTCCGCACTTCACATACATGCTGATAAGCTCATTCTGAAAAATTGTGCATGTAGCAAATACAAATATTCTGTGATTGATGAAAAAGTGGACTTTTTCCCCTTAAAAAAAAATGTTCTTGAGAATGCAAGTCTCTAATAATTGAAGATATGTAGAGGAGTCTCCAGGTGAACTGAAAATGCTCCCAGACTTACCAACATAGATTGAATAACAGTGCAGATTTTCCTTGCTCCAATTAGTCATAAAATGCCATTGCTACCTTATGTCTCCTGACTGTGCATTTTGATCTTATGTAGAAATGAAGTTCGAGCACGAGCTCGTGACACTCATTTCATTACCAGTTGATTCTGATTTCATTGAAGTTTATTGTTTGAACATGCATTAAAATAACTCAGATACTCTGTTTCTATACCAACCTGTTGCATTGAATTGTTTATCTTCATTATGTGGTATTGACCCGTTTAAATACTGTAAGGTTTCACATTGAAATAATATGTCCCTTAAAACAGTTTATCCATTAATGTTTTCTTTTATGTATATCATGAATAGTAAAGTAAAAGGTTTCATATTTAAAACAAACATGTCCCTTTGATACTTCAGTTGGTTTCTTCATCATTCCATTTTGATATTTTGAGATTAGTTACTCTAAAAGGTATGTCGGGCTCATACCCGAAGGGAGCCTCGGTCAGGGGCACATGCCAATTAGAGTAACTAATTATCTGCACATGAAACAAACACATTAGCATAAACATTTCTTTCTCCTGAAGCAGTGATTTGTGTCTTTATCTTTCCCGCCCTTTCAAAACAGAAATAAGATAGGATATGATAAATGATATATTGTAGGATAATCTTTCATTGCTTAGATCTTTTGGATCTAACACCTCTTCTCTTTTGTGCAGGAAAGTAGGGGTTTTTCAGAATTTGAAGATCGAGAAAACAGTCATAAGGGCAACGGGACAGCCAATAACCAGTCAAAGCAACCCAAGGCAATGACTAGTTATCCTTACACTCACTATTTGATTCTATCCTTTTCTGTTTTGGATATGTAGGAAAGATAGAAATGCTAAGCTCACGGCTTGTGTGAGGTTTTAAGAAATTCAGTGCATGTATAAATATGCTTCAAATGCATGAACTTAATTTGTAATCTATCATTGTTCAATACAAATGAAAATACCCCTTTTTTTTTTTTTTTTTAAAAACACTGCAATGTACCTTTTTGTAAATGCAATCATTTGATAAAAATGCATCCTTTGGCTAAAATTACATGGGTAATGAAATTTTAGGTAACAATCACCACAACAAAAGACATAGAATGGATTTCAACCCGTCGATACCAGAGATTCCACACGCAAATTTCCCTAGTGTTGCTCACATAGGATGGGAAGGACGATGCTTTGGGCCAACAAAGATAGCAACAAAAGCAGAGGCAATGCCCCTAGTGATTGTTCCACAATAAAAGGTAGCGAAGTCTGCAAGAGGACAGATAGAGCCTATCTAGAAGATAATTGAACCCACAATTTCAAGGATATGTGTTGGGTCCTTGCCTTGAACCAGTTTATTCGATTTGATATGGAGACCCTCGATGAGATGTATAATAGTAGTAACGATCTATTCGTTTCGTGTTTCCATAGTGGGCTATAGTCAAGTGAGTCATCATGTTGTCCCCTAGGTCCTAGGCAAAAGCTATATAGTGGCTGAAACAAGCACTCCTAAGCTTACCTGTAAATCCTAACACTGAGCTTAGGTCGATGCAAAAAGAAATAAAGTTGTTTATCTCTTCACTTATACATCACTCAAGGTTGCGTTGGCAACAAAAACCTCCCCTACATATTGGCTCCTATGGCTTATTCCTCTCTCCATCCAAAGGGTTAACCCCCCTCACATAGTACAGTTCTATATACAGATCCAAAGTGAGTAGCTTGAAGGCCATTGATTGCACTTATTACCGAGGTGATTTATAAAGAGATCATAGGGTTAGTTAGGCAATACAAATAATAGGTAAACATGCTTACCAATTGCAATTGTTTCTTCAATCACTGGCTCATTCACAACTTGTTTTGGGTAAATTGAATATGGATCCGAAACTGTACGTACCTTTTCTTTTGCGAGTGATGCCTCTGCTAGTATTCTTTTAATTTTTTTCTTTTTTTATGTGGATAAACGGGTGTAGACATCACTGGGATTTGTTTCTCGAACAAAAATGAAATATAATAATTGTCATTGGATTCTATATCTAAAACTGGCTATTAAATTAGATACGAATCTGCTTTGACTAGTCCATCGATTGGTACTCAAATTGGCTCGTATGCTACCTTCGCTATGGTTAGTGCTACTTCCATCGCTTCAACTACTCGTGCAAATAGTTGAGAAGCTTAGTAGGTAATGGCTAGGATGGCTCAATATGCAGTGGCCTGGGTTTCACACCTTTTATGTATGTGGGGAAACTGCCTTCTTAGAGTGTTCGGTGATAATATACTGGTCTGTGATGGGGAGAATCTTTATACCTATCTGCCTAGTCCTTTGCCAGATGATTCGCCACTCGATGGTTCATCGTAAGAGGTCTTTCCTACAGCTATTTACTCCCACCCACCTTATGCTTCCTACAGCATGCATGAGATGCTTTTGTGGTTACCCCATTTACTTCGCAGCGATTGACCTCGCTATTTATGATGACATAGACTGTGCAATCGACGAATGATCATACTATATAATCCCACCCAAACTATGATGGGAAAATTGCTTGCTAGAAGAAATATGGTTGTGCTTATTCTTCAATTGGAGCTTCTCTCATTGCTTGACTTATTATTATTACCTAGAGACGCTCTTGCCTTGACTAAATTAATAATCGTTCAAGACTGCTTCTGTTGGTGGTTTATAAACTGCCTATGCCCATGCGTTATTAATTAGAGCTTTGTTGCTCTTGTTGACAATTAGTATGAAAGGTAGGCTAGCATAAATATAAGGACCCATAACCAGTGGTTAGATGGTTAGAGATTGGGATCGAGAGAAATGACACAACCCCACTAGGAACAAAGGCAACGGGGTGGGGTTTCTACATGGACTGTTGAGTCTTTATCTCAATCAACAAGGACTAATGGATTTGGAACCCAGCGAAGGGAAGCTGGGACAGGTACGGATGCTAGAAACCAAGGTAATGGCTCTCCAATGGGCACTACAACACATGCTTCAACTGGATCAATAACTGGCTTTAGAGATCTTCAACCACTCTCAAACTCTCAAACATCTTGTCAATATATATACATGAGATATAACTTAAAGTATAAGTCCTTTCTTATATTTAAATGTTGTATTTCATGTATGTATCAGTTATTTTCAATATAAAATAATAAACAATATAAAAAGAAATAGGATCTCATTATATTGTTAAAATAGGACCCCATTTTGTTTTTGAAACAGGATCCTATTTCAAATTTTGGCTCAAGATCTTGAAGCATAACGAGATCCCATTTTGTTTGATATATTTTTTGGTTTTTGGCTAAGTCTGAAACTTCCACTAAGTGGAGTCAACTTTGTACATTTACCCTTAAATACCATGTATATGATTGATATAACATTCAATATTATAAATATCTCTATCTCTAAACCACTCTCCCCTTGGTTCTCTCTCTCTCTCCCTCTCTCAATGGTCTCTCCCTCTATATGTCCCTCTCTCTCTATCAAGTCTCTATCTCTCTCTAGTCTCTCCCTCTCTCTATCCCTCCCACCCTAGACCCGGATAACTCTCTCTATCAAGTCTCTATCTCTCTCTAGTCTCTCCCTCTCTCTATCCCTCCCACCCTAGACCCGGATAACTCTCTCTCTCTCTCTCTCTCTCTCTCTCTCTCTCTCTCTCTCTCTCTCTCTCTCTCTATTGATCCTCCTATTTCCCCTTCCCTCTCTTCTCTTTATAGTCTCTCTCCCCCTCCCTCCCTCTAAGTCTCTCACCTCTCTACCTTTGTCCCTCTATGGACCTCTTAATTGATCCTCCACTTTTCCCTCTCTCTCTCTCTCTCTCTCTCTCTCTCTCTCTCTCTCTCTCTCTCTCTCTCTCTCTCTCTCTCTCTCTCTCTCTCTCTCTCTCTCTCTCTCTCTCTCGGGTCTATATGTAATATTAATACATAACAATATTATTATATTATTATATATTAACAATACAAAATATTTATAATATCAAGTAATGGATATCCTTTAATAACGGATGTCCATTACTTCCTTTTTTTTGGCGCAAAACCTTTGGCACCCTTTTTGTTGGCTTTGGTATCAAATTGAACTTAAAATGAATATCCATTTGGTTGACCTACAAAAAGGAACAAATCAATTGTTTCGAGCATTATCCCCACTTTCTTTTTGTTGTCGCAAAGCTTGTGATCTCTGTCTATATAAGACAAATTTCACGTTTTGGACTACTTGTTTTAACAAAACTCAAGATATCAATCATATTTTGAATCTTTTTGCAAGTATAATGGGGGAAAACAATCATCATAAACAAAAATGCAAGATAAAACCCACAATGGAATAAATCGAACCTTATAGAGAAAAAGATAGAGAAAGATATAGGAAGAAAAGACCAGGTATATCAAATACTCATCAAGGTGCTCAAGCTTCTTCTTTACCCGTAAATGTTATGTCAAGTGAATATGAAATTGAATTTGAAAATGTGGAGCATGATATTGAAATTGATTTTGGAAACGTTGATATTGAAAATGAAAATGTTGAAATCGATTTTGGAAATGTTGATATTGAAAATGAAAATGTTGAAATCGATATTGGAAATGTTGATATTGAAAATGAATATGTTGAAATTGATATTGGAAATGTTGATATTGAGAATGAAAATGTTGAGATTGAAAATGAAAATGTTGAGAATGAAAACAAAAATGTTGATACCATTGGAAATGAAAATGTCCAACATTATGTATCATCAAATTACATGAGAAGAGAAGAACTTCGTGTGGAAGAAAGATAAATTGAAAATCCAACACATTCAAGAATCCCAAAAATGATTAGTTGAGATTGGTGAGAACATAATTGAAAACCTTGAAGGAAAGAGATCAACTCAAACCATTCAGTTGTGGGCTACAAAACTTTTCGATCAACACTTTAGCAATAAGATTTGACCGAACAATGCCAACTTTGTGTACAATTGCTAAAGAAATGCAAAATGAGATCTTTGTTGGACAAATTGAAGATTCATATGAATTAAAAAAATGAGAAAAATGCTATTATTGTCAAAAAATATTTTCAGTGCTTTCAATTTTATTGGAAAGACTAGTAAGAAAAAATATAAGAGAGTAATCACAACCTCACGAGTAAACCATCATTTGAGGAAGGCTCATTTATTGAGGAAATCTTGTCTTGATATGAACTTGAATTGTAAAACATTGTTTAGAGCACTCAGAAGAATAACAAGACTAGATAGTCCTCTTCAAAATGATACATGGGCTTTTAGTGGGAGGCTTCCACGTGTTGACAAGAAGCTAACCGAGAATGTAAATGATGAAATTCAACAAATTTGGCACTCTAATTCAAGAGTATCGCCAATGTGAAGGATGTTTTAAAGTTGAGAATTGGTAAGCAAGACCACACACCACATCCTAAATATTTCTTGGAATGTAGCCAAACAATTTTGTGAAAAATACCAAAATTTGCAAATCTCACAAAGGGCTTTTGAATCTTGTAAGCCATTTTATTGTGTACCTCTTAAAATTTGTAATACATGTTGTAAATACCATGTGGAATTTTCATTGTATCATGATCTATTATGTTATATTCCTATTCTACTTTGCATACTAAAGAAATTTTGCAGGAGTGTTGTGTATTGCAACTCCCTAAGTCATCCAAGGACTTGTTAGATTTATTTTTATGTGCTAAAGATCATGAGGGTAGTGAACATGAATTTGGAAAGAAAATGGTTGAAAAAAAGAGGTACGAGATAGTGAAATACAATTTGAAGAGTGGAGGTGAAGGTTCTCAATGTAAGTCGGTAATAAGAAAAATCAGTGTTGTTGATTTTGTATCAAATTTTGAGAAAAAACTTTTCTACAAGTAAGCAAGGCATAGCCACAAGTCTTGATGGTTAGATGAGCAATTCAAGATGTGTAAGGTCTCTTCTTATTGGTACTATCATATTCGTGGTCATTTTTTCTTAAAACTACACATTGCAACCACAAAATGAGGTACAATCTCAGTATTACAATTCTATTACTGGTTGCTAATTTTGTGCATATCACATATGGACATGCCCACGATGACACAAAAGAGGACGAGGAGATAATTAAGGAGTACCAAATCACATAAAGGTCTACTAATAGGTATAAATGGTTTGTGGTGGCCCTCGATTACTTCACTAAATGGGTTGAAGATGTTCCTACAAGAAATGTGACTTCAAAAATGGTCATTGAATTCTTGCTCAACAACATAATCACCAAGTTTGGAGTGTTATTAAGGATTGTTGATGATGATATAATATTTTTTAAAACTCGGAATTTTGTTGGCATGTGCTCACAATACAAGATCCCTTTAACACATCCACCCCCTTTATCATCTAAAGGGATTGGAAAAGAAAAGTCAACCAATAAAAGCATCATGGATATAATCAAGATGAATTTGGATGCTAACAAGAAAAGACATGATGATAAGTTGAAATTTGTTGTGTGCACAAATAGAATAAAATTTAAGAAGTATACTAGCAAGAGCTCTTATGAGTTGGCATATCATGTTGACGCCAAATCACCACTTGACCTTGAATTGTTAATCTACAAGTTGCTAAAACAAATTGATGGTAAAAAAGAAGATATCATTTTCTAAAGGACACGTTAGTTGACTGCGCTAGATGAGTCAAGAAGAATGGCTCATGAGAAAAATTGTTGAGGATTTATAAGAGTGTTGTCATAAGGGATTTCCAAGTTGGAGATCTTGTCCTTTTATGGAATTTCATATTAGAGACAAGGACAAACATGAAAGTTGATTCCCTATGGCTTGGCCTTATCAAGTTGCTAAATGATGCACTCAAAGAACATTTTACCTCAAGAGTCTTGATATAGACCTCATGGAGCTACTAGTTCATGGTCAACACTTGAAGCAGTACTTTCCAGAAGCAATGGTGCTCAAAATTTTGGTTGTCAAATACAATGTTACATCTTTCATATTAGTTTTGATCCATATGGCCAAGATGGTGTTTTCTTTTATTGTGGTGAAATTTTAGTCTTCTCGGAGATCTAGATTCCCGTTGTGCTTGCAAGAGACACACGTCCCCAACTAGAGCCAATATTGGCAGCTCATTTTATTGTGTCTCATTTTGCCCTATTCTACTGTAAAGGTCTTCATTTCACTTTTGTGGGCCTAGATTTATAAACTATTTGAGATAGTTGATGTTGGTTATTTATGTTTGTGTGCTCCTTTGTCCCATGTTGTGCCTTCTATTGTCACTTAATTAAACAAGTTGAAAATCAAAATTTGGTTGAGGATATTTATGCCTATATACCTTCCTTATCAATCCCAACTCGGCACTTCAAACCTTAAAAGTTAGCTAAGTATTGTTTTGTCAAATTTTCAGAGTTTTGGAGGTATCCATCCTTGCATGCCTTTCTTGTCACTCGTGAAACCTTGCCCAATGGCCTTATGAATTGCTTGAGTCCTTTATTTATCTACATGTCCGAATATCAAGGTTACCCTTTCTCTCATACCAGCCATTCATCTTTCTGATCTTTGAAGTCTTAAAGTTTATTTTGCCTAAGAGTTGTGTTTATCGACACTTTGGACTTTCAGAGTTTCCCTTGCACCGATATTGTTCCTTTGCATCCTCAATTCCTGAAGTCCAAAATTCTTCAAAAGCCTAAGTCCTTCATTTGTCAGAATTTTGGACTTTATCATCCATTCATCCGTCAGTAGTTTTCCCCATCAACTTTGATCCTCATCTTTTCAAACTTTTTCATCCTTTCATCCTCGTCGAATTTGTCATCCTAGTCATACTTCCCCCAAAAATCTGATCATTTGACATCTCCCTTGGTCCATTCCAAAAAAAATTCTAGAGTCTTTTGGACTTTTAGCCTTTCCCATCCCTTCGTACCATTCCAAAAAAAATTCTATAGTCTTTTGGACTTTTAGCCTTTCCCATCCCTTCGTACCATTCCATCCATCCTTGAAAATCTGAAACTCCACCTTTCTTCTGTGGACATCATCCCCTATATGTTGACGTCATCCATCCTAAGCAATCTTGTCCATGCTGACAGCATTACCCTTTTAGAGTTTCAGAGCCATGCAAAAATAAGGAAGTTTGGTGGCTCGACGTACGACAAAAGAGTTCATGTTAGGGCATCGGGGGATTTTATGTTCCTTTCTTGGGTCCAATGGGCATGAAGGTAAGCAATGGCCTAATACTCTACCGATAGCAATATGACCATTCATGAAGACATTTTTTCTTCCACTTACCACTTTGAAACACCATTAATGCTCCTGCAATGCCCTACAACGACCAATTCAATCTGATGGCAACCATAAATCATTCTAGGTCAGTTTTGACATGGATCCAAAGGATAAATACAACACATAGCTACTTCAATTTTTTTTGTAGAGCCTCGAGATTTGAGCATCATTCCTAGATCACGTTTTTGTGATTTTTTTTGGCATTTTCCTTGTCCATGCATGCAAATGTGCACACCATTAATAACAAAAATGACGTCTTTTAAACAATTGATGCCTCTCATACTCTTTGGAAATGCAAACGGATGGTTCATGATGGATTTAGGTTTAAAATATAATAAAACTCTCGTAAGAAGACATGGTCACTGCCTGCTATTACAAAAATATCACAAATTTCCAAGGCCCTCGTGCAAGTTTGCACGTTTAAAATTTGATGTCAACTTGTAGAAGGATACATGCAGATTTAGTTTCATTTTGATGGGGAGGGGGAAGTCATTTGGAGAGAATAAAAGAATAGTTACAGAACCAACAGAATAGAGATATTCATGGGAAAGCCTAAGGTTTTAACCTTCAATTCTAGGTAAAGGTATTTTGGTAATAATCTGAGTTCATCCTAAATTTGTAATAAACATTTATATAAACTTTATAGGTTAAATGATTAAGACAATCAACCTGAGTTGAATGTCTCTTTATGCATGGTATATATTTCTGTATGTGTTGTTCAGCTAGTCAACTAGATGATTGTAAAATCCTTGCAAAGCCTTTGTAAGGATCTTTTCAACACGATAAAGGAAATGTATAGGCATGTTCAGTAATTATTAAGCAGAGTCGCTTTATATTCTCCAACCATTTATTGTTTTTCTAGATGTATATGTAAAGCCTAGCTTGTCAATGCATTTTGAAGGGCATAGTTTTTTGTGATGTCTTGATTAAGATTGATTAAGATATCACCTTGGTTTATGTTATTCCATCTTTTGTATAACTCAATAATTCTACACCCAATTGCAAAAGATACCAGTCTACTCCTGGCTCCATGTTCCCATCACCCAACACAATTAAACAAAACAATTGATAATCACTTTTTGAAATTGTGATTTTAGTTAGTCATGCTTCCATGTACGAGTGCATTACAATAATAGGGATTGTCACTAGTATCTTACACACTATAGGATAAACATTCTTCGCTACACTTTGTGTAGCCTTGCATGTCCACACCGGCATATAGGTATATGTAACAGCAATATTTAAATACTTTGTGAAAGGGGTATAGTTTGTAGCAAGCAAATGTTTGATCACAACATCATCAATTAGTTTAGCACCTTAGGGAAACCCTCCTTGGTCTTGTAGAGCTGTAAGTGGAGTTCTTACTCGCCTTAACAATTGGTCCTAAGTTGTCCAACCATAATATATATTTGCATTACAATAATAGGGATTGTCACTAGTATCTTACACACTATAGGATAAACATTCTTCGCTACACTTTGTGTAGCCTTGCATGTCCACACCGGCATATAGGTATATGTAACAGCAATATTTAAATACTTTGTGAAAGGGGTATAGTTTGTAGCAAGCAAATGTTTGATCACAACATCATCAATTAGTTTAGCACCTTAGGGAAACCCTCCTTGGTCTTGTAGAGCTGTAAGTGGAGTTCTTACTCGCCTTAACAATTGGTCCTAAGTTGTCCAACCATAATATATATTTGTGGTAATCTTTTTGGATTTGACACCTTTGACACTTGGTAGATTATTAAGCCTTGAGGATTTGGGGGTCCATAGATTAGATTACCAACCCCTACCTTATCAAGGCAATAATGGTGGTCACAAGCCCTAAAATATTTAGCAAACTTTTTTCTCATCTCCAACCCAAAAAGTGGAAAGTACAGTGAAAATTAATGAGGATGTAAAAGAAAATGCAATAAAAAATGATATTTTATAGTCTAGATGAAGTTATAAGCCCGGTGACATCAATAAGATACATTTAATCTAAAGGTTGGTAGCCCTTAGTATAGCATAAAACATCTATTCTTGAGCATTTCAATTGACTTTTTCTGTTAATGAAATTTGAAAAGGGAAGATAGCTGAGAGAAGCATACATAAAAAATTCACAAGAGCCAAAACTGTGCTTGAACAAATTTTATCTAAATTCATCCATTTCAACAAACAATCTTTTTTATCTAACAAAGCTCTTGAATCATGGAATACAATTAATATTGCTTTCATGCATAAATTCACAATGCAAAACAGCTTCACAAAATTCTTCATAGCGATTGAACTTTACTTGATTAAAAGCCTAGATAAAAAAGAATTATTTTATTATTGTCAGCCATCAGAATCAGCTGTATTCTCAAATGTCAATTACATACACCTCAGAAATGTGTTGTCAAGAATTCAAATACAATTTTGAGACTCTATGTTCTGGAAAAATATGAAATACATAATATTGAGACAAATAATTATTCTGAGAACATGTACTTCTCCTTAGTTTCCCAATGGAAGTGAAAGCAAATTAAAGAGACCAAAGAATCTTACGATCCCAGTTCGCTTGTTGCTAAAGGCTGTAATCACTAACTGTTAAACTCAAAGCATCATGAATTCATGATTTAAATAAAACGTAGATACTGAATCCAATCTCACAACTATACAGGTATTGGGTATTGCTTGGCATTTCAGTGTTTATCGAGTCAATAGATTTAGAATTACAAGCAAATTGATAATAGAAAAATTATTTCATACATTCTCTTGATTTTAAGGGGGTTTATTGGACAGAGTATGGAAGAATATAGACACTTTTCCTGAAGTTCAGGTAGAAATTTAAGGTATAGAATATTTGAGAATGGCCTCAGACAAAAAAATTTTAAACATCATGATGAGATAGGATCGTAAGTATATGAAAGCCAGGGATGTTGTAATGCTGCACTTGCTGTGGGCCGTTTCTTAGGATTGATTTCAAGAAGATATGTAACAAAATCAATAAATCCTTGATCTGCCATGTGAAGTATGTTCTGCAATGAGGTCCTCTTTGGTGTCAAAAACTCAATTCCATTTGTATCCTGAAAGTATGCAAGATTAAAAGTATCAGTTCCACTAAAGATTCAACATTCAAGTATAGCAGTGTGAAGGAGAACCAATCTTTTCTCAAGCAACAAATGCCACTATACATCCAACCAGCAGCTGATGCTGGTAGATCAGGAATAAATCAGGAAACATAAAAGAAGATAAACTCATCTTAATATTCATTCAACTAAACAAAGGTAACTTGGACAGGCCAACTGCTAAATATTGGTCAAATTTCAAATTAGAGTGTTTATACTTTATAGTCTCAATACAAGCGTGGTTCTATGATATATAGTAGTTTTCACTTTTTATCTAAAGGACATTTATCGTGCCACGTCATAGTTTTGACCTTCTATATTTCTCAGATCTTCTAAAATGTAATAATCTGTTTTAAGAAGCAACATACCTGATTTCGTTCATAAAGCGTGTAGCTTTTGGTAAAGTACTTGTGTGTCTCACCCCCCATGACAAGCATCTCTTCATCAATTGGCCCAACTACTGCAATCATGCTAGCTAACAAGGTTGCTAAGGAGTCGCTTTGAAAGAGAACCTATAAAGCAGACAATTTGTGCACAACAAATAAATCAGTCTAGATTCCAAATGATTACATTTTGGATTGAAATGTTGATTGTTAAATGCCCTTGATATGATATGGTTGTAAATTAAGAAGAAGATTCTTTTGAAATGTCCCTTCAAAAATTTTCAAACATCAAACAAGGATATAAATAACATGTCAAAGGATTCATCACTCTTTTTGTACATTTTCAAAATTCTAGTTTATTGAAAAACAAGGACAACATACTATAAAAGGTCCTACAATATGGCTTCTTGATCCCTAAAATAGGCTCCTGTGTTTCCCAACCAACTTATGTCTTCTATATATATGTCAGCAGATCGATTCTCATATTGCTTCTTAAGATGAATGCAAAGTGAACTCTCAGCTGTAAATTTCAGCCAAATTCATTTTCAAAAATAGCAAAGAAACTACATTTTTTGATTAAAAAACCTTAAGTAGTTATGAAGAAAGTGGTATTGCACCCCCTTGTTTCCAATGATATGTAAATGAAAATCAGGTAGATTAAAAAGAATAATTTCTGTAAATAATAGTAAAAGAAATATCTATACCTCAAATTGTAATCATTGGAAATTCATTTCATAATAAGATTAGTAATACAAAATAACTACAAGAGGAGGCTGACCTCAAGGTTATATTCAAGGAATTCTAGCATAACCCTATACTAACAAGAATGAACACAAATAACACAGAATTTCACTAGGGTGTCTGAGACCTTAGTCCTCAAGTTTGAGTCATACCAAACAACAGACTCAACATTTTCAAAAGCTTACATATAGAAAAGAAAATAAGTATAACTAATTCACAACCTGAGACGCTTCCTTTTTCTGATATTATAGCCATGATATGAAGACTAACATTTTCCAAAACTTTTACTCAGAAAAAACATCCATCAAAGCATGCTAAATAAATATTATCTTACATTGCCCAAGAAAAGTTCAGGAAGGATGCATCCAAGAGACCATATGTCTATCCTATTATCATATGGAAGCCCAAGGATAACCTCAGGTGCCCGATAGGATCGGGACTGCACATTTGAGGAGAGATAATCTGTGTCAAAACAGCTGCTACCAAGATCTATAACCTTCACCTCACACCTACTGTAGCTTTTCATAAGAATGTTCTCAGGCTTCAGGTCACAATGAATAAGACCAAGATTATGTAGGAACTGCAAAGCCTCCAAACACTGGATAGCAATTGACTGCAATTTATCAAAAAGTGATGACAAGTTAAAGAGAAGATCATATCAACATTGAGTGGAAGGAAAATAAATTTGAAAAAAAAAGAACATGAAGAAATGCAATATTTGATGTAATAAACCAACCTGTAATCTTGGCATGGTGAAATATGCCTCTCCTCCAGACTCCCTGTTGAACTTGTAAAATTCATACAAGTTTGCCTTTAGAAGTTCACATACAATGAACAAGTGCTCCTGATAAAGGAAGAATGACATACCCAGTGAGACTTGTCAACAAATAATAAGAAGGGTAAAAAGCAATAAGAAAGCATTACTGCTTTGCAAAAACTGAGGATGATTATACAAAAAAAAAAAAAAAAACTGAAAAACTTTGAAAAATGGTCCTATCCATGATCTTCATAACATGATTCTACCTAGCATGACGTTATTAGTCTTCTCAAATTTCTTGAAAATGTAACATAATATATCTAAATATTTAGCCATAACTCATGTCTCTCTTTATGTTTTGATTAAGGTAAACATGGGAAAAGGGCATAGACCCATTATAAAACAGCCATAGAGGCAAGCAAGACGAATCTCACCAGAAGTGAGACTAGAAAAAACAGTGAACAAAGCAAGTTTCCCAGGAAAAGAGACAGGAAGAGAGACAAAAACAAACAAAGCCAAGGGGAAAGAAAAGACCAGCTGATGGTTTTGACTGGATCATGGAACCGGAAGCTAGTTTTGGAAAGAACCCAAAACTGGTAACAAAATCAAAACGATCAAGGTGGTTTGAAACCAAACTTCAGCAGAAGCCTCAAATGAGGGGCAGGATGGGAGTAGGATAAAACATGAAGGATTTCCAAGCACATCTTCTAGTTTCATTTAATCTTGCACAAGGAGTGAATGTCATCATCTGTGTAATTCTTCAAAGAAGGGCTGTCAAAAACAATCTATTCCTTAAATGAGGAATCAGGGTCCTTGCCATTGTCGTAAAGCACCGCAGTATCCAACACCATCCTATTAAAATGAAGCTGAGGACACCCTACATCAGGTATGACCTCGTTGTAATGCACCATATCATGACCATCTTGGCAGACCACAATGAAAAGCCCAACATTGTGGAAGTAGTACAGACGAGAAGTCTCATAATGAAGTTCTTGCTCCCAAATTCCAAGCTTGGAGCACAGCTTCACACTTTTGGGCAACTCCAAACCAGACTCAGCCATGACACAAAATCTAGCAAAAAGAAAGTTGGTTCTAGATTTAGTGACATTGTCAATGGTAGTCTATCGGCCAAAATCTCCAAGAAATTGAATAATAATTTCTTCCTAGAATTCCAAAGGGAGCTCTGGGAGATGAACCCAAATAGAAAGCATGACAACCTTGGTAGAGTCAAAATCAATGGACCAACTTTGTAAATGAAGGCCTTACCAAGAAACCAGGGACCTTTTTGCAATCCTCAATGGAACAAAAGGATGACAGAAAATACTCATTCATCAAGGCCACAATATGAAGATCTGGAGCTATCTAACAATCAATTGCCCAATTGCGAATAATATCAATGTTCGGTCTATACCCAAAAAACTCCCAATGAGTGTAGATTGCAAACTGACACTAGCTATGTCAACCCACATATCAAGAATACTTAGAGAGATAGAAAAAGAAGCATGAGGCATCTTAGCAAAGGTATTGAACCCAACATTATTGTTCTCCAAAGAAGACCTAGGATAAGGAGACCCAAGCACACCAAAGGTCAAGACAGGAACAACTTCAGAATATCCAGCCAGTCCATCATTGGAACAAAGAGAGAAGTCAAAACTCTCCTCATTCTGACTAGTAACACGAATAGAAACTTAGGGAACACCAACATCTCCAAGAGCAGCATCACCCCGAGGAGGAACAAGTGCAACGAGCATAGACAAACTCCTAGTCGCAGGTTCAAGGGAAGGAAACTTCGACAACATGAAAGCGCCACCAAGAGATAATAGAAGATAGAACGAGGAACTAGGAGACAAATCAAAAAAAGGCACCCCCACAGCATCAAAACCCTTTCCCTCATACCCCTCATGCAGAGCGTTCTGACTAAACATTTGAGTGAGATCTTGGACTTCAATATGGGGAGCACCAATGCCATGCCTAGCCCCATACACTTGCTAGTCTACATCGCAGACCTGAGGAACCACAAAAGGACCACCAACAACCAAAAGAGGAGAATCAACCAGCAGAGGAGAATCAACGGAAACACTAGAGCCACAATCTTGCTGGCCCTTAAACAATAGTGGAGGACTCAACCACATGAAGTCTCTGACTAAACCAGAACAGGGTCCAACCATCGCAATCCTTGGAGGAGACAATGGCGTAAAGGCCAACTCCATGGCAAGGAAGCCCCTCCAGAGACTAAAACATGAGGAGGGGGAAGGGTTATCAAGCACTAGAGATTTTTCGGAGGTGCCCAAAAGCCTAGATTCAAGCAATATATCCAACAATAGTTCTTCATCAAACTCAGCACCCCGAAAGTCCAACCAATCCTGATCTTCCTCATCTACATCTCCTTCACCATCCTGCTCACCAAACAAGTATTAATGTTAATAGCTATGGTCAGACTCCTTCAGGGCCGACATAGCAAATGCAAATGTGTGTAATTGGCCTATCCGCCTTACACATTTAACTTGTTCGACTTTTATACATTGCCAACTTTCATATTTATATTGAATCGGTTTGTTAACTAAACATAACTAATATATCTTCCACCACCTTGGAAGATGTATTAATTATATTATAACCGATTTCTAATAAAGAGATGTGATGGATTATAAGAAGCCGACTATTGGGATAATCGTGTTGATTGGATGCACACTTGTGTGGGTATATATATAGTTCGTCATCCTCCTTTCAGATGCATCGAACATTCAGCAGATCGTATTCCTCCATTAGCACATTGACATCCTTCAGCAGTGCGTGTTCTTCTCCAGCAGATTGACATCATTCTTTAGCAGTGTGCTTTCATCTTCAAGGCAATTATTGATATAGAAGTCAGATCGATCAAGGTAGAACTTCATCAGCAGTTCGGATTGCATCCAGCAATCTAGGGTGAATCCATATCATTATACAGCTTCAAAGTGTGAAGCAATTCTTTGTAAAGATACTTGCCATATTTGAAATAATAGAGACATATTTTGTTGCTGGGTTTTTCACCTTCAAGAGGAAGGTTTTCCCAAGGTAAATTCTGTGCATTTGTGTTTGATTTACTGTCTATCTAATCTGATCACCAAAACTTAACATGGTATCAGAGCCACGGTAAAGAAAGATCGTGATCAGATTTCTCTACAACTGTGAAGTTTTCTCTCCTCTCTCACTTTCAAGAAGAAACTTCAAAGCCTCAAAAATGGTGAACGGTCTTAAAGTCGAGGATAGGCTTGAAGGCACATCAAACTTCACCTCATGGAAGTTTAGAGTGCTTATTGCACTTGAAGAAAATGATCTTCTTCAGTTTGTGGAGGAAAAGGATTTAACCGGGCCAAAAGATCAAGAGGAGAAGCTTCAATTCAAGAAGAATGCCATAAAAGAAAAGAAGATATTAATCAACTCCGTGAGGGATCGCTTAGTGCCTCTCATCTCCAAGATGACAATTGCGAGAGACATGTTCTAGACCTTGGAAGGTCTATATGAGATTTACAACACAAGTATGGCTCTTGTGTTGAGGCAACAACTTCATCAAGTAAAAATGGCGAAAGGAGAATTTGTTATGTCATTCTTCATGAAGATTTCAGAACTAAGGGATCAACTAAGCACTATTGGAGACCAAGTGATTGATAAAGACCTTTTTATGTTGGCATTAAATGGCCTTCCTCATTCATGGGAGACATTTATTCAAAGTATAAGCGGGAGGTCCAAATTGCCTAAATTCGATCGTCTTTGTGCGGATGGCATTCAAGAAGAATCGAGATTGGCAGCTAGGGGAATTGTCAAAAGTTCTCAAAATGAAGACACTCATGTTCTTGCCACCCGAACTACCAAGAAAGGAAGGAATTGAAAGAAGGGCAACTTCAAAAGGAATAGAGATCAGAAATCAGATTTCGCACCTGATTCAAAGAAGAAGAAGAAAGATCTCTCTCACATTCAGTGCTTTAGCTGTGACAAGTTTGGTCACTATGCAAGGGATTGTTTGACAAGGCCTACGCATCAAGGAGCGAACATTAATGAAGTCTCAACTCAAAAGGAAGTTGAAGATAACTCCAATGGATTCCTCTTCATATCCGCATTATCAAGCAATGTTCCTACGGATAGTGATACCTAGCTAATTGATAGTGGAGCTTCTAGACACATCACCGGCTATCGGGAGCATCTTTCAGATTTGGTGGAGAAGGAATCTAATCTCCAAGTGATCATTGGAGATGATGCACGCTATTTAGTAAGAGATTTTGGTGCTAAATCACTCAACCTAGAATCTGGAGTCTCTCTTCACCTAAGTGATGTTTTATTTGTGTCGGGAATGAAGAGAAATCTTGTGTCTATTTCAGCCTTGGAGGATAAGGGTTATCAAATTGCATTTTCAGAAGGGAGAGTTCTTGCATGGCCAAAGAACTCTAGCATCAAGACTGCTCATGTGATTGGGAATCGTCATGAGAGTTTGTATAAGCTCTCCACTCATCATGTTCAAGCTCTTCTACATGATTCTTCCAGTTCCAACAAACTATGGCATAGAAGACTTGGGCATCTACATTTCAGGGTTCTTCCATCATTGGAGAAAATGGTTAAAGGTATTCCTAAAATTAATCATGTACATGATGGTACTTGTAAAGGTTGTGCTATGGGTAAAAATATTAACAGTCCATTTCATAGCAGTGAAAGTACGTCTAAAGAAATTCTAGATCTTGTACATTCATATTTATGTGGTCCAATGTCAATTCCATCCCTAAGTGGATTTTCGTATTATGTAACTTTCATAGATGACTACTCTAGAAAGACTTGGATTTATTCCCTAAGGTCTAATGAGTCTGATGAAGTCCTAGGTAGATTTAAAGAGTTTAAGGCTCTAGTAGAAAATTTATCTAGAAAGAGAATTAAAGTTTTAAGGTCTGATAATGGAGGTGAGTACACCTCGGGTAGCTTTCGTGATTTCTGTATTGAGGTAGGGATCAAGAGGGAGTTTTGTGTTCCTTACAACCCTCAACAAAATTGGGTTGCAAAAAGAAAGAATAGATCCATTGTTGAAGCTGCAAAAGCCATGATTCATGACCAAGACCTTCAAACTTTTCTGTGGGCAGAAGCTTCTAGAACAGCAGTGCATGTTCAGAACAGATGTCCTCACCAGATATTGCATAATATGACTCCAGAAGAAGCCTTTTCAGGGATTAAGCCTGATGTAAGCCACTTGAGAATCTTTGGTTGTCCTGTGTATGTCCATATTCCCAAGGACAAGAGGACCATGTTGGAACCTTCTGGCAAGAAAGGTATATTTGTGGGCTACAATGAAACCTCCAAAGCCTACCGAATTTACATTCTTGGTCAAAAGCAAATAGAAGTGAGCAGAGATGTCACATTTGAGGAAGATGTTGCATTCAGAAAATCAAAGGGGTCTTGCATGGAGATAGATGATGAAAATCATGAGTATGAGACTCCTCAAGACATGGACATTGATCATACTCCTGAGATTCAGAGGGAGTCCACTGAACCTGCAGCAGAGGATGATCCAACTGAACCTTTGGATCCTCCTGATGGGCCTAGAGATATTATTGTGAGCCGCAAGAGACCTCTTTGGGCACGAAACACTATGCAAGAGGCAGAACAGTTTGCAACTCCTAGAGGCACATTCAAAGAAAGTAAAAGACCATAGAGATTCTCTAGCTATGTTGCATTGATGTGTAATCTTATTGAGACTGAACCTTCCAATGTTGAGGAAGCCTCAAAACAGCATGGAAAGATGCAATGGATGAAGAGTATCAATCCATTATTAAGAATTATGTTTGGGATATTGTTCCTAGACCTGAAGGGAAGTCAATTGTATCTTCCAAGTGGTCGTACAAGATTAAGCATGCAGCTGATGGAAGCGTTAAGAAATACAAGGCTAGGTTTGTGTCTTGTGGTTTCTCTTAGAAAGAAGGAATAGACTATGAAGAAACATTTACTCTTGTTGCTCGCTATACTTCCATCAGGACCATCATTGTAGGATTTGCACAAAGGGCTGCAGAGATTGTGAAGGTTGTTACTTCAAAACATTAATTTTTAAATTTAGTTATTCTTGATTCAAGTCTCTCATTACTAATTTGTAACTTCATTATTTAAATTTTAATCTTTTTGTAATTTGTATTTTTCAATTGTAGGTGTCAGAGCCTTTGGTTCGAGTTCTTCGCATGGTGGATGGGGATAAAACCCCAATGGGATATCTTTATGAGGCCATGGGTAGGGCCAAGGAGTCTATCAAAAATTACTACAAGGGGGATAGGCTCAAATTTGATCCCGTTTGGGAAATTGTTGATAGGAGATGGATATATCAGCTCCACCAACCCATTCATGCAGCAGGGTACTTCCTCAACCCTCGTTTTAGGTTTGGGGGTTCTTACTCAGATTCGAATGGAGAAGTCATGGAGGGCCTTAGTACATGCATTGAGAGGATGGTACCTAATGTTGAGGAGAGAGACCTCATTGTGAGTGAGCTCCAAAATTATGAGGGAGGAAGGGGTAAGCTATTCTCTTCAGAGCTGGCTAGGAGAGGAAGAACCACTCAAACCCCAGGTATAACATTTGCCATTTGGATTTTGGGATCTAAAGACTAAAATGATTGATAAATTATGTTTTCTCTTTTGCCATTTGGATTTTGGGATCTAAAGACTAAAATGATTGATAAATTATGTTTTCTCTTTTCTCTTTGCTTTCTAACTTTTCCATTTTATTTATTTTGCAAATGCTTGGTGGCAAAATTGGGGTGGAAACACCCCATATCTCAAAAAATCTGCCCTCAGAGTCTTATGTCAGCCTTGCAGTTCATCCAATTGTGAGTGCAATTGGAGCTTGTTTGAAGCAATCCACACGAAGAAGAGGAGCAAGTTAGCGCAAAAACGGCTCAATGACCTTGTCTACGTGCAATATAATCTTCGATTGCGCGTAAGGAAGGTAGAGGAACTAGAAGGTGGTCCAATTGACTTGGATGATATAGATCCTTACAGTGATTGGACATCACAAGAGCAGCCTCCATTGTTTTCCGACATTGACATCACTGATTTGGAGAGGCAGGCTATGGAGGAGGGGGATGGATTTGGTTTCAGGCTGGATGACATTGAGGAGGATGAGGATGAGGATGAGGATGAGGATGAGGATTCATTGCCAGTGCCAGAAGCAGGTGGAGACATAGCTTCATCCAGGATGGAGGATGAGTCTCAATCAACCATACCGAGCGAGGAGGCACAGTCGTGCCCACAACAGACTTATACGACTAGACAGTCTAGACCCTCTAGTTCTACCTCTCCCCAAATTTTTGCTACAGCTTGGAAGAGGAAGTTGTAATTGTAATTTGTAATGATGTATTTACATTTGTTTTTACAAAAACTATTTAGTAATTTACTATTTTGCTTCCAGACTTCCAGCCATCAGCATTCCTCATGAGGATGCGATTTTGTAGACACTTCGTATTTAAATATATCTAGAATCAGCTTGTTTCTTTTGTGTTATCATTTATTGACTCATTGGATGCATCTTCTCATTAAATTTTGCAAAAAAAATGCATTATTACTAAGTTTAAGCGTGTTTTTAAGTTGCCGAGTTTTTCGCCGAGTTTTCCCGAGTTTTTTTTCTAGGGGCTTGGCGAGTCGAGCCAAGTCGCGAGTAGTTCAACTATGATTGTGATAACCAAAGTTGTGTGAAGCTCTCAGTTAATCCAGTGTTCCATGACAGAACAAAGCATGTTGAGATCCAGTACCACTACATCAGAGATCATCCAGGATGGAGGATGAGTCTCAATCAACCATACCGAGCGAGGAGGCACAGTCGCGCCCACAATAGACTTATACGACTAGACAGTCTAGACCCTCTAGTTCTACCTCTCCCCAAATTTTTGCTACAGCTTGGAAGAGGAAGTTGTAATTGTAATTTGTAATGATGTATTTACATTTGTTTTTACAAAAACTATTTAGTAATTTACTATTTTTCTTCTAGATTTCCAGCCATCAGCATTCCTCATGAGGATGCGATTTTGTAGACACTTCGCATTTAAATATATCTAGAATCAGCTTGTTTCTTTTGTGCTATCATTTATTGACTCATTGGATGCATCTTCCCATTAAATTTTGCAAAAAAAATGCATTTTTACTAAGTTTAAGCATGTTTTTAAGTTGCCGAGTTTTTCGCCGAGTTTTCCCGAGTTTTTTTTCTAGGGGCTTGGCGAGTCGAGCCAAGTCGCGAGTAGTTCAACTATGATTGTGATAACCAAAGTTGTGTGAAGCTCTCAGTTAATCCAGTGTTCCATGACAGAACAAAGCATGTTGAGATCCAGTACCACTACATCAGAGATATGGTACAAAGGAATGTTGTTCAGTTGAGATACATCTGTATTGAGGAACAGACGGCTGACATTCTCACCAAGGCTCTTGCCAAAGTGAAGTTTGTGCATTTTCGAGACAAGCTTGGAGTTGTGGAGAATGAAGCCCTTGCTGAGAGGGAGTCTCAGCATCAGTGATTTCTTGTGATGTACTATAATGCATTCTTCTCTATGATGGAGAAGTTTGAGGTGCAAGCCCTTGTTAATGCATTCTTTTCTGTGAGAGAGAAGTTTGAGGTGCAAGCCCTTGTTAATGCATTCTTCTCTATGAGAGAAGTTTGAGGTGTAAGCCCTTGTTCCACCCTCTGCGAGTAGGTATGGTGGATCCACCCTCTGGGAGTAGCCATGGTGGATGTCATGTGAGAGACTCCATGACTTAGCACTTGTGTTTATTCACCCTCTGGGAGTAGCCATGGTGAATGTCATGATGAGATGATGGCATCACGCTGAGTGATTCTGTGATGGGCACTTGTGTTCATTTGCATTTCCATTAATGGGTGTAGCCATGATGGACCCACCCTCTGGGAGTAGCCATGGTGGATGTCACTATGTGACTCAAATATTGAGAAGGATTCCTCCCTAGCTAAGAGGGAATGTTAATAGCTATGGTCAGACTCCTTCAAGGCCAACATAGCAAATGCAAATGTGTAATTGGCCTATCGGCCTTACACATTTAACTTGTTCGACTTTTATACATTGCCGACTTTCATATTTATATTGAATCGGTTTGTTAACTAAACATAACTAATATATGTTCCGCCACCTTGGAAGATGTATTAATTATATTATAACCGATTTCTAATAAAGAGACGTGATGGTTTATAAGAAGCCGACTATTGGGATAATCGTGTTGATTGGATGCACACTTGTGTGGGTATATATATAGTTCGTCATCCTCCTTTCAGATGCATCTAACATTCAGCAGATCGTATTCCTCCATTAGCATATTGACATCCTTCAGCAGTGCATGTTCTTCTCCAGCAGATTGACATCATTCTTTAGCAGTGTGCTTTCATCTTCAAGGCAATTATTGATATAGAAGTCAGATCGATCAAGGTGCAGTTTGGATTGCATCCAGCAGTCTAGGGTGAATCCATATCATATATAGCTTCAAAGTGTGAAGCAATTCTTTGTAAACATACTTGACATATTTGAAATAATAGAGACATATTTTGTTGCTGGGTTTTTCACCTTCAAGAGGAAGGTTTTCCTAGGGTAAATTTTGTGCATTTGTGTTTGATTTACTGTCTCTCTAATCTGATCACCAAAACTTAACAAGAAGAAACCCTTGCTGCTGTCGCTACCACTCCTACTCCCGCTCATCATCTTTCTTTTGTGAGGATTGTTTGATGTCTCTCTTTATGTTGATATTTTATCTTTTCTAATATTGTTTGGTGTATGTTTAATTTAAAAGTAGAATAGCTAATTTTATGTTTTCTTACAAATCTCAAATGAAGCTAGTTGACCTATCCTTTGATCATGACATATCATCCATGCCTACATGTTGTGACGTATTCACACATCGCCCCATTGCAAATGGGGATCCCTGCTTTTTTGCTTTCTAGGTTTAGTTTTCTTGGTCTTTTAGGTTCTTGGCTATTAAGCTTTGCATTGGAGAGTTGCCATTGAGCTCATTAGGATAGGATGCTCTACTTAGGCTCAAATGGGTCAGTAGGTGATCCAGGTCAGGGTCTCTGTTGAAAGTTTCCTCTTGGTTAGGCCTGGGTCTAGGGTTGAGTCTTGATTGAGCTTGGGGAAGTCATTATTCTCTGCCTAAAACCCTGATGTAAATTTTAACAAGACCTTGCCTTAGAAAGTCGGAGAATGTATATTTTGTAGAGGAAGTCTTGAGAGTTTGAGTCCAGATGAGTCAGGGGTATGGGTCAAGTAGTGAAGTGGCTAGCCCAGAGTTTTGTCAAAGGCCTCCTGTGGAGTCTGAGTTGATGTGATGAAGCAAGTAATCGAAGTGTGGGCAGGAACGACGAAGGCTAGCAAGGGTAAGTTTGGAGGAATGTAATTGTGAGAGAGAGATTTGAAAATTTGAGAGAGAATTTGAGCTTAAAGAAGAATTTCGCTCCTGACCCTTCCAAAGGGTCCAGAGCGAATTCTCTTAAGAACCTCTCTTGGTCCTAACTTGGGCTATAACCCTTGCTTCTAGGCTTCAATTGAATGAAGAAGGATCTATCCAAGCCTTATAAATGAATGAAAACAAATTTGAAGACCAAAATGTTAGGAATTTGAGCTAAAAAGCAAATTTTGCTCCTGACCCTTCCAAAGGCTCCAGAGCGAAATTCCTCTTGAGGTCATGTACCTTCCAAAGGTACCTAAGTGAAATTGTTAAGATATCCTTTTGAACCATCATTTTGAACCAGACGCCCCTTAAGGTGATTTGTTAGCCTGTTATAAGGTGAGGGCAATGTGAATGAGGATGAAGTTTGAATGTTTGGTTGATGTCCAAGACTTATCCCTAAATTTCACTCCTAACCCTTCCAAAGGGTCCAGAGTGAAATCCTCCAAAAGACCTAATTCTTCACTAGAGACATTGAATGGTGGTCATGCATGGCAAGGAAAAGATTCAAAAGTCAAGTCTAAAGAAAACCTAAGTGAAAAGGGATGTAAATTGAGCGTAAATGACAAATTTCGCTCCTGACCCTTCCAAAGGGTCCAAAGTGAAATTTATCAAAGCTCTTGACCCTTCCAAAGGGTCCAAAGCGAAATTCCTAGAAAGACTCTCTATTTTGCCTAATGCACTAAAATAACCTTGTTTTAAGCTAAATTGATGGCAAATTGACTTGATCATGATAGGAGAAGGTTCAATAAGTTAAGTTCAAGGCAAAGTGATGATGAATGGAAGATGAATGGTGTCAAAAGACAAATTTCGCTCCTGACCCTTCTAGAGGATCCAGAGTGAAATTTCCTAAAACTCTATTTTGGTCCTTGTTTGAAGACCAAGATCTTTGTTCCTATGGTGTGGTTGAGAGAGGGTTGGTGTATACTTGCCTTGAGAAGTGATTTGGAGAAAAGAAAATGATAGAATTGAGACTAAGTCACAAATTTCACTCTTGACCCTTCCAAAGGGTCCAAAGGGAATTTGCTTGAAACCTCCTTTTGCTCCCAATTTTGTATCAAGCCTAGTGTTGATTGAGGTGGATTGAACTTAGAGGCACCCTTAGGCATGCATTTGAGTGAGTTGTGGTCACAAAATGTGAAGAGTTTGTCCAAAAATGCCAATTTCGCCCCTGATCCTTCCAGAGGGTCCAGAGCGAAATTCCTAGGAGGTCTAATGTTTTGCCTGGGCCCTTGAGCGAAACCTATTCCTAAGCAATTTTCGAGGTGAATGATTTGATCTTGGTAAGGTAAGGTTGAAAATGAAGTCTATGTGAGGTAAATTGAGCAACTTTGTCAATTTTCGCTCCTGACCCTTCCAAAGGGTCCAGAGCAAATTTCTTCAAGATACCTTGTACCTTGCTCAAACCTTTGAACCAACCCATTCCTAGGCATTTTTGAAGGCAAGTGACTTGATCTTAACAAGATAAGGGTGAGAGGTGAAGTTCTATGAAGGAAGATTAAGTAAAATGTAAATTTTTCTCTTGACCCTTCCAAACGGTCCAAAGCGAATTTTTCTTGAGGCTTGTACCTTGCCCAATGTCCAAAGTGAAATCCTTCTTTTAGGCCTTTTTGGGGGTCACATAAGTGATGTCTTCATGAGAGAGGGATTGAAAGGTGAAAATCAATGCAAATTGAAGTGAGAGGAAGCAAGAATTCAACCTAAAGGAAGAAATTCGCTCCTGACCCTTCCAAAGGGTCCAGAGCGAATTTCATTATAGGGCATGTCCTTGGAGAGGGTCCAGAGCAAAAATCTCATTATAGGTCATGTTCCTGGAGAGGGTCCAAAGCGAATTTTATTATAGGGCTTGCCCTTCCAAAGGGTCCAAAGCGAATTTCATTCTAGGGCTTGTCCTTGGAGAGAGTCGAGAGCGAAAATCTCATTATAGGTCATGTCCCTGGAGAGGATCCACAGTGAAAATCTCATTATAGGTCCTGTCCTTGGAGAGGGTTCAGAGCAAAAATCTCATTATAGGTCTTGTCCCTGGAGAGGGTCCAGAGTGAATTTTATTATAGGTCATGTCCTTGGAGAGGGTCCAAAGCGAAATTAATCCTAATGCCTTCTTGTTGATGATTTAAGGTAAGAAATGCTATGTTAGAATGAATATATTATGTATACTTAATCATCTTTTGTTTGTTTTGCAGGTCAATCAAATCAAGTTGGAGGGAGATCAGGCCAGAACAAGGGCGACCTCTTCAAGTTTCATCATCATCAGGGACATTTCGATGCATGGGAAAGTACCCAGGGTGTTGCTAAAATCAAAGGACTTCAGGTGTTGGAACTATTTTCAAGAAAACCACAGGATATCAGAAGAAAGATCTTATAAACATTTCAAGGCGAAGTGAGCTACTAGAGGAGGAGTGACTCGATCGTGAAGAGGCTTCATCAAGCACAAAAGAGTCAAGGAGAGGTACATCATTCATCGAGTACATCGAGGACGAAGGAGGATCAACCAAAGTCAGTGCAAGGGTACGTTGAAGAGGCAGATAGTTTCAGAAGAGTTAATCAAAGTTAAGCTTCTCATTGAATATCAAGAGATACAAAGTTCCCTGACCAACCACAAATGCAAGACAAGGTGGCCTCCCAGTCATTGTTCCTCCAGTCAGATAGGTCCACATCAACATGTCCAGATTCAATGTACCTGACTCACCAGTGATGGCACAAACTTCGAGGCACCTACCCCAATTTCCTATTGGTTCACAAGCATTGAATGTAATTTTAAGGGAAGTTTGTTGTAACAAACCCTAATTAGGGTTTCATATTGTAATCCTAGCCATTGATTGTAAATCAATTTGAGCCGTTGAAATGTAAAGAGCTCTCTATATAAAGCTCTGGCTCTTCATTTGTAAAGGTTAATAGTTGGAAAATAGTTGGATAATAGTTGATGAATAGTCAGTAAAATAGAATAGCAAATAGAATAGCAATTAGAATAGAATAGGAGAGGGCAAGAAATTGTTGCCTAAATTGTAAATGAACTCCATTTTCATTGAAGTTAAGGTGAAATATGTTGTTTCTTGCAATATGCATGGTTTCTTGTTGGATCTTCAAATTTGATGGTAAATGATTAGATTGAATGAAGGAAGTTACTGAATGCACTCACGTGGAATCCGCCTAGTCCAAACCACTAGCCTCTTGTTGATTGTAAGGGCACCCTGCGTGGTCAACTGGCACTAAATGAGCTTAATCTCGAATTGTTATGCGTCTATTTTTCATGCATTAACTTGAATGGTGATCAGTGTTTGACGGTGACGATTTGAACATCTTCAGAATTACCCTAGAAGATCGCACTGAGCTGGTGTTGAATTGTTCAGTTTGACGGTGAGACCTAGCCCTGTAGGACTCCACCTAGTCGTTCATCTATCTTCTTGCATTCTAGGTCTTAGATTAGACTCTCTAAACCCTACACCTTTTTCTATTTCTTTATTATCCCGATGAGTAGTTAGGACTCAAGTTCCAGCAGATTAAACGCTCAGGCAATCAAACGTAAGTCCCCTTGTGATTCCAGCAAAATCACATCACACCACAGAGCTTATCCACACATAGAGATCCTACATATAAGAACCTTGGAGTTATTTCGATTGATCCTTAGGCAAATCTTCAGCATTCGAATAACTTTGTTCAAGAAGATAAGATACCTTGGTATTTTATCCTGTGTTCGCATGTGCATAAAAAACACATCAACACTACATCATGGCATTTGTTGACTCAAGTGGTATTATGGGACAAAACTCTAAGAAAATGATAAACAAAACTATTAGGTTACCATGTTGGGGGCATAAATTTGCAATAATAGCTTGAAATGACACCAAACAGAACATAATAAAAAGCTTAGGACATCTGCAAATAGTGAATTGGTTAGAAATTTGTTAGGCAAAGTTTTACCACCAATATCAACTCCAAAAGACCAAAAAATGGCAAATCAAAATTTTGATCCAAATTCAACTGCCAAATCTGTTTGTCCATATCAGCCAAACCAATTTGTTCTCATCCATGCATAATTAATGATTTCTTGGATTTCCAAGATGGAATACTCCATCTTTTTCAAGTTTTTTTCCTCAATGTACTTTATTATTTATAGTAAGTTGCTTGGCCTATAGGGGCTCAAAGTAGTGTCAGAGTATAACATTTCTTTGCACAGATTTCTACCTTTATATAACTCTAATTTTCAACAAAGCTTTCATTTACATTGCATTATTTATCACCTATGTTTATCAGATTCATTTGCCTTTGTTTTGCTTCAGCCTTCCTCGCATTTTAATAGATTTAGTATCTTCAACTTAATGTGTTGTCTACTAGATTGCAAAACAAATTTGGATTAGCGATATCAAAGCAATTTGTTTCTTGTTTAAATGTATTGAATGAGGTTCAATGATAAGAAGTTTAGTCTCAAGATTCACAAACCTTCAAATATCTTCCTTGTCAATCCAAATAATCAAAGATGGCAAATAAACATAGACTGATAGATCCTCTCAAACTCTTACTTGAGGAAACCCTCAAGAAGCCAAAGAAGATAATGGAACAGCTCAACAGTGCATCTTCACAACTCGCAATTCATGCCAAAGATATCTACTTTCATTAAGCAGCTCCCTAAGGGGTTTGAGACCCTTCAAAAATAAAAGTAAATTTTTATATACAGACAATCTAAATAACTTTCTAGATTGATTGGAATTATATATTTCTGTAAATTATTTTTCTGACAATGAAAAGATGCCTCCACTGTAAAAAAATGTTGAGAATAGTAGCCATTAAATAACCAACAGCAGGCAAAGACAAGGATAATTAAACGCTTGATCAAAATGATACTCCAATCAAAGCTTGGACAGAATTTATAGAGGCCATTTCACTACCCTCCGAACAATTATCATGACCAGAAAAATCACTAGATTTCTAATGCATGTCATGCCTTGTCAAAGCAAGTTGGTGAATATGGCAGTAAGCAACATAGACTTCACAAACACTACAGAACCTTTCAGTTTGACATCCTCAAAGAAAACCTCAAATGTAAAGGCAAGAAGAAAATTAATTCTGACAACAAATCACATCCAAAGGACTAGGGTGACATCAAATCAGACAAACATCAATACTGGAAAAACCAAAATCACCAACCAAAGCCTCCTCTGAAGAAATTTGACCCTAAAGACAGAAAGGCAAATGAAACCAGAAAGTGTTTAGATGTACACAAAAGCATATGGCATTCAGATGTGAGTATTGCAATCAACAAACATTGCTAACTGAGAAATGAAAAATTATACAAGAACGTGCACCTTTACCATGCATATTTTAGACAAAAGAAACCTAGCCATGCAGATAGACCCCTATTCTAACATTTCTATGACAAAATTTCCCTACTTTAGACTCAGAGGATATAGGAAACCTCTTCTACTTAGAGATGTCAGTAATACACCTCATTATGGAGACGGTCAGAAGAATCTAATTTTGGGAGATGTTGTCAATACTCAAGAGAATGAACTGTCAACCAAAGCTCATCCTCAAGCATAAATAATCAGTCCAAACAAAACTTGTGATTGCTCATGATGATTTCATTCTTATGACAAAGGTACTGTTCAGTGGACCTAAGGTTGCAATGCTCTATTTCTAACATGTATTTAAACTACATGGAATCCCACAAACAAATCATTTGTGATCGTAAACATATCTTCAAAGCAATTTTTGGCAGGAACTATTTCAGTTAATAGAAATGAAATTCAAATGAGCATTGCCTTTCATCACCAAATGGATTAACAAATGAATGTAGTAAATAAGTGCTTGCAAAGGTACCTAAGGATTTATGCAGAGGATAAGTGAAAATTTCTCAACTTCTAAATCACCCTAGAGTTTTATCAACTTCTAAATCACCAAGTTAGGGTTAGGGATTTTAATAACTCACATTTGCAACAGAGGAGTAAATTCCAGCGAGCTAACAATGAGCAGAATTAAACATTAGATCATACTCAATCACGAAAATAGTGAATAGAAAAGAAATCTGATTATAAATTTTTGATAAAGATGTCAGGTTCACACTCCAAGTTGACTGCCTAGCAGAATTAATGCAATAGAAAAAGGTCTGAATTACATTATTTTTGGAGGAATTACAGGCCCACAGACCTTACAATGGTGCTGTTATAACAGATCGGACCTAAAAATCTGGCATTGGTGTCCAGTTATCAGGAGGCAGCATTTAGGGTTTGAAGCTGACTCGCTCCCCTTGTATGGCGCCCTAACTCTCCCACAATCTAGGCCCCAACCTTGATGTATTTGATGGCATTGTTGCCCTAGATCTGCAAGATATCTCACCAAGTCCTTCCTACGGGTATAAAGTTCTTTGAAACAGCAACCTCTTATCAAACCCTATAATGGCATGGGGTTTTACTTCCTGGACTGAGTGTTGTTTTATCCCTGCACCATTCTCTTTGTGGCTGCCAACAAAATGTGGAAGCTTCAAGACTCCACAAAGCTACAACCTCCACCAATCAAGGTCTGGGAAGTCCCTAACAGAGCTGCATCACAATGACTTGAATTCTGCTGATATAGGCGCCCAGCAGGTGGCCTAGTGGCCGGCTGCCTGATAAACTTGCCGACTTCCTTCACTCCAGCAATGGTGCTTAGTTTGGCAGCACAAGTTAGGTTAAAATTTCATTTTTCTGAATATAAAACAGCAAGGAATGAGAGGATTAAGCAAGATTCCAAAATCAGGGTTTTCATCCTAACCTAGGTAGGTAGCTAGTGTTTGCGTCCCAGCTGACCTGCTTGAGGATAGCCTCAAAAATCATGCCAAATCTAGATACTACACCCAGCCAGCAAGACATATATTTATACCTATTTGACAAATGGCACTAGGAAACCAAACTAGGCTGACCAACAAAAGAAAGTATTTTTTCAGTTTTTATTTATATATGTCGGCCCAAAATTGAGCACTGGCAATTTATTTTATTATTTTATTCTTTTATATTATGTTTAGTATTAAAAATAATTAGTATTTAATAATACTACCCCAATCAAGCGGAGGGGACATGACACTCCTCCCACCCCAAATATTGCTTGCCCTCAAGCAATTTCTCTGACTTCTCCTTGAATGTTAATCTTGTAAGGCCAGGATCCCAAATCATTCTTGGAAGTTTGTATGTCCATCTGCTCAATTTCTGACTGTGGGTTGACTTCATTTTCTCTTTGAATCTTGACAATTTCATTCCTCTTGTAAGCTTCGTGCACAGCAGTAGAGACTTGTTACATAAGGAACTCAATTTCTTTCTGGCAAAAAATACACTGACTACTCTAGATCTGTCATTCAAATCCCCTATGTGATTAAGAATTCATGTTAAGAATTTGCAAATCATCAACGTCAATTTTGAGTCCATCAACATACAATTTTGCACTTGCAAGCTTTATCTCCAATAATCAGACCCTCCCACTCTTATCGCAGAATCTCTTAAAAACCTTGAATTCCATCTCTAGGGTTAAATGTGCTCCCAAATCAAATATTGGATCACTGAGATCCAGATAATTGATAGCAGTATTTGTCTCGTAATGCATGTGTGATATTTCTAAGTATTTCTCATTGATCTTGATAATCAGCCCATTGGGATCAACAATGTTACACATATACTCTTGACCACTGTCTAATGTTTCACTGAAATTCACAAAAGAATCTGTCTTTCCTAATGAGGAATCATAATAGGACAGCTGCATACATGCATGGTTGTCTTCAATGCTTCTTGCATGTTTAGTAGTTGACAATAGCATGTCTATTACTATGGCAATATAGAGGCGAACCTTTACATGTTCACTAGATTCTTGAGTCAATATTTTCTCAAGGTGATCTTGCAATTGATTAAGCAGCATTTCTGCTTGTGTTTTTGAATGAAGGAAAAAAATATTCTCTTTTCTAAGATTTTTCTTTCCTTTGTGAGAGGCAGTCACATATTTCCTTTGGTATACCCCTACTTTACAGTAAAATTATTGTATGAGTTTGATACCTTTCTCTTCTCAGCTGGTTGCAACTTGTTGAGCATTTGCACCCAGAAGTCTCCATGAGTGCTAGTTGTCTTAGATGTCCCAGTTTTCAGTGTAGATACTAGAGCAACTCTACCATTGACCATAATGCATCAATGATAGACCAAATTTGATCTTTCTGCTCAATGAGAATCCTCATAGCTGCATCTATAAGTGTAATATCATCATCTCTACGGTGTGTTTCCTTACACTCCTTAACATATTCATCCAACCTTGTATTTGGTAAGGAAATTGATGATATTTGTCTGTTCTTCCAATTCATCTTATGGTAGCTGTTGCAAACAATTCTAGCAAAAACAGTCTTTATGTTTCCCTTGGTACCATCTATATTAAATTGTGCCCTGGCTGCCACCCATAGATGATTTAAATCAGACCTTGGGCTGGCTGTGGAGATGTCTCCATCCAGGGAAACAACATTTTGAATCTGATATCCATCAATCCTTCTAGGATGCTCCACAATGTACATAATCCTTGGAGTAGGTAATAAATGAAATAATAATAGAAGTTGAACAATCATTTTGAAGTTGAATTGAACAGTCATTTCATGTCGATAAATATGTACTTTGTAATACACTTTAAGTTTATGAAAATTTGGTTTCACTCTTCTATTTCAAGATGCATTTGCAATTGATTTCCTAGTTTGATATGCCAATACTTAATAATAAGTTGACTAGGTAATATGTCCATTCCTTTTAGAGAGAGAGAGAGTTTCTACTATATTATATAAACTTGTGAAAACAATGGTTACTTGTAGACAAAGGTAAATTTCTATCACAAATCCTACCCATGTTTCCATGTTCTTCACGACACAATATGCAAACTACAATTGAGGAATGCAAGATAAAAAAATTTAATGCAAATGCCAAATACTTCCCCTCCCCTACCTAGATACACATCTCTATGAATTGGATACCCGATATAAATGTGATATGCGTGGATACAAGATGGATATCATATATGTATCCATATATGAGCCAACTATTGGGCCCTATCCTAGATGCATACATATAGTACCATGCCATCCAAAGCCCTATCTAGCATGCTAGAATTCCATTTACAATACATTAACATGGAATACTAAAATCAAATGGAATTCAATCACTTGGGTTGAAGTGGAGAAAAACTTGAAATAATCTCAGGAAGCTAAAAAATAAAAATGTTTACATAAATTGGGGGGGAGTGAAATATTCATAAAATTCTTATGAAATTGATTTTCAAAATTTGATAGTAAATACAGAAGAAATAAATATTGGACTTGTTCAATGTTGCCAGTTACACACTAAACTGTTCAGCCAAGGCTTCTGTCTCAAATTTCCAATCAATTACAACTTACAGATTAGAATCTTTGATTTACAAATCCTAATAGTTTGATGTAAGAAAAACATGTAAATCCTTGATTTGTGAATTCTGTGGCCCCCCTGTACTTTGAAAACTTCATAATTTAAATAATAACAATGAAGGCAAATTGAAAAAACAAAGTATTTATAGGAAAAAAAGGATTTTTTGAAATTATTCAATAACTAAGTATTTCTAGAGTTTTACCTAGTTTTGGGAAAAAACAAGATATGTTGACTCAAATCAGCACGATTTGAGGGCCAGAAAGCATTGAGTGGTTTCCAAGCAAATCTGCTTTTAACACAACCAGCTTGTTCCCTTTTATTTTGAGATTTTCACTATATTTTTGTGTTAAACTCAATCTCAACCACAAAAGGCATTGTAAAAAGATGTAATATGTTCATGAGCAGGATCCTATCATATTTTCTAAACTCAAATGCAGAGAGAAATTTAGATAATAAAAGTAAATCCTTGACAGCTATATACATCAGCTTACATGATAGTAGAAGTAGTTGTGCAAACGTAGTAAGTGATACTTGTCAGCAGGATCATGCTTGTTCACTAACTTTAAAAGTTTGATTTCATCAAGACACTGATCAAAATATTCTTTGTTATTTTTTATGATTTTCAAACATAAATCCATCCCTGTGTGTAAATCGTGAACTTGTACAACGTTGCTGAATACCGCAGAGCCAAGATTTTGAATTACATGATAGCGTCCAGCAATCACAGTGTTTAGAATTGCATGATAGTCTTTGACGTCCTCATAACCAGTTCTGCAAAAAAACACTTAGGTTGAAACTGAAGTAAATATTCAGAAAAGTATCAATCATAAACTTAAACTATACATAGTACTAGTGTTCATTCAAAGTATATGACATAATCCAGGAAGACATTTTTGTGATCAACCCCAAGTATACTACTCATTAAGGAAACAAATTGCTCAATTTATGAGAATTGATAATTATCCAGTTGCAGAAAAAATTATAGTATAGAATTACAAGTATGGTGATGTTCATGTATGCAACAATTTTGTGATAAATACCTGTTTCTTCTATGCACAATCTGAAGATCAAATGTTTCAAACTGATCTTGCTGTGCCTTGGTCTGAAGAATCAATTGTCCTAAAGATGCAGCTTCTTCATCCTCTACCCTTTCTGTATCTTCATCTTTTTTCATACGATTAATCAAACTTTCTCCCTCCTTTCTTTTTATCCCCATTCTTTCAACCTCTTCATAATTGAAGTGTGTGTAGTTGATAGACTGCATTGTATGAAACTCATCAACAACTTTTCCATCTCTTGCACTCCAAACAGACAAAGAATTTTCGCTCTTCCTTCCTGATGCAATCTGAATGTCACTAGCACTAGCCATGTTGTGACTAGAATATTTTTCCCCATTGAAAAATACCATATTTGTGTTATTTGAGAGAAAGGATTTCTCAGGTTCTTCCTTAAATTCTGAAACATCACTCACAGAAGAAGATGAAGGAAAAGAGAAACCTGTAATATCAAGAGAACGACTGTAAGGATTTTGACTATCCAAGCCATCAGGCCTTTCTTTGACAGTATCATTGATGAAGTGTTCCTCTGTGTCACTCTCTCCAGATTTACTGTCATGAACAGTTCTATGATGTTTCTCAGAATCACAATCATACCTGACAACCTGATGGTCCACCACTTCCTGCCTTTTCCTGACTTCTTGAGCTCTGTCAATACTGTTGTCAGAATTGCTGCTTCTATCATATTTAACTGGCTTATCATACAAACTTAAGCCCTCAGTACTCGCCACGATACAATTCCTCCTCACATTAGTGTCAGTGTCTTCATAACCACAGCTCCCAACACCAGTAGACCTCATCAATTCATGATGATCAACAAAGTAAAAATCACTTGCCTTAGATCGCTGAACATTATCCCCATCCTTTAAAATTTCAACTCCACTTCGCTGTTGTGCAAGACCTTGCCAGTCAGGGTCAGTTTGTAGCGAGTTTTTTTCCTGGTTACTAATCAACTTGCCATCATAGTTGTAAGTCATAGGTGATCCTGAAGTATTTTCTGATTGAACTTTTAATTCATTATTTGATTGAAAATGTTGCTCCGCTGGAAAGTACAATTTTTCTGAAAAGATTTTGTTATCATGTTCATTTTTCTTTTCATTGCTGGCTTTCCTATCCCTAGATCTCCATTCTTCGTTTTTGGTGGCATAATATATCTCATTATTGAAAAGCCAGGAATCATTTTTTATAGGCTGCCTAATGTAACCAAGATCTTTGTCATTATCAAATATACCAGAATCCCCTTGTGCTGTCTGATAGTTGGACGGTTGTCTGCTACCTACAGTAAGCTTCTTCCCTAGCCATCAAATATCAAACATTTAGAATAAAGAAAAGAAAATGGCATAAATATATTGCCAAATTTATGTCATTCTGTAAAATAGAAAATATGAATTGCATAAGAGAACATGGGATACACAAGACTTAACAAAAATTTCACACTTTTAGAAGTATAACCTCATTTATTGTTTCAACTGCTTGAATGAAAATTTTCCTCTTATCATACGTGTTTTTCCTAATAGCCTTAACACAAAATAAACTTCTATGAGTCCCCATACTCCTTGCAATAATAAATATCATATCCCCCACTAAACTAATTGCATGTTCTCATTTTACAGATTATTCTCACTTCTTTAGTTGTATGCTGTTGCAAATTTGCCAAGGATATTTCACGAGGGTTCAACTAATTCCTTTCTTATGCTATAGAATGTTGAATATTATTAAATAATATTTTCTAGTCAATTCTTGGTGAATATTTCATTTACTGCTTTAGCATTTATTTAAGTAAAAGCTTGCATTTGAAAACAAAAACAAAACGCCAAAAAAAATTGAAAGTGAAACGATTGGAAAAGTAAAGGAAAATTTCATCAGCAAAATTGTCAGAAACATTAGGAAGGATTATTTCAGTGGGTATCAAATCCTTTTTCTTGCCAACTGTGGGAAAAATATTTTTGTGAAAATTTTCAGACCTCGTTTCATGCACAGAGGTGATGGGGAGTTGAAATTTTATCAGAGGGAAAGGAGGAAAGATCCGGATCAGCCAAAAATCATTGCAGGATAGTAGGACATGGAATACCGAGAAAGACAAGGAGGTAAGGGGTCAAAATAATAGGGATGCAGATGATGTTTGAGAGGCTTGTGTAGGGACAAGAACGGTTAGCGGATATGAGGACACGGTTTCCACCATGCAAAATAACAACATATTGAGGGCATGCAATGGTGAAGTTAGCTCGTCGGGGTTAAACATTCACCAATACATCTAGAGGATAGTTACAGGTTTTGCTACGAGACCTTTCCAGCCTAGTTTGAGTCACAGGGAAGTAGTTGTTGAGTCAGAAATCCAGACTTCCATTGCTGACGACATAGTGCCCAGTTATAAGGAGTGTAGACTCTTACCACTTGAAATTATAGAGGCCATGTCACTCACAAATTTTATAAGCTTTAAGAAAAACAAGGGTTGTCAGAGAGAAGAGACAAGACAACAAACAAATCCATGAGATCTCAAATAGGCATTGGGAAATTTGACACTTCCCACATTTGATGAATCAAACAATTGTATCGCACACTCCTAGATTCAAAAACTGGACACGTTTTTATCATTGAGACCCATGTTGGAGGACAATGCCATCAAATTTAGTACCCTTCACTTTGAGGGTGTAGCACATTAGTGGTGGCCGTGGTACCATGGGTTGATCACTCCAAAGCACCATCATATTCGTTTGTATGCAAAGTTCAATGACAAGTTGATTCAGAGATTTGACAGAATTGATCTAGAGATCCACTTTTGTGAGCTAGCTCAACTCAGAAAGTCTCACACAATGGATTCCTATGTAGCTGATTTTCAGAAACTGTTAAATATGGTACTTGATGTTTCAAAAAGGAGGCTGGTGATTTTGTTTATTGAGGGTTTAACTGAACCTCTTAAAGGCTTGTTCACAACTTTCAGTCCTATATCATTATAGGAGGCTATTAAGAAGGCCTTGAACCTCAAAACTTCAGCTAAAAAGGGAAAATTTCAACCTACCAGACAACAAAGACCAGCACCTCGTGGGTAATTAAAATCAGCACCTTATTGGCAGCCAAGAACTTCCACGTTTGGGCAACAAAACAAACCACCCAGTCAAGTTACCAAAACAAAGAATGGCCTAAAACCACTAAGGAAGTGTGTTTGCCCTCTCGGGTGCATAACTTAAAGCACACAGATAAAACACGTAATGCAAAATAATAATGCCATAGATATCAGATGCAATATATTAGATGTTATTCCATTCTTCATAAGTGTCCTTTTACAAGTTACATTCCGAAGTATATAAAGATGCCAAGGGGGTGCGAGCGCCAACCGTCGCACTGCAACTGCCACCCCTCGGTACCAACACAATTACAACTTAATTAACTAGTTTTATTTCCGTGTACAATATTGCCGCCAACATCATCCCCCCCAAAAGAAAAGAAGTCATCTCCGAATGACTTAATACAAAATAGAGATGACATTAAACAGAACTGCTGATGCCAGTCGAGCCCAGAACTTATACACTTGTTGCGTCCTCGCCTGAAAAACTCTTTTCTACTACCATCTGATGCTCAAGTGCGGATTTCACCATTATTACTTCTTTTGACATCAAAGTCCTCCTGTGCCTAAACCAAACTTGTCTGCAAAACACACGTTTCAGTCTCAGCCTCCACCAACTGCTACTCAAATGACACTGTCTCCCTATCCAACTTGTCCTCGATAGCCACCCGTGCTGCTCTCCTGGCATCCAACTCCTGGGTACGCTGAACTAAGTCTCACGCGACTACTACCTCCAACCTGGTGGTCAGCTCCTCCCGAGCCCGCTATGCATCCACCAAGGCAACCGCACATCCAGCCAAGACATACTCCAAGTTCCTCAAAGCATACCATTCCTGCCTGGAGGTGGCCACAACCCGCTGGCACAAAGGCTAGGAGACACCAATGCTTAGCTGGAGGCTTCTTTCTCACAGTACAGACAACCACAACACTTCCCGTGGTATTCTGTAGCTCAAAAATAAACTGGGGGTCTGGGGGCAACGCCCCCAATGGGGTCGAGGGGCAGCGCCCCCGCAGGGTCTGGGGCAGCGCCCCAACAGGGTCGAGGGGCAGTGCCCCTCGCGAGGTCCGGGGCCAACACCAATTTACAACCTTCAGAACCCCACGAAAGTCCATGGCACGCATCATTTCTGTGATATTTTATGATGTCAAAACCTTTCTTCTACACTCCAATATTTTCAATGTCCAGGCTCCAGATGTCATCAAATCATTTTTCAATCAGGTCGTCGTCGTTATTTTTTTTCAACCTCCCCATACGGTCACCAACAACACTGACACCTCCAATCGTGCGGCCACCTTCCCATGTCGTCAACACCCCTCCACTGTACGGTGGACCACTGACGACGGAGCGGCTGCATGGTTGTGCGTCTTAATCTTTGCGTGCGTTTTTGTGTTTTGGCCTTTCCGCACGACGATGGTTACCACCGCCGGTGGTGTCCACCGTACGGTGGTCCCACTGCCGGTGGCCCACCGCTACACCGACGGTGGTCCACCGTACGGTGGTCACCGTCGGTGTCGCCACCAGCCGGTGGTCCCACCATACGGTGTTTCCACCGTGGCGCTTTTGTTTTCTTGTCTTTTTCTTTTTTCTTTTTTTTTTTCTTTTTTTATTTTTTTATTTTGTTTTTATTTTATTTTATTTTATATAACTTTTTTCAGCCGTACGGTCAACTGTCGTACGGATCCGTACGGCCATACGGTACTCTCTTTTTTTTTTCGATTTCCTAATTTAGTTGTCTAGAGAGTCTTCGGCTCGGGTCCCCTGTCTCTAGGATCGCCCTTCATCCTTCTCGGTTTGCCTCGCTCGAGAGTCTCCCGTTTTGGTCCTATGCCTGGCGAGTCGCCTGCCCGGCCTCTCGGGTCCCCTTCCATCCTCTCGGGTCCCCATCCAGACTCCCGAGTGTCCTTCCGGCCTCTCGAGTCCCCTGCGCACTTCTCGTGGTAGGGTTTCAATTTGAACCTATTGGTGGCAAGTTTATTTTCCATGGCCATCCGAAGACCTGGAACCACAAATTCTATAGGGACCACGGTCTCCTTCCTGTACATAAGAAGAAGAAGAATAATAAAGATTTTGAAGGCTGCGACCTTCCACACAGGGTTCCAATCGTTGCCGACACTCTTCGGATTATCTACGTCACCAGGGTTTGGGGCGTCCCCCTTCCAATATTCTCTGTATTCCGGCAGGTACACCTCGGTTGGTTGCTCTGGTTCCTCTACTTCGAGCCTGTAGCTCTGGAACATTTCATAATCCTCCATCTGCCAATGGAAGAGCCCGTTCAATGACCCTGTCTCATCCTCGGAGCACTCTCCTAGTTCAAGAATCCCTTCATCGTTGGGCTCCCTGCAGCCCCGTCCTTTGGCCCTCGGGTCGCCTTTTCCTTCACCCTCCGATTCCGAAGATGATGTCAGTTCCTCGTCAACAACCTAGGTCCTCAGATCAATGGTGTACTTCCCCCCCCTTTTCTCCATAGAAAGGGTGTTGTTTTTCTAGTTGTGGTTCACCTTTGCTGTAACCAGCCACCCTCTGCCTAAGATGGTGTCGTACCCCTTCTTCTTGAGTGGGATTACCACAAAATCTAGTATGAAAGGTTGCGTGCCGATGGTGACCGGCTAGGCCATCAAGGTGCCGAGTGGTTTGATGTCGTGCTGGTCTGCACCTACCAAGTTGAACGTGGGTGGCCATAGTGTTGGCTTCCCCAGCTTCTTCCACGTATCCTCTGGTAGTACATTCACCCCCGAACCTCCGTCCACGATGGTGTCTTTGAGGATAGCCCCGAGAATTCCCATCTCTACTACAGCAGGATGTCGACCACTATTTAAGGCCAACAACATTGGGTCAGTCGAGGGGCTAACCGAAACTTCCGCCCGTGTGGCACGCAAAGGTGCCTGCGCAGTGGTTTGTATAGAATTAAAAATGGCAGTTCTTAACTGTGGCATTGTTTCTAGAAGGTCCTTTACCATTATAGGTACTTCCATCTGCAGTACTTGCCCAATGATGTTATTTTCCGCTTTCGTACGGGATGATGTACTCACCACCTCGTTGTCTTGTCGTTCGGCCGTCATCTCACGTTCAATATTGGCCTTTGCCTCCTGTAATCTCTCCTCCGTACGGGGGTCGGGATAAGTGGCCTTTTTCGTTTGGGCGCAGGTGATCGCCAGTACTTCTTTCTCACCAGTCTTCTCAGCCTTCTCAATGTTGAGGAGATTAACCCCTGCCTATGGGCAATTTGTGTCCTCATGATCGCCTAGCCCACACCATCGGCAGAGGTGCTGAGGGGTGGCTTCCTGCGTGCAATCACGGGCGAAGTACCCCCACTGATTACAGGCCCTACATTGGATAATTGGCCGGCCCTTGGCGTCATACTGGATACGGCTTCCATTATTGTTATTGTTGCTATTCCTTCCGCTGCCGCGTCTGTTGTCCCGGTAACCTCCAGATGATGCCGTTGTGTTGGTTTGCGAAGTTCCGACGGCCGGCTGCTCTTGCGTGAAGAGAACTTGTTGGCTCCTGGTTTTCATATTGTAGGGACATTCCTTTGTCAAATGTCCCGCAATCTGACAAATGTCGCAGAAAGCCTTCTTGGGGCAGGACCCCTTGGTGTGTCCGTCACTCCTACAGTCGGTACACCACACTTCGTTTTCTTCAATCTTACTTGTACTCCCCTTCATGGCTTTGAATTCTTTCAACATTCGTTCCATGTCCTTTTGGAGAGCGTGCACCTTTTTACTCGATTCGCCACTACTGCTGCTTTCCCCGTCAGAGTCTTCATCATCGTCAAATGAATATTTATTACTTTTCTTCTTCTTTGACGTTTTGTATTCGCTCTCTAGGTCCATCGCCCTATTATAGGCGTTGTCATATGATGTAGGTGGAACGATTTTCATCTTCCTTCGGAGGGAATGCTTTAGTCCCTCCACGAACCATCGCTTTTTCAACCCATCTGTTGGTTGGCTCTCCATTTTTCCCAACGATTCCTTCAGCCTCCTGTTGTATGCCCGTACTGTCTCCTTGATACCTTGTTTGGTAATGTATATCTCCGTTACAATTTCATTGTCATCACGGAGCAACCGAAACTCCTCCGTGAATTCCTTCTGTAGATTGGCCCACGTGGCCACTTTTTGCTTGTCCACATCGGTGTACCAATCTATGGCAACTCCACGTAATGTGGCTGGGAACTGCTGTACCCAGTCATCCTGGTTTGTCACTCTGTTGGCGGACCAAATGGTTTCACATGTACGGCAGTGCCGTAAGGGGTCTTCCTTGCCGTCCCCTGTGAATTTTGGCAATTTTTGTTTACTCGCCATCTCGGGTCGTCTTCCTGGGGGCGGCTGTGCCTGTGTCTGTGACCCTGCGCTGCTTCCTCTGGTGGCGTCAGTGGTGTGTCCTGCGTGGGCGACTGGAGGTACGGTGTTTTGCCTGTCGTGTGTGGCACCTATACCTGTACGGTTGCCCTCCCCTTCGCTCCCACCCGCGCCCACTCCTGGTTCCCGTTGGTGATCTTCACTCCATGGTGTAAGGGATAAGTTTCTAAACTGATCCCGAGTCTCTTCGACTAGATCTCTCCTTAACCTTGTTTCCACCAGAAACTCTTCGTGGCTCTGTGCCCTACAGTTTTCTGGCGACGCGTAGAAACTTCCCTCGGCTTCTGCACCCTCCGTGACACCTCCGTGGTTCCCTTCGAGCCACCCTTCGACAGGTTGTCCTTCAGCAAGTTGCCTCAGCCTCCGTCTCCGTTCTACTTGCTGCTCCAGAATCAAGGCCCTCCGTGCGGCCTCCCACTCGTCCATTTCTGCTTTCTTATTTTTGTCTTTATTTAATATATTTGGCATAAATCACCTCCGTACATAGCAAGCACACACCATGTACACAATTCTTTTATTTTTTATTTTTCCCTTTCGACCACAATTTATATCAACATTGTGTCGGGATTATTACAGGGTTCAATTTCCCCTTCGCCTCTTGTTCTGTGTGCGCGTCGTTGGTCTTTGGGTTCATCTCACTGACGGGTAGGCCCATCGTGTCCGTGTGCCATCCGCGTCTTCCGTTCCCAAGTATGTCTAGGCAACGGCGCCAAATGTTTGCCCTCTCGGGTGCATAACTTAAAGCACACAGATAAAACACGTAATGCAGAATAATAATGCCATAGATATCAGATGCAATATATTAGATGTCATTCCATTCATAAGTGTCCTTTTACAAGTTACATTCCGAAGTATATAAAGATGCCGAGGGGGTGCGAGCGCCAACCGTCGCACCGCAACTGCCACCCCTCGGTACCAACACAATTACAACTTAATTAACTAGTTTTATTTCCGTGTACAATATTGCTGCCAACAAAGTGGAATCCAAAAATGAAATGCAAAGGACAAAGCTTTGCTTTCATGCAATGAGCATTGGGAGTGAAGACATAGGTGTCTTCTGAAAGGACAAGCTCATTGCATAGAGGCAATCTCTAAGGATGAGAAGGCAAAGGAACTGGAGGTAGTACCAAAGGAGGAGGAAGCACAGACAAAAGTCCTCGAAGTGGAGAGACTACTAGTGGCACTTTAGTTGCACTATCAGGAGCACCCCATTACCACCCATTCAGAGTTCATGGTGTTGAAAGGATAAAAGGTGACAATATTGATTGATAATGAGGCAACCCACAACTTTATTGATGAAAGTTTGGTTAGACAAAGGGGGTTACCTACAGAAGAGTTTCAGGCATTTGATGTGGCAGATGGAAATACCATACCATGCACCAGGAGGGTCAAAGGACTATACATTACACTATCTTCATACAAAATGTCTAATGATTTCTATGTAATTGATATAGGGGAAAAAAATCTAGTATTAGAGATATAGTGGACTCATTTCTTTAAAGAAATATCCCAAAATTTCAAAACCATGGAGCTGAAATTCTATCATGACAACAAGGAGGTTGTACTTCATGGTATGGCCAATGGTGCTCCTACAGAGATTTCAGCTAAGAGGATGGAGAGGGCCTCTCGTAAGGGTTAAGTAGAGTGGTGGTACAATGCTTTGTGAGAGACACTCCACAACCAAGGGCAAGAGATCTTAATCGGTTGAGATTTAAACAATTTTGGATAGGCATGTGTAGTGTTTATTGACTTACCTCACAAATTGCCTCCTAATAGAGGATTTGAGCACACCATAGAGATTAAGTCAGGCTCTAAGCCTATCATGGTTACTTTGTATCATCACCCAAGAGCTTTCAAGGAGGAAACTGAGAAAGCCATTAAGGAGTTGCTGGATGTGGGGTTCATACGTAGTAGTTCTAGTCCCTTTTCTTTATCGATAGTGTTGGTTAAAAAGGACGGCACCATGAGGGTGTGCATAGACTATCGTGCATCGAATAAGAAGACCATTAAGAACAAGTACCCCAAACCTAGGATCAACTAGCTAATTGATGAATTAAATGGGGTAGTGTATTTTTCAAAAACTAAGTTGCCAGTTTGGGTTCGGGCACCGGTTTGGGTTCAAAGAACCGGTATGCCGGTACGGCAAAATTTTGAAAAGGGGTTTGGGTTCATTAGTACAAAGACATGTAAATTATTTATATATATATATTTATGCAACCTATAAGCATGAATTAAGATTAGCATGTCACATAGCATCATATAAACAAAACCAACATAAACTTGTAATCATAGAATCGTGATCATACCATAATAACATCATATACATCAAGTTTAATATCAAAATGACAAAATATTCAAGTATCATTGTTTCAACTTTCAACAATTTAAAGTTTAATCATCAAATGGATTCTCTAATTCATCATCCTCATTCTCCTCCTCATCATTGACATTGACATTAGATGAACCAATGCCAATGCCACTTGCACTTGCACTTGCACAATAAGTTTGCTCGCTATCCAAGTCATCAAATGCAACAAGCTGAGAAGCGGAAGCATCCAAATTAAGTATGCTCAGGCTCTATATCCCACATCTTCGTTTCCCCTTGGTTGTAGTCACGTTGCTTGTGTGAAAGAAGACGTACGTTGGAATGCACATATACTAAATTCTCCGCTCTTTTTGATAGCAACCTATTGCGCTTTACTGAGTGGATGAAAGAGTATGTGCTCCAATTTCTTTCTGAAGTAGATAAACTAGCAACCTATGAAGACAAAGTAAACAATTAAAGTTATACATTTATAAAAATTAAAATTAAAAATTACTAGCAACCTATGAAGACAAAGTAAACTATAAATAAACTTGTGATAAATTTTAATTAATTAACTTACTTGTGATAAAACGTTGACAACGAGGGGTTATAGGTTTTGAAAGTATGTGCCATGGAAGTACCACCAACTATGAGCATCCTTCTTGAATCTATGATGAAGAGCATCAACACTTAGACCATTTCCATTTGTGAATTCTATGAACTCATTTGTAACAATATCTCGCAAATCATCATCAAGATAGAGTCTAAGGAATGCTGCCTTGTACCCATCAAATACTTCTGGATCTCTCCATGGTCGAATCCTTCCTAGTTTATCAAGAAATTGATTGCTATAGTACTTTGGTGTCAAGGCATAGGCAAGAAGATGCAAAGGAGTGGTCATCTTATTCCACCTTTCTACAACAATTGCTTCCATATGTTTGAAGAATTTCTCCTCAGGGTCATTCTCTCTTGCATTTATAATGCACTTCATTTTTCAAGCATTGAGTCAATGCCATCATAAATCTCACCAATGCAAGGCATATCCATGTCGGTATAGCGAATCATGCTCATAATGGGCTCAATGAAAATAAGGAGATATGCCACAAGATCCCACCATGACTCATTCAATATGTGTTCCCTAATTTTTGTTGCCCTCTCACTACTACTCTGCTTCCATATAGTCCAATTGGTGCTAATCACCATATTGCAAAGTGCCACTTTAACTTTCAGAAGTCATCTCAAGGCGATTGTGTTTGATGCAAAACGGGTCTCAGCAACCTATAACACAAATTAATGCCAAAATGATTACAAAATAAAGCCAAACTTTAAAGAAGAAGAATACACAATATAGCTTACACAATGATATTATGAACATTGAAAATTTTAAAAATTAGAAAATGTAAAATTAAATTACTATTTCGCTTACCTTCAATAGCTCCAAATTCGAAAAGGATCTAAAAATCCCTTGAGACATGTGGTGGTTTGAGGTGAACATTTGGATGTCCTCAGCCTCGACATACACATCTTTGATCCATTTAATTTTATTCCCAATCTTTTGTAGTATAGGATTGAGTGAATGGACTGCACAAGGTGTCCAAAAGATGTGATCATAGCGTTCCACAATCAACAAACCAGCAGCTCTACAATTGTTTGCGTTGTCGGTTATGACTTGGACAATATTGCGGGGTCCCATTGACTCAATGGCGGAGATGAGAATATCTGCAATAAATTGGCCATCTTTTACTAGGCCCTCACAATCCACAGCTTTCAAAAAAATTGCCCCTTTAGGGCACACCACTATGACATTGATCAAGGGACGATTTTTAGAATCTTTCCACCCATCTGAACCAATTGATACACCTGTCTTAGACCATGAATCCCTTATGGATTTCAATGCATCTTCAACCCCCTTCACCTCTTTTTCCAATAAGGTTCCACGTACCTTCTCATAACCTGGGCCCTTATACCCTCTTGGAGTTTCATTAACACTTCTCAACATTTGCTTCCAATATGGGGAGTGAACAACATTGAAAGCCAACCCATTTGCATATATGCACCTTGCTACATCTTGTTCGGCAATGTCTCGACTCTCATTTTGAAATGCAGTTTCTAAAGGCCCCTTTGTTCTTTTGCATGTCAAGGGTGCTTCACTTTGAGGTTCAGTTGTGGAAAAGAAGGGGTGATTTTCTACTACAACATTGGGATTAGATGGGGGTTGTATTCCCTTTGTTTTTATTGGTGTGGTTTGATTTAATCTGCGGACTTCCTTCTCTTCTGTTGCCTCATGCTCCCTAATATATTTCATCACCATCTCATTTAGTATAGGTTTACCCTCTTTCCCAAGGCATTTTTTGATGCCTCTTCCTAGTATTCCACACAAATGACCTACCGCCCGAAAATATGAACTATTACGTTCAACACCACATCCTTGGCATCTCCAACAGAATCCCCCACCTCCTAGAAGCGGTCTTATAATGTCAACATACTTCCATAGGGGAGAATTTGGATCATTTCTATGTTTTGAGATTGATTGTTCATTTGTGCCAATGGAAGAAGAGGTAGATGCCATTCTAGTTCCTATGGAAAGAAATAATATGAACAAATTCAAAAAAAAACAAAATAATGAAAAACAATTAATGTATCATGTTTGACAATTTGTGAAACAAAAATAGTTGAAAAAAATGTTCAAAAACCTAACTCTTTCAGCCAATGGGAGCTTGCAAATGTGTGGAAATGATGCTGCAACACTTGTTGAAGCTTCAAAAATCAGTCTTCAACTCCTATTTGATTTTGGAAGCCAAACTTAGTTCACCCTTTCTTCAACCTGCTAGCAAAAAACTTTTGTTTGCAACCCAAATGAGGAGAAATGAGCCAAGTTTACGTTTTAAAACTCACTTATAGGGTTTTATTTTCATTTAAGTGGCGGAATTCAAAAAAAATTAAATTTTGCAAATAAAATGGCATTTTTTGGCTGTAGGCCACCCGGATTTGACCTGGGTCCGCCTTGGTTCGCCCAAGTTTGACCTGGGTCCGTCCCGGCACAAACCACGCCTATGGAACACGGACCCTTTCCGGACCACAGGCAGACTGGACTAGGATCGCAGACCAAGACCAAGACCGGACCGGACCAGGACCAGGGGACCAAGAGAGAGAACCTGGTAACTTGTTCAAAAACCAAATTGAGGTCTAGGTATGACCAAACCAAGGTAAGGGATGAAGAAGTTCAAAAGTTAGCTTTTAGATGCCATTTTAGACATTTCGAATTCTTGGTTATGTCTTTCAAGTTAACCAATGCACCAGCTACGTTCAATTGAAATGATAGAGCAACCAAATAAGAAATAAATCAAACAATTGGTACATAGGAATATTGAGACATAAAATGATATTTGATTGCTTTCAAATGATTTTACATTAGAGTGAAATGGATTTTTAAAGCCTTTATTTTCCTATGCAACTACTTATAGGAATGCAATTAAGTATTAATGTAATATATCCAACATTCCCCCCCTTATTACATCAATTCAAACAAAGGGTGGAACGCTACAAGAGTTGATCACGAAAACCCTTCTGGAGACTTTGATCAAGCACCTTCACCAATCCTCCTCACTCACCCAAAAAGCACCAAACTGACTCCATCAACAAGTCTTCTAACTATAAAACCTACAAACCTTTACACAACCTTGAGAAAACATAAAGTAACCCCAACCTTCTACACAATGAGAGAACAATTTCTTGTAAAAGTCCACATCTCCTCCAACCATGTCAAATCCCTCCTCAATGCTACACATGAGAGAACAACTCTCCTTCGAGGGTCCACATCTTCTTCGAGTGTGTCAAATCCCTCCTAGTGTTGTGGAATCAATCCCTCCTTTGTTGTACAAAACCTCAACCAATGTAGATACATCAACTGCACTCACAAAAAAAAACCTACCCCCCCCCCCCTTCTTGCTCGTTAAATGGACACAAATAGAAAATTTGAAATGGCGCTTCTCATGCAGTAAATTACCCCTAAGCAAGAAGCTAGCTAGGGATGATATATGTCCTCCTGCCTCCATTTCCTCCAACTTCCTCATTATCATGGTATGGTGAGTCTTCCTTATGCACTACAAAACCACAATATTTTGTTTCACCTTCGATAGCAAGGAGATATTTATTTTTCATCAACTTACCCTCAATGAGATCTTTGGCTCATTGAATACAATTTATTTGGACATGTCCACTTTTTTGACAATAATAGCACTTGAATTCTTTTGTTATTGAACTGTTAGACTTCTTAACAAGCAAAGCAATTTCCTCTATCATTGAATGATTTTTGTAAGTCTACTTTCTTCATCAATTAAAGAAGAAATCATAGTTTCCAAACTAGGACTATTTTTGTTTAATGTAAAAAAAATATGATCAAAACTTGAAGACATATTACTCAATAAGATTGCTTTAGCATCATCATCATCTACTACAGCTTTCACACCTACAAGTTGATTAAGAAGGAAATGTACTAATATGTTGAACAATACTATCACCACCTTTCATCTTCAAACCAAAAAAAAATTGCTTAACGGACATATTAGCACTTGCAGCCTTTTAACCAAATAAAGAATTAAGATCCTCCCATATTTTCTTTGGAGTTTTTGTTAAATCGATATGATGCAAATAGGCATCAAATAATCCAAGGTTGATCAATGTTGTGGCTTCGCGATCTTTTGCTACCCATTTTACTACTTCATCTACATCTTGCGGTTTCTTAATAGTTCCATTGACAATATCCCATAGATCTTTCTCTATTAAAATTAATTGCACTTCAACTTGTCAAGCATGAAAGTCATGGCCCTCAAACTTGGCTAGAACAAATGATTTTTCCATTATTCCAGAAAACTACTTATTTCTTCAAATTTCTCTCCCAATATTAAAGTGCAACTTTTTTTAACCAAACAAATTATACATAAAATGAGACAATAAAAATTAATAAATGAAGAGAATGGGGATTGTTTATTTGCATAGAATACCAACTTCAGAAAAAAAATTATATACAGCATATATGCATTATTCTCATTCTGCACACTCCAAAACACTACCTTAGACTTTGTGACTCCTTTGTAGATTCTAACACCATGCAACAGTCAAGCATTAAACCTTATGAACATGCACAACCTGCCTATAATTCAAATACAAATCTACACATCATCTTCAACACCTAGCAAAATGGTGGTATCCAAACACAAGCATTGATTTCTTCTCAATGCCTTCCAATAACATCTCAAACTACAAATATTTAGGCACAAAGATGGACCTCTACTTATCAAATTTGTAAATGTCTCATCCTCCACTATCTTCCTTCATTTTTGCACCAGGCACAAGGATAATGAATCGTCTGATAACAAATTGAAATAATAGAGCAATGCAACTAACTATACAACTAACATTAAACTAATTAATTGTATTTAACTATTAATCTAAAACTATACAAATAACTAACTACTAATGTAATCAATCCAACACATTCCAGTCTTGTATGAATCATATCTTCAAAGGGTAGCTGAGGAAGTTTGTTTTGGCATTCTTTGATGACATTCTAGTGTATAGCAAAACTTGGGAAGAGCACCTCCAACACTTGGATACAATATTGGGAATCCTCGAGCAGCAGACTCTATTTGCAAAAGAATCCAAGTGCAAGTTTGGGATGACTAAAATTCTATACTTGGGACACATTATCAGTGTACAGGGAGTACAAGCGGATCAAGAGAAGATTCAAGCAATCAAAGTGGTGTCATAAATTGTATCCCTTCACAATTTCACACTCATTTTAGACTCACTTTGGTGGTTGTGCCTCATCCTCATGATTTATGTCTGATTGTGCTCAGTTTTGAGACTGTTTCGAGAAGCTAAGTGCAATCCTCTACTCGAAGACCTTTCTCTAGCCTAGAATGCCAGGACTAGGGCACCTAGTGCCCTTGTTTGGGCATTTTGGCCCCAAGTTTGAAATTATAACAGTCATCTTTCCAAGTAGTAGGAAAGTGCTCCCCAATATCGGCCTTAACTGAAAATTAAACCTGAAAAGATGTAAATTATATATTAATACAACTCCCTCTCTCATTTGTACAGCGATCTCACACATCAATCCGATTCTTTTGAACATTCAAACAAGCATCTTCAAGGCAATTGGGGGTAAGTCTACAATCAAGGATCCAAGCATTCAAGTTCAGCAATCATGATCAAGTTTTATGTGTTCCTCCACGATGAAGGCATGCATTAACATACATCAAGTGACATCAAGCTTTGTGTATGACTTCAAGGCAAGGGTTTCATATCAAAGGTATCATTTATCATTTCAAGCATTTCCTTTAAGGTTTTCAGCCTCTACCCTACCAGGGGTAAGCTCTCTTTCATCCAACATTTTTGTAGTGAAGGTGGAAACACCAACACAAAGTTTGACTTAGGCAAGCCCCTATACAGCACAATATTTTTCCCTCTTCTTGTGTGTGCAGGTATAGATCCTATAGCTGAAAGGTGCAAAATTGCATAGAGAAAATTCATATGGATAGTCATAGACTAAGAACATGCAAAAAGCACTAGACTATGTCGATTAGTGCACCTATCCGGCACTTTTAGGCTGATTTTTTGAGGGAAAGATCTACAAAGCCTCTTGATCTAGAATCCGAAGCTTTCTGTTGACGAAGACACCTTCAAACTAGGGCACCTAGCACACTAGTCCAACACTTTCAGCTCCAGATTGTTGTCATAGGTTCTTCTTTGCCTCTTGATTCCAAATTTGTACTTCTATGTTGGCTTATAGTTCTGTATCTCTCTATTTATGCTGAATGTTGTCAATTTCATATCATTTTACCTAGATCTTTCATATTCATATCAACAACATATTCAATCAAATCAAATAAAAAAGGAGAACAATTAACCACAGCGTTCAGCTCTCCTTGAGGACTAAAATTGAACCTGATTGGTTGTTCCCCCAATGAAATGATCAAATTTGGAAATGGTGAATGAATAAGTTCCTAGTTTGCATTTCTAGGCTAGGACTCCATTTCCTTACCATTTCAAAAAGATTGTCCACCACTTCTTTGACACAATTGAGAGGATTCTTAGAGATTTGCAGTTATCACATGAGGTTCATGAAGGGATTTTCATAACTTGTCACTCCATTGATAGAGTTGACATTTAAATGGTCCGAAACAACTCACTCCACATTCGAGAAACACAAGGAAGTGACAAGTTCATTCCCAATACTCACTGTCCTAGATTTCTCTATTTTGTTTGTTTTTGAGTGTGATGCATCAGGAGAAGGGATAGGGGCTATTTTAATGCAAAGGGGCATCCCATTGCTATTGGAGACAAAAGTTAAAAGATATTGAATGCAGGTTTTCCATCTATGACAAAAAGATGTTGGCTATCATGCATGCATTAGCCAAATTCTGACAGTATTTAGTTTGCAGCAGGTTTGTGGTCAAGACGAAACACAATAGTTTGAGGTTTCTTCTCAACCATAAGGATTTAAATGACGAGCATCAACATTGGGTGAGTAAGCTTCAAGTTTATGACTTCAATATAGACAATATGAAGGCAAGAATACTGTGGTAGTTGATGCTCTATCTATGTTTTATATCTAAGATTACTGCTGACTGGAAAACATTGATAATAGCTGAGTATACAAAGAATAACTTCACAAATGAGATCCTTGAGGGAAAATTATAGGATGATAGGTATAAGGTAGTGGATGATCTCATTCTCTACAAAGAAAAGATCTATTCAGTCCCTAAATCAAAATTTAAAAGTAAGGTCTTGAGGGCTGCCCATGATACACTCTTGACTTACAAGTAGGTTAGGGACATATTCTTTTAGAGGGGACTCAATGGAGAAGTCTTCAAATACATCAAGGAGTGTATCACATGTCAGAAAAACAAAGTGTAGCATATTTTTCCATTAGGTTTATTGCAGCCCTTGCCCATACCAAGACAAAATAGGATTGCATTAGTATGGACTTCATTATAGGACTTCCCAAGGTTCAAGGGAAGAATTGTATATATGTTGTGGTGGACAAACAAACTAAATATGTCACTTTTTCACCAAACCCATTGAGTTAAGGCTCTTAGGTTGTGTTGACGTGTTTTTTATACACAATCATACACAGAATAAAATACCAATAGGTATCTTATCCTCTCTTGAGAAAATAGTCTCTAACTGCTGAAGATCTGCAAAAAGGATCAGTTAGATGGACTCCAAGGTTCTTTTAGTGGGGTCTCCACGTGTGGACAAGCTTTTTAGTGGTATGATGTGATTTGCTGTTTCCTCCAAGGGGTCTTACGTATTCAAAGCTCGAAGATTTTACTAAACTAAAAGGGACTTTCAAAAAATAGCAAAAAAAGATAGGGTTTAAAGAGGTCTAATCTAGCCTAACCCTATGAACGACTTAGCATGAATGAGATTTGGCAAGACTCAACCAACTTCAATTTTGCCATAAGATAACAACTTAATTGAAATTAGTGCGATCTTCTAAGGTAATAATGATGTTCAATGCATCAAAGACCAAGGACACTACTACGAAGGTACATATCCTAGATACGAAAATGCTTGAAGGTTAAGGACTCAAAATGTTTTCCAGTCGACCACGCAAGGCGTTCCTACAATCAGTAAGAAGCTAGTGGTTTGGATTGCGAATCCTACCAAATATCAAATCTCACACTTAGTCTTTCAAATTAACAAACTACTTTGATTGAGCGTGATTCAAGTACATCCAACAACCATGAAGATAACTTAAGAAATTTGCAACAAAACACCATAACTTCAATATTTTATTGATTTCCAAGTCATCATATACAACAATTGCTTGAATTTCTCTCTTCAAGACTCAATCTTGCTACAAAAATTGCTTCTAACTCTAATCTCTCTTACATCAACTATTGACTATTACTCTATTCTTCTATTATACTATTCACTATTATCAAATGAAATGAAAAATGGGGGTATAAATAGCATCCCCAATTACAATGAAAGGTCCAGATTGAAAGTAAATCAATGGACAAGATCATGACACCTAAACCCTAATTAGGGTTTGTTACAAATGACCTCCTTTTTACTGAACAATATTAAATACATAGCCAAATATTAAATTTGGCACAAAAATCTAGGAGGTATCAACCAATGAGAAATAAGATGTCATGTCATCTGTAACAACCTTTCATCTAGAATCTTATTCCCTTTCCAATTCTCTTTCTTAGCATATGCAATGAATTTTGTCACGATTCCTTCGATTTCTATGTTTGGAATCTCGGGAAGATTCTTGATACTCTCTTCTAAGTGGATAACCTGATCAAATGCATCTAGAAGAGCTGCATCCCAAGTAGGTTCAAGTTCCTTTGTTCTATCAATCAGGAGCATGGTGGCATACATCTGATCATACTGTTCATCTGTAACATCTGCGTCCTTGCGAAAGATGATCTTGATTCTATCCTCAAATTCCTGGATATCCACATCTGTCTCAACCTCGATCCTTCTGCCAAGAATGGTACGAAGTACCTCAAATACTCTGTCTTGGATCGGATTGATCACCTCCTCAACTTGACCACATCTAACACTGATGTCCTCGAAGAGAACACTCTTTATATGGAGTAAGGTTGACCACTGAAACAAACTGTGAGAATCACCTTCTAAGATTCTCTCCTGCGTTAAAATTCTTCTGGATGTGTGTCTTATTACTTTCAAGACAGGGATGACAACGTCCTTAGTATGGGCAAATGCAGCTACTGTTGCCATCAATCTGTGGATAATTTCAAGAACTTGGATAGCCTGATGAATGATCTTCGACATCCTTGTAACAAACTCTAAGGCCATTGTATGAGATCTATCCATCCAACTACATGTACGCTGGACCAGGTTCCTGAATCTTTCCGCTTCATTGATCGATTGAAGGGGCAATGCCTGCACTGGTGATCTAACTGGATCCTGACGTCCCAAAGGTTCATTGATGTGACTGAAATATGTCCTCCATGCACCGACCTCTCTCTCAAGCTTTCTATTCTTTTCTACTTCTTCTCTAAGCTTGTCCTTCAATGCCTCAAATGTGTCGGTGGCATCATCTAAAGTCTGCTCTGCTGTGGATGGTCCTAACTCAATAGTCTGTATATGATAGTCTTCTGCTAGGATCTCACCCTCATATTTGTCTGCTGCCGATGTAGCTATCTGCAGTTTTCTAGATCCAGTCTCATCTCGAATCATCTTGGACATCTTTGTAGCCTTCTTCTTCTCTGTTGTCATATGTGAACGTCCAACAAGGCTCTCTAAATCAATTGCACTGTCCTCATCCTCTATTACAATCACCTTAGTCAATCTTTCCTTCAACCAATCTGGGATATTCGATCTTGTCTCTTGAACTTGAATTTCTTTATGTACTATTTCTTCTTGTCTGGGAGGAGATGTTACTTCATTATCATTATCTAAATCATAGTCTTGGAGAGATCCATCTGACGAAACATGCTGTGCCTGTCCTTCCTCTTGTCTATCATTCTGTACCATCGACTCCATGGACTCTTCCACTCGAACTGTTCTATCTTCTGGTCTGGAAGAAGTACCTGGTGCTTGATCTTTGTTGGCACCTTGCTTTTTCTTGGAAGGCTCTTTCTTTTCTGATCTTTCCTTTCTCTTCGAACCTCTCGAATGGAGATTGCCCTCACTGGCACATCGAAGGTTACCTTCACCTGAATTCCTAGGATTAGGATTGCCTTCACTAACACTGGCTCCACCTTCGGCTGGCTTTTCTTCCAAAGTAAAAGACATGGCTATGCCTTGTTCTCTCAACTTCTGATGTTGAACGTCTACCCATCTGCGAGTACAAGACAAGACTGGTGCCATCAAATCATCTAAATCCACGGCCTCGGGCTCATTCCAATTCAAACTTATTGTTTTGCTTTCTCTATCATATGAAGACTGGATGTGCCTGCCGTTGTCCTGAGCTTGGTCGGCCACTCTGTAAATCTTACATTTCCTGATGAAATCCAAAGGCAATCTAGAATGCATCTTTCGTTTCACTTCGAGATCATCTAGGAGATTCATCATAAAATCTTCAATTTGGTGCTCATGTCTAAATCTTCTACCGACCGTCTCCTCTAAGTGTCCATGTGGATCAAAACTATTCCTCCAAGCAAAAGATGAAAAAGGATACAAGGCTAACTCCTTCTCTGCGTCATCCATGGCTAAGACATTAGGACATACCTCAACTGAATTACCCAAAATAATAGGTACCTGAACTCCATTCTGATGTCTGTGTCTGAATGCCTTCACATATGCTGCCAACTGCCTTGTTACTTCAAGTAACACAATTCTGTCTGTCGGGTACCTCGGCAACATGTATGGAGGTAAAGGACATCCATGCACTCTAATGTAAGTGAACTTGGGAAACTGAATGAACCAAGCACCGTACCTCTTGATGAACTCCTGGGCATCCTGAGATAATCTGTTGTGAATCCCTCCTTGCAACGTCCTTGTGATGTTCATCGTGAAAGTATCATTGACTAACTTGTAGTTCTTCCCTGGCGGATGATGCAAGTAGGTATAGGATTCACAAGCTCTGACCTCGCCGGGTCCTCTTCCAATCACTCCTCTGTGAGGTAGTCCTGCGTACTCAACGCTCTTGATTAAGGCATAGATGACGTATGAACTCATGTGGAAGGACTTAGTAGCCCTGAGTCTTCTCAACTGTACGTCCAAGCAATGGCTAATTATCCTAGCCCAATGTATTGTACCCTTTCCTTGAACAATCACCTGGATGAAGTAAAACATCCATTTCTCAAAATAGAAGGCATGAGGTGCTCCTGTAACTCTGTTGAGCATGGTAATCAAATCTCTGTATTCCTCTTGGAAATCAATCCTGTGTGGTGTGTTCGGTACTTTGCTCAGACGGGGACGACTCTTGAGTAGCCAGTTCTTGTTGATTATGCTTAGGCAAGCATCTGGATCATCATCATACACTGATCTGGCTCCTTCAATGCTCTTGTATATCATGTCCCTGTGCTCTGGAAGATGGAAGGCTTCACTTATGGCTTCCTCTGAAAGATACGCCAAAGTGTTTCCTTCATTGGACACAATTGTCCTGGACTGTGGATTGTAGTGACGGGCACACTCGATCATCAACTCGTGGCACTGAATAGCTGGAGGAAAACCGGCCGCCTTGATGATGCCACTCTCTATTATTCTCCGGGCGACAGGTGATGGCTTGCCGATGTAAGGGACCTCCCGGAACTTCTTCGTGCTAAAGTTCCCCAAGTTTGTATCTCCAATGTTGCTCCATTTAGACACGATCTTGGTCTCTACTTCTTCGGTCTTCTGATCTTCTTTCATGAGAGCCGAGCGGCTGGTGGATGCTCCCGCCTTTGGGGTTGCCATACCTACACAACATTTCATTATAAGAAATAGATTTTGCAATAAATAACGTAAATAAGAGAGATAAATTTTAGGAAACCTCATGATAAGTCTCTAGAGTTATCATTTCCTAAAATACAACGATTGAGCCAAGAGATTCAAAATTCAAAATTCAAAAATTTGAAATATGACGATGAATGAATAAAGCAATAACAATTAAATCGCCATACCTTGATAGAGAGCTAACTCTAGAATGCAAAAACAAAATTCGCCTAGGCAAAATTTGAGGTATAAGATAATCTTCAATATGATTCCCTCAAAATAGACTTCGCCACCTCTGGAGAGAACGTGATCTTCAAGTATTGCTTTAGACGTGGTCTTAAATGATCTTCAACTTCGCCTTTGGCGTGGTCTTAGATGGATCTCCAAGTTCGCCCTTGGTGTGGTCTTCAAATTCGCACCACCTTTTGATAACTACGCGCCACCCTTGGATGAATGAAATTCGCACCACCTTTGGTCTTCAACGCAATTCGCACTCCACACAAGATGATACTAGCGCCACCTTTGGTTTGAAATCGCACCACCTTTGAACACACTTCGCACTATATTCGCCTCTTCTTGATTCGCATGAAGAAAGGTAAAAATGTTTATGTGAAAAATGAACATTTCACTCCCCTTATAAATAGCGCTCATATCCTTTCACCCCTTAGGCCGACTTGACAAATAAAACCATTTTTTAAATGATTTGCAATAAAATAACAAGGCCGACTTGCCTAATTGGGCGCTTCAAATCGATTTTATATTAACTAAATAATTAATTATTAATGCCTTGCGTTTTTTAAATGAGAATTTCGATTTTTAATAAAGGCAAAAAATAATTAATAAAAGATAACGCCATATTAAATGCTAAATAAAAAATGGATTTTCAATTCTTTAAATCGATTTAGCATTTAAGGAAAATTTGAATTGTTTAATTTGGCGCCAAAACTGAAAAAAAAGGAAGGGATGTACCTCATCGCTCTGGTCCCTTGGAGAGGGACAGGAGCGATTCACCATTTTGTCTTGACTTTGCATTTTTTCACGATCAACTTCTTCATCTCCACGTTAAAAATCGATCATCCTGATAGGTTCTTCGCATTTGATCATCTTGCATGTGTGTTTAAGTGCCTTTTGAGTGCATATCGCCCTGGTCCTTGTCCAAAGGACAGGAGCGATCTTCTTGTTTCCATGTCCATCTTGCATCTTTTAACTTCGATCTTTTATTGTGGGCGAATAGCATCCTTTGTTCGTGTCTTTTGCGCTTATTCCATTTGCTCGCATGAAGTTTTGAGCGTATTAAAGGGATCATCGCCCTTGTCCCTTGGAGAGGGACAGGAGCGATCCATGTCCTTTCCTTGACCTTATCAACTTTGCACTTCGATCTTCATTGTAATGTCCTTCAAACGTCGTCCTTCACCTTACCTAACCTCGCTTCGCTTTGATCTTGAAGGGACGTGAGTGTTTTTGATGATATCGCCCTGGTCCTTGCCCAAAGGACAGGAGCGATGTGAGGCTTTTACATTATTTGGCGATGTTTGGACGTTCAACACTCTTGCGAATTATCTTCAAACGATGCCTTGGACCATATGCTATCTTAAGACGTCTTGACTTAGCTTGATCTTGAAGCAAAACAAAGAATCCAAAGCAAATCGCCCTGGTCCCTTGGAGAGGGACAGGAGCGATCTAGTCTCCATGCTCAAAATAATGATCATTTCACGTTCAAAACTCTTGTTTATCATCTTTTTACCATACCATGGACCCTCTAAAACATTGCAATGTCTTGTCCTTACGTAAATTTTGCATGAAATGGCCAATGCATCTAACATCGCCCTGGTCCCTTCCTGAGGGACAGGAGCGATCTATGTTATAGGGTGTCAATTTCTTCATTTTAACGTCCTTTGAGTGTTTGCGCATGATGAAGACGCCTTGAAATGTCCCTCGCCACCTTGTCTTGACTTGTGTCGACCTTGAACTTCGGAGGAACGACCTTGAACTTGCGTAGGGAGTATTATCATCAATGTATCGCCCTGGTCCCTTGGAGAGGGACAGGAGCGATCCTTCCCTTGTGGCCACTACCTCACTTTGCCAGGTTCCAAGTTTATATTCAACGGATTCATCCCTCTTCACTCCATTCGTCCATGCCTCGACATCATCTGTAACCTTGCAAGAAAAGCAATTATATCAAAAATCGCTCTGGTCCCTTCCTGAGGGACAGGAGCGAACTAGGCATTTGACACTGTTATGGACGTCCCAAAAATCTTCAATTTATATTCAATGCGTTCATCTCATGTTTTCCCTTGTTTTTGAACGTAAACTTGCCCTGACCCTTGTCTGGATTTTGCATAATGAAGGAAATCGCTCTGGTCCCTGGGAGAGGGACGAGAGCTACAAGGTACCTCGCCCTGGTCCCTTGGAGAGGGACAGGAGCGATTTGGTCAATATAGGTCATTCTCCTTCGTTTTTGCATCTCAAATTATATTCATTTGGCAAAGTATCTTCCTTCGGACCCTTTCAAATTGTTAAGTTTTCAAAATCTTGCAAGGACAAGGCGAAATTTGAATTGTAGCTCCGGTCCTTCACTGAGGGACAGGAGCGATTTTCCTCCTGGGGGCATTTCTGTGCTCATGAAAATCTTCAATTTATATTCAATGGAAAGATATTGCCGTTCTCCATCACTTCCAACTTGAAATCTGTCTGGACTCTGCAGGGATGATGAGATATTTGCAAATGAGCTCCCGTCCTTCACTGAGGGACAGGAGCGATTTTGCTCCTACAGGCCAAAATAACATGATTTTCACATTCTAACACTTCACGAGGCGAAAACAAATCAATTCCAATGCCCAAGATCAAAGTCAAAAAAAGTCAAAATTTGGTCAAAATATTCAATCGGACAAAAATTCACATTTCACTTTCAATACTTAGACAAATTCAAGCTCTGCATTAACATTCCAATTGAAAATTAGACCATTTTGGCGAATTTATTGCATTCAAAATTTGCATCCTAGAAAAGGAAGCTCAAAAGCTCTCAAAAAACGACTGGATTTTGGCCTGAAAAGACAAAATTTAAAACCCTAAGGTTTGACCCTAAATCCAGACGACCAACTAACTAACAAAACCCTAAAAACGAAAGCGAAAACGAGCGAAAAACAAGCAAAAAGAGGGGGTCCCCATTTGCGATGGGGCGATGTGTGAAATGGTCACAACAGGTTGCTAATTTGTTCTTTAGAGACGTGGCTACATGGTCTGCCTAAATAAATTGTGAGTGACAAGGATAGCCAATTCCTCAGTTTTTTTTAGCCAAAGCTCATTTGTTTAACAAGTAACAAATTAACTCCTAGTACTACTTACCATCCATAGACAAATAGACAAATAGAAATTGCTAACAAGTGGATAGAAAGATACTTGAGAAACTATGTAGCAAGGTAGCAATTAGCTTGGGTTAAGTGGCTTTACATGGGAGAGCATTACTATATCACTATGAGTCATATGTCAATCAGTATGTCACCTTTCGAAGCCTTGTTTGGGTATGATGCCCTTTCCTTTATGGACTTGGTTGTTACTGACAGTAGAGTACCAAGTGCCCAAGATTTGGTTGTGCAAAGCCATGACATATTGAGTGTCTTGAGAAAAAACCTTCAATATGCTCAAAACCAGCAAAAATTATATGCAGACCAGCACCAAACGGAGATGACTTCTGAGGTAGGCGATATGTTTTACTTGAGGCTACAGTCATATATAAAGTCTTCTATCAAGAAGAGTGGAGCTAAGAAGCTCAAGCCCCCTTTCTCTGGACCATATGGGATCACATGAAGGATTGGTAAGGTGGCATACAAGCTAGAGGATACAAACTGTGTTCCATGTATCATGACTCTAAAGGGCATTAGGGCAGCATGTTAGTCCTATTGAGTTGCTTCATTTGGGTGATGAAGACAAATTGATATTAGTACCTAAGATTGTTATTGATGTCATGGAGAAGAGGTTGAGGAACAAGACGATCACAGAGTATTTAGTACAGTAGAACAATCTTCCTACCAAAGATGCTACTTGGGAGGGTGCATAAATTCTTGAGCATACCAGCTTGCTATTGCTTGAGGGCAAGAAATTTTGGGAAGGGTGAACTATAATGTCCCCTTTTTCGAATTGAGTCAAATCAGCAACCCACAACCTATATTTGCTAAAGGGAGAATTCGCAAGGGAATAATATAATAATAATTTATGAAGTGTTCAAAAGTGCCTAAGTTATAACATTGGCAAAAAGGGCACTTAAATTATTATTATTACATTGGGGAAAAATGCAAAAAAAAATCATAAAGCAAAAAATATTGAATATTCAAATAAAAAAATATTAATTACCTAATAGGTAATTAATAATTAAAGAGGAGAAAGGGATGAATATTCAAAATTAAAAAAAAAGAGTTTATTATTACTTTTTAGGGTTGGTTGGGAAAAGCACAAAACAGAAAAAATTGGAAAAAAGAAATTCATTCTATAATTGTCAATTTTGGAGAAACTCTTGTTGTGGAGCTCTGATTCAGCATGTCTCCTTGAGGATGAAAACCCTCTTGGATCTACAAGAACCGGAAGACGGAAATCTTCCAGTCCATAATTTTGGCTTCACATAGAGGCAAAGTTAATCCTTAAAGATTGTTGTAAGTATTTTAGTCCAGAAAATAAAATATATTTTTTCATTCATTTCTACAATCAAAGCAATTACAGAATAAAATCAGAAATTCAGCCTTTAATATCAATCAGAAAGTGGTCATACATATTTGAAGCTTCTATAGTCGTCGTGCCAAAAGAAAATAGGCGATCATAACAAAGAAAAAATAAAATAAAAGAACCCAATGTGGGACCCTCCATCCTAGACACCATTGCCAAAAGAAATCATAAATGACAAAATGGTTCAAAGGAATTGTAGCAGCTGAAGGAATTGGGGAAATCTAAAATTTTTGGAAATGTTTTTCTTGCCAAGTACACCTACCTCAAGCTGATCCAAGCTACCGCCACATCAAATACTAAGAAATGTTTTAATTAAAGTTTGTCGTCTTCCAAAAGGAGCTACTACTTTATACAAAAATCAAAAAGAAGCCAGAACAGCTTGAAAGGGGGTTAATGCAGGTATTAAGGCAAATTTAAAAGCTTGATTTGTGTTTTTTATGTCCAGCCAACTACAGCAGCAAGAATTATAAGGGCATTGTCATTTGTTGAGGCCGTGGGGCCCCCAAACAGCCATTCAGCTTTCTTTGGAAATTGTGAGATTTTGCCAAGAGCAAGAGCTCAATGAAAAGTACAATAGAGAGACAAAATATAGGATAAGAATATATTGTATTCTCATCAATAGATAATGATCAATTGTTGTTCAATAGTTATTACATACAATGAATATGAGCCTGCATATATAGGCCAGGCTAAATGGACATGTGATCACACAAACATGACATGTGGCTCAATAAGAAACAAGGGTAGGTAGGGATAAGTAGGGGTAGGTAGGAGAAACAATATAATATTCCACATGAGGTGTATCACCCATCGAATATGGAATGTAACAACAAGATAAGACCACAAAAGGTGGAAATTCTCCTACACACACTATCCCAATGTGGCACAAACACCTAAGGGTCTCATACCCAAACTACTATGAAATGCATTATCCTAAGTAAACTTAAGTAAGGTGTAATAACATCCAACATGAATAATTAATTACACCAACACCCCCCCTTGAGTGCAACTTAGGGGAATGCACTTAAGTCTACAATGCAACTAAGCAATGCAAGATGGGTCCCGACTACATGGCCATGTTAGGTACTGTTGTGATGTTTTCACACATCGCCCCATTTAAATGGGGACCCCCTCTTTTTGCTTTTGTTTTGCCTGTTCTTCTCTCTGCTTTTAGGGTTTTGAATGAGTGAGTTGTCTGTCTGGGCTAGGGCTAAGCCTTAGGGGTTTCTTTTGGAAATTTTTCAAGCTGAGTCCAGTCAAATTTTGAAAGTTATTAAGCGTCCTCCCGAGGATTGAGATTGAGTCGATAAGGTGAGTATGTAGGGAAGTCAAATAGGTCCCAGGTTAGGTCTAGTCAGGGTTTTTTGGGGTAAAAATCAAATTTTGTTTAAGTGTTAGCATTTTGAAGATGAAATTGTATATTCTTGCCTAGGTAAATTTTGATCAAATTTCGGAGGCAAGATGATGCCTGAAACAAAGAAAGTGCTCTTGTCCCTCTCCAAGGGACCAGGGCGAATTTCATTCTAAGTGCAATTTCTTATTTTGCGAGGGCTTGCTAACTGATTCCTGACCTTGAAGATGACCTAACTCTGGCTTGTGAAATGATTGGAGACCTAAATTTTGAATATTTTAGCCAGAAAGGACAAAAGTGCTCCCGTCCCTCACCAAGGGACCAGAGCACAAATGTTATTTTATGCATATTTGTCACTGACTTTTCTATTTTGTTTTGTGCAAGGTCTTCCGGAATGATAATTGGACATGACTTGATACTTTTGAAGATTTTGAAGGCACAAAAATGGTGAATTTTGAAAGGTGAAGGAAAAAGTGGTCCCGTCCCTCTCCAAGGGACCAGGGCAAAGTGCTCCCGTCCCTCACTAAAGGACCAAGGCGAAAAGACTTATTTGAGACCTTCCTGGCCTTGTTTGGTCAAATTAAAACATCAAAGGCATAGTGAAGGACGAAATGAACATGATAAAGCATCCAGACTTGATTGAAAACAATGAAATGATGAAGTTTTTGCCTAGAAGGTAAAAAGTGCTCCCGTCCCTCACTGAAGGACAAGAGCACTTTTCTTTATATGCGCAATTTTAGACCTTTATTGGACATTAACTTCTAATCATAGCATGAAGTAAGATGAAATCTTCTCTAGCAAAGGAATTTCGAGGTGAAAAGTGAGACAATTTGGCTTAGAACGCAAAAAGTGCTCCCGTCCCTCACTGAAGGACCGTGCCACTTTTTTCAAATTTGCACTATCTTTGCAAGGTTAAGGTGATTTTATGATTTGAAGAGGTTAAGGGAAGCATGTTTTGTCCATTGAATATAATTTAAGCAGTCTACAAAGGAGAAAATCAACCCAAATGACAAAAAGTGCTCCCGTCCCTCACTGAAGGACCGTGCCACTTTTTCAAGTTTCTCTTCATTGTTCGATATTTTATGATAAAACTTGACTTGGATGGGAAAGACGAATGATGTTTTATGCCTTGGACGCAATTGAGAGGTTTAAAGAGCAAAAAGTATGCCAAAATGACAAAAAGCGCTCCCGTCCCTCACCAAGGGACCAAGACGAAGTGCTCCCGTCCCTCACTGAAGGACCATCCCACTTTTCTAAAAATACAAATTTCTTGCAAAGGCAAGGCAAGTTGCGTGATTGAAATGAATGAGAGAAGGCAAGATTCATCCATTGAAGATAAGTTCGAAGGCTAGCAAAGGACAGATAAGCTTGTAATTGCAAAAGTGCTCCCGTCCCTCACTGAAGGACCATGCCACTTTTTCAAAGTGCTCCCGTCCCTCACTGAAGGACCATGCCACTTAATATGTTATCTTCCCTTTCTCACCAATTTTGGACAAATTGAGACCAAGGCGCAAGTTTGAAAAAGTGTTTAAAATGCCTTGAAGTTGAATTGAGATGCAAGAGTTGCAAATTTTGATGACAACTGGCAAAAGTGCTCCCGTCCCTCACTGAAGGACCGTGCCACTTTTTCCAAATATGACCTTTTACCTTGCATTTTGAAATAATATTTTTATTACCAAGGCTCAAGATGGTGTGAAATGTGATATTCTACGCCTTGAGGGTAAATTGAAGATTAATATGATCAAGAATTCATGCAATGGACTCAAAAGTGCTCCCGTCCCTCACTGAAGGACCGTCCCACTTTTTTTGAAAACAACAAATTCCCTCCGAGATTATGCTAAGGCAAAGTTGTGTGAGATAGGAAAGAACTCCTAAAGCATGGTGAACAAAGGTTTGACTCCAAACAATTGAGAATCCTAGCCTAAAAATGAAAAAGTGCTCCTGTCCCTCTCCAAGGGACTAGAGCGAAGTCATTAGCATTCTTTATTTTTGCCATATCCCAACGTTAATGTCCTCCAAATCGCGTTAGATGCAAAATTGCCAACTTCGAAATATTTGAAAAAATTAAATTAAATTGGCATTTAATAAATTGATTTTAGGCCTTAAAAAAATCGATTTTTTATTAGAAGGGCATTTAAAATTAATTTTTATTAAATTAAAATCGAAAATGGGGTGCTTGAGGTATCATGTTTTATTATTTTATTATGTCGGCCTCTTGTTTTTGCAAATTTTTTTTTTTTTTTGGCCTATTTTGCCAAGTCGGCCTATGGAGAGGTGAAGTGGTGAAGCACCCTATATAATAAGGGTGTTTTGAGCAATTTTAATCATCATTCATTCATTACTTCAAGTGCGATTTGAGGAGCAAGGAAGGAGGTGCGAAAGCTAGCCTATTTGGAGGGAATTATCCTAAGTGTTGAAGACTAAAGGTGGTGGAATTGATGCTTGAGAAGATTAAAGGAGGCGCATTTTGCTAAAGGAAGGACTTTGATCTATATTTTGCCTAGCCAAAATTCACCCTATTTTTGCATCATTTTTTAGAATTAATTCTCAAGTGGAGGTATGGCGAGATCATCCTAGTCCCAATGTTGAGATTTTGAATTTTGAACTTCAAGTTTTTGAAAATTACATGGTTAATTAGGAAATGATAACTCAAGATTTATCATGAAGTTTCCTAATTAAAATCTTAAATCTTCCTTTTGAATCCTAATTTCTACACTTCAAGATATATTATTAATTGTGAAATGTTGTGTAGGTATCAAGATGGCGACTCCCAAGCTCGAAAGATCTACAAGTTGGAAGACTCTCCTCAAGGAAAATCAAGCCAGATCAAGGACGGTCTCCTCCAAGAAGATCAAGCAAGGACAAGGGCGACCTCCTCCAATCTAGCATCGACAAGGACGACCTTCTTCGATCCAGCATCGACAAGGATGGCTTTCTTCGGACTAACATCAACAAGGGCGACTTTTTCAATCCAGCATTCCAAGGCGAGGTACATCAATCATCCTGCACATCAAAGACAAAAGGAATTAGAACGAGGGTTCATTGAAGAAGCAGATAATTTCAGAAGAGTTAATTAAAGCTAGCTTCTCAACGTTACCAAATTGAATATCAACCAAGTGTCAAATGAGGTGGCATCCCAGTCATCACTCCTCCAGTCAGTGTGGTCCACCTCAGCATGTCCAGATTCAATGTACCTAACTCATGGAAGGTGGCACAAACTCCGATGTACCTACCCCGACTATCCATTGGTCGATTTTTCCAGAGAGGACATGTGTCCAAGCAATACAATTGTTTCATTGGTCAAGCATTAAATGTTATGTAATGGTTGTAACAAACCCTAATTAGGGTTTTCATTGTAAAATCTTGGCCATTGATCTCGAATTGATCTCAGCCATTGAATTGTATTATGGGCACTATATAAACCCCGACTCTTCATTTTGTAAAGGGATAGATAGGAAATAGTTGGAAGCAGTTAGAAGACAGATAGAGAGTAGTTAGAAGGTGATTAGCTAGTTGATAGAATAGCAATTAGAGTAGAGTAGAGAGAGAAGGCAAAGATTGTTGCCAAGATGTTGTTGTAAAAGACTTGTAACTTTATTGAAGAAATGGTGAAATTTATGGGTCGATTTGACAATTTGCATGGTCTCTATACTTCTCGTATTTGATTTCATGTTATTAGATGAGTGGAAGAAATGTGTTTGATTGATGGTGGAATTCGTATATCCATACTACTAGCAGTTTGTTGATTGCAGACTTGCCTTGTGTAGTCAACTGGAATCATTCAGCTTAAGCTTAACTTCAATTGTCACTTCTTCATTGATATGCATCAACCTGATGGTGTCTATGCCTGCAGTGATGATTTGAACATCATAAAGCTTTCCTTCGAAGATTGCACTAACCTTGTGGAGATGGTCCTGGGATGTCAAAACAAGACTTAGTTAGAATTTCATCAAAGATCAATCATTGCTCCTACATTCCTTAGTATTAGGATTAGATTCTTTCCTCCCCCTCTTCTTTTTTCCTTTTTTTTTTCAAATCTAAGGCAGTAAGATCCTGTGTTCCAGCAATATTCAAAGCAGATCAGAAGTTCAGTCATCAAATGTAAGTCCCCTTGTGATTCCAGCAAATCACATCATACCACAGAAAGCTTATCCACACGTAGAGACCCTACATACAAGAACCTTGAAGTCATCCTGATTGATCCTTTTCGCGATATCTTCAGCAATTTAGAGGCTTTACTCAAGAGAGGATAAGGTACCTTTAGGTATTTTATTCTGTGTTTGATAGTGTACAAAATACACGTCAACAGGTACCCATGTACAAATGCAAATGCACACAAACCAATCTCTCATAAAGCGAAGAAAGAGAGAAAAACCCAATGGGAAAAAACCCTCCCTCAAAAGAGAGATGAAAACTATACAAGATAACTCTCATAGAAGTGTGTGAGGAACAAAACCCCATGTGAGGAAAAAGTTCCCCCCATATGAGAGAAGAAAAGAAGCTAGGTAGCCCCCCCTCAATGTAGAATCTACACCAATGATAGAAGCTCAATGATGAATGAAGAAACTGCTCCACGAACGTCAAACAACATTCCTCCCCTTGGGAAGAAACAAAACCAAAGGTGTATCCATGAAGTCTCCCCAATCATGAAGGGAAGATGTAGGAAAAAAACTCATGATGAATGAAGTCTCTAAAAACTGCTCAAGTGTCCCCATGTCGAGGATGAAAGATACCCTCTCCAAAGGTGGTGAACTACCCCCCACTGCTGAAAAAGGCACTCCAAGATCTAGTGGAGATGAATGTAGAACAAGTCCCAAAGACTCACATGTCTCCTCTAAGGATAAAGAGACCTCCTCCAACTGTTGTACATAAGAATCCACAATCATGTCAACCTCGAAAGAATGATCATGTAGAGAATGAACAAGAGGGTCAGAGTGTGCCCTCGCAACAATCGAAGAAGGATCATCTTCATCAAAGAGAAGATGAATATCATCAATGAGAAGATGAATATCATCAATGATGTCTCCCAAATCTGCAATGTAGGACTCCACAAACAAACTTGCAATGTCTGTCAAGTAGTCATCCCAAGAAACTGAAGCTGGAAGACAAGATATATCCTGTTGCACTGAATCACAAGAAGGCAAAACTGTCGCACTATCTGCATCATCAGGTGCAATAGGTGATGTGATATCAATAGGAGGAGATGAAATGCAAGGCTCAAGAACGGGGTCACATGTGAGAATCCCCAAGTTCAAGTATCCAAAGTTCTCAAAATCTGAATCATCATATGTAGAATCATCATGTGAAGAATCATCATATGTGAAATCATCCTCATCAACAAAATCTGAAAAGAAATATAACCGAGATGCATGATCCACCACCCCAGTCGCAATGATAGCTCTAGTCTCCAAGTCTCTAATGAAAACTGACTCAAGTGTGAACTCCACAATTCTCTTTGTCGTCCCATGTGTGATTTGATAGATGGACGGGAGATTGTTTGTCAAATGGGGTACACACAACACATCATTGAAGGAGTTATCCCCAATGGCAATAGTTCCTTTCCCAATCACATCCATGTATGTATGATTGCCCATCAAAATCTGCGGCATGGTGCAAGGTTCAAATGAAGAGAACATAGACTACAAAGATGCCATATGATGAGAAGCCCTTGAATCTAGAAGCCATCTCCCTGAATCATGACTTGTAGTAGCACAAAGAGCTTGTCCTTTTCATTTCCAAAAAGAGTTAGTCTTCCCACTTGTTGAGGCCATTAATTCTTGCCCTTTCCCTTTTGAATGAGAGGAAGTGGAAGTTGATGAATCCTCCTTCCTGTAGGCATTAGGCAAATCAATGTTGTGCTTTTTGAGGATGTGTGTGAGCCCATCAATCTTCTTAGAATTGCAACGACGCTCCTCATGACCAACCTTTTTACAATAGGCACAAGTAGGTCTCTCCTTCTTTGGTGAATTGTCCTTCTTGAAAGAGGATGAATCTCCTTGGTGTGGAGAAGGTGGTGCTTTGTCCTCAGGCTTTGATTGCCATTTCTTCTTGTTTGAGTTGTCCTTTCCTTGATTTCCTTTGTTCCCTTGATTTTCCACTAATGCTTGAGACTTAGAAGTCTTAAGAATGCCCATGCTTATCAACTTAGTTTGTTCCATCATTAACATTTCGGTGAAAGCATTAAATATAGGCATTGTGTAGCTTGAACCCATTGTCATCCTATGGGTTTGGAAACTAGAAACAAATGTTGCATATTCTTGTGGAAGTTTGCCCATCAAATTGAAGATCAATTGAGTATCCTTCTTATCAATGCCACAATCTTTGAGTTGTGCCCTCAACTCTTTTGCCTTAGTGACATAATCTTGTATAGTATCAAAGTTCTTGGGATCTAACATGGTGAGATCACTATCAATTTGATATCCCCTAATCTCATCAACTTGACCATACAAGTCTTGAAACTTTTGCCAAGCATCCTTAATTAAGGTACATTTCTCAATATGAAAGATGAGATCCTTTGATACATACTTTCTTAAGGTACCAATTGCCATGATATTTTTAGTGAGCCAATCCAAGTGAGCAACAGGATCAGCCTTAGGATCAGCAGGAGCAACAATAGTTCCATCAATGTAATGAGTTAGTCACTTTTCCATAAGTTTACTCCATGCATCAATTTTCCAAGTAGCATAATTATGAGGAGTTAAGAGAGGAAACTTAGGAGAACCCATCGTAGCAAAAAGGAAAGAACACAAAAGCACAAGAGACACCCCCCCAAAATGATGATTTTGGCACTTTATATGTAGTGCGTGTACAATAGGCCACTTGCAAACAATGGGAAGGTGGACTTCTGATTTTATTTTACAACTGCCCCAATAGGCTAAGAACTACAACGCAAAAGACCAGAAAGATGGATCTATGCAATACAAGTGCCAAATTGGCCAAAAGAGACCATATGTTGAAAGTACAAATTCTACTCAAAATCACTACAAAATGATAGCAGATTATGGAAGTAGACGAAAAATTATGCACTTTCAAAAAAACGACACCTGAAAAGGAGTTCGTATGAGCCCAAACGGAGTCCTGGAAGTTGCAGAAACGGGAATTGGACAGGTACAGTCACCAAAAACTGAGATTTTTGAAAAATATGTCCACCAAAATCAGAAAATAACACCACCACATGAAAGTACACGAAAAATAAGCCCATTTCAAAAAAAATTGCACCAAAAAAAGAGCAAAAATGAGCAAGATATGGCCATTTGAAGTTGAACTGCAAAATCAAAAAGCTCAACGAGAAGGGCCTGCCAAATTTTCAAAAAATGATGACATCAGCAATCTACGAGGTTAAATTTGACAGTCGTAAGGCCATTGCCAAAACTTTGCCTCCCTGCCTGTGTGGCGTCCGTACAGTACGAATAGATGACGTGGATAAGTCGGATGGTGCCACGTGTCGTACGAAAAATGATGTGTCCGATGACGTGGCATGCACAGATGGCACTGAGTAGACTGCTGATAGGGCTGTACGCTTGGTGCTGACTAGGCAAGGATGACGTGGACTAGCTAACGTATGATGCTCGCGTGGCGCTCGAGAGGTAGGATGACTGTGCACCAAGTGGCGGGGTCCGCGTGGCACACTGGTATTAGGCTAGCAGTTAGAGTGGGCTGACGTGGCGGCATGCATGGCAAAGGAACCCATGGGCGAGTGGTCGCCTGCCACGTGGCGAGCGTGATCGTCGAACAAACTGTCAGGTGATGCAGCGGCAAGATCAAGAGCTCAATGAAAAGTACAATCGAGAGAGAAAATATAGGATAAGAATATACTATATTCTCATCAATAGATAAATGATCAATTGTTGTTCAATAGTTGTTACATACAATGAATATGAGCCTGCATATATAGGCAAGGCTATATGGATGTGATCACACAAACGTGACATGTAGCTCAATAAGAAACAAGGGTAGGTAGGGATAAGTAGGGGTAGGTAGGAGAAACGATATAATATTCCACATGAGGTGGATCACCCACCGAATGTGGAATGTAACAACAAGATAAGACCACAAAAGGTGGAAATTCTCCTACACACACTATCCCAATGTGGCACAAACACCCAAGTGTCCCATACCCAAACTACTATGAAATGCATTATGCTAAGTAAACTTAAGTAAGGTGTAATAACATCCAACATGAATAATTAATTACACCAACAGAAATTACAGCATTTTACCTTTTAATAGTGTTTGCAATTGCACAAAGGCAGGACATGGAAAGTCAAGAGAAGACTTATTAACGTGTTTCCCCTATCAAACACATCACCATGTGAACCTTGAGGTCAGCGTAGGATGTTGAAAGGCATTACAGCAGTTTGGACATTTCATGAGGTTTCAGCTCAACATCACAAACACAAACAGGTTCGTTTCTTATGCTATAGAATGTATTGACATTATTAAATAATAATGTTCAATCTATTCTTGGTGAATATTTCATTTACTGCTGTAGTATTCATTTAAGTAAAATCTTGCATTTGAAAACAAAAACAAAATACAAATTTTGTTGTACAACAATTACAAAATTCAAGAAGGAAAATTTCAACAGCAAAATTGTCGGAAACTTTGAGGATAATTTCATGCACCTGCTCAAATTTTAAAAGGTGTTTTCAAATAGATTGTCTACAACTGGGAATTTATATATATACGATTAGTAAGCCGCAGCTATTCTGCTCATTTTATATATCAGAGTAAAAATTTACATTGATAAACATCTGTCCACAACCAAAAACAAGACTATATAATTACTAGCTATACTGCCAACTATCCACTATAATATCAGGCGTAGGCAAAAGGCCTGTTTCATATTACGTAGGAGTTAGTGATATCATTGCCTATTTGTGATCTATGCTGAGAGAAAATGATTGGCATACAACTTGTCCATGACACAAAGCCATTCTGTGTGATTACATACATTAAACAAATATATGACTGAAAGTAAACTTCAGCCAGATAATGATATAGCCAAAAAGGCATTGTCAACATCTTATGACACACACTGCATTTGGGGATGAAAAAGTAATACTGCATACTGCACTTGGAGATGAAAAGAACAGTTTATGTTCCAACTCTGTAAATATTTCCTAATCCCAATAAGTAATGTGATCCTTCACCAGCATTCATTAGATATTTTTCACCTTTTTACAATCATATTTTGTTTAACAAGGTCAAGAAAAGTAGTATAAAATTTTTGATGTCACGTTAATTAGATGACAAGTAGAACTGAATCTGAAGTTTGATGCCTGTAAACCATTGATGAGCTGGGAAGATAAATATTTAGAGCCAAGAATCAAAAAAAGGGAAAACTATTTCATTTTTATAAAAGTCAAACCTGAGTTTCTTATTTCTTGTTCAAGAGGAATGTGGATATATGATCCTAATAAAACTGAACTTTCCATATCTGCAGGTTTGGTTCCAGATGCTATTGAGTCCATCCTCCTACCCCGATCAAATTTTTCCTTTGGATCATTATTGCTATAATCTGCAACTTGAAACATTTTTGAAGAAAAGCTTGGAAATAATTCAGTGGAAGATCCCATGTTCGCTAACAAGTTGAGACTCTCTACTTTCTTTTGCTTTAGACTGCCTTGATAATTTAACATCTGTGTAGATGGGCCTTCCCTACCATGTCCTGTGTCAGTCCTCATCAAACCTCTTCTTTCTCCTTGCACAATTCCGTCATTGCCTGCCCAAGCCACTTCTCCAAGTGCCTGACTTTGCAATAGTTGTTCATTATTAACAAATACCTCATTAAGGGAAAATGGAAATGCTGTCTTAAGAGGAACTTCCTTCAAGGGACCAATATTTTTCCTATATCCTGTTTCTTCTGCAAAACATTCTTCTGCGATCTCATGTGCCAATACATTTTCTTGAACAAACATCCCATTTCCTTGATCAAACTTACCATGGGATTTGATGTTTGGTTCTAAATCAAGCATATCATTTCCAATTTGAGGCCCTGAAGTTTTCTTGTCATGTCTGGAGAAGTTGTAGTCCCTTCCATGTAATCTCAAATCCAGGTCCACTTCCTTTAAGGCATGGTTCTTATCATCTGGCTGTGAAATAGTTCCTATTTGATCCCACAAATCTTCTCTGCTATGTATTTTTCTTGGTGAATATTGCACCTCTGGTATATCCTGCTTAAGGATTTCTTCATCTTGTGTCTCATCAAAGTTCCCCTTTGCTTCAATCATGTTATTGCCTAATTCTTTTACAATTCTTGTTTTCTCAATAGAAATTCCACTCAAACCCAACTTTGGATCCCCTGGAAAACTATAATCAATACTATTTCCAAACTGCACATGACCTTTGTAAAGCATGAGTTTCTCTTCACTGGTTCCTGCTGAATCTTGTAGCTGTCTTTGTTCATGAGAAGTTTTATATTGTTCCAATGCTCCATCTGCATAGCCATTCACCGAGATAGGTATTTGTTCATTTTCATACAAGGTTCCTTCACTGTTTGCAACTCCAAGTTCCCTATAAGATTCATGGTTTGATGAGTCACATTCCAGTTCCCTGGCTCTAAATTCTGAACCCATCTGTTTGTTTGACAAAGCCTTGGAAGACGAACAAGGGAATCCTGAATTTTCAGCTTCAGAATCATATTCATCTTTCAAGGTCCTTGATATTCCTTTCTCAGAGGTTGTGTATGCAGTTAAATTATTTGGTTTAAAACTTTTAATGTCCATAGATCCATCATCTCTCAACTTAGTTCTCTGCTCTCTGCCATGGTTTTCATTGGATCCTCGTCTATTCATTTGTGGAGACAGACAAGTTGAATCGTTGAGAAAACCATGACCATATGAACTCTTTTGGTCAGCCAACTCAGATTGTAATGCAGCTAATGCATCTGTAAAATGATTTCTTTGCAAAAATTCCAAAATATCTTGGGTAAATTCTGCCATTGATAGAGTCCAATGGCCATAACAAAGTCAAATTCTACAGAAGGATCACAAACAATGACCTTGAGGCCATATATACTTTGGCGATTTCCCAAAGGAAATGAATCATGTGAAAATAGCACACATTGTCATAGCTTCCAATTTCAATCTGTCAAAGAAATTAAACAGGGAGATGATAAACATTATTTCTGCCAAAGTTTTTCCACAGTAGCAACTAATCATATTTTCTTTAGAAAGTACAATTTGTGAAAGGAAAGAAAGTAACAAAGAAAAAAGCAACTTTATCAAAAATTTAACACGGTGCAATGCTCCAAGCCAAAAAAGAAATGTCTGCAGCAGAATTGTCCTGGCTAATGTTTGCCAAGTAGCTACTTCTATCACCAAATCTATATATTAAATATTATACAATAAAAAAGATTTCTTTGGAAACTCATCAAACTTACTATAGCATATACAATTATTCTAAATGTTGAAGGAAATTTAAAACAAAAAACATTTTAGATTGATATCAAAACTTCTAAAATAACTATATTAACTAAAAATATCATAGATAAAAATAGAGAGTTCCATTGAAGGGAGGTAGCAATGAGAAGCAACAATTGGTTTGACTGGGAGGGCTCATGAGGGAAGGCTAAGTAGAAACCTGCACCATGGCTAACAAATGGGAGACAACAAAACCATGTATAATCTTGGTGAAAATTTGGTTTGTTCAGAAACAGTGGATTCTACAGTAAATGCAATTCTGGGAGATCACTGCCACCCTCCTCCCTCCCGTGCTTGAGATTTTGGAAATCAGTATTAATTTGGAAAACACAGAGATTAGGGTCAAAATGAATCTCTCAAAGAGAGGGTGCTCATTGGAAAATTCGCAAATTATTGGTCACAACAACATGGTTTGGAGAAAAGGATGGTAAAACATTGGGGGCTTGATTTCTGTTCCAAATCTTTGCTGGAACGTCTTTTTCTTAGTCTCCTGCCTAGATGAACAATCAAAGCTTACAATTACAAAGGGGAGCCCTTAGTTAATGGATGGTGTGGGTCTCTTTCTGCAAAAATGGGTGCCTAACTTCAACCCAAACACCTATGGTTTGGGCAAAACCCTATGTGGCTGAGATAATTTAATTTGCCTTCCAAGTATTTGGAGGAACCTATTTTAACCAAAATTGGTAATTCCTTGGACAATTTTTTGACTGTAGAAGATAATGAGCAAAATGGCCAATTGGAAGCTTATGCTCAAATCTGTGTGAAAATGGACATTTCTAAACCATTGTAGAGTCTTTTGATCCTTGACACAAAGGTTGGGACTTGGTAGAACAGATTACAATTCCAAGGCCCTAAATCTAAATGCTTTCCATGCCATAATATGGCATGTAGTCAGAAATACTGTCGACAATTGTTTGTGAAGAGGGAATGGTGGTGGAGGAAAAGGTTCAAATTGAGGTCTCGGAGAAAAGGCAGAGAAGTTGGGAAAAATAATAGAAGCAGAAAATATTAAACATAAGAAAATACGATGCTTCATCTTTTTTAATCAAATACATCACACTTATATAGGAGTTTAATCTCCTACATTATAAAACTCCTGAAACAACTTTCCCAAATATATTGAGATGTTTTAACAACTCAACACATCCGTACCACTAATACAGTAACCTATACCACAAACTATAACAAACCTACCAAATTACTATTTTATACATCTCTATGATGCAATATTCCTAACATCTCCCCACATTGCATCATTCTCCAAATGGGGATACTGGACCAACAATACTTGATGACCACGTTTAGTAGTTCATCATAAGGTAAGTGTAGGGACATACACATCTACTCGTGACAAAGCAATAGTGGAACTAGCCTCACTATGCTCACTATACTTTCATCCTAGGATAGGGACAAACACATCTATCCAACATCAATGTTATGAATAGGGACACACACATCTGCTCACAACAATTATGATTGGGGATACACACATCCAATCATAATACTCAACACCTATGATTGGGGACAAACATATCCAATCGCTTACATCATCTTGTGAAAGAGGACAAACACATCCATTCACAAACAATCAACAATAGTGATTAGGGACAAACACATCCAATCACAAATACAAACTTTTGATTTGATCTAGAAAATATATTCCTCCTTACTGTTTTCATGTGGAGGGTCTTCAGTAGCTACTTCAAAAAAGCATTCTTCATCATTGTCTGCAGCCAATGCCTTATATGTATTTAGCTTGCCTTCAAGCAAATCCTTGTCACGCTAAATGCAATTCATAATACTGTGTCCTTTTTTCTTGCAACAATAGCACAAAACTCTATCCTTAAAAAAGTGATTTCCCTTTGATGTAGAAGAACTAGATTTGAAGGAATAGTTGGGCTTTTTTTTCTCAAACATTACAGTTTCCTCTATAGCTAGGTCCATTTTCTTAGCTCCTTAATCAATTAAAGTAGATATTACATCTTCTAGGGTAGCATCTACTTTATTCAATGTGAACACAACATTACCATAGCTAGGATGCATGCTATTTAATAAAATAGCTTTTGCATCATCATCATCTACTTTATCATTTATCCCAGCTAGTTGATTCAATAGGGAATGAAACTTCCTGATGTGTTGAACAATATTATCAACTTCCATCATTTTCAGCTCGAACAATTTCTACTTTAAACTCATCTTTGCACTTGATGCTTTTGATCCAAACAAAGCATTCAAATCATCCTATACTTCCTTTGAGGTCTTCAATAAGTTGATATGATAGAGGTATGCATCTGAAAGTCTAAGACAAATAAAGGCTATTGCTGTTCGATCCTTTACAATCCACTTTGTGCTTCCATCAACATCCATTAGCCTTGTTGTTGCTCCACTTACCACATCCCTAAATCCTTTTCAATAAGGATTAATGGTAGCTTGATTTGCCACATGTGGAATTCTGAACCTTCAAATTTTTCTATCAAGAAACTATTTTTCTCCATTAAAAGAAACACTACTTGACTCCCCCCATAATCTAAATAATATTGAATGTGCCAGGTTCCACCAATAATGCACCTTAACACTTTAACAAATTATTCAGTTAGCCTTTACAAACTAAAAACACTTTTGCAACACCTCACCCGACACTAAATATAATCGAACAAGTCAATAATGATCACATCAGCAAACATATTGACCAATTACAAAAAAAAATCATCAAAATGATATATTACTTGCATCTTCTATATGGACCAATGACATTAATCTTGTAGAAAAATGATTGGAAGCAACACTTTGTAAATCTCTCTATTATGCACATGATGTGCCAACAAAAAAACACAGAAGAAGAGGACCTTAGTTATAACTTTGTTGTGAAAGTTATGAGACAGGATATCACCATTGCCTATTCCTCCACGCCATTCCCTTTGAAAGACTATTTTCCTTTGAAAAGCATCTAAGTGGCAGTTCAGTAATTCAATAACCTTCAAAAATTCTACAATCCTTTTAGATGGGGGTGGCAAACTAATTTCAAATGCTGCGGCATTTATTTCAAATTGGGCAAATCAAATGTTTCAAACTCCTCCTTTGCTCCTTGCTGAGAGAAATTTCAATGCTTTTCCCTGGAAGAAGACTGTTTTCATGCCATTATGCAAGTCAATTAAGAATTAAATAGAGGGACAACCAAATTTTTGGACCTAACGTATTCATTAGGCTCCACATCTTATCATATCTCTTCTGGATAAGGAAGGATCTCAACACAGCCTTATTGGATGCATGCACATGCAAAATTTTCCCCTACTCCCACAATCTCTACAAACTTCCTCTTAGCTGGTGCAAAATAGAAACTTTAGATAGCAGTGTGAACATCCATCCAGAATTCTGTTCTGACGAAAGGAGGATGTGAATTTGTTTTTTTCTACAAGCACTTGTGCCCTCTCCTTAGATTTGGGCTCACCATGCTTTTGTTGTGCTCTCAGATCATCTCTTCAAATAGAAACCAAGCAAAACAAATTGAAAGTCAATGCTAACTTTTCCCTAGTCACCATGCTTTGATACCATGTCAGAAATTTTGGGTTAAATAATAGAAGCAGAAAAAATTAAAACATAAGAAAATACGATGCTTCATTTTTTTCAATCAAATTCATCACACTTATATAGGATTTTAATCTCCTACATTATTTGGAAAACCCGAAACAACTTTCCCAGATATATTGAGTTGTTTTAACCACTCAACACATTCGTACCACTAATACAGTAACCTATATAACAAACCTACCAAATTATTATTTTATGCATCCTATGATGCAATATTCCTAACAAGAAAAAGGACAAAGGTGAGCACTATTGGATGTCTCAAATTAGTTCTTTTTGTTTGCCATAGTTTTCATTATACTACTCTCCGCGATTAGTTTTCATTGCATTGCCCTTTGCTATAGTTTTCATTGTACTGCTCTCTGCAGTCATTCCTGCCAAAAAATGATCTCGAAGGAGTTGAATTTTGAAATCTTGTGGATGTCCCAAAACACAATTTTGTGTCTGTAGACAATGAGGTAGTTGGTGATGTCCCATGTGGAAATAATATGTTCTACAATTTTAGTAATTTTTTTTTAAAGAATGTTTTTTTACATGTTTAATAAAATTGTCAAGCTTTTGTCGAGTCCCGAGTTTTTAAAATTTTTGGGCTTGCCAAGTTTTTACCAAGTTTGAGTTTTACAACTATGGATCCAATAATTGAAGATACAAATTTCATGGATGTTGAATCTATTATAAAAAAGAAACCACCAAGGTTATTTTGGCATTGAAAGAGGAGATGAATGGGTTCGCTACAAAAGAATATATCAACGCATTTGTGAAAATATTTGATTCTCTTGTGAGTTCTATGGACTTTAAGCAAGTGGATTCACATCAACATGTCTTCTAAAGGACATGTTAATTCTATGGCTGAGCACTTCACACCAATGATGGATATTTGAAAGTTTGATGTCATGGATCTAACCAATTTGCTCTACCAAATGGAGTAGTTCTTTGATCTTTACCATGTTCTATGTGAAAAGAAAGTTGGAATGGCATCATTATATTTGGAGCCAAATCAATTCATTTGGTACCTTTCCCATGTGAAAAGAAAAAAATGAAGGGATGCATTGACATGGTCTTTTTTCAAGAGGAACTCACAGCACATTATGGCAATAGTCTTGTGGACTTATGTCAACCACATCACTAGATTAAAGCAAATAGGTGCTAGTGAAGAAGATGGAGAAGAAGAAAAAGAAGAAAAGGAAGAAGTAGGAGAAGAAGGAGAACAACAAGAACATGAAGAAGAAGAGAAATGCCCAAGCCAATAATATCCTGCAATGCACTATCAATTTCTGAAGAGATGCCAACTAATCTACCACCCAAAGGAGACCAAGGTTAGGCCATTCAACTATTACCCAGGAACCATCCACCGTCTGTCACCTCTTCTAGGAAGATACACCAAAAGGCTAAAGTAGTGAAAGAACACATGCAACACCAACAAGAAGCAGTCATTAGAACTAGGCAATAATATGATCAATGCAAAATTTCAACACAAACAGATTTACAAGACCTTTATAAGGAAGCTATAATCATTTTGGAACCTAAGGGAATCCTTCAGACACACACTAAGAGTCTATGAGTAAAGATGATTACAGAGTATCTAATCAAGTGGAAGAATCTAGCTAGTGAAGATGCGACATCGTAAGATGAAGTGTTCCTTCAAAAGCATCTGGAGTTCATCAGTAGTGGGGACAATGTTGGTTTTTACGCGGGAGGGATGTGCTATGCCCTTAAACTATAGTGTGCATGGGGATATGTGTAGCTGACTTGTGGCTAGCATAACCCTCAAGTAAGTTATATAATCTTTAATATAGTCTTATATAGGTACTTAGGTCAGCCTAGTCTGCATCCATGGCATTAAGAAGGTAGTGTTCGGTTTATTATCATCATAATCTATTCTTATCTAGCCAACTTTGCAACTGAGGCAATCTTTTCCAACTTGTTGGAAGCTAGTCCCTCTTTGATGATCTGACAATTCTAGAAAGAATGGAACATAAAAGATTTTTCAAGATAAGGCCTTTTCCATTGAAGAATTGCTTGCAAGGGTGGAATCTGCCACTTCAGAGGTTGTTATGACAAGAGCGTTAAAACAATCTTTAAAGAAGAAAGTCTTCACTTCTTAGGGTAAGGAAGTGTTACAGTCTTGGCAACTTCTCAAGCTCACTCCCATTAATGAGATGGTGGGAGCTCAACCAAAGGTGAACTTATGAAGGATGCAGAATGGGTTCCTTCTCCTATCTCTCTCAAATTAGATTTTGATAGAGCATCGAGAGGAAATCCAGGAGTTTCTGATGTTGGCTATGTGAGTAAAGATTTTGATAGGACTTTATGCGCTGTTTCCAAGCTTTTGGTAGCTAGGAAAAACGAGGAAGTTGAAGTCCATGCTTAAGCTACCTCCAAGTGGCCTCTCGACTTGGGATCTCAAAGCTGCAAGTTGAAAGGAATTCTATGGGAATCTATAATGCTATCTACAATTGTGGTTTACCCAACTAGAAATTAAAGAACATTCTACATTTGGCTTGGCTTCTGCTAGACTCTTTAGAATCTTTTTCTTTCAGTCATTGCTCTCACAAAGTGAAAGGGTTTGCTTGGTACGTTATGATATTTCATCAAAGGATGACTTGATTATTAATGCTTGTTTGGACAGTTAGCAAGGTTTTGTCACGAAAGGAGATTGAGGTCCCTCCTAGACCCCAATTCTCACAATCATTAAGCAACAGCTAGTGATAACCATCTGTCATATCTACTCTCTATTGTTTTTAAATTTGCATACTTGGGGCATTCTTTTTATAGTCATTGGCAGTGAGGGGGGTGGCATAATATTTTTATATTGAACATTGGCCCATTCACAAGTGTTTGTTTTCTCAAATTTTTTATCCATTTGCTCTCAGTAACAGAGCAAAAGTCCCATCTCTATGCAGAAAACTAGGAAATGTCTTTTAGGGGGCTAATTTCAAATCCGAGGTTAGCAATTAGATGCCAGGTCTGGACTACCTAGAAACCAAGATCAGGAGTAGGGTAAATTATGACATTGCTTTCAAGTTTGCTTCAAATCTGCTTAACTTTGTGATGTACAAAGATGGGGTTAGGCATCAGCAGAGTTCTATGTTCATTAAGAGTTTAGAAGTGGCCTGATGTCTGCCCTAGGGATTTCTGAAGCCCATGCGACATGCCCTCTACCACTAGGAGGTTCAGAATTTCCAAGGTTGGTTTCGATGGCCTCCTATAGGAAGTCGGAATCCAGCTTTATGGCACTTGTTAGAGCCATTGGTACCTTGCAGAAATTCATGGTGGATTGTAAGGACGATTTCTTCCCTAGATTTGATTTGGTTCATGTCCAGCACACATTTAGAGCTCCTTCCCCTCATTTGGATAGGGAGAGGGCAGAAAGAGAAAAGTAGACTGTGAAATACCTCCTTCATAATAGTGGCTTAGATGGTGCTACTGCTGATGGTGGGGCTGGCAGTTCAGGTACTGTGCAAGGAGCTGAGGAAGATGACGGTGCTGGGTGATAAGATGTGGTTTTCTGTTGTTACGCTTTTATGTGTTTAGTTTCGGAGCTAGCTGTTAAGTTAGGGCCTCCAATATTCAAGCAGAGTCTTTTAGATAACGTTTTTTGGTGCTGTTTGTCAGCTTTCCCGTTCAGGGCTGCTTTCATACTTGAAATGAAATTTTATTTTTTTAAATAAATACAAAGAGAGAGGACCCCAAGTATCTCAATTTACATAACGAAAAAAAATTCTAGAATAACTAAAATATTTCTATACTTCTAGAAACATCCAGTTCCTTTAAAATACTCCTTAATCTGCTAACTATATCCTGATATGAATCCCGATCAATTGACATCGATACTTTCAAAGCTCAATTTCATTTAGACTTACCTGAAACAACTTACTCCTAAACCAGACAAAGTACTACAAGAACATGATCTGAACTACATTTCTCAGCAAATATCAGCCCAAAAAAACATCATTTATACAGAATAGAATTGCAGTAATTGTCGCATATAGCTCAGTGTTAAAATATTAATGAATACAGGCGTCTGTGGTTTATCGCTAGTGATTCATAGGACCTATCAGATAGATACTTGATTTTCATCAACATAATGTTTCCGCTACCAAAGAAGCTTGAAATTAGGTTTCTAAAGGCTTAGCACTCGAGAAAACTCGATGTTTTGCAGACTAAAAGCTTCAATATAAAAGAAGAATAATTGAGACTAAGACTAGTATAGCTGCAGGTTTAAAACTTAAAAGCAACAATCCACCTCCTAAACAATAATTGATTAAAGACTTCAAGCTTCTGCGATCCATAATTTTTTTAAAACAGTCTTCCAGAGGAATGCAATAGGAATTTACAGAATCAACATTGCAAACCACAGAATAGAAGAATAATTGATATAACATTAAGACTAGCATAAATGTACAGTTTAAAATTAAAAACATAACCCTTCACCTTCTAAATAGTAAATAATTAGAGACTTCAAGATTGTGCAGGCCAAAAAATTTAGAAGCACACTGATCGGAATTAGTTGCAACAAGTATTTCGGAAGAGACAGTTCGGCTACAAAGAAGAAGAGTAATTGATAAACAAGTTATAACTTTGAAAGCAACCATGCACCTCCTAAACAATAATTGATTAAAGGCTTCAAGCTTCTGCAATCCATAATCTTATAAGAACAATCTTCCAGAAGGATTCCATCATCAGCATAAATAAAGAAAGAAAGAAAATCAGTTATTGTTAACCCTGTGTAGCTGTGCAGAGATAAGAACTTGAAAAACAAAGGCGAAAAGAATTATTCAAAAGAGTTTGTAGAAAATACAATTGAGGGAAATAAAAACTAATTATAAAATAAGTGGTTAGGAAAAAACACAGTTCGGTAAAATCATCGAACAAAATACGTAAATAGAGGACAAATTTTTAGTAGAGATGGCGATTACAAACATTCTGGGGTATATCGGGAAAATTTTAAGCAGAAAGGCAATTAACTAAAACTGTATTTTGAGCAGAATTGGCAATTATATTAAAAAAACTGAAATATGCAGAAAAATCTTAAGCAGAATTGGCAATAACATTGAAAAATCTGTATTATGGAAAAAAATTTAAGCAGAATTGGCAATCATGTTAAAAAATCTGAAATATTGAGAAAATCTTAAGCAAAATTGGCAATTAAGTAGAAATTCCAAATTACAAGTAGTTAGCTAAAATATGTTGACTATAGAGGAAAAATCTAAAGCAGAATCGGCGATCACCTAAACATTTGCAGTCGACGCTTTTGGTTGGCCATAAAAGTGATTATCCGCTGTGAATTTTTTCACGAATTTAAATAAATGCACGGCTTTGTTCCCCGTGACAAACAAAGGCAAGATAATTTAGCACAAATCTAAACAGCCGTAGAAAAATACCATATGTAAAAAGTAATAACTACAATTTTATAAGTCCTGAAGTCATGTAATCTCATACACACTGTATAATGTTGCAGCTACTGTTGGGCCGCGGAGGAAAGAACGGTAATTCTTCATGGGAATCGACCTCCTGACTTCTGCAAAACGTAAGTGTGATTATTAATTAAGGGGTTTCATTCAACAAATAAGCAGTGAAAAAAACTTAATTTAAAAGTCAAAAGTATACGTGGGATGCACGGATCATATTCAAAGCATGCAATAATACTTTGACTGGGAATCACGACATGAAGAAAACACGACGTAGCTAAGTATTGGTACTAAGAAATATTTAAATATTTAAACGTATAAAGGTTTAATATTCAATAAAGAAAAATTATTACATCAGATGGTTTATTAGTGAGTTGTTTGGTTTTATAAATGTGTATGGAATTAGTTTTCGTTGAGTATAATGTTGAATTCTCTTTTTTTTTAAAATTAAAAAATTGATGTTATTATGAAGATTGAATGTATTATAAAGTAGATATTTTGTGTATGTTATGAATTAAAATAAAAATATTGAAAAGTCTAAAGATAAAAGAAAATAACTATATTGTTATGTATTTATAATAATATATGTTGGAGAAAGAGTATTATAGTTGGGTTGTCTTAATCATGGAGGAATTGTTGGAAACATTGATAAAAAAACTCTCCAACAACATTAGCAATGAAATTATGGATTGTGGAAATCTAATATCATTAATTACAATAGAGATTGAGAACTATCAAATTATTTTAGATATTAGCTTATAATCTTTATGAGAATGTGCGAGAGACTTCATTAGCACTATTGATTATGGAATTATATTTCAATTAAATAGATTTTTGTAAGATATTTTTCTATCTTCAAAAATATATCATAGTTCATGTCAAAATATTAATATATAATTATAAACATGATTTTTCAAAATAAACACCACATAAAAACAAAAATATGACCTCATCAAGATTATAAATTTTAAATAAATATAAAATTTAAACAAAGATATTTTTAAAAATTAATCTACCATTTCATAATATAGCAAATATATTTTTTTAAATTATTAGCACACAATAATTAATTTAGTTGAAAAATATCTTCTATAATTTTTTTTATTTTCAATGTTTTTAAATAATCATAAGAATTTTAATTTAGAAATTAGAATGGAAAATTTGTGAAAAAAAAATGCAATAAAATTTAAATGTTTGTTTATGTAAAAAATATAATTTAAAGTAAAAAATTTAAAGTAAATAAATTGAACATTTCTTTAAATAGATGTATTTAAGATATCTATATTGTTAATTATTGGTATGACATTTGAAAAGAGGATTGTTATGAATATGATAAATTTAGTGGAATAAATACTCCTTAATTGTTAACAATAAATTAAAAGATTAAATACTTTATAATTATGCAATGGAATATTATAAGAGTTCAACACATCTCTAAAAACAAAAAGGCAATAATAAACAAAGTGAAAAACATGAACATTGTTTCATTTTTACAAAATTATATTATATTTGATTTGACTTTAATGTCTGTAAATTTCTATTTTTGTTGTTTTTTTATGTAAAAATGTTTATTAATATATTCTATATAGATTAATTTTAAGATATATATTGATTCTATAAAAAAATTATAAATGAATTTATTTAAAAATACTTCTAATTTTTTTATATAATATATTTAATTAAAAAAATAGTTCTAAATTATAATAATTAAATGGAAGATGATAAAATTAAATTAGGAAGCTTTTAAGTACAATCTGAAATGATAATAAATCTATTGAAAAAATTATTAAACATATATTTCCACAAACAGAATTTATTCTAGAATATTCCAAGTTTCCTTAATACTCTCTAGCAGATTTGCATATATTCCGGAATATTCCAAAGTTACGAACATTTGGAATTACCTTATTATTACTTCTCTTTTTGTATAACTTTCTAACTACATAAGTGCGTGCCATGTGAAAGGGAAAGGTCATAATTTTTAACTTTATTCCGACAATTTTGTCAACGGAAATGCCATTGTTATTGCCTTGAAATTATTACCTATTATTGTATAGAGCTCTGTCATTTTAAATACGTTACGTGATTTTTCAGTTTAGAAATTCAAATGACAATTCTAGAAAATAATAGTCAATCTTTTTTATTATATTTCACGATTTATTATTAAAAAGATAATAAAAATTAATAATAAAGGATGTAAAAATGGTTGAGTTATCTTAATAATTAATTAGTAATAGTCTATTGGTGTGAAATGAATATGTCAAAGAGGTGTGAAAAGTCAATTGGGTAAAAATTTGATCTATTTTTTACATATATTGTGCATACATGAGGTCAATTGATAGGTCATTTAACAAATGATGTTGTTTGTGCAAAAAAAAAGTATAAATGGAGAAGTGATAGCTTCAAATGAACCATCCATCCACTTATAGTAATCCAAACACGATTGAAACAAAAATCTGGAAGATAATTAGACTCCATTACCAGTAGGGTCATGTTATGTTTGCAATAGGGAGAGAGTGAGAGAGAGGGAGAGGGAGAGTGGGGAAGAGAGAGGAGGGTATATATATATATATATATATATATATATATATATATATATATATATATATATATATATATATATATATATATATATATATATATATATATATATATATATATATATATATATATGAGATAGTTATGGAGAGGAAGATGGAGATGGAGATAGACGTGGAGAAGGAGAGAGATACGGATAGAAATGGAGGGAGAGATAACGAGAGAGATGAGAGAGGGATAGATAGAGATGGAAGAGATAAATATATAAAGGGGAGAGAGAGAGAGAGAGAGAGAGAGAGAGAGAGAGAGAGAGAGAGAGAGAGAGAGGGGGGGGGGGGGGGTTGGTAAACATAGAGATATATGGGAAGAGAAAGAGATGAAGATAGAGAGAGATATATGAGAGAAAGGGAGAGAGCTAGAAATAGAGAGAATGAGAGATAGAGATATAGAGTAGGAGAGATAGAGGCAGACAAATATAGATAGACAAAGATACAAAGGGAGAGGGAGACAAAGAGAAATAGAGAGATAGAAATATAGAGTAGGAGATATAGAGTGAATAAGAAAGATGTAGAGATAATGAGATATAGATATGGAGGGAAAGCGAGATATTGGGAGATAGAGGTAGAGGGTGAAAGAGTCAAAGAAAAAAGGTGATAGATGTGATATAGAGATGGAGAGAGAGAGAGAGATGAGAAGATAAAGAGATAGGAGGGACAAACAATGAGTGTTTTTTTATTTGAGTGAGAAAGATATATATATATATATATAGGAATAGAAAAGAAGATAGATAGAGAGATAGATATAACTTGGCAAAGATAGACAGGGTGACAGAGATAAATATATAGAGAGGGGGAGATGGAAGGAGAGAGAGAGAGGGAGAGGGATAAATAAAGATAAAAAGAGGGAGACAATGAGAGGGGGGGAATATAGAGAGATAGAAAGATAAAGATATAGGAAGTGATAGATAGATAGAGGTAGAGGGATAATATATATAGAGAGAGAGGGGGGGGGGAAGAGTGAGAGATATAGATATAAATAGAGAGATAGAGATAGAGGTAGAGATATAGATACAACTAGAGATAGAGATGAGGAGGGAGAAATAGAGAGTGTGTGTGAGTGAGAGAGAGATACATAGAGATAAAGATATGGAGGGAGAAACAATGAATGTGTGTGAGTGAGAGAGAGATACATAGAGATAAAGATATGAACGGAGAAATAGTGAGTGTGAGTGAGCTAGAGAGAGATATGGAGTTAGAGATAGAGAGGGATAAAGATATAAATTGATGTAAGAGCATCCCAGAGAACTAGACAGTACCACATCACATCAAGTGAATTTATGGAATGCAAAATGGAATGGAAGTAGCATGAGAATTCTACTAGAACATTTCATAAGGACAATAGTTTGAAACACACCCATTGGGAGATATATTCACCAGAAAATCATCTTATCAAACAATAGGCTAGACCTAGAGGTGGCATGTGGAACCTTTATGAACCCTACGAAACCTGCACAACACATCACATAGTAAATATGAAGCAAGAGAACCTTTCAATGGTTCTATATCCATTTGCATCAAGTTTTAAACCTTCAACCATTTGGGTCCAACACATGTTACACTGGAGTTGGGACTTGGAATCCAAGGGAGGCTGACATGGAACATTTCTAGCACTTGGGGTTTATGTATAAACACCTTTAATGATCTTTAGAGAGCAACATTCATAGTTAGGAAGTAGTAGTCAAGGAAAGTAGATTTGGAAGACTTATTTAAGTATATTCTCTATAATAAGCACATGTGGGGCCAATGGGTTGAATGTATTTAGCATGTGAGGGATTGCATGCATGTAAAAATTATATTATGATCAATAAAGTATATTTTTGTTTTACATTCATTTTCTATTGACTATTTGTGGATTTTGGCTACAAGGTTGGACAATCCATTTTAGACCCTCCACCCTTGACTACATCATAAATAAATAGAGAGGAAGGGGGGAAGAAAATAAAGAGAATATAAAGAAGTAGAGATATAGAGAAAGAGGGAGTGAGAGAGAGAGAGAGAGAGAGAGAGAGAGAGAGATGTAGGGAGATGTATGGAGGTAGAGATAGGGAGAGATATCGAAAGAAAATGAAACTATTTTTTATTCTCTTAGTGGAATCATGGGTATAGATCTATCAAAATTCTAAGAGAATGTATCCTTGTGTATAGCTCTTCCTAGTATGTCTCATTTCTATATTCACTATCTTTTCTTTCAATCTTTGTATTTGGGATGCCAAGTCACTTATGGGTGTGAAAGGAGGCTAATTAGTAGGAATGTGACTGGAAATAAAGGGTTGAATTTGTGGGATATAAGTGGATATGAGACGTTGACTACGCAAAATGTACGTGAAACCAAGAGGTTGGCTAGGTGGAATGTAAGGAGCCAAGGAGTTGGGTAGGTGAAATGTAATTTGGATTAGGTATGTATGTGTGGGATTAGATTGCCTGGATTTGTTCATAAGTTGAGGCATAAGAGGTCATTGGTTGGATTTTTGGCGAGTGGAGATGATATAGGATGTTGTTTATTGTGGGGTGGATAAGGATTGAAGGATGCTACATGTCTTTCTTGGGGATGCTTTTATGGAATGTACATGTATGGCACATTAATTGTGGGTGTGTGGAGGGAAGGTGTAATGGGATGAGATGGAGTAGGTTTAGTTTGTTTTATAATATAACAAAATTATAAGGTAACTTGGCACCCCTTTGAGCTAGCAATGTGAAACAATGATTAGGATTTGAAGTAAAGACCATATCCATCACATTGATACCTTTAGGATATTGTTCAAATTTCCTACAATATCCAATGTTCGTTCTTTTTGTGCATCTCCTTCAAGATGAAGGACCCATGAAGATTGTTGGTGTAAATAATTATTCATCATGGATATTATTACACTTACTTAAGTTTACTTAGGATAATGCTTTTCATAGTAGTTTGGGTATGAGACACTTGGGTGTTTGTGCCACATTGGGATAGTGTGTGTAGGAGAAATTCCACCTTTTATGGTGTTGATCTTATTGTTACACTCCACTCTTGTTGTTACACTCCACATTCAGTGGGTGATCCACCTCATGTGGACTATTATATTATTTCTCCTACCTACCCACACCTATTTCCTACCTACCCTTGTTTCTTATTGAGCCACATGTCATGTTTGTGTGCTCACATATCCCTAGCCTTGCCTATATAAGCAAGCTCATCTACATTGTATGTAACTATTGAATCATTATTATTGATCATTTTCTATTGATGAGAATACAGTTTATTCTTGTCCCATATTATGTCTCTATTTTGTACATTTCATTGAGCTCTTGATCTTGGCAAAATCTCACATGGTATCAGAGCCATTGGGGCTTCATTGATTCGTCTTGAAGAGGCATTATTGCGACGTCAAGAGGCAGATCTGAAGAGTAGCATCTTTTGGAGGCGTCCTAGACCAGATCCGACTCCGCCATTGCGTCCAGAAGGCCGTTTCCATGAATTTTGGTTATAAAGTCGGCCTATTTTGGTGAGAAAAATTTTTTCTCCAATTTTGCTAGTATTGTACGGATTTCGAATTTTTTTTTTAAATTTCGTCCAAAAAAATTTAATTTTCTGAAATATTTTTTTCAAAAATCAAAAATCAAAAAAAAAAATTGAAAAGTCGAAAGGAAAAAAAAAATTAAAAAAAAAACAAAAAAGTAATTTTTGGGGGGTCCGCAGACCCCCCCGTGACCTGCAAGTCACAGGTCTACAGGTCTGTCGTATGTGCCCGTACCTGCATACTGCAGGTTGCAGGTCAGGTACCTACTACGCCACAGACTGTATGTCGTCGGCCTCGTTCTGCGCCTGCCGCAGCCACAACGCCGCCGCCGCTGACGTCCACGCGCCTCCGCCCGCACCATCGCCCAGTGCCCGCTACCTCCGCCTCCACTGTCGGCAGTGCCCGGGCCCGTCGGTCTCTTCCACTTCGCCGGCGAACAACCAGACCAACGAACCCGCGGCCCCCACATGGCAGGCGGCCACTGCCCCGCGGGTACAAACCCTTACACGTCAGATCCATACGACCGCCACGCAACCTGCCACGTCAACAGTACAGCTTACACAGTCACTGCACCATGCAGTTCGTCCATACAGTACCACATCAGCAACCGTACTGCACAGTCATCTGCCACATCATCTATCCGTACAGTACGGACACCCAGTCAACAGATAGGCGAAGTTTTGCGACTGTCATAAGGCCGTCAAATTTAACCCAGTGACTTGATGACATCAGTGCCATGTCAGCATTTTTCAAAAATTTGGCAAGCCCCTCTCATTGGCATTTTTTATTTTGCAGTTCAACTTCAAATGGCCATAACTTGCTCATTTTTGCTCCTTTTTTCGAGCAATTTTTTTTGAAATGGGCTAGAATTTCATGCTCTCCGTAGTGGTGAAGAAATTTTTTGTTTTTGATGCATGGATTTTTTAGAAAATGCAGTTTTTGGTGACTGTCCTTGAGTAATCCCAGTTTTTGCAACTTCAGAGGCTTCGTTTGGGGTCATACGACCTCCTTTTCAGGTGCCATTTTTTTTGAAAGTGCGTATTTTTTCATTTACTTTCACATGATGCTATCAGATTGATGCCATTGTAAGTAGAAATTGTACTTTCAGATTTTGGCCATTCTTGGCTCTCTTGGTACTTGTATATTTGCTTGAATCTCAGTTAGATTCATTGTACTATTGATTGAAGTCTCTTGTATCTCATTTAAGAAGTTGTAAAATTTGCATCATAAGTCCACTTTGCCTTGTTTGCAAGTGGCTCATTGTAATCGCACTAAGTATAAAGTGCCAAAATCATCACTTTGGGGGGGGTACTTTGATTGAGTAAATTTGGGGGGGTGTCTCTTGTGCTTTTGTGCTCTTGTGTTCCTTCCTTTTTGCTGCTATGGGTTCTTCTAAGTTTCCTCTCTTAACTCCACATAATTATGCTACTTGGAAAATTGATGCATGGAGTAAACTTATGGAAAAAGGACTCACTCATTACATTGATGGAACTATTGTTGCTCCAGCTGATCTTAAGGTTGATCCAGTTGGTCAATTAGATTGGCTTACTAAAAATGTCATGGCAATTGGTACCTTAAGAAAGTATGTATCAAAGGATCTCATTTTTCACATTGAGAAGTGTACTCTAATCAAGGATGCTTGGCAAAAGTTTCAAGACTTGTATGGTCAAGTTGATGAGAATAGGGGATATAAAATTGATAGTGATCTCCCCATGTTAGATCCCAAGAACTTTGATACTATACAAGATTATGTCACTAAGGCAAATGAGTTGAGGGCACAACTCAAAGATTGTGGCATTGATAATAAGGATACTCATTGATATTCAACTTGATAGGCAAGCTTCCACAAGAATATGCAGCATTTGTTTCTAGTTTCCAAACCCATAGGATGACAATGGGTTCAAGCTACACAATGCCTACATTTGATGCTTTCAATGAAATGTTGATGATGGAACAAACTAAGTTGATAAGCATGGGCATTCTTAAGGCTTCTAAGTCTCAAGCATTAGTGGCATATCAAGGGAACAAAGGAAATCAAGGAAAGGACAACTCAAACAAGAAGAAATGGCGATCAAAGCCTAAGGACAAAGCAACATCTTCTCCACAACAAGGAGATTCATCCTCTTCCAAGAGAGATAATTCACTAAAGAGGGAGAGACCTACTTGTGCTTATTGTAAAAAGATTGGTCATGAGGAGCATCGTTGCCATTCTAAGAAGATTGATGAGCTCACACATATCATCAAAAAGCATAACATTGATTTGCCTAAAGTCTACAAGAAGGATGATTCATCAACTTCCACTTCCTCACATTCAAAAGGAAAAGGGCAAGCATTCATGGTTTCTACAAGTGGAAAGACTCACTCTTTTGGAACAAGAAAAGGAAAAGCTCTATGTGCTACTATCAGTCATGATTCAGAGAGATGGCTTCTAGATTCAGGGGCTTCTCATCATATGGCATCTTCGTAGTCTATGTTTTCTACATTTGAGCCTTGCACCATGCCACAGATTTTGATGGGTAATCATACATACATAGATGTGATTGGGAAAGGATCTATTGACATTGGGGATAACTCCTTCAATGATGTGTTGTGTGTACCCCACTTGACAAACAATCTCCTTTCTATCTATCAAATCACACATGGCAGAACTAAGAGAGTTGTGGAGTTCACACCTGACTCAGTTTTCATTAGAGACATGGAGACTAGAGCTATCATTGCGACTGGGGTGGTTGATCATGCATCTCGGTTATACTCCTTTTCAGATTTTGTTGATGATGATTTCACATTTGATGATTCTACACATTATGATCACACTTCTTGTGATAGTTCAGTTTTTTAGGAGAACTTTGGACACTTGAACATGGGGATTCTCACATGTGACCCCGTTCTTGAGTCTTGTATTTCATCTCCTCATATTGATATCACATCACCTATTGCACCTGATGATGTAGATAGTGCGACAGTTTTGCCTTCATGTGATTCAGTGCAGCAGGATATTCATTGTCTTCTAGCTTCAGATTCATGGGATGATTACTTGACAGACATTGCAGGTTTATTTATGGAATCCTACATTGCAGATTTGGGAGACATCATTGATGACATTCATCTTCCCTTTGATGAAGGTGATCCTTCTTCGATTGTTGCGAGGGCACACTCTGACCCTCTTGTTCATTCTCTACATGATCATTCTTTCGAGGTTGACATGATTGTGGATACTTATGTACAACAGTTGGAGGAGGTCTCTTTATTCTTTGAGGAGACATGTGAGTCTTTGGGACATGATCTACATCCATCTCCACTAGATCTTGGAGTGCCTTTTTCAGCAGTGTGGCACAGTTTACCACCTTTGGAGGGGGTATCTTTCAGCATCGACATGGGGACACTTGAGCAGTTTTCAGAGATTCCTTTCATCATGAGTTTTCTTCATACATCTTCCATTCATGATTGGAGAGACTTCACGGATACACCTTTGGTTTTGTTTCTTCCTAAGGGGAGGAATGTTGTTCGACATTCGTGGAGCAGTTTCTTCATACATCGAGCTTCTATCATTGGTGTAGATTCTCCATTGAGGGGGGGTCACAGTTTGACTTCTCTTCTTCTCTCATATGGGGGGGACTTTTTACTCACATGGGGTTTTGTTCCTCACATTCTTCTATGAGAGTTCTCTTGTATGTTTTTCATCTCTCTTTTGGGGGAGGGTTTTTTCCCATTGGGTTTTTCTCTCTTTCCCCACTTTGTGAGAGATTTCATTGCATTGGTTTTCATGCATTTGCATTTGTACATGGGTACCTAACATGGCCTCATAGCCGGGACCCATCTTGCATTGCTTAGTTGCATTGTAGACTTAAGTGCATTCCCCTAAGTTGCACTTAAGGGGGGGTGTTGGTGTAAATAATTATTCATCATGGATATTATTACACTTACTTAAGTTTACTTAGGATAATGCTTTTCATAGTAGTTTGGGTATGAGACACTTGGGTGTTTGTGCCACATTGGGATAGTGTGTGTAGGAGAAATTCCACCTTTTATGGTGTTGATCTTATTGTTACACTCCACTCTTGTTGTTACACTCCACATTCAGTGGGTGATCCACCTCATGTGGACTATTATATTATTTCTCCTACCTACCCACACCTATTTCCTACCTACCCTTGTTTCTTATTGAGCCACATGTCATGTTTGTGTGTTCACATATCCCTAGCCTTGCCTATATAAGCAAGCTCATCTACATTGTATGTAACTATTGAATCATTATTATTGATCATTTTCTATTGATGAGAATATAGTTTATTCTTGTCCCATATTATGTCTCTATTTTGTACATTTCATTGAGCTCTTGATCTTGGCAAAATCTCACAAAGATAGTTGTGAATTTGTGAAATTTGAGTATTTTGAGAGTCCTCTGGAGGAGGTAATTGTGAATTTGTTATGTTCTTAAATTCCTTTTGATGTGCTTCCATGTTTCTCTTATGTTGTGATATTGTGGTTGTCATTAGAAAATGTGATAAATTCAATAAGGTTGGATACTTTGATTTAGATAAAAGATACTTATTGCTTCAAAGCTCAAAGCAATCGAAGTTAAACTAGATCTCCAAAATGATAAAGATAAATATAAAGGTTTACTTGAACTAGACTTGTGAGCCTAAGAAAATAGATAAAAAGTGAAATAAATAAACTCAAGAGTAGAAAAAGACTCAAAATCCAATATATTTACCGGCAATAAAACATGATCAAGCTTTTCAACTTAGAATAGACTTGTGAGACAAAGAAAGGAAAAATGGCAGTGACATAAAATAGAGAGGAGATCTAACTTAGACTTTAATGAATTTGAGGAATAATATGGTAAGCTTCTTATATTGTTATCTTGTTCTCCAAATCTTATCAAGGTGTTGAGCTTAAGTTTCAAGTTTTTAAAGTTTGATTGTTTTGGAAGTTTGATGTTTGAAAGTTTGGTATTTGTTAGTTGTTTTGGTTGGATGATGTCTTTTGGAAGAGATGTAAACAACAAGATAGATAACGATAATTTGAAAGCATGCAAGGAAACCAAGCACATTAAGACATCTAGATCTACAAAGATAAAATATTTGATTGTATTGTTTGTTCTAAATTTTATTTGATCCAATATGCAAGTACACATAAGAAATTAGTGAAAAGGATAATTTTATTATGGCTCAATTTGGATAAATTTCCCCTTTTGGTTTCAAGTGGGGAAGGAAATCTAAACACTCAAACATGCAAGATACATGAATAAGCCTACTCAAGTGAGTTTATTAATCCTTGTATGCACAAATCACCACAAGAAAAATGAAAAAAAGTTTCAACTAGGCTTCACAAACTCAACTAGGGGTATCCTCTATATACCACAAGAGTACATTGAGACCTAAATCTATATACAAAAGAGAATAATGCAAAATAGTTAGGAGGAGAGGGAAACACGCTCTCCACCCTTACTTCTCTAAGGTATGGCTTAGCCTAGATTGACAAGATTCTATTTCCAAGAGGTGTGTCTTTCAATTCACCCCCACTCTTGATACTTCACTATAAGACAAGGGTTAAGTTTGTCTCCTATAGTGATCACTTATCTAGGTGGGCATCCTTAAAAAATGAAAAGCATGATCAATTATTTTTACCCTCAAGTTTGCCCTAGTATGTGAGAAGAGAGCATGCCTAAGTAGACATTAGGGATTAAAATACTGGTTTATTTTAAGCCTAAATCCTAATGTGAAAGGTTGATTTTAAACCTAAATTTAATACAAGGAAGACACACAAAGCACAATAGTCTAAAGAAAACAATGATTCTATGATACATAGAAAAAACTATTATCACTTTGAAAATACAAATGAGAGGGTTTAGAATAAGTGAATCTAAACTTAATGTTTCCAAATCTTATTTCAAAATCCTTGATCCAATATGGAGAGCTTCATGCTAGCTTTTATCAACCTCAAATCTTGAAGATTGATCTCTACACACAAATACCAACAAGCAAGCCTAGAAAAAAGATAAGATCACTTTATTTTCATCCTTAAGATCACTCTAAGGTGCAAGAGTAGATAATATGTAAGTAGGTATTGGGGGCTAAAATACAATGGTTTATTTTAGATCGCAAATATAAATGTGAATGGTTGATTTTAAGCCCAATTTCAAATGTGTGAAGACATGCCAAACAAGATAGTTCAAAAAAAAAAGAAATGGATTGCATAAATTGATTCCTTATGATAATAAAAATTTTGATGGGATCATAGAGTAATGTTACAATGCAATAAAATAGATGTAAAGAAAATATATGCTAATCACAAGATTTCAATTTCTTTTTTTTTTGCTTTTGACCCAGCCAAACAAGATTTTATTATTTTATAATATTTTTTATCACAAAAATGAAAGTGCAAAGAAGATACCCATATTGAATTTTTAGAGCTTTCTAAAAAAAAAATTTGAATAATTCTTTAACCCTAGAAAGCAAATTTATGAAAACAAAACTAATTGACAAATATTTGATTTTGTATTTATTATTTGACCTCAAAAATAAAAATGTAAAGAATGGACCCCCTCTAGAATTTTGAGAGATTTTCATAAATGTAATTTTTTTTTTAAATCATTGATTTGCAATCGAAAAATCATATTTATTTGAAATCATAAAATCATCATAACTCACTCAAAATTAATGATATGAAGTTAGTTTTTTTTATCATAGGATCCTAAGATGATCCCTAACCTTTAGTGAAATAAAATAGAATAATTCGTAGTCATTTGAGAGATATGATGAAATCATTAAAACCCTAGGGTTTATTGCCAGCTTTGTCTCCATGAGGTTAGTTTAGAAATTTTTTGAACAAAATAAGTAAAACCAACATGATAAGGTCAGAAAAACCTCAGAAATTATAGATCAAACAAGAATGTGAGTCCCACTAAGTGTGCCAAAATGTGAAGGTATAAAAATGTGAATCTAAATAAGTTGTAAATAATGAAATGTAAGATGTAAATTGAAAATCAATAATCACTCAATAAAGCTTAAAATCTATGTATAAGTCAAATTATAAACAATAATAGCATAACAAAGACCTTAGATTGCTTCATTGTTTACTCATACTTGTATGTCAGGTGTATAATTTGCTCTCAAATTTTATAGCGTAAATTTGATATCATCGTGATTGTATGAATGCTTGATGCTTGATAGTGATAGTGCTAGCTTGATAATGATAATGATAGATTGCATACAATAATTTATGATAAGAGTTCTAGCTTTAGTAGAAATGAATGAGTGAAGGTATTATTTATATGTCTCACTTAAAATTTTATCAATGGTGCAAATTAATTAGAATGATCAATGGATGAGAAAATTTGAGAGAGGGTAGGGTCTAAATTGGCACATGGATTGATGACATGGAACAATAAAGAGAGTGTAAATGCATAGAGGAAATAAACAAAGCATTAATTTTATTTATTTGAGGTGAGAAAATTACATAAATAATTTGAAATTTATTTAATTTTGAGAGGAAGTGTTAGTTAATTATTTAAAAATTATTAAATTATTGTGGAACAAAAGATGAATTAATTAAATAATAATATTATTTAATTTATTTATTTTTTAGTTAAATATTGCAAAGACGAGGTAGTTGCCATTATATCAAAAACCAAATATGAAATATTACATAGATATTAGGGAGGTCAATGGTACAAGTACCCAATTCCCTCCCCAATTACTTTCAACCTCTCAATAATATCTTGAGGAAAAAAGTCTATGTTATCATTGATGTAGGTGTTGGAAGTACGTGTTGTTGTGGTTGTCATTGATGTCAAACTTATTGTTTCAAATTGGTGTTAGTTTGGAATGTCCATGGTGCAGAGATATCTTGTTGTGTTGGTGATGCAATTGTTCTATTGATTTTTTCGGAAGTGTTTGGGGTCCAAAAAGTGTTTCTAATGTTGTTTGTTATTGTTATCTTCTTTGGACATAGTTTTGGTATCGTGGATATGATAGTTATGTGGTTTGGAAATATCGCTGTGTTCTTCGGGTGTTGTAGCATTATTCATAGGTAGTTGTGATATTCTATGGTATACCTATCCGTAGGTCCGGATATGATTTGTGGAAGATTGTTTGATGTGTTATGGGATCTCATTGTAGCCTATGGAGATCCAAATTAGAGTCATTTGCATTGGAGGATATATTTTGACCGTTAATTGCTTATATGGATGTGTAGCGTATTGATATGTTGTTTGTTATATTTCGGTGATTGTGGATTGGTGAATTGATCTTTGGAAAATGTGTTTTGGTCCCCTCTTTCTCCTAGAGTGGATCAATGTGTGTGTGTGTGTGTGTGTGTTTTTGGTCCGTAAGGTTTATTTTGGTTCAGGCCGACTTGGTTCAATCTTTAATGATCTATCATGTATATAAGGATGGATGTGATTGAGTTGAAAGAGATGAGATGTGGAGTCTATATATGTAATGTGAAGGTAATCAACAAGGTTTGGTGAAGAGAAGAGAAGAAGAACTATGTTCAAATGGTATGCAAGCTATGCTAAGACTGTGACAGAGATATGAGACAAAGTATCGGCAGTTGAGGTTGAGTTGTATGTATTGATATTGGTCACTTGGTGCAGAGTTTAAGGATAACTTCATGATTAGGAGATCCTTCTTTTCATATCATTTTTGTATCTTGCCCTATTGCAATTAGCTTCAGTTTTGCAAGTCCTCTTTTGTATCTTTCCCCAAGAGCAGTTAGCCTTGGTTTGCAAATCCATAGTAGTGAGCTATTTTCTTTGTAATCTGATATACATAGTGCATATATTTTATGGGCAGGTGATCCTGTGGTTTTTCCCTATTTGGGTTTTCCATGTAGAAAATCTTGGTGTTCATGCATGTTGGATATGTGTTGTTGATTAATTGTTTGTGTTGCATTAATATTTATTTGGACTTATTCGCCCCTCTCAATCCTACCTTGGGTTCAATAGTAGGCATCAAAATCCTCCCAGTTATAACTTCCATTCTTTGGCCATTTTAATCTTATTGCCTTCAACATTAAGATCAAATAAACCCAACATGATATTTGACTAAGGCACAATCTCTAGCAACTCCAAAGCAATTTTAACTCCCATCACGTTTTCCGCTTTAACTATTCGATGCACAATCATGTATGAATTTAAAGCATACCCCAAGATCTGCACAATGAGAATGAACAAGCTCTTGTATATGACTTCATAGTGGACATGGTCGCCCACCCAAAAGTTTGTTCCTAAAAATTTTAACATCATCAACTTCTCCTCCTCATTCCCTTTGTGAAAGAGTCGGCCTATTTGTTCCTTTGAGGACTCCATCAAATTGTTTATCTTGGAACAAATATATTAAACTCCAAAATCCTCCACCATCTTTTTTCACAAGAAAGTCGAATGACCATCCTGCTTTATAGCCTTAAGAGGCTTCTTTTTGCTAGAAGTGAATATCAAGGAAATCCTCCAAATTAGTCATTGAGATTTGTTTCTATTTCCCAAAGGGGTCATTCCTCATGCAACTGTTAGATATTATATTGATTTGGACAGTCTGCAAGATGTGTGCACCTATCTTATTTTGTATACTTGCCAAATGAACTTATCCAGATCCAACCTACCAATCCTACCTATCATCATTTTTATTTTCCTTCCTTAACACCCCTTCTGATTTGACCAATTTTGAGAAAGTATCTGAGGAAATCCTAATAGAGGCTAGCGTAATGAAGATGGACTATTTCATCTTACCATATTTATATCTTGATTTTCCTAAAACTAGGAAGACCAAATCTAACAATAGATACTCAATCTTTAGAACCCAAATTTTTTGAGCATCATGCTAACCATTCCTAATCGACTCTCCCACACTATTTGTTATGAAATTATCATGTTGTCAAAACTAGAAGATTTGATTGCCTCTACCAAGAAATTGGAAATATACCACTTTCAAGGATACAATATTTTTGTTCCTCATACCATGGAGTGTGAATATAAATATTATCCAATACCAAACCTATTCTTATAAATCAAGAAATTTTTGTCATCAGTCACTATTTTCTCTAACTTCATCCATTCCACAAAGTTATTCGAAATTACTCCTTTCTCATTATCCAACACTCCCAAATTACCCAAGTAGTCAGTTGCCTTATTTGCCTCTCAATAAATATGGAAAATACTATAATCTTTAAACTTTGTTATACAGTTTTTAATTAGCATTATTTCTCTAGTAACCCCATTAATGGTAATCTAAGAATCATCTTCAATTTCTACATTCAGGATTTCCTTATTAATACATAGTTGTAACTTCATGGTCAAGGCCTCCAACTCGTCCTTGTTGTTCGTTGCTTTCCCTATCAAACAAAAGAGTGTCCAAACACCTCTCCCATCACTATCTCGAATAATACATTTGATCCCTACATCACCCTACATCACCAGGGTTACCTTTGGCTACTCCATCAAAATTGAGTTTCCATTTACCTTGTGAAGGATGAGCCCATCATCCCTCAAGTCATTACATATGACTTCCTATAGAAATATCGATTGGGATTTTGAGACCCATCCAAGTTTTCAAAATATCTTTGTCCTATTTCTTTATATACTCCACTTTATTTCAAGGACCTTTGAATTCACCATTTCACATATACTCTCCTTAATTTTGGATATTATCTTGTGCACCAATAGAAAGTCGTTGTTGAAAATGCATATGTTCCTTTCCTTACATGTTTTTTAGAGATTTGTGGAGTGAACCATTGTCCATACATCACCCCATAATGATCTTCTACCAGGAGAAGTCCATCCTTTCAAAAAACTAATATTATTTAATTAATAGTGGAGAAAAAGTGATGAATTAATTAAATAACTTTCAAATTATTTAATTAATAATAGAAGGAAAAGGATAATGAATTAATTAAACAATTAAACAATTATTTAATTAATAGAGGAAATATTAGCTTAATTAAAAAGTTATCTAATTAACATAGATAGAAGAATTAATGAGAAGGTGATGACATGACAAGATGAAAATGCATTAGCCATTTTTAGATGTTTATGATAGCATTCAATTTCAAACTCCTTAGAAGAATGATGGAAACTCGTATTAATACATAAATTTACATGAAGAAAACCATCTTCATGAGCACCAACTTGGATTGTGACTTACTCAAGTGGAACGTCAACCTAGGCCATGCCATATGATTGATCAAATTTGTGCAACCCAAATGTACTATGAATGCTAATGTATTCTTACATAATTTAATAAATAAATTGATTCAAATCCAATTCCACATTCTCAACACTTAACTTTGAAGTTTCAACACTTAACAATAATTCACTATAAAATAATGTGGTTGACAAAACAATTAATAATTTATACTCAATCTTCATCATTAAAATCAATAATTTTATTTATTTGAGAATCCACAACTCCAACATTTATATGCTCAACAAATGAGCTCAAAAGGTGTTCTCAATGCAATACACTAAATAACAAAAGAAAAATGCTCAAAGCCAAGCTCTAAAAATATTTCTATATTGAATTTTTCATAGCTGGAAGAAATTAAATCATCCACACCCTTAAAATCCTTCTCCTTGTTTACAACAAGAAGTGATCGAGCCTTATAACCCTTTGGATAAAAAAAATAATGGGCATTCAAAGAAAAGGAAAATTGATGCACAATAACTACTTTACTTGCATCCCTAACAATAATGTCATTATTGAACATCAGAGTTGACCCACAAATCTCACCCCCCAAAAGTATCAAGTATCAATTGAGTAAATAATGCCCTATTAAACAATTTGTTTACATCCTCTAGCTTATAATCATGGGTAGCAAACTTCCACTAGGATAAAAAAGCCTCACAATACATATCTATGTTTTCCTCCTCATTGAGCTAGTGCTCACATGGGAAACTATAAATAATAGTAGTGAACCTATTGTAGACATCACAAATCAATTCTCTATCTTGCCTTCTAAGGAACTCTAAACTTTGATCAAAAGAGGTAGGGTAATGCTAATCCAACTCACTAAAATCAACAATGAAATTTTCACTTTCATCATTTCTTGTCATCATGATAACAAGTTGGGCCCCTGAAAATGCAAGCCAATAACTAGATTTCTCATCATCATAAAATCTCTTCATCGAAGGGGTTAGAGAAATGAGAAATAGGCTCAATAATTTAAAATATAGTTACACAACCATGTGTGCAATTGGATGAGACATCATTATAATGATCAAAGAGATCAAAGTGATCAAGTATCATAAAACACTACATATGCTAAAATGGGGTTGTATTCCTCCCACAAAGAGAAGTTTTTGCATAATTAAATCATTACTAGGAGAAAAAAGGGAGAAGCCCCTTATATAATTTGATTAGAAACAAGAACTTTGATTTGAAATAGCAAAGTCACCACCCCATATGATGAGGAAATCCTTGGAGCAAATTGAACCACTAAGCCCAAAAAATAAACCCTTCTTAGTAGTAGAATATTGAAATCAACACCAACCCATTATGTTTTCTTGAGTTGGTTATCCACCAAATTATGCCAATAAGTTACTCCTTGGTTAAACCCTACCATTTCATTGGGTCCCAAACCACTACTCTACTTCCTAAAATATAATTTCACGCATAAGGCCAATGTTGTCATCATGCAAGTGAAATTGGTTCATCAACAAAACATAGAGGGTTAAAGTTCAACCCTACAAGAGTGAGTTATCTCTTCTATTCATTGAGCTCAACTAAGACTCAGAAGGGCATTCCTAGGTATATACCTCAATAGGTATATAAATCAAACAAAATGGATAAGTAAAAATACCTACAACCAAACCAATTTGAAATATTAACCCCAAATGTTGTCACTAGGTTAAGATAAATTGGTTGTGCATATATCCCTTACATAGTTGATAGGACTCTACAATCATGACCCATGTAAAATATATCTACTGAATGTTGACTTAAAGGAATAATTCCTTGGTTATATTGATAGGCATGGGTGCATATGAAATACTTACTACTAAAGTACTAATTTATGTTTTAGATTTGATGGTATTACATTAGTGTGTGGTTGTGAATTAGTGTCTATCTATTGAGCAATAGAGTCACAATTCATACATGATAGAAAAATGGAATAAAGGAAACTTGATCTATGTATTTACATACATCAATAATCATAAAATTGTGTAACAAAGCATACTTAGTGTTCCATGAGTACATGCATCTATATATAATATGAGAATGCTTATTACAAAGCTTGTAATATTTTTGATGCAGGAGAACCGAACCATTTTTAGTTTTGTTGTTTACCTATTGTGATTTTATAATCTTTGTTCAAACTTGGCTTGGCCGAGTTGTAAGATTTGATTTTGACGTAGTTGAAGATGTTGGGAAAATACAGGAAAAAACGATTGGGCAATGGTGAGAAAGAATAGAACAAAAAGAAAGACAAGAAGTGTGTAGAGGGGGTTGAATCTATGGAGGAAAAAATGGAAGTGGTGGTTGTTGAGGAAACCAATCCATCGATGTGAAGGGATGGTTTAGAAAATGAAAAGAGTTGTTTTGTTTTGGAATTTGAAAGGGCGAAGGAGATATTGGCTTCACAAAGAAAATGATAAAGAAGAGTTTGATGCTAGACAAAGAGGGGAATCATGTGGAAACGGATTTTCTCCTCTGTAGGAGGTGTCAAAATTTTGAGAAATGCCAATTAAAAATAGCAGAAAATGAGAAGAAGCATCAGCCAAGAGTAATTTGATTCATTTTGTGGAGGAGATTGATTTGAATTAGGAAAAGCACCTAGTTCATGTTTAGTAATCATATTCCCTTATTTTGCATAAATAAAGTAAGCCACTTAGTGGTTTTTATTTTATTTATCATTTGATTTCTTGCGTCTTATAAACATAAACATATTGTATTTAACTTATTTAGGTTTTTAAAGTTCCTCTCGCAAGAGCACTTTACTATGTTTTTTTTGTGTGTGTCACTTGTAGACGAAGGTTGTTTGCATTTGTTGTTGTTTAGAATAATTTGGTTTTTAAGGGTGTGTTCAGTCATCATTTGGTATCAAAGTCTAAAAGATTTGGGAATGGGGAGTTGGCTGTGCTAATAAGATTTTGGACAAGTATGTGTACTAAAATTTTGACAGGTTTACAAGAAGAACCTGCGTACCAAAAGACTAAGCAAGAGGAAAAGGAGAAAAGCCTCAATTGAGGTATCAAGAAGACAAAAAGAGTAAAAGATGGGAAGACACAACATCATGATAAGAAAGAAAGTGACAAGATGAAAACAACTATGAAAAAGCAAGATGCAGAGTGGGATAGAGAATGGTAGAGTTGAGGAGGGATATAGAGTAGTGTAAGTCTTGGTGAAGTGGTGGCTAGAGGAAGGAAACAAAGAATGTGGTTAGCAATTGAAAAAGAAGTTGAAGTGCCTTGTAGAGCTACTTGTTAATAAAATAAGAAGGTGAATGATGGCTTCCTTAAGAAGAGAAGATAAAAACATGAGAGAAACCCATAGAGGATTGGACAACAAAAAATTGTCAAGTGAGAAACATGTACCAAAAGAAGTGAGGGAAGTTCTCATTGTGGAGAATATGAGGAAAAATAAGAAAAAAATGGAGAGAAGAAATGCAAAAAGAAGTACTTGAATAAAAAATTAAAGAAGAGAGGAGAGTGTCCACAAGGGAGGCACTCATAGAGACATTTGAGTCTATTGTTTTATTATCTAACATTTTGGTTTTCTGAGTATGTGCATGGAATTATGCAAAACCTTATAAGGAAGGTCAAGAACAAGGCCTTGAAGCTGACAGGAGAAAGGGAAAGTAGAGAACCTATAGATATAGACAAAGGTGAGGAATAGAGGAAACAAATTATTGCAATGTACTAGGAAGGTATACAAAAATAGTTTGCAACAATCCATCAAGGAGAGGTACATTACAAAGTACCAAAAAATCAAGATTAGAATAGTGGTGAAGTCTTTTAGCATGACAATGGAGATGTTGAAGATGCCCCAGAGTTTCATGATGCCTTAGAAAATATTACATAAGAAAGAAAGGAAGCCTATAAAGAGGAAGAGTTGGAAAGCAATGAAATCAAGGGTGAAAGAAAATCCATATAATAAGGCATTGAACAGGTGAATGGGAGTACAAATTTTGGTTTTTGTCATGTATGTGGAAATAAGAATGTATATACAGAATTTAATAGGGAGAAAAGGAATTTTGAGTTCTCAAATCTTTCTAAGAAACATAGATACAATGTGTCAAGTTGGCTTAATAAACTAGTTATTAAGGGACAACATACAAAGTGTAAACAAGAGGTTACTTATAATGGATTTTTAGTAGCAAACATGTACAAAGCATGAAGACATGATAGAGTTTGAGGGGAACCAAGATCATAAGGAAATTTCTCAAGAAATGAAGCATAAAGGAGATGTTTTAAGGTGGAAATTAGTCAATGGATTAGGAAGAACAAATGTAGAAGTAAATAAACATTGGCTCAAAGTTTGGATGGTTAAGAGTGTGACAATAGTAGATGAAAGTAGTGTTGCAAGACATGGAAATGAGATAGCACTTCAACAAAATATAAGATGTGAAGAAAAGGTCTAGTAAAATGAACAAAAGATCATGATTAAGCGAACAAAGGATGAAAAAACAACATTGCAATGAGGTAGTCTAAGACAACAAGTTGGAAATTATGAAGAATGTTGGTGTAAATTGTGTCTCATAATTACACTTTACTTAAGTTGACTTAGGATAATGCATTCATTGTAGTTAGTATATGAGAAACTTAGGGAAGTGTACACATAGGGAAGTTTCTTGTAGGAGAAATTGCACCTTTTGTGGTCTTATCTCACTGAGCCACATGTCATGGTTGTGTGCTCTCATGGCCTTGCCTTTATAAGCAATCTCATTTACATTGTATGTAATCCAATTTCAATCCAATCAACTCAATTAGTTGGGCATTTTGCATCTTGATAGTAATATAGTTGATTCTTGTCACATATTATTTCTCTCTTTGTTCTTGTCCTTTCCTTTGGACTCTAGATCTTGGTTATTATAGGCAAATTCTCAAAAAGAAGAATCCAAGCAAACTAAAATAATTCCAAGAGTAGCTTGAAAGAAGATTAGGGAGAACACGTGTTAGATGGAAGGCAATAAATTTGATGATGGTGCTTTTGAATAATTGAATGAAATTGTTGAAGGAGGAGACAATGTACGAAAGAAGGTGTTGGTAGTAAATAATAAGCAATAAAAAGAGGAGATTGAGTTAACATATAAGGATGATATTTTTCAAGGTATCTTAGCACCTAATTAAGAGAGGATGAAGGGAAATTTTAGATGTGATCATGAATAGTACACCAAAAAATAGAGCGACTCAAGGAGGAAGAATGATAGGTGTGGGAGAAGGGAAGAATTTAAGAGAAGAGGTTAATAATTCTAGAGGTTTGAGATTAGTTTATACATTAGGTGAAGTGACACACAATACAAGAGATGTAGAGAGGATGTTAGAAGAGGTATGCAATCCTCCTATTGGAATCAATGAACACTGAGAGGGGGGTTGAATCAGTGTTTTGTAATTTGCAAACTTATTAATCTAATTCTTAATCTACCGGATGCACAAGAAATAAAGTAATATGCAGAAACTTAAAGAAAACAACCATAACACCAGAATTTTTTTTGTGGAAACCCGAAAAGGGTAAAACCACGGTGGGATTTGAACCCATAATATTATTACACTATGGTCAGAAGTATGATAATATTACATAAGGGGAATGCACTTACTTGCATCCAAGCACACTTCCTAGAGCTCATTGCTCAATTACAAAAGAGGCTACAACCCGGAGGAAGGCTCACTACCTTACAAACTGATAAAAATGATTATAATAATGAATGAACTGAAGTATAGCATCTAACTATGTCAAAATGTAGTTTTGGTTAGGCTTAGATTCTCTCCTGCACCTAATCTGTCACTCTGCTCTGTTTTCTTGTTGTGTCACTCACTGAACCACCAAAACCTTCAATCGCATTCACCAAACTCGCAAATTCGCTCATCACATACATCAAAATGATCAACCAAGTCGGTCTTATATATTTGCAACAACAAAAAGAATTATTAACCAAGTCGGCTTCACAAAACTCAAACACAACACCAATCACCAAAAACAACTCAAGCATTCTAGATCACATAATATCCAACTGTTCAATACATTAGCTTTGTTCTTCCGGAATCACTAGATATTGGACCTTGAGTCTTGCACTAGAAGCAACATCGAAGGCTAGAATTGCAAAGTAGGTTGTCTCAAATCATGAATCAAATACCTTAATCACCACAACCAAAATTACATCACCAATAACAAGATATGCAACATGATCTCATTCTTCACCGGTTACTATATTCCACCTTCCAGACTTATGCCTAATAAACAATATGACTTTCGGTAAGTCTAATCTCCATATACCGAATAGATTTTGTTGACTGAGTTGCCATCAATGACAACCCCTAAGAAATCTCCATACATGAATCTTCACCAGTACAATGTCTCTTGCCAACACCTCCATTGTTGGTATGTTTTAATTAGTTACTTGAAGATGATTAACTAGAAACAAAAAATCCAGGGCAAGGAGTTACTAAAGAGGCTAACTTGCATCATGATATTTATCTCATGCATAGTGATGATCATGTTTGCATCAATGTAAACGAGGAAGAGGATGAAAAGGGTGAGGAAACAAATAGTGACAATGACATATATGAATGTGAGACAACTTAAAAGATATAAAAAGGAAAATATACAAAAACAAAGAGGAAAACAAATGAAAGAAAACCGAGAAAATTAAAATAAACAAATACAAGTATGGAGTGGATCTAGAGGAGGAAAGACAAGAGATGAGTAGGCAAAACAATTGGAAGAAGAGGAAAAAGAAACTCATCATTTGAGATGGCAATTAAATTTCAAAGCAGAGATGGTAAATTGTTTCAAGTTAACTATTTCAGGCATAAGGGGTATGTTGCGAACTATTACAAATTGAAAGGGTCATTCTCCTGCCCAACTCCATTTGCGAGCTCACAATCTTTTTACTCATTAAGACTAATACGAGAGCATCAAACCATTTTTAGTTTTCTTGTTTACCTGTTGTGATTTTGTAATCTTTCTCCAAACTTGTCTTGGTTGAGTTGTAAGATTTGATTTTGAGGCAATTGAAGATGTTGGAAAGTCACATAAGAAAATGGTTGGGCAACAATGAGAAAGAACAAAACAAAAAGAAAGAGAAGTGGGCAAAGGGTTGAACCAATGGAGGAAAATTGAAAGTGGTGGTTGTTAAGGAAACTAATCCACTGGTGCAAAGGGATGATTCAAAAAATGAAAAGAGTTTTTTCATTTTGGAATTTGAAAGGGAGAAGGTGATTTTGGCTTCAGAGAGAAAGCAACAGAGAAGAGTCTAATGCGAAATAAAGAGGAGAATCATCTGGAAAGAAATTCATTCCTCTATAGAAGGTATTAATGATTTCAAGAAAATTCAATTGGAAAGAACATAAAATGGTAGGAAGCATCAACTAAGAGTAATTTGATTCATTTTGTGGAAGAAACTGATTTGGACTGGGAAAAGGGGCTAGTTTATGTTTTGTAATCATATTTCCTTATTTTCTAGAAATATAGTTGATGCTCTGCAAAAATGGGGCAAGGTTAGACTAAAACCTGTGGTCGTATAACACACAAAACAAAGAAACAAAGGCAAACATTAGTGTTAATCAACCAAAAACTAGTCTAAGCAGGCATACCAAAAGAGACACTAAAAACAAAGTAAAGCATTTAACTATGAATGTAAATGCAAGAAGACATCTCCAAATTCCTTCTACCATGCTCTTAGCTCCTTCTCCCTTGTTCCTCTTCTCTCCAAGTTCTAAATTAGTGTAGCTCTCAGCAGCTTTTTGCACTATGGATGCTTATGGAGATTCAAGATTGTAGATGATTATGAAAAGTATGCAAATGCAAGTTTAATAACCATATAAGGCTGAATTATCGAAATGCTATTTGTTAATTTTAACCAAAAGAGTGAATAGGAGTAAGATATTCTAAATGCTCTCTAAAATTCTCTATAACTTAGATGCATACAAGTTTTCAGGATCTAGAGTATGAAGAAATGGGCTCTATTTATAGGAAAAATGGAGCAATGGATGGTTGAGATTGAGTAATCTCAACAATGGTTAGGATTGAATGATATTCAATCCATGTGAGGACTTTCAACCCAATCCCAGGATGACAACTGTCAATATGAGATGGGTTCAGAGGAGAGGAAATAAACATTAAATGCTTGACATGACCTAACGGTTAACTTGGGAGTTAAGGTCAAGGTTGGGTTGAGTGAATAAATTCTTTATTCAAAGAATAAAGCTTTTATCCAATGGATAAACTCTTGTGCAAAGGTAAAAGGGATAACCATGGTCAAAGCAATAAATACTTGAGGAGACACATGAGTCATATGAGGGTTGAGTTAGGGGTTAACCATAAATGGTCATGTAAGAGCCATAAGTGGTTTAGAAGACTTTAGAGGTTAAATTGTTGAACACACAAAGCATTAAATGCTTTTCAAAGACTTTGAAGTCTTTGAGAAGTGACTCCAAGTTGCTTATGAATGTGACAATAATTAGGGGATGGATTAGGCTAATTGATTAGGATTAGATAGGTTCTAGAAGAATTTAGGAAGGGGATTTAGGAGGCAAGTGGGAGATGTAGGAAAATGCAAGTTGGGGGGGATTTATGATTTAAATAAATTTTTTATTTAATTTATTTAAAAGAGGAAAGAGGAATAAATTGAATAAATAGAATTTATTCATCTAATTGATTGTGAATTTGGTTTAATGAATTAGTTAAAATAAATTGAATAATTTATTTAATTAATAGGAGGATATTTGAAGATAAATTAATTTAATTAACTAATGGCTAGTGGGTTTTTAATCAAATAAATAGCAAATATTCATTTAATTAAAATGGACAAATTTATGTGACTACAATAGTAAGTCATTGACTGGTTGTTATTTGATTTCCTACATCTTATTAACATAAACTTATTGTAACGTATTTGGATTTCTAAAGTTCATATCACAAGATTACTTTACTATTTTTTGTTTTTGAGTTCGTATTGCTTGTAGATAGAGATTGTTTGTGTTGGTGTTTGCATTTCATGATTTGTAAAAGTTCTTGAGTTTACTTGGGAGTTAGCATTCTTCTAGATGCATACAACTATATAAGTTAGGCATATTATTCTTTGTGTTGGAGTGGTTATACCTAATTTTTTTCCTGATTGGGACATCTGCCCTTGTCACTTGTATTCCACTCTCTCAATTTTTGTTTTATAAGTATCGAGGTTCTACTTTTATAAACATCCCATTCTCATCAATCTATTGTGTACATTGTATATATGGTGAAATCAAGATATTAAACTATTATAATTTAACCAAACAAAGATCCAATAACATAAAAACCCTAGTTCTACAATGAAATCCACCATACACCAATGAAGAACCTAAAACATGCAAAACACAAAATATTGAAAGATTATACGATTCACATGCTTAGTAGGGTTTTATCTCTATTTTTTCCTATCTCCATTGATCTTGTTTGATATGGTTGCCCTCAGATTTTGTATTGTTCACAAGATCTCAACAAAGGACAGATTGTGGTTGTGTAGTCGCTTGAGTGATTTGATCTCTATGAAAGGTCACATGAGCATTGATTAGATTGTTAGGGAGTTGACAAGGATGAAAGGATCCTCTTATATAGGGATTACCCTAGAAATAGAGGAATAGGATTAAGAGGTGGAGAGATAAATGGTTGGCTAGGATTGAAGGGTAGGTATAGAAAATGAGAAAATATTAGAGAGGTGGTTAAAGGCAAATTAAGAGATGAATGATAAGTGTCATGGAGCGAAAAAGCTAATGAACTTTTTTTTATCAATAATATTGAATTTTTATTAAAGGAAAAGGAAATTTGCAACTTCAAAAAAGAAATAGTTCTCTATCATGAAACCACCAACAGTCACCAACCACCCAAACCAACAAAGACAAAACCACCCACCCAAAACAACTGTTCATACCACCAACCCAAAATGTCTACAATAGTGCTTCGCACAATACAATAAATCGATATAGAACATGAAAACCAAAATTGAAAAGCCTAAATAACAGAGAAACGGGAATGAACTCCCAAACAGAGACCAACAACATAGACAATTCACACACTACTCGGAAGGACTGCCAGGGTTTGTCTTATGCCCATCATCACCACCTTCGTGCATCTAGACCTCAATCTTAACCTTTGGTCTATCTCTTCCTTGAGTCCCCTACTTCACTACTGTATTTGGCACCAATTTCCAATGAATGTTGATTGAAATTTCGACAAACTTTTCTCAGATTACCAACGAAACACCCTTACAAATTTCATCGGAAAAGCGACGAACCTAAATTCGTCGAAACCTCGACCAAGCATCGTCGGACAATGCCATGGAAAATGGAACCATTTTTCATCGGAAAATCAACTAAAACTAATATATTTAAGTCATCAATTTGGTAGTATACTAATATATTTTAGTCATCAATTTGGTAGTATACTAATATATTTTAGTCATCAATTTGGTAGTATACTAATAAATTTAGTGGTTAATTTATTCATTGATTCTTGTTAACTGGTCATCTACTTAGTCATGGTAGTCATTTTTTTAGTCATTGTAATCATTAATTGTCATTTAAATACAAATTGATTTATGTCTTTTGGTAGTATGTTTAGTCATTTGTATCAAAACAGTTAAGAGATAGTGAGTATTATTCATAACTTTGTGTAGACACTTAAATTAATCATTTTAATTAATTTATTCTCCTACATAATTAATTTATTTAATTATGTTAGTCTTTATTCTTCTCAATATTAATTAAGTTTAATCTAATTAATATTGTCACTATAGTCCAATGATTGATTTATTCAATAAATCAATTTTCCTTTCTTCTTCTAAGGCATTCAAAATTAATTCTTCCTAATCCCCCCTTTTAATTAATTAATCTCAATTAATTAATTAATCCTTGTGATTCCTACAAATCACCTTTTCCTAATCCATCATTAGTCTAATTAATTTTTCTAGAAACTCTCTTAATCCTACTTAGCATTATTCTTCAATATTTAATTACCTCCACTCATTCTCTCTCCTAGTCAAATCCTCCTACAAATCCCACTTGCTCCTAATCCTTGCCTAATTCTTCTAAATAGTCCCCCTAATCCCTTGCTAATGCCTAATCCCCATGATTAGACACAAGTCAACTATAGTCATTTATGGCTAAATCCTCTTTGTCCCCCTCTCACCTTCCACCTTAAATGCTCCCCTTTTGCGTGAATGTGAAATTTTCAAAATCTCACATTCTCTCATGCTTCTCACATTCCCATGGAATTTTAAAATTCATTTTCCCTTTTTCCAATCCCCATGCACACAATATCTTAAGAATTTTTAATTTCATGTGCATCCCCCAAGGAATTTTTAATTCATTTTATTCCTCCTAGGTGCATTGGGAACTCTTCCCCATGTACCTTGAGGAGGGTGGAGACAAGAAATGCCTTTAAGGAAAATCTCTTGGTCTCCACCCCCCCTTGTCATGTCATTGTCCCTTGATCCATGTGATCTCATTTAATTAAATCGTAACCCTCCATTCCTCTTCAATCTTGATCGTCCATTTTCCTCTATTCAATTCTATAAATTGGTTTCTACATCCCTTCACTTAATCATCCACAATCCAAGTAACTTCATGTTGCTAATTTGAGTTTATCAAGAGCATCCCAATCATAGCCTTAGTTTGACTCCATAATCCATCCTCATGCAAATCCATCCATTGTTGTGCAACTTGGACAACCATCCACATCTCACTATTGGACCAATCCAAACAAGACAAGGAGGGACGTGTGCTTGGCTTCAACTAGTGTCCAAATCAAAGGAACAAGAGAGACTCCTCTCTTGCAAGATATAATTTAGTTAGTTTATTGCTTTTATTTGGATTTTTATTCTTATTTGGATAACCTACTAACCTTGCTTGAAGTTTCCCTTGGTTCATTTTGGCACGTTCAGTGGGATCCATGTCCCAAAAATAACCATTTTGTAAAGCGGAAAATCGAACCCTAGGTGTTTCCCCCACTCCAAGGAGAAAGGAGGTCACTAGGATTGACGGTTTTCACTTAGGAGGGACTTTACATTCAAAAGAGGGGTTGAAACCCACAAGATCCAATCCCACACAATGCAAGACTGGATTCTAAATGAGTTTCAAGGGTTGAGACATCAAGGATACCCTCTTTTGTAAAGAATGTAGATAGAAAGATTGAACTAGGAGTACATGTGAAGTAGGAAAGATTCACTTCTAAACGGAGATAGGGACATAGGATGAAGCTATAGACCTGAAATTAGCAGTAAAATGTCGAGACGATGCTGTCCTACAAGTTTGAGTGAAAGTTGACGAGACGATGGCGCCCGAAGTGCACACGGTCCTCCGAAAAATCCGCGAAACGAAGGGGGATCTGTTCGTCTCTGCACAAGGATTCTAGATCTTCAATTACAGCCGCGTACCTGCAACCTACACACAGAAAAGAGAGGATGATTGGGGGGTTAGGGATTAGGGGTTTGCCTTTAGGTCAAACCCCAGTTTTGGAATTAACCAAGAAATGAGAATGCTATAAATGTAAATGTTTGTAATGTAAACAAGTACTGATACCTTGTTGTAAGAATGTTTGTATTCTTACATGCGAAGGTGTAATGATGTTATATGTTGTATGTTGTAGGTGATCTCCTCTTCAATGGTTGAATCCTTTTCTTGAATGCAACACTTAGCCTTGAATGGAGACTTAGAATGCTCAATTGCTTGAAGGAATGTTTGAATGCTTGAATGTTTGAATGTTTGAATATCGCTTCCGCCTCTTGCACACATGTTTTTTTCTCCCTTTTTTTGGGAGGGGAAATGTAGTTTATATACTTGTCAATTAGGGTTAGGAGACTTATTTTTCCAACCTTAGGCTGACATAGGAACATTATTTTCTGAATTGCAAACTTAAAGACCCGATGCCCAACAAGAGACCGGGCCCAAAATAGGGCCAGGGACTAGGGCGCTGGGTGCCATGGTCCTGAGGGACCAGGGCTAGCCGCCATGGTCCTGAAGGACCAGGGCACTGGGCGCCATGGTCCCACCTCCCGGGACAGCAAGGTGCAAGGAAGCATCAGGCCAAGGTGCAGAAATATGCAGTTTTTGATGTCGCAAACAGGTTTCGGGGTCTCCATTCAGGTTCAACGTTGCACCGCCATCATGAAGACCCAAATGCAGTCGAAATTGCAAGTGTCATAATTTTAGGACACTACATTTAGCCCCCACTTTAGCGAGAGTATAAGCGTACGCCCATACTTCTGGTAAAGTACAAGGAAACAACATTGAAAGACTTTCACCATGTCAAGGAGGCAAGATACACCAAGCCCCTAGTGGACTAAGGATCTTACGAATTCGATTGACAAAGTAAAAGGGAAGATCACGAGGGAGAACCATGACTGTCAGTAGTAAGGTTCCCTCACTATGAGTCATGCAAGAAAGATATCAAAAATTTTCAAGGCAAAGCTAAATTTGCCAAGAAATTTTCAAGTATCTTGAAGAGATATGAACGGGGTGTATGCCCCCCTATGTTAAAGCGATCACACATGCCTCATTGGGGGTGATTGCTTTAAGGTAGTGATACATATAAGAAATGAGAAGGGAAAGGAGCACGTTATCACAAGGATTTAGCCCCCAAGTGTGAGATAAGCCCAAGGATAATAGACACAAAACACAAAGCACGAGGTGGCTTCACTTTCCTTGGGGTCAGTATGTTGTATGATAATTCATGTATATCATATGTATGTAAGCATAATTGTTTTTCATTCCCCAATCAAGGAAGGTCACCTAGAAGAAGGGAACACATGTGTCTTTTGAGTCAACATGAGAGAGACAAAAAGAGATCTCAATGCTTTGCATTGTCCTCAAGTAGACAACACTAAGGACAACGAATAGAAGAATGAGAATAACATATAGAAGAAGTAACAAAAGAGATCAAGAGAGGAGGAGAGAGTCTGCTATGCTAATGAAACTAGTCTAGCACGTCATCTACCCCCCGATCTTGCTGATCAATATTTCGGGAAGGCAGGAAACATGCTAGAGGAGGAACATCCAACACAGCAGATGGAGCTATCACAAGATCCAAACAAGGGCTATGTTCATGTTCCAAGCCACGTTGTTCTTGTCTAGGAGCTAGGATAAGTGCTTTAGAAAATTTGTTAGATAAATGGTTATCAACATCAACATATTCATATTCACTATCAGAATGAAGAGGAGTAACATTTTCATCATGAATAACATTTTCATCTATATTATCATCAAGATTTATAAAAATAGGATCTTTAACTCACACAAGATCAAGACCATCATGCATCTTATGTTTAGGAGATTTTGGCTCAATTTTTGGTTGAGGAGAAAATGGAATAATACTAGCTGAAGGTGTTTTTGGGGATTGCAAAGTTTGAGAAGCAGCTACACGAGCTCTAAGATGACGCTTTCATCAGCATTCACGTGCATAACGATTTCATCTAGTCTTAGTAGGAAGTTGAGAAGATTGAGGAGGAGGAATGTTCTCATCCTTATCACTTGGGTGTTTAGGTTGTGTTCTCTTAGGTTGGACAATAGGAGAAGAAGAAGGTCTCTTGTCTCTATAAGAGGAAGGAGGAGGAACTGCTCCATATAAAGGAGGAATATCTAGTTTAGGAAGGAGACCAAGTCCATCATGACGAGGAGGTATAGGTCTACCTTTAGGAAGTTTATTAGATATAGACATAGTCACATCCACAGGGATGGGTTGGGAATCTTCTTGAGGAAAGACATTAGTTTTATCTTTCAAAGGAAGAACTTCCTTCTCAAGAATAATAGGAATATCAGGTTTGGGTGTTCTAGGTTCACTTAGAGATAGGATCATATCTTTTTTCCACTTTTGATAAGATTTGAAAAGATGATCGCTTCGCGGTGGAAGAGATTGGAATTGTTTAGGCCAAAAATAATCAATAGGAACACTAGAAGTTCTTTCAGTTGGTTTAAAGAGACTATGATTGACAATAACAACTTCACCATTGTGGAGAAATTTCAAACACTTGTGAATAGGAGAAGCAATAGCTTTCATGGAAGATAGCCAACGATAGCCTAGCTTCACACAAAATTGTTCGGATGATGGAATAATAGCAAAGCTTACATCAAGGGATTTGTTATGGACCTCAATAGGTAATGTAATAGAACCAATTGCAGGAGAAGAAAATGCATCAAATAGTTTCACAACCACATTTGTTTTGTCGTAAATCACTTGATTCAATTGCAAAGTAAAAAGAAATTCTTCAGTAATGACATTAACCATGCAAGAAGGATCAATAAGCACTCCACGGCAAGGTGTATTCTTGACTTTTGCAACTATATATAGAGGACCATCAGGTGCCCTGATAGTTTCACTGGAATCAAATGTGATGGAAGGTTCTTTAGGGATTTTCTGCTGCTCTACAAAGTTAATCACATTCGGAGTCATAGACACAAGACTATCAGGTGAGAAAGAGGAATCATTAGTCTCAATCACATTAGAGGTATGAGAAGGTAATGGATCAGTAAAAATATTAAGATTTTGGTTAGGAGGAGCTACAGATGTGTTGCCTTTATCATTCACACCTAAAACAGAGATAGTATTATTATCAATCAAATCTTGAATTTTACCCTTTAAAGCAAAACATTTTTCAGTATCATGCCCAGGTTGATGATGAAATTGACAAAAAGATTTGTTATCAAAATAGGGTGAATTAATCTTTGCAGGATCTATTTGCTTTATAGGAGGGAGGGTAAGCACATTTTGTTCCAATAACTTATTCATAATACTATGCAATGATTCATTCAGAGGAGTAAACTTTCTTTCTTTCTTGAAAAACTTAGAAATAGGAGGCACACCTGATGCTGCATTCACATTGTTGTTGATGATGTTTTCATTGAATTTAGTGGACTCTCTATTCAGTTTAAACTTCCCAAATGGTTGTTGACTACTATCACCTTTATCACTCGGAGCCATAGGATTTGCTTGTTCCATTTGACTTACAGTCAGTTGATAATTGTGAAGAGTTGCACACAACTGTTGGAAAGAAGTAATCTCAGAAAGCAGAAGTTTTTCTCTAATATCTTTTTGTAAATTAGAAATAAAGATTCTTTGAATATCATTGTCAGGTACTGGAAAATAAATTTGAGCATACAAATGCTTATATCTACCAATGAAATCAGTCACTTTTTCTTTAACACCTTGTTTACAATGCATTAAATCAATCAAAGTAACTTTAGGACTTATATTGTTTTGAAATTGTTGAATAAAAGCATTTGCAAGTTATTGGAAAGAAGTAATAGAATAGGAAGGCAACGAGCAATACCATTGTAGAGCTGTATCTCTTAATGTTCTAGTAAACAGTTTTGCAAGCAACCTTTGGTCATGAGCAAAATCGGTACATATTGTTTGAAAGGTCTTAACATGTGCTAGAGGATCACCTTTACCATTATAAAGCTCCAATTGCGGGACTTCAACATGCTTAGGGGGAGTAGCTCGAACAATGTCAAGAGAAAGTGGGCACACTAAACTTAGATTGATTCATAGAGGCAATTTGTTGCTGTAAAGAAGAGACAGTTTGTGCAAGATTGTTAATGGTCACTTCAGTCGAAGAGTTCATATTAGACGTGTTAGATTGTGATGGAGGTATTATGTTATTAAAAGAAGGTATTGATTGAGAGTAAGGTGGTGGGACACTATGATAGTTAGTCATAGGAGATGATTGGAAAGAAGGAACACTACAAGGAGGAATGGAAGGGTTAAATGAATTGCCCCCTTGCGTCATGTTCATTTGTGGAGATATAATAGGAACACTCATTGAAGGAATGAATGAAGAAGTTGGATTGAGTGAAGGGAGAGGGTTAATTGAAGAAGGAGGATTTCCCCCATGACTGGTGATCATAGGTGGAATGTCTTGTATTGAAGTAGTCATTATGTTTGATGTAAAAGTAGGTATACTAGCAATAGAAGTTGTCAAAGGAATAGAATGATTGACTTGAGTAGGAGGTTGTGTATAACCTAAAGTTTCGACACAACTCTTCATAGGCATCACATTCGAATCCACAATGTGTGCAATACTACGCAAAATATCAATTCCATTCTTATCATTTTGAACCATACGTTTTAGACCCTCAATTAATGAAAGAGCTTGACTATCGGGGTATTCTTGAGACATCCATTGTCGAAAATCATCCAATTGGTTATCCAATTTCGAAAGTTGTTCTATAGAAACCTCATGGAGAGCTTCTTCATCATTAAGAGGATTAGAGGAATTACCCATGTCCTCGTTAGAAGGGCCATTCAAATTAGGTTCCATCTCCTCAGTAATTAAACCTTGGAAAGACTTAATTCTAAGGCTTCGTCTAATGGGAATAGTGTAAGTAGGGCTTATTGTTGTAAAACTCATGCACTAAAGAGAGAGAGAAGATTTTGAATTTAGAGGTAGCAAATTTCAATGCAATCAGCCAATCTCCTAGATTTAAGCTGTTAAATACAATCAGGACAATCTCCCAAAATTTCAGAAAAAATGTCAGGGACCGTGGCGAACGGAGTGCACACGGTCCTCGCAACTTTTTTCAAAATTTTCAGGGATGAAAGTTATGATGATTTTAAAGCTAATCTGAAAAAATTGAGTGATTTTAAGATCTGTAGATAGGCCAAATTAAAGTTGCAATCTCAAAATTGAACCCTACCAAGATTGTTGAAAAATGCAAAATTTGAATTTTGAAAAGAGAGGGAAACTGAAATTTTGAATTTTATGATTTTAGAGGGAATACTAAAAGCAATGCAGGCTTTGAAATTTAACAATTGACTCAATTTCACACAGAATTCAATTTTGAAAGTGGAAATCAAGGTTGTTGCAATTAAACGTTTAATTTCAAAAGTCACAAACTGCAAAAATTTGAATAAAGCACTAAAATTTCGAATGAATGCCAACACACTTTTTAGATTTAGGACAGTAAGAAACACAATTTTGATATGAATTTCAATTTCAACAATTTTTGAATGATTAAAAGCCTTAATCCAAACAATCACTAGACCAACTTTGACTTTAATTTTGAAAGTGTTAGAATTGATGAAATCAGCCAAGATTCTGGATTTTAGCAGAAAAATACAGTAAGATCTAGCTCCCGAAATTTCAGAAAAAATGTCGGGGACAATGGCGCTCGGGGTGCACACGGTCCTCGCAACTTTTTTCAAAATTTTCAGGGATGAGAGATATTATGATTTTGTTGCGGAATCCAAAGTTACAGTCGATTTGGAGGTTTTTTGATCAGTGAAATCATCGGTCAAAGGCTAAATCAAGAGGGTTTTAAAAATTAGGGTTTTGACACTTAACCACTTAATTTTCAAAATTAAGGCACAAATGTGAATTGACAATTTGCAATAGAAGGGTAGATCTGAAACAAGCATTAACAATTAAACATTTCACAAGCTCAATTACTAAAAAGAAAATTTAGGGTTTTTATGCAATTAACCTCTAAAATTTGGAAAAGATCAAACATGGAAATGTAATTAAGGAAGCAAAATTTTCAGATCTAACCATGAATAATCAGAATTAGGATGTTTCACGTCGGGTTCACCAAAATGTAAAGCGAAAAATCGAACCCTAGGTGTTTCCCCCACTCCAAGGAGAAAGGAGGTCACTAGGATTGACGGTTTTCACTTAGGAGGGACTTTACATTCAAAAGAGGGGTTGAAACTCACAAGATCCAATCCCACACAATGCAAGACTAGATTCTAAATGAGTTTCAAGGGTTGAGACATCAAGGATACCCTCTTTTGTAAAGAATGTAGATAGAAAGATTGAACTAGGAGTACATGTGAAGTAGGAAAGATTCACTTATAAACGGAGATAGGGACATAGGATGAAGCTATAGACCTGAAATTAGCAGTAAAATGTCGAGACAATGTTGTCCTGCAAGTTTGAGCGAAATTTGACGGGACAATGGCGCTCGGAGTGCACACGGTCCTCTGAAAAATCCGCGAAACGAAGGGGGATCTGTTCGTCTCTGCACAAGGATTCCACATCTTCAATTACAGCCGCGTACCTGCAACCTACACACAGAAAAGAGAGGACGATTGGGGGGTTAGGGATTAGGGGTTTGCCTTTAGGTCAAACCCCGGTTTTGGAATTAACCAAGAAATGAGAATGCTATAAATGTAAATGTTTGTAATGTAAACAAGTACTGATACCTTGTTGTAAGAATGTTTGTATTCTTACATGCGAAGGTGTAATGATGTTATATGTTGTATGTTGTAGGTGATCTCCTCTTCAATGGTTGAATCCTTGTCTTGAATGCAACACTTAGCCTTGAATGGAGACTTAGAATGCTCAATTGCTTGAAGGAATGTTTGAATGCTTGAATGTTTGAATGTTTGAATATCGCTTCCGCCTCTTGCACACATATGTTTTTTTCTCCCTTTTTTTGGGAGGGGAAATGTAGTTTATATACTTGTCAATTAGGGTTAGGAGACTGATTTTTCTGACCTTAGGCCAACATAGGAACATTATTTTTCGAATTGCAAACTTAAAGACCCGATGCCCAACAAGAGACCAGGCCCAAAATAGGGCTAGGGACCAGGGCACTGGGCGCCATGGTCCTGAGGGACCAGGGTGCTAGGCGCCATGGTCCTGAAGGACCAGGTTGCTGGGCGCCATGGTCCCACCTCTCGGGATAGCAGGGTGCAAGGAAGGATCAGGCCAAGGTGCAGAAATATGCAATTTTTGATGTCGCAAACAGGTTTCGGGGTCTCCATTCAGGTTCAACGTTGCGCCGCCATCATGAAGACCCAAATTCAGTCGAAATTGCAAGTGTGGCAATTTTAGAATGCTACACATTTTTGTAAGTTTTTTTTATCATTTTTAGTCGCAGGTTCTAGATCAACGTGAGAGTCTGCAAATCAGTGTGTGCAAGCCGGATTCAGTGCATGAGCTTTTGATTTGGCACAGGCATAGGCGCTTTAGCGCGTGCGTTTCAAATTTAAAATTTTACTAACCCACCCTTTTTTGCAGGTTGTTTTTAGCGCATCCGATTAGGCTTTAGCGCATCCAATTTAGTAAAGTTTTTCATACTTTATATTTTTAAGCACTTAAAATATTTTTAAAAAAAAAATCTGAAAAAATCAATTAAAATCAAAATTAAAAAAAAACTTTATTTTTATAATTATGTCATGTTTACATTACAGTAGAATCAGCGCATGCACAAACATTTCAGCGCCTGCGGTCTGATTTAGCGCTTTCGTTTCTCGTTGTCTGTAAAAAAAATTGAATTTGAATTTTTGTAGTATTTTGGTTTTTATGCAAAATCTATTTGTTACAGCGCATGCGCTAGCGGTTCAATGTGGGCATTTCTACTTTAGCGCGACCGTTTTCAGGTATAATCTCTCTTTTTAGGAATTTATCATATGTTTTATGTATTTTCTATTTTAAGCATTCAAACACTGCTTCAGCGCTTGGACAAGTGCTTCAACGCGTTTGTTTGTATATCAGCGCATCCGCTGTACATATATGACTTTTTCTATTCAGATCATATTTTGAGTTTGTTAGGTCTGTACGATCAATCTGAGACTAGAAATAGAAACTACTAATTGTTTGTTTTGCAGGACGTTGGGAGAAGACTCTCTTTTTTTTACTAGCCTAGTTATCTTTCGTGCATTTCTAGATTAGCACACATTTCATTTTAGGCATTAAAATTTACAAATGTCTTCCTTAGATTAGCAGCACATTTCATTTTCTTAAGGGTCAATGAACATCATTATTGCCATTTCTTATTTTATTTTGATTACATGCTTTTACCCTTAGAGTGCATGCCTTCCCGATTTGCCTGGCACTTCGCACAGGCATTGGTGAGAGGGGAACGACCCAAGTGGTAACGAGCTAAAGCCAAGCTCTTCCGAACCACTACAAATAAATGTGTTTGTGACGAAAGTTGCAAGCAATGTGTGTTTATTAGTCCATACCGACACTGTCTCCCCATAAACCCTATAGGGTGTAACCCCTATAAGCTAGGAGCCTTTCGTAACTACGGAGTGTAAAGTGTCACATGTATGGCCACACGAATGGATTCCCTAACTAAGAAATCTTGTGTTTAGAAGCCAAAAACCCTCTAGTCATTGGTGCAAGAGGTCGAACCTCCAAAAGGCGCTCACATTTTTATGGCTCTTAGTAGAGATACGAAGTTCACCATGGGGAGTTTTCATGGGAATTGATGCTTGGCTTCCCCAAAGAAGTGAGTGTTGAGGGTGGAGCCAGTGGGGTCAAGCATCTAAGTATCCACTATGAGTAAGCGTAGCTAGGAAACCAAGTGAGATCCATGACTATTATCCTTGCCAGCCTTAGGAAATGTCTTAAAGGTGAATGATTGTCTTTGGGTCACACTTGGCCAATGTATTTGCTATGTTTGATACTTTCTTGCCAAGAGTAGAGTGAGAAACAATCCCCTCATTTTTCCATGTTTGTCAAACATTCTCAAGTCCAATTTTTCATGCCTTGCATAGTCGAAGTCCATATCTAGTCCATTATATTTTCACCTCATGTTTCATAAGCGTAAGTTGTACAAGTGTCCCAAGAAGTCAATCCATCATCCAATCAAGAAAAATAAGCTTACCCAAGCCCAATTCATTAGACGTCGAAAGTTTTCATATACCAACCGCAAACTTTTTCTCAAACATAGGACCTTTTTGCACTAATATCACAATTACATTCATGGTCATAGCAATGAGTTTGATGTTGGTGAGGAACTAAGAGTATGTGCCCTACACCAAGGATCGGGCTTGTCTTTCAATACCAACCATCATCAAAATCGGGGTGGTCGCATACCTTCATACAATTTTCCTTCCGAACCTATCACTTATTGAGTCATTTCAATTCCAAGGATAATCTAGTCATCAAGTTCTTCTACTCATCATTATCACCCCCCTTTGATCTTTCATCACTAGCACTTTCTAAGGACGTAGCACATCAATCAACCCTTAATCAATCATCCTTCAATCAAATCAACCTCACTCCAAGGTTTTGTACCTTGTGAAGTTTTATTTGGACCTCATCTTTAATCAATTAATCATTTGGCTTTTGTGCTTGGGAAAGAATCTCTCCCAAGTACCTTTGCCTCATCTTTTGAGTCGATCAAGACTCCTATCCTATGTCTTTATTTTTCTTGGGATCATTAGTGAATCCTTAGTAGAAAGAGACTTTGATCATTAACCTAAGGTCTAAATTTTACCCAACTTGGTTGTCACCTTGCTTGTGGTTTCATCAACATCCCCCACCTAAAATCCTCATCCAAGGACTAAGGTACAATCTTAATCAAACTCTTGTCCTAATCCAAGGACCCCATCAATCATTCTATCCAACTTTATCAAAATCCAAAATCCTAGCTAAGTCCTTTCATCAAAACTTTTCTTCCAATAAATTTTCCTAAGATTATTCTTGCATGGTCACAACTCGATCCCAAAAGAAGAAGATGGTCGAACAACAATATGGCATGCCAGACATTAGTATCCTATATCAAGACCCTACACAAGATCCTATGCAAGGGAAAAATATACAACCTGATATCCAAGATCCACAACCACAAGGGGACCCTAATATGGTTGATCAAGATGACCTCTCCCTGGAATTGCAAACATTCTTAGAGGATTCTTACAATCAAGAAATAATGGAGAAATTCATCCAACACAATACCAGTGGTCTTCTAAGGACTCTTATTGAAAATGGAGCTCGCCTTCCCCCTAATTTCGATAGATCTATTCTTGATCAACAACCACAAGGAGAATTCTCTCCTACCCACATTGTTACGCCTATCATTCAACCCCAATCAATAGCTCCTGCGGTATTCGTCCCCATAGTTTCCATCCAACCTTCTTCCTTCTTGACATCTATACCATTATCCAATCCGATCACGTCTATTTTCCAACATGCTTCTATCCCATCTTCTTCTACCCGACCAGGTGTCTCTATTCCACAATCTTCCATTCCTCTCAACAATGCCACTAATTTCATCAATGCTTCCCTTCCTCTGGTCACAACAATTCATGGGTCACGACCAATTGTAACTCAAATCCCCATTACATCGGTCATCACATCTCACATTCCTGCTTCTTCATCATATCAATATATTTGTGGTGGTGGTATACCTCCCACGACTCACCAGATACTTAGGGAAAATGCGGTCCATCATGTCCAAGACCCGCAACACGATATAATCAACGAAATCCAGGACATGAAAAATATCATCAAAAATATGAAGGGACTAAAAAAAGAAAACCTTATTCATTTGAGGAATTTTGTACTTGTCCTTATGATCCTTCAATATCAGTTGCACCTTACCCACCAAGGTTTGAGATGCCTAAGTTCACGAAGTATGAGGGCCAAGGGGACCCCCGAGATCATGTCTATGAGTTTCATATCTTATGCCAAGAAGTCTCCTATAGTGATTTATATCTTCGAAGGCTCTTTCCTAAGAGTCTCACGGGAGACACTCTTGCATAGTTTTCATCCTTTCCCAAAGGTTCTATCACCTCCTTCCCGGACTTAGCAGAAAATTTCTTGGCCCACTATACTTACAACATTGCCATAATATTTCCATGATGGACCTTTGCAACATGAAACAGAGTTCTGGGGAAAATTTCACTAACTTCTTGTAGAGGTGGTGACACCTTATCAAGAAATTCCAGTGGGATATGCCAAAACAACACCAAATTAAATTATTTCAAAAAAATCCAGTGCCCCAACTATCAAAACCCTTGACATCTCAATGCATAAAGTCTTTCGAGAAGTTGATTGACAAGGGCCTAGCCCTTGAATGTGTCTTGTTAGAGGAAGGTACCCTAAAGCATTATAAAAAATCAAGTTAGAATACTTCCTCTTATCATAATGATAAACCAAAATTTTGGTCTAAGAACAAGAACATAGTCAAAGATGGTGTCACTGATGCAAAGTGAGTTCAGACTGTGGCTTCCCCTCCAAATTCCACCCCCACTAATCGCCAATTCAATACTCACCGAAACAATCAAAATCAATCTCAGAGGCCTCCTAAAAATGTCTTAGTCCAAGGGCGACCACCTCGATCTAACAATTAGACTCCAATAGAGTATACGCCCCTTACTGAGCCCATTGAGGTTGTGTTCCAAAAGCTTGTTCAGCCAAGTGCGTTCGTCTTCCCAATAACTTGCCTATTTGATCCTAATCAACCTAAACCTAGGCAGTATAATGAGAATGAGTATTGTGACTCATCATATCAATGGGAATGATACATGAAAGTGTATAAAACTAAAGAACTATATACAAGATCTCATTGATAAGGGTGATATTGAGGTAGCTACAGTAAAACCTGGTAACAATAATGACAAACTCAAGATGTACCAGGAGCCTTTCCCGAAGCATGACAAAGGAAAGGGCTCATCATCTAATATCGTTAACTATGATTATACCAATCATAGAATCGGATTTGAATTTTTGGTAGGTCGCATTGAGCCTGCAGATAACCATGTCAACATCATCGTTGTCCAGGGAACAAATCCTCTCTCTTCCCAAAGAAGACTTAGGATCATTGTTCAAGGTGATCCTGCCCATCCTCAACTGGAAAGCATACATAACCCTACTAAGATAGTCATTTAAGGTTCCACACCTTCTGCTTCCTACTCTCAAAATGACTGCAATGTAACTACCTGTCATGGGAGGGTAACTGTCCAAGAAGCCCCTCTGGTGCAAGAGCACCCAGGAAGACAAGGTGGAGCAAGGCCACTGATAGGCCCTATGAAGTATTTGATGAAAAATGAAGACAAAAAAGACCTATAAGGTCTTCAAATGATGTAACATGGCCATGTGAGCCATAAAATGCAGTGAAATGCAATGTAATGGTCAAAAAGTGTAAAATTGCCATTTTGAGCAATTAGGCCTAGAAAAGGCTAAAATTGGGTTTTTGGGGTAGAAGTGTGCTTAGGTGGATAAAATATGTTTATAAGGTCATATAATGACCATTTTAATGTTTTAGAAGGTTCAGATATAGGTTTGGCAAGTTGACATACATAGTTGCCAAACTTGACAACTTTGGAGCAACTTTTTGTTGTCAAAAAGTTGTCAAGAATGCAAAAAGTTGTCAAAAGTTAGTTATAAGTTGGTTTTAGGTTGGATTTAGGCCTAGGAGACCTTGAGGGTTATAAATGGATGAAATTGAATCATTTTTTGGTTTTTGGTAAAGGTGTTTTGATCAGGTTTGGAGTTTTGAAGCAATAAAAATCTAATTTTCATGTGTATTTTCCAGGTTTCCACGTAGAACAGTCTGATTTTCCATTGTTTTGAGTGATTTTATGAGTTATTTTTCATTCCTTCATGGTTGGAGATGTTTCTATAATGAACTAATTTTATTTTGGCTTTGGTTTGAAGTGATTTGGTTTTGTTTTGGTGAAGATGTCTAATTTCTTGTGAAAACAGTCATATCCCTGCCCTAGGGTTAATAGTGAGCATGAAAATGTTTTATATTTTATTTCCAGATTGATCTAACCCAACAAAAGGGTACGATGGTGTATTATATTTTATATTTTTATAATTTTTGGTTTCAGGAGGCCATGCACAAGATGGCATGTGCATTGTGGGAGAAAGGTCTAAAATTTTAGGGGCAGATTGTTGCAGAAAATACAATCCTAATAGGGGGGCCATATCTCACATTCCCACCGTTAGATTTTCTTGAGTTTTGGATATGTTTTGTATAACCAAGTCCAGTAAAACCGTTTAAAGTAAAATCAGAATTTGCATCATAAAACAAACCTACATTAATAGTTCCTTTAATATATTTTAAAATTCTTTTAGCAACTTTAAAGTGTGTTTGTTGAGGTTTAAACATGAATCTGGAAACCAAACCAACACTATAAGCAATATCTGGCCTAGTAAGAGTTAAATAATTCAAACTTCCAACTAATTGTCTATACAAAGTAGGATCAACAAGAGGAGTTTGCATATCAAGCATTAACTTAGTGCCTAATTCAATAGGAATTGAAACATGGTGAGCATCATTCATGTTAAACTTATCTATGAGATCTTGAGCATATTTACTTTGAGATAAGAAAATTCCTTTAGAGGTTTGTGAAATTTGCATTCCTAAAAATAATGTAAAAGACCTAAATCAATCATTTGAAATTTTTGATGAAGTTGAAACTTAATATCAGAAATCAAAGTATTGGAACTTGAAGTAAGAATCAAATCACTACATACAAGATAATAATGATAATATCATCTTCACTATGTTTAATATACAAGTTAGGATCTTTTTTACTTCTAATAAAGCCTTTAGAAAGAAAGAATGCATTAATCTTTGAATACCACTCCCTAGGAGATTGCTTTAATCCATAAATTGATTTCTTTAATTTACAAACTAAGTGTGCATTACCTTCTTTAATAAAACCAGGAGGATGAGACATATAAATTTCCTCATGTAAATCACCATTTATAAAAGCACTTTTAACATCCATTTGGTGAATAGGCCAATTCATTCTAGAAGCCAAAGAAAGCACAAGTTTAATTGTAGGCATTTTAGCAACAAGAGCAAAAGTCTCAGTATAATCTAAGCCATCAATTTGAGAAAAACCTCTAGCAACTAATCTAGCTTTAAATTTACTAACTTGATTATTAGCATTCAATTTAGTTTTATAAAGCCACTTGCAAGAAACAATATTTTTACCATGAGGCAAGGGAACTAAATCCCAAGTTTGGTTAGAAATTAAAGTATCATATTCTTCCTTCATTGATTTTTGCCAATGTGGTTGATATTTAGCTTGGTCAAATGTTGTAGGATCATTAGAATTCATAATATTAGTCATTAAAGCATAATTACAATAATTAACTCTTCTAGCTTGAAGTTTATCCATTCTAGTTAAGTATTCATCACTATCTTGAATTAAAGATTTAAACCATTTAGGTCTTCTTTTAGAAGTAATGGATTCATCACTAGAAGAAGAGTCATGAGGAGTAGAGTTATTATTATCATCATCACTATCACTAGAAGGAATAGAAAGAGATGCATTAGGAGTAGGGTTAAGAGAAGAAGGTTGGTCCTCCACAAGCACAACTTTGCTTTGAGCAAGTTCATCATCCTCCACTTTAGAACAATCATGAATGCCTTTTTCTGCAATACAAACATCTCTTGCAACTGTTACCTTGTTAGAAATAGGATTGTAAACTCTATAACCTTTAGTATTTTCATCATAACAAACAAAAATAAAAGGAGAAGATTTAGCATCTAATTTTTTTCTTTTCTCCTTAGGTTTGTGAACATAAGCTATGGAACCAAAAATTCTTAAATTCTACAAATTGGGCTTTCTACCAGACCAAGCTTCTTCAGGAATTTTATCCTTTAAGGCTTTGGTAGGTGTTCTATTAATTAAATAAGTTTCACAAGCCATAGCTTCAGCCCAAAACTTGTAATCGATATTTTTTACATGCAATAAACATCTAGCCATTTCAACAATTGTCCTATGCTTTCGTTCTCCCACACCATTTTGTTGTGGTGTATAAGGAATGGTAAGCTCATGTTTAATTCCAAAAGATTTCAAATAAGCATTAAATGCATTATTGACATATTCTCTTCCATTGTCAATACGAAGAATCTTAATTTTAGAACCAGATTGCCTTTCTACAAACATATGAAATTCAGTAAACACATCGAGCACTTGATCCTTACTATGAAGGAAATATATCCATGTTCTCCTTGAAAAATCATCAACAAAGGTAAGAGCATACCTTGATCCTTGGATGGAGGATTCTCCATGGGACCCAAGAGATCACTATGAACTAGATACAATTTAGTATATGCCCTCCAAGATTGACCATGAGGAAAGGGTTCCCTATTCATCTTACCACTCATGCAACCATTGCAAACAATTTGAGAAGGAACAATACTAGGCAATCCATCAACCATGTTTGATTTTTACATCAATGAAATATAAACAGAATTGAGATGGCCAAGTCTTTCATGCCATATAATAAAATCAACAGTAGTAAGCAAGGAATACTTTGTAGGAGCAAATTCATAGAGCTTGAATAAGTTATCACTATCCATTTTAGCAATATCAATAACATGATTAGTTTTTGGATCAATGATAGAACACATGCCCCTATAAAAGTTAATCTTATAATCTTGACAAAGTTTAGGAACTGAAATCAAATTTGATTTTTATTCAAGAACATAAAGAACATCATGTAATTTCCCATTAGGAACATTCACATGGCCAATAGCTTCAACTTTGCAACTATGATTATTAGCTAATTGAACAGGAATATTAGAAGTATCGGGATGCAAAGATTCAAAACATTCTTTATGAGAAGTAACATGCTGAGATGCACCAGAATCAATAATCCACTCAAGTGGTTGAGAAACATTATAAGTACATGTAAATGCATGACGAGATGAATTACCATTATTATTACCTTTCTTATAATGAGGTTTATGTTGTTGATTATTTTGATTATTTTGGTTCATGGGCTTTTTACCATTTTGCTTCTTAAAACAATTATTAGTATTATGGCCATCTTTCCCACAATATGTGCAATGGGGTCATGTTTGAGAATTATTCCTTTGATTATTGTACGAATTATTATGAGAATTGTTATGATAGGATTTAGAATGAGATTGATAATTAGAAGATTTGTGATTATTATTATGATTATGATTATTATTAATGGATCTAAAATTATTGTTATGATTTTGGTTTTTAGACATAAAAGCATGTTCACTACTTTTAAGAGTACCAAATTGAATTAATTTAGCTTCCTCTTGACGTAATAAATTATGAAAAATATCATAAGTTAATTAAGTAGCTAAACTAGGAATAGCAAATTGAGCATGAATATTCGTAATAAATTGTTGAAATTGACGAGGAAGACATTTTTTAAGAATAAGATGAATTAAATGTAAATCAAGTAGAGTAACTCCTAAACCAGTTAATTGACTATTAATAGAATCAAATTTTAATAAGAATTCATCCATGGTTTTAAAATCCGTATATCTGAGATCTTTAAGTTGATCTTGAAGCTAAATTTTTTGGGATTCATTTGAGCTATCATAAGTTGTTTTTAAAATTTCCCAAGCTTCATACGCTTTTGTACAATTTCCAATTAAAACATACAAAACATGAACCATTGAAATACCAATTAAACCAAGTGCTTCCTCATTTTGAGTCTTCCATCTATCTTGGTCGGCTTGAGGAGCAGTTGAAGCGGGCTTTGAGGTTTTATCAGTAGCAACATCCAAACAGTGTTTGAAATGAAAAATAAACAAGATATGTGTTTTCCATGAATGATAATTGGAACTATTTAACTTAATTTCAGGAATTAAAGTAGACATGATAGCAAAATAATGGTTGGTAAAAAAAATATCACCTTTACTTAATAGACGAAAATAATTTTTTTTAGAAAAATAAATGCACCTAAAATTTTGATTTTTGTTTTTAATAATATATTGAATTTGAAAAAAATAAAATTATAAATTAAATTTAAAAATAAATAAATAAAAGTTTTAATAATAAAACTTTAAACTTAAAAAAAATATTAATAATTTTTTTCCAAATTTATAACTGAACTTTAAATTGAATAAAAACATTTAAATGTTAATTAAAAGTTAAAGATCATAAACTAAAAAAAAACAGAAGGAAAAGTTTATTATTAGAAACTTTTGTTTGAAAAAAAAACTTAAAAAGTAAAAAGCTCTTTTTAAAGAGAACTTACTATAAAGAAGAAATACGTGAGATATGAAATTAGAGTTAAAGAAAAAGAAGCGTTCTTTTTGGAATAAAATAAATGATATTTATTCTACAATGCAATGAATAAATGGCATAATCATATGTTTTATGAATAAAAGACAGATACGTTATAAGTTCTTTTTGAAGTAAGTTGTAGAGAGGCGTTATGGCAGAGGAGAATAAAATCAGAAGAGAGCAGAGATTGCAGAAATGATATATGAGAATGCAACTTTGACTACAGTTCAATGCAAATCATGCAGGAGAAGAAAATAGATGATATCTCCAATATGAAAAGAGATGATATAAAATGCAGAATGTTCAAACAAACAGACTATATATCTCAAGTTGATAAATATGCTGGAAAAAAAAAAGAACAACACAGGCAAAGGAGATATCAATATAGAGATAAAATAAATATTGAAATAACAGAGATTGAAGCTTATTTGATATTTAACAATATGAAATTTATTTTTATCCAAAAATCGGCAACTGAAATTGAAACCAAAGATCTTTGAAATTAAAGTTTGCACAAGAAGCGGTTAGAAAACACAGAGGTTGAAGTAAATAAAATAGATAGATTCAAATTTAAAATGAAATAAATTTAGATTTAATAGAATTATTTTAAACAGATTTAAATAGAAAGATGAAAGATTTAACAAAAGATTGAAATAATATAAAAACAAAATTACTACTGTAGAGAGAAACATAAATAGTTTTTTGGTTTTTTTGAATCTGCAAACATAAATTGTTAGAAAATATATAAACCAACAATAATTTGCAAGTGAAATAAAATTTTAGAACCTACAAACAAACAGAGAAGCGGCTAAATAATGCAAAATGTTTTGGCGGCAAGCCCTCCAAACTGATAAATATAATTTATAGAATGTAGGAAAAGAGGTTAGAAATGGAGTTTTGGTGGCAAGCCTTCCAAAACCACAACTTTAAACCAGAAAGAAGAAACTTTGGCGGCAAGCCTTCCAAAGATTATTTTTAAAAAAAAAGTAGAATCTAAGAAGATTGAACCTGTAGGCAAACTTGTTAACAAGTTTGAAAAAAATTAAAATCTGAAATAAAAAACCTACACAGTAGAAAATATTAGAGAAAGAACTTCTTCTCCTCTCAAGAATGCCTCCAAGAAAGTGAACTCCATAGAATGGTAACCTTCATCAATCTCAACTTGAAGCAAGGATTAGAACCTACTCTGATACCATGAAAGGAAATACAAGTGCAAGGAAAGAAAAACAAAATCCAAGTTTATTGATGAAGTAAATGTTACCAAGAGAAATGCAAAAACCTTGGAGCAATCAAACAAATGTGAAGGAGACACAAGAACTTTTGAAAGGGGAAAAGCAAAGAAAAACCCCTTGTGATATTATGAATGAGGCAATGCCTAAAATGAGAGAGAGAGAGAGAGAGAGAGAGAGAGAGAGAGAGAGAGAGAGAGAGAATCTCTTTACAATAATGTCATTCAGAAGAAATGAGAGAGGAGACATCTCTTAAATAGAGATGAGGAGAGGAGTTACAAAGTAACTCCCAAATCTATGAATGCCACCATTCATAAAATGTATGTGTCATGTGTCCACATCCTCTTATGGAGGAAATCTAATATTCCTTAATAAAGGAAAATAAAAGAAATGACTTGTCCTCACACATGTACTAGAGGACAAATTACATGTAGGAATTCCAAAGGAATATCCTAAACTAAATACAAATAAACCTAAGCCAAGTAAAGATTAAATATTCTAACAAAGGCAACTAACAAGACAAACTATCGAACCATGAATCTCACCTTCCAAAGATCCATAACAAATAAAAACTTGAATATAGGTACATCTGATATTCATGAGTATATTGTCCAATTCGCAAACCCATATCTATAATTATAGAGAAACGTGGAGCAAAACATGATGAACAAAACCACAAAAAAATTGGAGCAACAACGGTATACGTCAACAAAATTATGTTGACATCAATGACAATCAATATAGCTTATACAAAATAACCTCCTTTACCAAAATCAGCAATGACAAAACTCCAACAACCTCCCCCTTTGTCATTAATGGCAACATGCAAAAAATTTGCTCGCTTCAAAATACTCCTCAAAAAACTTATTCTCCATTTTTCCATCATCTCTCCCCCTTTCTTCTTACTCTCTTATGTTATTACTTTCCAATTTTCTCCAATCTCCTCCTTTACTAGTCACATTTAATCTCTTCTTTTGTCAAACTCTCATTCTCTCCCAACTTATCATTCTCTCCCCCTTTTCCATCAACAACAAAGTGTATCAAAAGAATAGCTTCAAATAGCTTCCCCTTAACAATAGTAATGCAATTCAAAAAAAAAAGAGAAAAAGGTCTCAATTACCTTTTTGCGAGAAAATATCCTTATACTTTTCTTTGAGTTCTAGGAGAAAAGAATTCCAGGAATTGATAGCACATGACAATACTATGTGCTAACTATTGCACTGCACAAGCAGATCAATAGCACCAATCAAATAATCCAACAAAAGAAAACTTAACTCAACTTTCTCTGCATTTTCCAATAAATGGGTAAAATGATCCATTTTAGTTTCAATAATTTATTTGACTATCTAGAAATTTCGGACAAAATCGTCTTCCTGTTTCTACACCAAGGATAGCTCCAACTGCAATGAATTAATCTCTCTTCTTACTACATCATCTTTATCCTTGAAACTATTAGAATATTTTGCTTAACTATTCATCTCAGACTCAATTGAGTCAATCTTTGCTTTGTGGTTTGTTGTGGAAACAAGCCACCTAAGACAATATTTGTAGACACTAGCAAATGCACCTACACATTTCCTCATTTATTTTATACATTCAGTTGATTTGTACTATGCAATAATACATTTTCTACTCATAGCACTCTACACTTCATCTTCGATATTTGGTTGTTCCTTTTCAATAGATTTTAGGGCTAATTGTTCACTTAATTATTCAAACAAAACATCTAGGAGCAAATTTTCAATAGAACTAAGAATGAGATTGTTTTGGAGCAAGCAAATAATCAAGGCTTCTTCAATCCTTTCTTTGGCATAAGATGGTCATGATAACCATACATCTCCTATTCTCTTTATGCCATTATATTCCTCAGGCATTTTCAATATGAACTTCAAAGGGATATTCATCAAAAGAACCAGAGGGTTCCTTAAAAAAATCCTCTTCTACAATAACTATCTCCTTTTGCTTCACATCAACTTCAATAGTGTCAATATCATCAATGCTAATGATTTTAGCATTTTCCTCTCTATCTGACTTCTTTAGAACTGGAGGGGGGACCTCGATAGGTTTTCTGAATCTCTTCTTACTAGAGGAGGGTCCTTTTGCAGCAATTTGCCCAGTAACATCTGATCCAATGGATTCTTCATAAGTACCAAACTTATTTTCAGTGAGATCTACCTGATATTTAAGAAGCTTATATGCATACATCATACACTCTACAACACTAATTTCATATCCGAATTCTATTAGCCGGAACTTCCAGGGCAACACTATTTCCATGAAATAATGATCTATATCAACCAAGAATGTAATACTTTCCTTGTACATCTCAACACATCTTTCTGGGATCCTAAATCTTGAAATCAAGTTCTTCTAGAGTTCATAGTGTATATGGTGAAAATGGATAACAATAAACAACAATATTGAAAGGCTAAAATGAATCCAACCACTAAACCCTAGTCTAACAACAACAAAGATCCACCATAACATATGAAGATTACCTAAGACAATGCAAATAACTCAAAATCACAAAGATTATACCATCACATGTCCAATAGGGTTTTGATCTCCATTCTTCCTATCTCCATTGATCTTGCTTGATATACTTGCTCTCAGATTTTTATATGCACAAGAGCTCAACAAAGAACGGAATGTGGTTGCAAGTAGGATTGTAGTGTAGCCAAGTCTTCAAAATTAGTCCTTAAGGTTTGTCATTAGGGTTTGACAATGAAGAAAGCATCTCCTTAAATAGAAGACACAATAAGAAATGGAGGGTTAAGATTGAGAGGTGTAAAAAGAGAGGTCGGCTAGGATTAGAGGGTAGGTAAAAGAAATACGAAAATAATGAAAGAGGTAGGTAGTGTAAGAATTAAGAGATGAATGACATATGTCATGTGTAGAAAAAGATAATGAATTAATTAAATAAATAAAGATTTATTTAATTAATAGAAGAAGTAGGACAATTAAATAAATAAATAAAATATTTATTTAATTTAGGAAAGGGATAATTTAAATAAATAAATGTATTTATTTAAATGAGAAATAAGGCTAGAAGAGGATAAATGAATTAATTAAATAAATAAAAATTTATTTAATTAATAGAAGAATTAGGCTTAGATAATTAAATAAATAAAATATTTATTTAATTAGACATGACAATTTTGAGTGTCTACATTTTGCCCCTCTTTGAGACAATGCGGCTTGTCGCGTTGTTTCAAAGAAGATAAGATGAACTGATACAAAGTTGCCCCAAGATGGGAATTATATGCCCCCTCGAGAGATTGGATGAAAATGTCTGGAAAGATTGCAGACAATCTCTCGATAAGAAAGAAAGGCTAGAATAGGTTGACCGAATAAAGTGACAAAGTCACAGGAAGGAGAATACTGTCTCGGGAAATGAGGGCGAGGTCTAGGGTAGGCTATAAGATAGACCACAAAAGACATCCTCATTGTCATCCACACCCTTACAAGATCACAGGGCAGAGCGAGAAAAGAGCAGCAGCAGTCAGCAGCGATGGCTTTCATTCATAGATTCGACCGCGTTCGCCGATTCCAGCGACCAGCAGATGCAGGAGAGCCGGTAAGTACCCGAAAAACTCCTCGTACTTTCACGCATTTCAAGTTTTGTCATTAATGCATGCTAGGTAGCAATAAATGCGCTAGGAATAGGATAGTTAAAAAGTGCAAAAACGCGCAACCGCGTCTGTGTCAGTGCCAGGCGCGTTTGTGTCCAACAGGTGCGTCTGTGTCGGTGCCAGGCGCGTCTGTGCCTGGGACCGCGTTTGTGCGAAATGCGGACGCGTTTGTGAAATGTAGGGGCGTTTATGTCATGTAGGGACGTCTGTGTTCCCTGGCCGCGTTTGTGCATAATATAGGCACGTATGTGTTCAAGAAGCGCGTCTGTGTTATAGAAGCGCGTTTGTGCAGTCAATAAGCGCGTTTAGGAGTGTAAAGCGCGTTTGTGTGTCAAAATGCATGGTTTGAGTCTTTTTAGGTCAAATCGGCAGTTCTGTGATAAACATACGCTGTCGAGTGGATAAGCTGCTGAGAGGATACACTCAAGCAGGTCCTCTAGGAAGATTAGGATAGATCAAGGCACTTTGTGATGAATAGGGAGCACCAAGATAGGGAGCACTTTGTGATGAACAGGGAGTGCGAATGTGAGTAACACTTTGTGATGAACAGGGAATGTCACACACGTAGTACTTTGTGATGAACAGGGAGCACTACTAGGATAGATAGCAACACTTTGTGATGAACAGTGAGTGTCACTAGGATAGATAGCCATATGCATTTAGATAGCAAGTAGCATTTTGTGATAAACAGTGAATGCCACGATAACTGACATGATTGATTGTTTTGACTGCAGGAGTATTTGCCTATGTTGGAGTCACGGGAGAGATTCCCATCGACTCAGAGGTTGCAACCAGAGTTGTCGATTCAGGATAGGATTGCTATTGAGGAGATGGGTCTCACACATGTGCTATATGTGCCCGAGTTTCGGGCAAACATGGGTTTGCTGACTACACTGGCGGAGAGATGGCACTCCGAGACTTGCACGTTTCACTTGTCTATGGGGGAGATGACAGTGACGCTGGAGGATGTGTACAGGATACTGCATATACCGATCGATGGAGAGTTGATTCCATATGATCGTGACAGAGACAGGGAGGCACTGAGATGAGTGTTCCAGGATCCCGATTTGGAGATGAGAGTAGGGCACTTGGCATGGGATACCATGACCGCTACAGGTTTAGCTTTGCCAGCTGTTATTGGAGGATCCATCAGTGGTTTCTTATGTCCAGACAGAGCTACATGGGGATTGGCAGTTGGCTGGGGAGGAGCATTGGAGACACTGGTGACAAAGCACACCAGATATGCATGGGGGCCATGTGTCCTGGCACATTTGTACTATGAGCTGCATCAGTTTGTTTACCACGGATCAGTGGGCTTGGGCTGCGGAGTGACTCTCCTACAGGTGTGGGCATATGAGCACCTGCCGATCACATGACCTATCCACTTCAGAGGCAGAGGGCATGGACGGAGTTTTGTTCATTTATACGATATGATTACGTCACAGCCTCAGATTGGTCGGCTGGAGCACTGGAGACGCGTCATAGATGACATTGATATGGTTATCTAGAGGCCGTACCTGGGGTGCGAGGAGTGGGATGACGACGCAGTGGAGCTATCCTATACATTCAGGAGCAGGTATCTTATTGGGCGGACGCCCTATATTTTGGAGAGGCAGCTGGTTGATAGGGTATGCAGACAGTTCGGCCGGATCCAGAGGATGCCGCGAGGCTCGGGCATGTATGCCCGGACAGTCAGAGATCAGGTACAGTTCGGGCCGCTGTTATCGTATGATCAGGCCGTGACACAGATGGAAGAGATGATGCCATTACTGTGGGACATGTGGCCGGAGGTAGAGGATGCAGGGATGGATGCAGAGTACTCTGCATATTGGGCAGAGCATCCGTTTCCGAGGTTGACAGATCCGGGAGAGCTGCTGGAGGGAGAGGTGGGAGGGGATGATGATGATGGTGGTGGAGGAGATGGAGGTAGGGGCCGGCGGAGGCGGAGGGGAGTAGTGGGGGAGAGGCGAGTGGCACCTCGGAGGGAGGGAGGACAGGAGAGAGCAGCCCAGGTGGTGAGAGGTCGGGGTGGATTGCCCCTACAGGTACCAGCAGCACAGGGTCCTAGAGCACAGGGACCTAGACAGGTGCAGGGACAGGGACAGGTACAGAGAAAGGTACCTATTCAGGCACCGAGACAGGTGCAGGTGGAGGCACAGGTACAGGCACCTACAGAGGAGGAGCCACAGGCAGAGGCTGAGGGTGGAGATCCTGAGGAGGATGAGCTGCTAGAGCTGAGAGAGATTTGCCAGGGCCAGGCAGGCGAGATTGCAGATTTGGTGCGGGAGAGAGATCGCCTCAGGATTAGGCTCAGGGACACAGAGCGGGAGAGAGACCAGGCCATCCAGCGATATACTGAGGCTGAGGCAGCTCTGAGGGCAGGGAGGCAGGAAGCAGAGGATGCAGGGGCAGGCTATGCATATGTGCTGCGAGCCGGAGAGGAGATCGCCTACTGGAGGGGTCTGTACTATGGTGCCGTGCCAGCGGATCAGCGGGCGAGGAGCTTCCATAGATCGTCGCGCACAGCGACAGCTACGAAAGGGAGTCGTAGGAGGCAGGCATCCAGCGGTGGGGTCATGGGTCCTCCACCACCACCAGATAGACAGGGGGATCCTGGAGCGGGTCCATCTACAGCTCAGCGTCCGTCGAGGCCAGGCGGCTCCGAGGGAGGGAGTTCATCATAGCCATAGAGGGCTCCCCTTTGTATCAGTATATGTATCATTTTTGTATTGTAGACACCTGCAGGTGAATTTTTTTGTAGCCATATGATTTTTTGACATCATTGTATCATGGCACATTTTGATTATATATGAGATGATCCATTTTTGCGGCAGCTATATGCATGTGTACCTTATGTGATGAAATGTTCTTATGTGATACATGTTTTATGATATGGATGCTTATATGATGTAATGCAATATATTTTTGTTCTTTTATGTTGTATATGTGATGCATGATGCAAATGTGAATGTATGTAATGCAAATGAATATGATAATGCAAAAGATTATTTACATAATGAAAATGTGAGATGTGCTAATATGTGTTGTATGCAGGATGTGATGCAATTATGATATCTATATGTATGTATGAAATGCTTATATGTGGTAATGCAGGTGTAACTATATGAAATGCAAATGTTTTTGGTGTGTCATTATACTCAGTCATGTGATAGCGGGCTACGCGGACTCAAGAAGGACAATGGAAGTCAATCAAGAAAGGGGGATGGAAGACAGAAGATATGAACGTGAAAGAGCTTCTTGTGCGTTATCATCATTGAGCTTTATTATGGCAAAATAGGTTATGACAATCGAGGCATTTGTTCGGCCCAGAAAGTCATTGTACCTGTTTGCATGGAGATAAGATAGTCACAAACAAGGAATGCCCCAGTTCATACTAGACTCACAGTGTCCTCATATCCTTGGACAAGTCATCGCATTACTAAAAGACAACCCACAGACAACAAATGCAAATAGGTGACGATACCCCATCCTTGCCTTTCTAGTCAAAGACATCCTGGAGATAAAATCTCTAATCAAAGACATCCCGGAAAAGCTAAAAGACATGTCACCAAAAAGATAAAATCAAAAGAAAACCAAGACTTGACACCAACATCCACTGTAGTCCTCAAGTTTAGTGTCTCTTGTCACTTGTTTAAGTCTTATTCGATTGTGGTCACAATGTTCACTTTCACAAAAAGGATAGATAGCACTGAACCATATGTTGTCTGAGTCTGTTGAAAGATTTGATTTTGTTGAAGCTCATTGTTGCTGCTGTGTCTCATTTGAAACTGACTGAATCCATGAAACTGATACTTTATTGTGGAGAAGATGGAACTTTATTGTGGACTGGCGATGCAGATGTTGCTTTATTACGGATTGTGCGCGGATAGACTGGAAGGAAGCTGGAAGAAACTGTACTCCTCGAAACATGCGATGTTCTCAGTTCCACACCCATCACTAGACATAGGATTGGCCGTAGTCACAGATAGGATCCGATTTATTATGGATGGAAAGGGAGTGAAAAGGGAGGGTTATGGATGGCTAACCAATCTTAGGTAGATCAATAACAAGCCATGATGGGAATGGGTAAGTTTGTTGTGAACGAATAGGTTGTGAGTGTGTGCAAAGTGAAAGATGAAAGAGAATCCTGAAGGAGAGAGGAGCAAAGTCTCTACGCATGGCGCTGGTGACCCAGTTTTCACCATGGTACTTGCCCAGGGCGCCACCGAAGTGGTTTTCACCGTTGGACAAAATTATTTCTCTTTACTTTTTTGGATTTTTCAATTTTTTTGTTGTCACAAGGCGCCTGTTTGCTAGGTTTTCACCAAGTGACGATTTTTTTTGTTTTTATAATTTTTTTGTATTTTTGAAATTTTTTGATTTTTTTGTATTTTTGAATTAGGATGTTTCGAAGAGCTTATGTGTAGAACCTGCGAAGGTGCATGCTATTGATAGGATCCTCCAAGGGTTCACCTTCTGTAGTTGAGAGCTGATATGCCCCAGATCCATATACCACTGTGATGATGTAAGGACCAAGCCAGTTTGGTTCGAACTTGCCCTTCTTATCTCTGTCTTGCTGATTCTTGGGGTTCTCTCTGAGGACTAAGTCACCTATCTCAAATGTGCGAGGCTTAACTTTGTGATTGTAACTGCGACTCATTCATTGTTGGTAAGCCTTGAGATGATTAAAAGCAGTGTGCCTTCGTTCTTCCAGCAATTCTAGTTCTTGTAAGCGAGAGACCCTGTAGTCTTCATCGTTGATTATGTTTCTCAAGGAGACCCGTAAAGAAGGTAGCTCGACCTCAATAGGCAAGATGGCTTTATCGCCGTAGACAAGTGAGTAGGGTGTAGCTCCTATAGGTGTGCGGACACTTGTGCGGTAGGCCCAAAGTGCAGGAATGAGTTGGATGTGCCAGTTACAGCCAGCGTCGTCGACTGTCTTTTTAAGGATTTTGAGAATTGTTTTATTAGACGCCTCAGCTTGGCCATTACCTTGGGGGTAATATGGTGTGGAGAAACGATGGGAGATATGGAAGCGCTCACAGAGTTCACGAACATCCTGATTTTTGAAAGGACACCCGTTATCAGTAATAATGGAAGTAGGAATCCCGTATCGGCAAATGATGTAGTTCAGGATGAAGGTAGCGATTTGTTTCCCAGTAACTTGTGTGAGAGGAACGGCTTCAATCCACTTTGTAAAATACTCTGTGGCTGTGATAATGAATTTATGTCCATTGGAAGAAGGAGGGTGAATCTTGCCTATGAGATCGAGTCCCCACTGACAAAAGGGCCAAGGAGATGCAAGTGGTTGTAGTTCCTGTGCTGGTGCATGTATAAGGTCTCCATGAATTTGACACTGCTTACACTTCTTGACAAACTGATATGCATCTTTTTCCATAGTAGGCCAGTAGTATCCAGTCCTGATAAGTTTCTTGGCCAAGGTAGGACCACTAGTATGTGGACCACATATCCCTTCATGTACTTCTCGTAATGCAATCTGAGCTTCGTCACTCTCTAAACATCTAAGAAGGGTACCATCTAGACCTCGTCGGTATAGGATATCTGCTAAAATGACGTATCGAGAGGATTGGCAAATGAAAGTGCGGCGTTGATTGTTCGATAGATCGGGAGGTAAGATATTGTCGCGAAGGTATGTGAATATGGAACCATATAACTGGGATTCAGGACCAACAATGCATATCATTTCCGTAGGAGTAATCTCATATGAAGGAATCAGCAAGCTGTCTACCAGGAACTCATAGCAGGTCTCATTTTGCGGTAGATCAATGAGCGAAGCAATTGTAGCCATGGCATCTGCAGCGCGATTCTGTTCTCTTGGTATCTGCTCAAACTCTATCTTTGCAAAGTGCTATTTCAGATCATCTACCAGTTGTTTGTAAGGCATTAGCTTTTCATCTTTTGTTTGATAATCATCAGTTGCTTGACGGATGACAAGTTGAGAATCCCCAAAAACACGAAGTTCTTGGATCTTCCACTGAACTGCAATTCTTAACCCAGTTGTTAATGCCTCGTATTCCGCTATATTGTTAGTGCAAGGAAATGATAAGCGGTATGACTTTGGTATAGAATCGCCTTGGGGAGTTATAAAGAGTATACCCGCTCCTGCCCCATGCTGTGTGTATGAGCCATCAAAGTATAGTTGCCATAGCTTTGCAGGTGATATTGTTAGAATGAACTCATCTGGAAATTCTGACTGTAGAGGAACATCATCTATCATGGGAGCATCCGCTAGTTGATCTGCAATGGCTTGTCCTTTTATAGCTTTTCTGTCCACGTATTCAATGTCGAATTCACTCAAAATCATTACCCACTTGGCCAGCCGCCCAGTAAGTGTAGCTTTGTTGAGAAGATATTTTAGTGGATCAATTCTGGCAATCAACTTAGTCTTATGAGTGAGCATATAATGTTGCAATTTTTGTGAAGCAAAGACCATAGTGAGACATGCACGCTCGATTGGTGTGTAGTTTAGCTCATATCCCACCAATGTGTGACTGATATAGTAGACTGCTTTTTCCTTGCCGTCAGGTATTTGTTGTGCTAGGAGTGCCCCCAGTGCTGTCGGAGTAGCTGATATGTAAAGTAGCAATGGTTGATCGGGAATTGGTGGCATCAAAACTGGCGGGTTCAAAAGATAGTCTTTGAGCGCCTGAAAAGCCTGTTGACAGTTCTCATCCCATTTGAACTTGATGTTTTTGTGTAGCAGGTGCTGGAAAGGGTTACACTTATCTGCAAGTTGTGCTATGAATCTTCGTATGGACTGGAGTCTCCCTTGTAAAGATCGAAGTTGACTGATGTTCTTGGGGTGCAGCATGTCCAAGATAGCCTTGACTTTTGCTGGATTAGCTTCTATTCCTCTTTTAGACACAATGAATCCTAGGAGCTTCCCGGAGGTTACTCCAAAGACACATTTCTTAGGATTTAACCTTACCTTGTATTTTTCCAGCCGATCAAAGACAACTGAAAGTATGTCCAAGTGTGTGTCTCTGTCTATTGATTTTCCCAAAAGATCGTCAACATAATCTTCTATGGTTATGTGCATGAGATCATGAAAAATAGTGGTCATCGCTCTTTGATAAGTGGCGCCTGCATTTTTCAGCCCAAAGGGCATGACATTCCAACAGAAGGTTCCCCATGGACAAGTGAATGATGTTTTATGTTGATCTTCAGGTGCAATCCTAATTTGATTATATCCAGAAAATCCATCCATTAAAGATAACATTTCATGGCCTGCTGTGAGATCAACGATCAAGTCAATGTTTGGTAATGGGAAATCGTCCTTTGCACAAGCCTTGTTGATATCTCTGAAGTCTGTACATATTCGGATGCTGCGATCTGGTTTGCTAATAGGTACTAAGTTGGAAATCCATTCACGATAATCAATTGGGCGTATGAATCCGACATCTAGTAACTTCTCCAACTCTGCCTTGACTAGTAATGCCACTTGTGGGTGCATTTTCCTTAATTTCTGCTTTACTGGCTTTGCCCCCGGTTTGACTGTTAAATGATGCATCACCAAATCCGAGTCTAGCCCAGGCATATCTGCGTAAGACCATGCGAAGTTGATTTGTCGTCCCTTAAAGAAGCTTATGAATTTTGCTCTCTCGGCCTCTGTCAATGATTGAGCCAAAAATATGTTGTGTGGAACCTCTGCTGTACCAATGTTTGTCTTTATAGTCTCCTCTACCAACATGGATGATTTTTCCTCGTATGATGCTGGGAGAATGTCGAGCCTTCCATCTTCGGGCGCCTCAGAGAGGTTTTCACCCTCAGATACGTCCTTTCTTTTTACTTTTTTGGAGTCAGATAGCGCCACAGTGTGGTTTTCGCCATAAGACCCTTGTTTTGTTTTTATTTTCACATTTTTGCGACTAGAAGGCCCGACACCCTCACCAAAGTATGCTATGTTGTTGAGCTCTATGGTGTATCCTGCTTTGTGGTCTCCAGGGGGAAGATCATCTCGAATGCCAAGGTAGTCGATAATAGCTTCGTCATTTTGAAATGTATCAAATTGTGCTGGTCCTTCATGATCCCAGTCAATGAGTTGAGGATGAACAAGGGGAAGGTCATTAGTGTTTTCAGAATTTGCTGGACGAAGAGTGAAGATGTGGTTATATTCAGGTATGTCAAGGTAATCGTCGAGGTCATCGATGGCACTCTCCTCATCAGTTTCGATCGTGAGCGAATCCAAATTGTCATCGCTAGTAGCGCCTTCCGGGACAGGTGTCCTCATCCTATGTGATTTTGACCTAGGACCTTGAAATGAAGCTTGTGCGGGATCCTTATGGGTTGGTTCTTGACCAACTCTAAACTTTTTGTAAAATTCCTCCCCCTCTGTAGGTTCATCTGGCTCTCTGAATGTCTCGGTGAGCTCATAGTCACTAGAGGATTTGTCTGAACCCCATTCCCACTCATTGGAGTCTATGGAATAGTAATCCTCTTGTTGAACTTCGGCAACTTTAATTCGCCATGTCTCTTTTGTTCTTTTATTGTGTAGTCTGGGATTCAGAAAACCAAGCCCCTTGGAGCGTTCCCTTCTTGAAGTTAGCTCAGGTTGTAAGGGCTCCATGACACCTTCTTTGCGTAGTCCGAGAGGACTTTTTCCATCATACCCAAATCTTTGCAAAATTTTGAAGCCTTTGCCATAGTTCTCACAAGGTATAATAATCTGATCATGTGTGTCCTCTTCAACGTCCTTATAGAGCATTTTATATAAATTTTCTTCTTCTAGTTCACCCCATTTTTGAAAGATGGTAGGATCCCATTTGAGTATCATGATGGAGATTTGCTTGTTAGGATGCGGCCTCCCATATTCCTTGGGAGAGCTCATGACTTGTCGTAAAAACATTGTTTGATTCAAAGTGTATTCTCCCATGCCTTTGTCTTGAAACTTGGCTCTAAGTTCACCTTGTTTGGATGTCGAGGGCTTTAATGACTCAGGATCAATATATGCTGAAGAAGGAGTAGCCTCACGATTGTTGGGAATGATAGTCTCAGTATGTGATCTCAAGTTATTACAATATATGAATGGATTTGGATCACCATTGACCGTTACTTCGACTCCATTGTGAGGGAACTTTATGCATTGATGGTATGTTGATGGGACTGCCCTCATTTCGTGAATCCACGGACGTCCTAGCAATATGTTATACATGAGATCTAGATCTAGGACTTGACAAACCACATCCTTTGTGACTGGCCCTATTCTTAGTGGTAAGGTGACCGTGCCCTTGGACGAGCGCTCTTCATCATCATAAGCCTTAATGGTGATTTGGTTTGTAGAATTCACAGCTTTGTCAGAATATCCCAATTGTCTGATGGTGCTCAATGTACAAATATTAAGACCTGCTCCTCCATCTATCAGGACTCACTTTATTCGATGTTTATGTATGAAGGCTTCAACATGTAGAGGTGCATTATGTGGCTGACTTATGGAGGCGTCATCGGCTTCTGTGAATGTGAGGGAGTGTGGAACGGATAGGTATCCCACCATGGCTTGAAACTGGTCCACGTTCAGATCAGTAGGGACGGCAGTATCTCTCAAGATTTTGTCAAGGATAGCTTTATGTGCAGGAGATATACGTAAGAGCTCAAGAATAGAGATGAGCGCAGGTGTCTTCCCTAGTTGTTCTACAAGGTCGTACTCAGGCTTGGATGATGAAAGATTGGTATTCTTAGTGGAGGCACCTGACAATGTAATCTTACCTCGACGGGTTGTAACATGACATTCAGAGGTAGATTCAGACGAAGATCCCACACCTTTTAGGACAATTTTGGGTCTCTGAGAAGGATTCTCAGGATTTTTGTTTTTGATAGTAATGGTAGAGATATGATTGTCCATTGAGATGTGATTGATAGTAGAATCATAATTGTAAGGTGCCCTAGTGTAATTGGCTTGATCATCTGTGACTTTGCCTTTTCCTTTGTCATGTTTTGGGAATGGTTCCTTAAACACCTCATGCTCTTGATTAGATGAATGTCCCTCAATCTCTATATCTCCTCTGTCAATGAGATCTTGCACAATGTTTTTCAATTGATGGCAATTACCCATCTTGTGACCCTTGCTCTTATGAAACTCACAAAACTCATCATCATTCCACCAATTTGGTTTGACCTTTGGTTCATAAGGAGGAAAGTCTGGAACTGTAATTACTTTGTTTGCTACAAGCTTTTTGAATACTAATTCAAGTGGTTCTCCCAATGGAGTGTACTTCCTTCGTGGTTTAGAAGTTGTTTGATTGTTCACCTGATTGTTGGTAGAACTTGATCCAGAAAAGACGAACTTTGGCCTCACTGTATTGGCATCAACAACACCATCATTAACTGTGTTCTTGTTCTTGTTCCAAAATTTTGGTTTGTCCTTTCCTTTGAAGTCCTCTTTGTTTTCTTTGAATAGTTTGATAACTCCTTGTTCAATTAAGACCTTTTCTGTTGCTAGGCCCTTTTCAATAACATCCTTGAATGTAGACAAACAAGCTTTTCTGAGATCATAGCCAATAGCCTTATTAACGTTTTGTGTGAACATCTCCACCATTTGTTTCTGCAGGATTTCACAAGAGCATCTGCTAGCTAGGTTTCTCCATCTCTGTAAAAATGTTGCGAAAGATTCTCCTTCCTTTTGTTTAGTATTGCACAAGGTAGTAACTGAGACATCTGTTTCAATGTTGTAAGAGAAATGCTGAATGAATGCCTCTGCTAGGTCGCCCCATGACTTAATACCAGGAGGTAATTGAGAAAACCATTCCATAGCTTGATTTCCTAAGCTCTGTGGGAACAACCTCATTAAGTATGTTTCTTCTGCCGCTACCTCAATGCAAGCTGTGAAGAATTGTCTTATATGTGCCCTGGGGTCTCCTCTCCCTCTATATTTGTCAAATTTTGGTGTCACAAAGTGTGGAGGAAATGGAGGCATTGGAATGCTCTTATCGAAGGGATAAGGGCATATATCTCTCATAGTGTATGTAGGTTTTGATGTACTCATGTCCTCCACTTTCTTTTGTAAATCTCTTATTTGTTGCTCCAAATTATTCTTGGGAGGAGATTGATTTCTTGTAGCATACCCCATGTTTGAAACACCCATTTGAGGAGGAGCTTGTTGCATGTATGGATGATACTGATCATAGACATGTCCATATGGAGGTCTATATTGTTGCGACATATAAGGAGCACTTGGCATAACTTCTTGTTGAGGGACCCCATATCTGTTTTGTGTGTATAAACCATATTCAATAGGCCTTTCATTTTCCATTGTGTTGCCCCCAATTTTGACATGAGGTCTCCTTGTGTCAAAATTTTGAGGATGTCCTTGAGTATCCATTTGTTTTGATTGATCCATACCTTGAGCATGTGATTGAGCATAAGGCCCCCATAATGGTCTTTGAGTATAAGTATCATATGTTTGAGCTTGTGTATGTGGGATTGCTGGCTTTTGAAGCAAAGCTGATGGTGACTCCGGCATCATATTATTCGGTCCTCCATTTCCTCCACTATTTGGTCTCCTTTGATCCATGTTGGGTTGAGTTTGCTGTGAGGGTCGACTTTCCATAAGTTGAGACAAGTCAAAATCATGCGGTATTTTAGCTCCACTATGTGCCATCATGTTTAGAAAGTATTGTCGATCTCTCCTCATTATCTCTTCAACCAATCTATTGAAGTGAGGATTCATTATGGATTCTTCTATGTCTGCTGATAGTATTGAAGAGTTGTCCACGGTGTCATTGTGTGTAGCATTGTTGTTTATAGTGTTTGCACTTTCCACATTTGGATTGTGTCTATAAACATTCATGTCTGGTAATGTAGTGTGCTCAGGATTGTAGAATAGATCATTGTCATACTCATAAGAACTCATGTTTATGGATTCTTGAGCTTCTTTAGCTATTCTCCTAGATTTTTTAAGGCGGGTTTCAACCATGAACTAGGTGTTAGACCAAGATGTGAGAAACTAGATGAAAAATGACGAGAGTATGGAAGACCAAGAGTTGTATGGAGTGTAAATGAATCTTGGGGTGTACTTGCAATGTCCAAAGTGTAAGACCAAGTATGTAAGTAGTAGAGTAGGTGTGACTTCCAAAGAGAGGATAGTTTCTCTTGATGAGGTAAGCTGACCTTGACTCTAAGTAAGACCAAATGAGACCCAAAGGTAAGAAACCTTGATGAGGGACCACTTAGCAAAGTGTAGTTGTATGTAGTGTGTTGAAAGAGTATAGTGAGGACAAGCAAGTGACCTTTTTGACTCAAGTTTAGACAAGTATGAATGTAAAATGAGGTATGAAGCAATGATGGACTGTGTGAAACCTTAGAACAGGCTGAATGCTAGATGAAACCTGAAGAGACAACCTAAGAAGCTCAAGTATGCCGAAACTGATTTTCTTTGTTTGCTTGACTGTTAAAGTTTTCAAATCCTGACACAGATGCCTCTGTATACTTCACAGACGCTTTTTCCAGACACAGACGCCTCTCTGTTTGACGCAGACGCTAATAAAAACACAGACGCTATTCTGTACTTCACAGACGCGCTTATCTGACGTAGACGCGGTTTGAACAGACACAGACGCGTTTCTGTAACCTTAGTGCAATTTTTCCTATCTGTGAAGTTGTTTTGTTGTGACCAAATCTGATTGTTCGACTGTTTTTCGTGACAAGAGGACACAATGTTGATGACTCAATGTTTGCAAACTGTTTAGACTCCAAAAGTGTGTTGTTTGATGTAAAAAGTTTTTGCATACACTTGAAGACACAAAAGACACAATGTTTTGCTGTTTTGTCTTGAATGTTTGAGTGTTTAGCATAAGACAAGCACAAATATTAGGGCTGGCCAAGACAATAGTTGTTGATCCCACATAGGGTTTTACCCCCAAGGCTACGCTATTCAGAGTGGATACTTAGATGCTTGACCTCACTGGCTCCACCCTCGGCACTCACTTCTCGGGTCAGCCAAGCATCAGTCCCCATGAAAACTCCCCATGGCGAACTTTGTATCTCTACTAAGAACCGTATGTGTGTGGGCCGCTACCAGAGGTCCGACCTCCTGCCTCAACAACTAGAAGGATTTGGGCATCTAAAACAAAAAGGTGCTAGTAAGGGCATCCGCTCATGTGGCCATACATGCGGCACTTTCAGCTCTGTAAATACAGAAGGCTCCCAGCCAGTAGGGGTTACGCCCTACAAATGATCAAATAAATTTGATCAAACGGGTTTATGGGGAGACATAGTGTCGGTATGAACTAATCAACACACGTTATTCATAGTTTTCACCATGAATACATTTGATTATAGTGGCTCGGAAGAGGTGGGTTTTCCTCGCTACCACTTGGGTCGTTCTCTTCTCACTAGTAGTCCTAATGACCACACGGGAAGACAGGCCCTCTAAAGATTAAACAAAAAGAGCCTATTGCTCAAGACACAAAAGACAATGATTCAATTTTAGTGCACCAATTGAAGTGTTTGCTAATCTATGAAAAACAAGGCACACAATCAAAATTACAAAACCCTAACTAAGGCCCTGCAATAAAATTGTTAGTAGTTTCAAATGGTAACCCCTTCCTGCAAGCACACAAGTTAGGTAAATTTTAGAAAACCCAAAAAGACTTTGTGAAAAGGGGGCTTCAACAAAAACGTATTTGCCTCCAAAGCAAGCTGCACAAACCAGGTTAGCTAGATCTGCAAGGGTTAGCCGAAAATAAACCAGATCTAAAACCCTAAGTACAAAATCCGAAAACCTGAATCACAGAAAATTTGAAAATTGCCAAACAGAAAGCACAGACGCTGCTATACCAGACACAGACGCGTCTGTATGACACAGACGCGGTTCTGTGATGCACAAACGCGCTCAGAGATCACAGACGCGCTCAGAGATCACAGACGCTGTTAAATGACGCAGACGCGATCTGATGCAGCGCAGACGCGGTTCGGAATCACAGACGCACCTTTCGTAAACCTGCAAAATAAAAATTGACAGAAACACAGACACGATTCCTGATATCGCAGACGCTTCTGAAACACAAAAACGCGATCCGAACACTTGCAGACGCGAAAAAAACCTAAATGTCGTCGAAAAATTGTCTGATCTGCAACTTCAAAAATGCAAAATCTGCAACAAAAATGTTAAATGCAAAGGGACAAGAGTCCCACCGGGCGTGCCAAAACGTATATGGTGAAAATGGATAACAATAAACAACAATATTGAAAGGCTAAAATGAATCCAACCACTAAACCCTAGTCTAACAACAACAAAGATCCACCATAACATATGAAGATTACCTAAGACAATGCAAATAACTCAAAATCACAAAGATTATACCATCACATGTCCAATAGGGTTTTGATCTCCATTCTTCCTATCTCCATTGATCTTGCTTGATATACTTGCTCTCAGATTTTTATATGCACAAGAGCTCAACAAAGAACGGAATGTGGTTGCAAGTAGGATTGTAGTGTAGCCAAGTCTTCAAAATTAGTCCTTAAGGTTTGTCATTAGGGTTTGACAATGAAGAAAGCATCTCCTTAAATAGAAGACACAATAAGAAATGGAGGGTTAAGATTGAGAGGTGTAAAAAGAGAGGTCGGCTAGGATTAGAGGGTAGGTAAAAGAAATACCAAAATAATGAAAGAGGTAGGTAGTGTATGAATTAAGAGATGAATGACATATGTCATGTGTAGAAAAAGATAATGAATTAATTAAATAAATAAAGATTTATTTAATTAATAGAAGAAGTAGGACAATTAAATAAATAAATAAAATATTTATTTAATTTAGGAAAGGGATAATTTAAATAAATAAATGTATTTATTTAAATGAGAAATAAGGCTAGAAGAGGATAAATGAATTAATTAAATAAATAAAAATTTATTTAATTAATAGAAGAATTAGGCTTAGATAATTAAATAAATAAAATATTTATTTAATTAGACATGACAATTTTGAGTTTCTACACATAGAAATACTCTTTGCATGCCCTACCTTTTTCATTTAGACTATCCAAATATCTTTTGATTTTATTTCCTACAGGTAAGTTCTCATCCCAAACAACATTCTCCTTCATTAGTAATGAAGTTAAAAAGCAAAATATCAAGCATAAAATCAATAATCCAAAACAAAAAGCATAACCATCATCCTTTGTGAATGTGATATTGTTCAATACTTCTTGTCTCAATAGTTAACATAAATCATACTCCTTTCCATTTTTAGCCATATGATAAGCAACATATACTATAATAGCAAATATATAAGCTTCTTTGTTTAGAAATTAAATCTTATAGGTAATATCCATAGCAACATATCTTACCAGAGGGTCTATAATGGTATCAATCTATAAAGATATTTTATTCAAAGTCACACCTATCAATCCTTTAACTTATTTGTTTATGATAAGCAACATATACTATAATAGCAAATATATAAGCTTCTTTGTTTCGAAATTAAATCTTATAGGTAATATCCATAGCAACATATCTTACCAGAGGGTCTATAATGGTGTCAATCTGTAAAGATATTTTATTCAAAGTCACACCTATCAATCCTTTAACTTCTTTGTTTATTATTGTCTTCATCACGTGTACGGTTCCATCCGAACAAAGACTAGTAACAACCTTTAGAGCTTCCTTTGTGATCTGGTATGATCTATCCAACCAAATGTAGTCATTGTGAATTCTGCTCAACACAATCATGACCAATTCTCCATCAATTATCATTAAAAATTCACTCCAAACATTCAAACCCTTGTGCCGTAACTCAACGACTGACTATAAATTTTCGTTGGAGAGAGAACCTTCAAAAAATTTAATTTTGCATTGTCATACTCCTCAATTTATACATCAACAAACTTGTAGATATCTTCAAGACATCCTACCCTAGCCGATAGTGATGAAAATGCACCAAGTGATACATCTCTTAATGACTCTTTCATAAATTTCCTTAATTCAGGTGGAGTTTCATCTTCACAACTAACAAACTTGCTAGAATCCGTGAGAGAGAAATTTTCAAATACCTTAGCTTTGTTGTCAGCAATTTCACTCAAATACTTCTTTTCGCTCCTCAAATGTGCCAATTCATCAATAACAAATAAACATAAAAAACTTATATATGTTGGCAATTGACACTCTATTGGTTAGGTTTCACTATGTGGACTTCATAGACTCTACATCGACATCGACAGGATAGAATATTTCTTTGGTCACCGGTAATGCAAGCCGACTCGGGATAGAAAAGGTCATCGATATTGGAGGCCAACATATATAGGATCCGGCATCGACAACTTGTTTTAATGCTTATTCATTTTTGTTATATGGCCAACATGTAAATATGATATTGTATATATCTTTGTAAGATGACATAAGGCATAAATTTGTAGAGGGTATATAAGGGAGATTGATTAGATCATTTTGTAATAGTGATAGACATGTGGAATGGATATATGGATGTAATGTAATGTGAAATATATCAGAGAGACTATGTATGTGAGGAATTCATTGTAAGGGTTATTCCGATACTGAGGTTTAGGGTTTTAACCGAAACATACAAAGCTTAAACCGGAATTGTATTCTAGAATAGAAGATGTTATATTAAGGAATTCATACTTCCTTGGATTGTTGTCTGGATTGTTATGTAGTCAGTGAGGCTCCTATTGTGATGAGCAGTGTGCTCTAGGCTGTAAGCCTCCTTGCAAGTGCGGGCCCGTCATATATTATAATATCTCTTCATATGGCCAGTGAATTGATATTATGGGTCACAAATCCCACTGTGGTTTTTCCTCTTTGAGGTTTTCCATGTATAAATTTGTGTGTTATGTTTCTGAATTATGTGTTTGTCTTATTGGTTGCATTACTTCTTTCAATTCTATTTATATCGGTATACTGGTTGGTGTATGAATGTTTTGTTAAGATTAAAATATACTATTTGGTATAACACTGATTCACCCCCCCCCCCTCTCAATGTTATTGGTTTCCAACAATTGGTATCAGAGCCTTGTGCCTCGGAGGAAGTTTAACAGCTTGAGGAAGATCCTAAAATGGGAATCATTGAATATGGCTTTGGAGAAGCAGCTTGAGATGGCACTTGAAGATTATGATGTTGAAAGATTGAAGAACTTAAAGCTACAAGATGAGTTGAATTCTACTAAAGAATTTATTCTTGTCCTACAAGAGAGACTATCATCTATTCAAGCTAGGAGAAAGGAACTTTTACAAAATCAGGATGATGAAGAGAAAAATGTACTTACGGAACAATGTCAAAAATTGAGTGAGGAGAACATGGTTATGAGGAATGAAATGTAAACTATGACTATGAGGATGTCCAAGGAGATTGAGGATAGAAACAAAAAAGGAATAAAATCTTGTTGTATCCCTGAAGAAAAAATTTGAATAATGTGGTAGGTTGATTCATGAAAATAAGATATTGAGGACATATTTGGTACAATCCCAGAGCAATAAGCAAGAGCTTGAGAGACATGATAATACTAAGAGATGATTTAATTGCTGCAAGTGAGTACAAAGAAAAATTCAAGATCAGCTCAGCACAACTTGATGAGTTACTAAAGAGATAGAGGCAGATTGGAGATTCCAGTGGACTTGGATTTGAGCAAGGATAGAGTTCCGGTACTGCTAATGAAGATCAAAACCATAAGGCACTGGTAAGGCAATTCAATGCATATAAATTCAATGGTAGATATTTTGTTTGTAATAGATTTGGTCACGTGGCTAGGCAATGTAGAAACAGAGCAAATCAGAACCTTGATTCTACTCTCGGTAAATGTTCTAAATGCAATAAAATTGGTCATAAGATAGAAGATTGAAGAATGAATGTAAAATGCTATGCTTGGGGAAAATTTGGACATATGGCTAATCAGTGCAGGTCAAGCAATTTCACCAATCTTAGCAAGGTAATCCAAAAGAACAATGTTACATGTTATGCATGCAATGAAGTTGGACATATTGCTAAGTTTTGTAGAAGCACAAATCCATCGGTTGGTAATGGAGGATCAAATGATAAAGGCAAAGAGAGGGTTAGTGAAATCCGACAAGATCATACTCAGAGATGGGTTAGGAAGACTGAAGAGAAATCATCAAATGGGAATGCCCCAATTACCTATTTGGCAGAAGTGGTTGCTCCTGCATCGGCGGTGAGCTCATCCGATAACTAAGGCAAATGCCTTAGGGGTAGGAAAATTTCATGGAAGATGATGCATATGCCCCTAGAGGAGATTCCGGAAGATGTTCCAGATATTGGAGAGAATTATCTGGCATTGATATGTTCAGAGTAAGATCCGGTATCTTTCACCGACAATCATTTACGTCAATAGAAAATTAGGGTTTTCTCAATGGATAAAAGGTTAATTACACTTCAATGTTAGTCACCCAGCATTCAGAGCGATTTTAGAGCAATTCAGAGTGACTTAGTGCAATCAGAAGTTATTCAAAGGCGGTCGGATTTCTTCTTGAGTGATCACACCGACATCTAGAAGGATTTGTTAGAGGTTTTCACCGGAAGCGTTCAAAAAGTATTTTTCTTAAATCATGGAATTAGGATCATCTTTTTCTACTATTTTTGTTGCAAATCCAACTGGAGTAGAAGTTAAGGACCGCCCCAGGCCAATTTTCAAATAATATCCACATGTGGCTACCAAGGAAGATTCGGTTGGAGCATTTTCTCGCATCTCGAAGGGAGTGGTATATATGGAAGATGTTAGGGCCTATATTCATTGTCATATAGAGGACTTAGGCACTTCGGAGATCAAGGGGATGTATATGAATGAACTCATGGGAGAATCTAGTAAGATAAAACTAGCATATCAACACATTGAAGATCTAGGGTTCACTGATATTCTGGATATTCTAGAGTTTGAGGATGAGATAGCCAAATATGTACTGAGAAGAGTACATAGGGAATTCATGTAGCTAGAACAACCCTACAAAATCACTAAGGAATCCATCCAGGCAATTATTGGCTTGTCATCGACAGGGCCACATCTAGATAAGAAAGTATCAAATGACTTCGTAAGGAAGATCACCAGTGCCACATCAAATAAGAGATCGATGAAGGTGAGCACCATCAGCGACACCGACATCAAATTTGGAAGCATGGTCATAGGCTACAAGGTAACTTAGTCTAATTGACTAAATTCAGTTTCAAGTTCATGTATTTTGGACGCATATAGGATGATGAGAGAAAATATCAAGTTAGATTTTTGTGACTGGATGCTTGAGGAGTTATTGATCAATTTAGGGAAGATAAAAGGTGAGAAGAAGGGCACCATCCAGTTTGGAAATATATTGGTTTTCTTAATGCTATACTTTTTGAATGATACTCCCAGTTCTGGAAGGAAGCAATGGGCTTTTGACATCCCAGTAGGAAGACAGCTTAAACAATCAATTGTTGCATTAGGAAGTCTCAGAGATGATAAGGTATGGGGTTACTTCAAATCTTTTCAGAAATCTATGAGGTCTAGAATAAGAGTACCTAAGCATATGGTAGAGAAATACTTTACCGACATATATTTCAAGTCAAAAAGGATGAGACCCTCATGGAGGCAGTCAAGCCTCGGAAGGTTTGGATAGCTTAAATGGCCTATGAGGTGGATTCATTAATTCTTGATGCATATGCAAAAATTCTACTTGTTGCAGATATAGATGATGTAGAAAAGCCCTGTGGAACAACACAACAAAAGACTCTTAAGGTTAAAACTGAGTTCAACCGAAAGAAGAGGGAAAAACAAGAAGGTAGGGCAAGCAAGTTTGTATAGGAAGTTTCTAAGGACATTAAGGCACTCATTGATGTTGTCCCAGAGAAAGGAAGAAAGAGGAAGGATCTGGTAGTTCACATTGAACCTATGACTATTGAATCTGAATCAGAGAATAATACATCATTATCTTTCAAAAGGGTTGTGAGGAAGAAACCGGAAGAAACTAAGGTGGAAGCAAAGAAAAAACCGGTTAGGAAGGTTACCATCAAATTACCAGCACAGATGCAGGAACCCAAAGCTACACCATCAACTGCATCCGATACTGCAAGTAGGAGGAAGAAGAATGACATTGATTTGGCACTAGAGACTGGTAATGTAACAATTATTTTGCCTAAGACTTATGCTGAAATTGTTGATGAAATTACTAAAGATGGTATGCTAAAAAATGTTAAGTCTAATTATAATACATTAGAAGTTGATGAACAGAGAGAGGTAGAGGAAGCAATTCTTCTATATTTAGATATCTATAAAAAAACATTAATTGAAATAGAAAATCAAATACCGAGAGAGCTATACAACATGTTAGATGCTATAAGGTTATCTGCAATGCAAGAAGACTAACACATTAAGATGCAAGAACTTTTAGCTATATTTATTAGCATAACTCGAGATGAAATGGAAAAGACAATTGAGGCTACAGATAGGAAGGTTTTTAATAGAAAACATAGAATAAATAGCCTGATGTTAGGAAGGATGAGTGAGATAATAAAGGAAACACAGAAGGCTTGGATAATTTTTTGGGGAGAACATAGAGGATTCTTCACTTCACCGAAGACAAATACTGATACTATAGATACACCAGTTGAAGGGAAAGGTAAAGGAATTATGGGTACTCCACCCTCAATTTTGAAGAATATCAAGATAGTGGAAATTGAGCCACCAGTTAACACAAATGTATAGACAAATACAGAGACACTAGTTAATGTTGAGAACATTGTACAAGACACTAACATTGATGACACTTGTTCTCTGGATATTAATGTACAGGTTGAGGATATTGTTCCTAGAGAGGAATTGTCAGTTGCAAAAACTGCACCAAGTGGTGAAGCCACTGGTGCAAGTGAGGAGGCAATAAAATTTTAATCACCAGAGAAAACAGGGGAATCTAGTAGGGAACCAATTGCTGGCACATCATTATTGACAATTGACACTTCTCAAGTTGAGAAAAAAAATATCACAGAGATGAGTCTCATAGAGCTAATGATGATGGCTACTCAGAAACTGATGAAGGAGGGAACTACAGACAAACGGATTATAGATCAATCCATAACTGTTTTGCATAGATTGGTCCAAGAATGTAAGATTGAGAATGAAGCGATCCCTTTTGGCAAGCTTAAGGCTATCACAAAGCACATATCAAAATATTTTCAATCATTACAGCAGATCTCTAACCAGCAAGCACTAATTTTGATAGAAAATTCTTTGAAACAAGGTACTAATATATAGAGGGTACATTACAATATAGATATTCTTACAACAAAAGTAGATGAAAAGATAAAAGAGATACAGGACAAGATTGCTAACATTGCTAACTCTTTTGATGGACTAACTTCACTGATCACATCTATTGATGGAAAAAATTTGACTTTGGAGAACCAAATTCCTGCTCTTGAAAAGGAAAGATATAAGATCGTTCGGACAACTAGAAGTCTCAGAGGTTTGGTGAGTCCAAGATTGGATTCACTTGGTGTACACAAGAGGGAATGCATGGATATGCTTGGTAAGCCCACACCAGCAGAAGTTAATGAGAAAGAATCACTTGCATATTTATTGAGTGGACTTGTATCCATCTCTGGCACCGATTGGGATACCTATATAGAGTTACTGGAGAAATCTTATCCAGAAATCTTCAAATTGGTCAAGCTTCGGTAAGACATTTTTGGAGGTATTCAATGTACAGTTATTACTCTTTGACATTATTTTTACAATTTTTGGGCATTGATGTCAAAGGGGGAGTAGTATACATGTGAAAAAGAATGAAGAGTTGCATACATTGGGGGGAGCTACAATTTTTTTGGAATTTTGGTGATATGGAGTATTTTGCATATTCAGCTCAGGGGGAGCAAAGCAGGATGAAACCGACAGTTGAAACCATGACCATTTTTCACATGAGTGTTGCCATCAATGCCAAAGGGGGAGATTGTTGCCAATTGACACTCTATTGGTTAGGTTTCACTATTTTGTCATTGATGGAAACATGATCTTGGGTTCTGGCTTAAAATGGTGTACTGACAAGCACTTCACAGACTCTACACCGGCACCGACGGGATAGAAGATTTCGTTGGTCACCGAAAATGCAGGTCGACTTGGGATAGCAAAGGTCATCGGTATTTGAGGCCAACACATCTAGGATTCAGCATCGGCAACATGTTTAAATGCTTATTCATTTTTGTTATATGGCCAACATGTAAATATGATATTGTATATATCTTTGTAAACCGACATAAGGCATAAATTTGCATAGGGTATATAGGGGAGATTTATTAGATCATTTTGTAATAGTGATAGACATGTGGAATGGATATATGGATGTAATGTAATTTAAAATATATCACAGAGACTATGTATGTGAGGAATTCATTGTAAGGGTTATTTTGGTATTGAGGTTTAGGGTTTTAACCGGAACATACAGAGCTTAAACTAGAACTGTATTCTGGCATAGGAGATGCTATATTAAGCAGTTCATACTTCTCCAGATTGTTGTCTGGATTGTTATGTAGTCAGTGAGGCTCCTGTTGTGATGAGAAGTGTGCTCTATGTTGTAAGCCTTCCTGCAAGTTCATGACCATCATATATTGTAATATCTCTTCATATGGCCAATGAATTGATATTGTGGGTCACAAATCCCACAAGAGACAAATTTAACAATGTTTTCCATCAAGTCCACTTCCTTCTTTCTCCAAATATTTTTTTATCATTCCTTACCCCTTCTACATCAATCTTCTTTCTAGGTTCATTTCTTTTTACTAAAATATCTTTCTTCATATTCTCACTTTAGCATGTTTTAAAAATATGCCCAACCTTATTGCAACTAAACTATTTGATATTCCCATGTCCTGAGTTTCTTGTAGTCATTCTAGATCTGCATTGATTAGCCTTGTGCCCAAAACCATTGTATATCTAATAATAACCATAAAATAATTTATTTCTTCCATTCATAATTTGACTTCTACAATCACTAGCCTTATAACCAAATTTCTTGCAAGAGAAACACTAAACATTTTAATTCATTATGTTTCTACATTCTAGAGCCTTATGTCCAAATTTATCAAAGGAAAAACAATAGCCATTGAACAAAGGGTACCTTTTAGCAATAGGTTGTCTGACCGAAGGTTTTCTTGTAGAACTTCTTTGATTTTGTGGTTGCCTTCCTTTGCTTATTTCTTCAGTGCACCATTCAGATTCGATGTTCTTCATCTTGCCTTTATCTTTGTTCCTTTAATTTGAACATTCGCTACTTTTAAAACCTAATACACTTTTGTATTTTAGAGATTTCTACATAGCCATCATTTCAATTTTTTTAGTAGTTTCCTTCATTTTATCTTTTGATCTTAGAGTTACAACTTCATGTTCTAGTCTTGCAAATTTTTCAGTCTTATATGTTTGATCAAATTATTCATATTCCTTAATCTTCTTACTTTCCTCAACTTGTAACTTCATATTGACAATTTTTTCATTTGCTTGTTTCATTTCCTTGTTGACCTCTATATATCTTTCTTTTAACTTCTTGATATATTCCCTCAGTTTTTTTATGCATTCATTTTCTTCTTTGATATTTTCTTTCAAACCCTTTCTTTCACTTTCCACATTCTCACGATCTTCAAGAGCGGTCTACAATTCTCCATCCATATGAATTTTTTCATCACTTAACTCAAGTGTCATTTGTTCAACCAACAAGATCCCCCTTAAGCGGTTAAGCTAAAACAAGGGACAAATCTCTAATACCAATTGTTGAATAGTTGGAATATTGAGAAGGGGGGTGAATCATTATTCCATTTTAAAAATTTTAAACAACCCAAATATCACTTTGTAGATTCACATCAATAAACATGTAATAGAAGGAAATGATGATCAAATAAGAATAAAAAGTAGAGACATCATCCATAACAACATACACAGGAGAACACTAGATTTTTTCTTGGAAACCCATTAGGGAAAAACCAGGGAGAGGGTTAACTCTCAATATAATATAACTAGTTATAATATATTACCAAATGATCACTACTTGAGGCTCATTGAAAAAGGGCTCATAGCCCAAAAGATGAAGGCTCACTACCAAAGGGCTTACTACCCACAAGAGAACAAGTAGACAAAATGAACTGTAATAGTTGCATCTTACAAATTCATGGAGTATAGTTCCAATTAGGCTCAGTAGATACACTTTACATATTTCATTATCTCTTTAGTCATTCACATATGCTTTAATCACATATCACTGCATCATATCACATCTGATCACTATATCACACATCTATGTATGTATATCATCATTGAAAGAGTATGTCATATATATATTAATCTATATCTCAAGTTGGTCACACATGCATTATCAATTTCCAAAAATACTTTAAACGATACCATCAAGATGCTTCACAAGTTTCACCCACATAGGTCAACCAAGATATAACAAAGGTTAATACCAACTAGAATATACACATTACCTACAATGCTTAACCATGGCCCAAAACTTCAGAACCAAAAACAATCAACTAATGAAAAGAGGATGTCCATAAAAATTGTGATGTTCCAGAGGAACAAAGCAATTGACAGGCCGAACTGTCGAACCATATATCTCGCCTTCCAAATATCTATAACACGTACAAACTTGAATATAGGTACATCCAGTATTCATGAGTATACTGTCCAACACAAAAAATCCATATCTATAATTATAGAACAAAACGTGATGAACAAAATCACATAATTATCAAAGCAAAAATAGTATAAGTCAACATGAAGTATGTTGACATCAATAACAACCGGTATAGCCTATACAAAACATTCTCCTTTACCAAAATCATCAATGATAAAACTCCAACTATCTCTAATCACAAGAGAATACCAACATCACCTATGTCTCCAAGTATCCATCAATACCTATTACCGATCAATCCATGTCAAACTCCAAATGCAACAAAGCACAATAATCATGAAGTAACCAAGCAAATGATCATGAGCTCAATACAAAGAGAACTACCAATATAAATGTCAATCTCCCACTACATAGTTAGGAACATAAACATGACAACATGATCTAACCTATTGGCAACAAGGCAAAAAACTGAGGAGGGGGGGCGGGGGGTGAATCAGTTTTCTCAAAAAGTTTACTTAACTCAAACACCATTGGTATTTTGAGTTTGTTGGTATTTTGCATAGAGATTGCATTAATTATATGTTGTCATTGATGTCAATTGAACCGGTAATGGTATTTATGTTATTGCTAATATTGTTGTTTTTTATATTGGCTAGTAACCGGTAAAGAGAGATTTGTGGAAGATGTTATAAACATGTATGTTAAGTTTGTGAGATAAACTGGTGAACCAGTGTAAAGGGTTAAACCTTTGTATGTAATGTAACCGGTAAAACCACCCTATCAGTTGTTAAACCCTAACTGATCGAGTTTGTTGGTTTATTATCTGATGAGCGGTAATGATGGAGACACGTGTGATTATTTGATTAAGGATATATTCAAATTATTTTGGCACGTTTGTTCTTGTCTAGAGAAGGAGAAAAGTGGATTGCATCTAATGCACAATGCGTGATGAGTTACAAAGTCCAATACAGCGGTGATCATGGACCAGTTGAAATTGTCTTGAAGAATGTGAAGAGATTGTCACGATTTCTAACAGTCAAGATTCTACCGACTTGTTTGTAATCTCGATGATGAGAATTAGTTTTTTGTTGTGTTAACAACCTAATTGATTTCTATTTAAGGTCGATGAAGTTGTTTGTTAAGGTTGTTGGCAAGGTTGGTAGAAAACTTGTTGAGTGTGTAGTTGCCAAATCGGTGAATGGATCTGCACTTTGAGTGAAGGCAGATTAAAGGTTATAGAAGGATCTGATCAAGAAAAAGTAGTGCTATTCAGACAGATCAACAAAACTATTGTTTTCTAACAATTACAACAGACGTTAAATCCCTTAACTAGGTAAGCTCTAACAGGCTTGGTTACTCATTAAATCCTCTAACAAGGTGGTCCATTAGCTTGGATTCTTAAATCCTCCAGTGAGGTTACTCCTAACAGGGTATTGTGCTTTTAATCAAGGCATATTTGTAAAATCCCTTAATCGAGTATTCCTAACCGGAATTAGTTCTTAACAGGACTTATTGTAAATCTCTAACAGGATTTGGCTCCTAATAGGCAAACTTCAAAAGAGTTCAGATAGCTATCCTTGTGAGTCTCATCTCATTGTGGTTTTTACCTATTTGGGTTTTCCACGTATAAACATTTGTGTCAAGTGGTGAATGCTTTTGTGGTTGTGACTTTATTTGTTGATATGGTTAATTTCTGATAAGGCATGTTATGTAGAAGCATTGAGAGATGATTATGTTGAGTTATGATTAAGCATTGCTGATTTGCATAAATGTTGAAGTTGTTTACTGTTAAGTTATCATAACAGTTAAACCTGTTGATGTCAAGTATTCTTATGAATATTGATCTTGACTAAGATATGATTACTTTGTTTGACTGAGATTGAGTTTGGGAACTTTGTATCAGTTTTTTAGTATACTGATTCACCCTCCCACCTCTCAGTATTCTACCACATACTTATTCTTTCATCATACCATCAAACACAATTTCAGATCTGATAATTAATAGTGAAAGCATAAATCAACACCACATCAATAACACACATAACACCAAGTTTTTTGATGTGGAAAACCTGAATAAGGGAAAAACCATGGTGGGAACCTACCCACAATATGATGATACCCTATTAGAAGTATATGAAATATTACAATGGGGAATGCACATGCATTCAGCCACATTGTGTAGAGCTCACTGCTCAAAAACAACAACAAGGAGGGCTACAACCCTTGGCAAGGTTCACTGCCTTACAAAAATATTCAGATTACATCTGAAAGATCATGAACTTATAGAATAGCATCTCCTCATGTCTGGTTACATTTTTGGTTAGGCACATATTCTTCTCTTTCACACTTCTTTTCACTTCTTCACTGCTTCTGAAAGATTAATACATTATTCACACATTGCACACCTCTTACAATGATTATTACATTTATTTATACATATCATCAACCTATATTTCAAGGTCGGCTCAACACACATCAAAAATTACAAATATATAACCATACACACTAAAATATTATATGCGGACCAAAACAATGTGGGCTAAGACATGGTATGAACCTAAATCAACACCTCAAACATGAAACAACTCTAGGAATTATGCCTTGAACATCTACAACAGGCTACAATCAACATGTCGACCAAGAACATGAAGAAGACCACCGAATCAAGGGAAATCATCAATAACAAGCACAATGATCAATGTGGAGCATCAACACAGATAGGACATGATCTAGAAACATCCACAAGCATCATGAATTACCACAACAACATTCACGCCAACACCACTTACTAGAATATTCATCATCATTATACCGAACTTTAAGAACACTAATTGAACTGACTATCAAACTAAAAGATTCACTTGCGGACCTCCAAAACATGAACCATTTGAATTAAGGACACATATGAATGTCCCAAATACTCTGCCAAATCCACAAGCCAAGATATTGCAACACAGAGCAATACAGAGAAAAATATAGAATATTGATCAACACCGAACAACTAAAAAACCAACTGTAATACCGAATCTCATAACTCGATCAAATCTCCATGCAAACTTTTGAAACTTGATTTGAATCAATCAGATATACTTTTCTCAAAACCCTTTCATCCACAAAAACTCATTTGCAACACACTGGCCAAACCAACTTACTTAATCTGACTGCAACACTAGAACATACAGAGGAATATGTTTACATCAATGAAAACAACACATTCCAGCAAAATTCTCAACAATATCCAACAATCTCCCCCTTTGCAATTGATGGAAACATATGAATTTGAAAAATAATCAATACAAGGAAAGAAAATAGTCAGCTCACCCTTAGATCATGCAGATAACTCAACACAGGTTTTTCATGTAGCTCTCTCTCCCCCTTTGACATCAATACTAAAGGAATATATTGCACAAATATCTCTCACTTTATCCAAACTCTCTTTCGCCACAACTGAACATCAAAACTAACAAATATGAACATTTGACTACTTGCCCTAAGTAGCAGCCACCACACATCAATCTGGATCACAAGATATCTCTGTGAAATTCACCAGACTCATGCAAGTCCATGCATCTTAGTTCTTATCAAGAGGGGAAATTACCCCTAGCTTCTCTCTAAGATACTCAAAAGTATCCTTAGCAAAAGGCTTCATGAAGATATTTGCAATTTGTTCCTTTGTAGATACATACTCCAATCTGGCTTCCTTCTCATTCACCTTTTCTCTCAAGAAATGAAACTTGAATGATATATGCTTATTCTTTGAATGCAACATCGAATTATTAGAAATGTTGATAGCACTTGAATTATCACATTATATAATAGTAGGCTCATCATAAACAACTCTAATATCCTTTAGCATCTGCTTCATCCACATCACCTGAGTACAATTGCTAGTAGCAACAATGTATTTTGCCTTTTTAGTAGATAAAGAAATAGAATTATGAGTCTTACTCATCCAAGAAACTAATCTCTTACCCAATAAAAATACACCACCACTAGTAATCTTCTGGTCATCAACGTCACCTACCCAATTAGCATCTATAAAAGCACTCAAAGTAAAATCATCATCTTTAGGATACCACAAACCAAAATCAACTGTTCCTTTCAAATATCTAAAAAATCCTTTTCACAATAATAATATGAAAGTTCCTTAGAATCAGCTTGAAATATAGCAACAAGACATACAACATTCATGATATCTGGTCTAGTCTGAGTTAAATATAACAATCCACCAATCATAGATCTGTATCTAGTTTGATTTTCTTTAGGAGATTCATCATCCTTTGTCAACTTACATCTGGTCAACATAGGAGTACCAAATGGATTTGAATCATCTAAACCAAACTTGTTCAACAATTCCTTCACATACTTCAATTAAGATATAAAAATACCTTTATCCAACTGAGTAATTTGCAATCCCAAAAATAATTTCATCTCACCAATCATAGGTATTTCAAACTCATTATGCATGTCATCAGCAAACTTCTTGCACAAACCATCATTCCCTCCAAAAATAATATTATCAACAAAGAATTCAACAATCAAAATGTTATCATGGTCAATCTTGAAATACAAAGTACTATCAACAATACCTTTATTAAATCTAATCTTCAACAAATACTTATCTAACTTGGAATACTAATCTCTTGGGGCTTGCTTGACTCCATAAGTGTTTTCTTCAATATGCAAATTGTTGAGTTTTTTAACTACAATTGAGGTTAGAATACTAATTCACAACTTAGGGATTTTTATCCACACTAAGAAAGCCTTCATGAACTAGAAGCTACATTTAATTATCAACCTAGGGACGTGAACTTGAAATGAGACAATAATATTTATGTACTATGGAAGCCTTCTAAGTTGTTATTTTAGTTGTGTATAGAAAATAAACTCAGAATAATAAACTGAATTGAAAACATGACAATGCTGGAAATAAAACTAACTGCACAGTAGTGGCTACAGGAAGAATGTTTATTTGCAACAGCAATGGTTGTAGGTTGACTATTTTAAAACTAGTGAAATCAAATATGTTGAACCAAAGCATATATTAAAAAAATGATCACTGCCAATAAATAATAATGAACAATAATCTAAACTATTGTAAAACTAAACTACAATGGAGTCGCGGTTCCTCAAGTGGGCCTTGCTTGAGTTGCTACAATCTTTGTCATTAACATTAAACATCCAATCTGCAAGCTTCATTATTCAAATCATCTTCTTATTGCAAATCAAAGATTACATGGACATATATCAGATTTTCTTATTGAACATGGACACCATTAACAAGACTCAACACTAACTGGAAACTCTAAACATTATCAACTCTACTATCTCACAACTTAACAAAATCTTAGATTTATGCATGAGGCTTGAGAGTTGGATTAATTAAAAACTTAAAAACTTATTACAAATGTCATTTCTCCTATGACAGTAAGGAGATGACTTATTCTACTCATGACTAATAATAAAGAGTAAACTAACAAGAGTTGAGAGAGTTCTAATCCTCTTCAAAATCTATAAATATAAATACAATCATGGTTGAACATGTGTAAAAAACATGTTATAATTATTTATGAACCATCAAATTTTATTTCCACAAGCTTCTCCATTGTTCCTTGACTTCAATAACTCCAAATACACAAACTTGTGAAGAGGTAGAAGAGTCCAAGTTGAATTAGAACTCAATCCTAAACTGCTGCCTAGAAATCTGCTAGTTTGTCTCAGTCAACTTCTGATGAATACTACTCCTTAACTATTGTGAATCAGCTCAAACAATTTAAAACCTTTTTTGATATCCTTTTAAGATTTCCATATCATTTTAAAAATATGAATTTCATTAAGAAATAACTGAGATATTCCCATTTAATTGAAACTAGTCTTTTGACTTTTTTTGCATTTCCAGTCAACTGCTACATCTATCAATTGCCAACTTGTTTCTCCTTCCTTCTAGTTGTATGAATGACTCAAACCACTCAAAAACAACATGTTAATCCTTCTTAAATACTTTACATTCAATAATAACCATTTATTATAATATTTTATTATTATTTAGCATCAACTAGCTAGACACACATATGCATATCAAACACCATTAATCCTAGTTAATACTTCTTAAAACCAAGGTAATGTTTCAAAATGAATTGGAAGGAAATTATAAACATGAGGTAAAGTATCTTAAAATATGAAATAATATGGTCAATTTATAGGCTCATCATAAACCATATCTTCTTGATCTGTCAACTGAAATCCATCCAATTGCTCAATATAAACTTCCTCTCCCAACTCGCCATTAAGAAAGGCTAACTTGACATTCATCTGATAAACTTTGAAATCTTTGTAAGCAACATAAGTAAGAAATAACCTAACAGCTTCAATTCTTGCTACCAGAGAAAAAGTCTCCTCAAAATCAATTCCTTCTATTTGAGAATATCCCTTACAAACAAGTCTTGCTTTATTCCTAACAACTTCACCTTATTCATCCAATTTGTTTTGGAAGACAATCCATTTAGTTCCAATTAGATTTTTATCCTTAGATTTAGGAACAAGAATCCATGTATTTTTATTTTCAATGTGGTTTAATTCTTCTTCCATTGCTTTAACCCAATTTTCATCTTTTCATGCTTCATTAACATCCTTAGGTTCAATTTTAAAAATCAAGCAATATTATTCAACAATTCTTCTTCTAGTCATCACACCTTTAATCTTAGCTCCTATCTGATTTTCTGAATGATTCAATCTCACATACCTAAGATTCTTAAGATTTTCTTGATTTTTAGACTCTTGAGTTCTTTCTTCTACACTAGCACTAGCCTCTCCTTGATTTTCTAGCTTTTTCGAAACAATTTGAATTAGATATTGGGTCTGCAATTGCTTTCCTTTATTAGAGAAATCAATTTGATCATCTAAATCACATCTGAAGCATTTGGGCTAATACTCACTACCTTCATCAACTTTCACATTAGCACTTTAAACTATCTTTCTCAATCTCTTATTATAACACCAGTAGGCCTTTCTCTTAGTAGAATAACCAAGAAAAAATCCTTCATCACATCTAGCATAAAACTTTCCTAGATCTTCATCTCTTTTGATATAGCATTTACTTCCAAAAATTCTGAAATATCTAGCTGTAGGAACATGACCAACCATAACTCATAAGGAGTCTTACTGGTAGCACCTTTGATATGCACCTGGTTAAGAGTGTATACAACATTACTCATGGCTTCTCTCCAATAGATATGTAGAATGTTTCCTTCCAGCATCATGATTCTAGTAGCTTCCTGAATTGTTCTATTCTTTTTTCCCACTACTCCATTTTGTTGAGGGGTCCGCAGAGTAGATAATTGTCTCTTCACTCAGTGATCTTCACAAAATGCATTGAACTCACTGAAAGTGAATTCACCACCTCTGTCAGATCTTAGACACTTTAGCTTCAGTCCAATCTTTTTCTCAACCATGGCTTTAAAAATCTTGAACTTCTCTAAGGCTTTAGACTTCTCCCTTAAGAAAATAACCCACATCATCCTTGAATAGTCATCAATTAACGAAATGAAATTTTCGGCAACAACAATGAAGGAAAACTGAAAGGGGGATGAATCAGTTTTCACTGAATTATCAAACATAACCACAAATGTAAATCTGATAAACTGTAGTAACAACTAAGATAAGAAAATTTATAGCACAATACACAACACCAAGATTTGGACGTGGAAAACCCCGTTAAGGTAAAAACTATGGTGGGAACCTACCCACAATAAGATGATACTCTGCAGTAGTATATGTAAATATTATAATGGGGAATGCACATGCATTCAAGCTCACTGCCTAGAGCTCACTGATCAAGATATGATAACCCAGAAGGCTATAACCCTCAGGGAAGGTTCACTACCTTACAATAATGATTGAACTATAATCTGGATTACATGAACTGCAAATATAGCATCTCCTTATGCCTAATGATAGTTCCAATTAAGCACATTACCCTGCAACAACCTCTACTCAATACACCACACCAAAGGATAAATTCTCTTAAGAACCACATATACCACTCTCTGATAATGCAAACACTATATTGATACCCAAATTGTATGACTCAATCATCTATATATACCGATCATCAACCTTGGCAACAAGGTCAGCTAAACCATCATCTCATAATTATAAAAGTATATCACATGACACAAAGATCAACCACCAGATCAATATAATGATATACATGACATAACATGGACCTAAACCAAATTTCCAAATATGCATCACCACCGGAAATCTCGCCAAGATCAACCGCAACCCAGTACACGGCCAAAAATACTGCATAACACAAATAATATCACTGGATCAACAAAATCATCAAGAACATGCACAAGAATCAATATGGACCACCAAAAAAAATAGAACATGATTAGAAAACACCAACAAGCACATTAGAACCATCTGCAATAGCTACAACAACACCACTTATCAAATCTTCATCGATCAACATCTGAAACTCAAGAACACTCAAACAACAACAACTCAATCTAGAAAGATAACTTGCAAAGCACAAAATCATGAACCATCTGAAATGTAGATACACATGAACATCCAAAACATTCTCCCAAAATTGTAGCACAATATTTGATCACATTGAAATATATCAGAGGAAATACCAAACTCTGCAAAGTACTGATCAGAAAAACCAAGCTACAAACCGGATCATATAATATGATCAATTAAGATTCCAGATCAATGAAACCAATATATAAAGATATTATGATACTATAAATACTCCATATACTTAACCATGATCCCAATAAACCAATCTGCAACCACCAGAGCAATAAATCACAAGAATATGTTGACAACAATGACAACAACATATCCTAGCAGCAACAATGTCCAACAATCTTCCCCTTTGATATTGATGGCAACATATGGATGTGAAAAATAGTCAATGCAAAGAAAGAAAACATCTCCAACAAGATCCCCCTAAGATTAGGCTTACCAACAGAAGATAAGACAATTTTTCACATGCTTTCTCTACTCCTTTGACATCAATGACAAAGGTTCTCAAAATAGAAAACCAAACTTACTCTCCCCCTAAGAATAAACAAATCATGATTACAACCAGCTCAACTTGTTGGCATTTGTGTTGAGTATGTTGACATGATGATATTATATTGTCATTGATGTCAATAAGTTGGAGATTGAACTGGCAATATGCTGAAAAGTGAACCGGTACAATGTGGTGAACCGATATATGTGCAAAGAAGTGAACAGGTATATTGAAGCTAAATAGTTGGCAAAGTGAACCGGTATATTGAGCAATAGGTGAAGTGGTATGTTTGTCCAAGAGAACCGGTCTGATGAAATATGAACCAGCATATGGAATGTTCTCTATGAAGACTTAACATGATATGACTACCACTTGGTAGTCTTAGCTTAAGGGTTTCCGATTGAAGTGTTCCAAGCCTGTGTGATTCAACCGATGACATCGTATGATGAGTTAGAATTCTAATGAAGCTCACATCATGGTGCCATGTCAACCTTGTGCGCGTAAAGGATCTTGCATGAAGGAGATTGAAATTATCTACCTCAGGAATGTGTGAAGTCCCTGTAAACGGTGGAGAACACGTGATGGGTTATCATTCCATAAAGTGGTGAAGAACGAGTGATGGAGAATGTCTTGAGATCTGTTCAAGACCATTGTATTCAAATGCAAAGTGTTCAATGGCCAGGATTGAACCGCCTGAATTGCTTAACCTAAATGTTTCAGGTTTAGGGTTTATGCTACCAACCTATCTGTTTCCTATAAGGTCGATGTTGTTTTTCATGTTAAAGTTGTTGGCAAATGGTGTGTGTGTATCTAAGTGAAGAGATACGTGATTCTTGCTAGACCAAATGAGATAAGAGGATTGATTCTTGCATTATGTGTGTGCAGAAGGAAGGAACTAAAGCGGATATGCATTGGCATTGAGTGTTGTTACCAGATCATTGTATTACTTGTTGATCTTTAACCACTTCAATAGTTGGAAAATCCCTTAACCGGGTAGCTTTAATCAGCTTGTTGTAAATCCTTTAACAGGGTGACTCAAACTAATTGAGTTCTTGAAATACTCTAACAAGGTAACCTCTAACAGGGTTTAACCCTTAACCAGGTGATCTCTAACAAGATCGGTTCCTAGCAGAACTTGTTGTAATAGTCTTTAACCTGACTAGGCTCCTAACAGAGCAGACTTCTAAAGAGTTCAAAAGAAGCTTTTGTGTATTCATCCCCAGCGTGGTTTTTCCTAGTTGGGTTTCCACGTGAAAAATTTGTGTGTCGTGTGTAGTATTTTTCATGCAATGATTTAAGTGATCTGTGTTTGAAGGTAAAACATACTGAGCTGGCTGTTATTATATTCCTGATGATAGATTGCCTATCCATGCATAAAGGTGAAATGGAACTGTAGTATAAAGTTGAGTGGAAAACTAAGTGATTAACTAGTTAATGCTTGTCACAGTCATTCCTAGCCTCACCGATTGCATTTTGTTTCAGACCGGTGTTACTGTCTGTCAGACACTTGCAGTGTTTGCAGTCAAACCGGTTTGGGAAAAGATTTTGTGACTGTATTGATTCACCCCCCCTCTCTCAGTACCGATTTGGTACTTATTATTCATCATTGAGTTATCAATTGGTATCAGAGCATCCTCCAAGTCCTCTATGTTGTGATCTTAACCACTTGAGGGAAAGATCCTATTGTAATGATGAAGAGAGAAGGTCCAAAGTTCAACAAAGATAACTTCAAAATATGGAAGGATAGAATGAAGATTTACATCAGAAGCATGTGTGCTCAACACTGGAGCTATATTGAGAATGCTTTTGCTATTCCTATCGGTACTCTCACCGATGATCAAAAGAGAGAAATGCAGGAGAATGGGCAAGTCATGGAAGCCCTAATCAGTAGCTTATCTAACATTGAGTTTATTGATGTCCAGGATAAAGATAATCCCAAAGAAGTATGGGACACTCTTGAGAGTATCTATGGCGGTGATGAGCATGTAAAACAAGCTAAGGAAGAAAGACTTAGAGGGAAGTTTGAAGACATGTGGATGGTTGAAGGTGAGACCATTCAACAGTATGGAATAAGGATCCAAACTGTTGTTGGAGATATCAAGAGTGCAGGTGGTAGAATGGAAGATTCCACTATGGTAAGCAAAGTTCTGAGATCATTATTACCGGTCTATGCAATAAGGGTTGCTGCTATTCAGGAGTTGAGATCAATAGACAAGACTAAGGTATCCCTAGACTCCATCATTGCAAAGTTGACAGCCTATGAGCTAAACAGTTTTGATGGCAGTGTTCAAAAGACTGAATCAGCTTTTAGAGCTTCTGTTGTACCATCCAGAAAAGGAAAAGAAGCAAGCACCAGTAGTGAACCAAGATAGAGTAGAGAAATGGATATTGAGGAGATCCTGATGGAGTTTGAAGCTCTTCTTGCCAGGAAACTTCCTAAAGGAACCGGTAAATACAGAGGTAAGCTCCCTTTGAAATGCTTTTCTTGTAATCATATAGGACATATTGCTATAAACTATCCTAATGGTTACAACAAGGAAAAACCGGAGAGCTTCAAGAAATTCAAAGGAGGAAATCAAAGAACTATTTCGTTGCAGTTGATGAAGGTGTCACAGATGAGGAATCAGAAGATGAAGAGAATGAAGATATTGTATTTGTTGTAATAAAGAAAGATGTGTTAGACAAGAAGGCTCTTGTCTCCTGCTTTGATAATTCCAATGAGTGGATTATTAACAATGGTTGTTCTCACCATATGACTAGTGACCGGAGCAAGTTTCTATCTTTGGAAGAATATTATGGTGGTGTTGTTCACTTTGGTAATGATGCACCATGTATGGTTAAAGGAAGAGGGTCCATCTCTCTGAATGGAAAGAGCAGTGCTGACAATGTGTATTAGGTGGAAGGTCTCAGACACAATATATTGAGTGTTGCCCAGCTGAATAATAGTGGACTCATTCTGGAATTCAAAAATGGTGTGTACAAAATCAAAGGAAAGAATGGTGAATCGATGGCCAAAAGTATGCAGACCAAAGGTAACTTATTTCAGCTGAATGCAAATGTAAGTACATGTCTTATGGCTAAATTTGATGATAGCTAGATATGGCATAGGAGACTCTGCCATGTAAACTTTCATAACATTGTGAAGGCCAGTAAGACCAAGGTAGTTAGAGGATTGTCGATGCTGAGCAAACCAGAAAATCCTTTGTGCAGAGAATGTCAACTGGGGAAAATGTCTTCCTCGACTTTCAAAGGTAAATCTTTCACAGCAAACAATTTACTTGATCTTGTGCATACTGATTTGTGTGGTCCTATGAAAACTAGGAGTGTGCAGGGAAATAGGTATTTCATGATTTTGACTGATGATTGCTCAAGAATGATGTGGGTCACATTCTTGAAAGATAAGTCTGAAGATTTTGGAAAGTTCAAAGCTTTCAGAGCACTGGTAGAAAAGGAAAGTGGTAGAAGAATCAAGTTCCTTAGAACTGATCAAGGAGGAGAGTTCACTTCCGGTGAATTCAACAAATATTGTGAAGTGAACGACATCAAGAGGCAACTGTCTACCCCCCGGACTCCACAGCAGAATGGCTTAGTAGAGAGAAACAACCAGACTATGGTTGAAGTAGCTAGAACTATGTTGATCCAAGGAAAAGTTGCTCACACCTTTTGGAGAGAAGCGGTGAGCACTGTAGTATACACAATGAATCGGGTACTTATGAAGAAAGGAAAGGATAAGACTCCTTATGAGTATTGGACTGGTAAGACACCAGTGATAAGCTACTTTAGAATGTTTGGTAGCAAATTTTATATCAAGAGGAGTGAACATCAGAGCAAGTTCGATGCAAAATGTGATGAAGGAATATTCCTAGGATATTCCACCAAGAGCAAAGCTCTCAAATGTTTCAACAATAGGATTTAGAGAATTGTTCAAAGCATCAATGTTAGAGTTGATGAAAATTTTGGAAAACTTGAGGAAACCAGCAGTAATTAAGTAAGAGATGAACCGGTAGTAACCTTCTAGGAACTAGTTGCTAATCAACCAAGTATCGGTAACAGTGTTCCTACACCAGTAGATGCTGATGTTGATGAAGATTAGGATTAAGTAGAAAAGCAGGAGGAATCGGTCAAGAGCATTCCTTGATATGTTAAACTGAATCATGATCCAAAGCAGATCATAGGAGATAAGGATGCAAGAATCCTTACAAGAAGAAAGGTCAGAGATAATTCTTGTATGATCTTTGATTTGAGCCTAAATCATTCAAAGAGGCACATAAAGATGAAGACTGGATCAAGGCAATGGAGGAGGAACTTGACCAGATAGAGAAGAATGGTACATGGTCTTTGGTACCCAGACCAGAGCATAAAAATCTCATTGCTACCAAATGGGTTTTCAGAAACAAGCTGAATGAGGATGACACAGTGGTAAGGAACAAAGCCAGACTAGTATATAAAGGATATTCTCAAGAAGAAGGAGAAGACTATGGAGAAACCTTTGCCCCAGTAACCAGATTGGAAGGAGTTTGTATGCTTCTTGCATATACAACTTTTAAAGGATTCAAGGTATACCAAATGGATGTAAAATTTGCATTCCTAAATGGAATACTTGAAGAGGAGGTGTATATAGAGAAACCAGATGGGTTTTCCCTATCAGAAGACAGTGACATGGTGTGTAGGCTACATAAAACCTTGTATGGACTGAAGCAAGCACCTAGAGCATGGTATGAACGCTTGCACTCCCATCTTGTGAAGATTGGATTTGAAAGAACAAGTGAAGATAACAATATCTACTTGAAATCAGAAGGAGATCAGATTATGATCTGTGAAGTATTTGTTGATGACATCATCTTTGGAGGTGATGACAAGATGAGTCATGAATTTGCTGATGAGATGAAAAAGGATTTTGAAATGTCACTCATAGGGGAGATTAAGTTCTTCATTGGACTATAGATTCAACAAATGAAAGATGGAATCTTTATTACTCTATCCAAGTATGTCAAAGAGGTGTTGAAGACCTTTGGCATGGAAGATAGTAAACCGGTTGGTTCACCAATGGTGAATGGTTGTAAGCTATCAAAAGAAGATGACTTAGTGGTGGTAAATGAGAAGGATTACTGATCAATGATTGGTAAGTTGCATTATGTAGTGCATAGAAGACCAGACATTGCACATGCAGTGGGTATTACCGCTTGGTTTCAGCAAAGCCCTAGAGAATCCCATTTGGTAGCAATCAAGCGGATTCATAGATATCTGAAGGGAACTATTAACTATGGGTTATGGTATCCATACAATAATGATTTCAACCTAAAAGTGTTCACAGATGTTGATTGGGTTGGTAATGTAGATGACCGAAAGAGCACAACCAGTGGTGCATTCTTTCTTGGTGGTAGACTGGTCTCATGGATGAGTAAAAAGCAGAGTTGTATCTCTCAGTCTACAGCAGAAGCAGAGTATGTTGCAGCTTTTATGAACTGCACCTAGACTATTTGGATGAAGCATGTATTGAATGGCTTCAAAGTTCCTATATCTGAACCGGTAAGCATATTTTGTGACAATACAACTGCAATTAACATTTCCAAGAATCCAGTTTTGCATGCTAGAACCAAGTACTTTGAGCTCAAGTATCATTTCTTGAGGGAAAAGGTTCAGAACAAGGAGGTTGTACTGGAACATGTTTCTAGTAAGGAGCAGTTAGCAGATGTATTCACCAAGCCTCTACCAAAGGCTTCATTTACCTATTTAAGAGGTGAATTAGAGGTTTTTCCCCTTCAAGAGGTGAGCTAAAAGTATGTACTCCACATCAATCAGGCATTGTAGTGTCCAAATTTTTCCGAATTGATGTGTTGAAGGATGCTACTCCTCAGCGGGAGAAGCATAGTGGAATAGGAAAGCTTGTGCCTCCACTTTGGCATTGTTGTCAAAGGGGGAGAAGATATGAAGCGGAGAAGATATCTGCAGCAATGGGGAGAAGATGTGATGCAAGAAGAGAGATCTTTGTATATTTCCATCAATGCCAAAGGGGGAGATTGTTGGCATTTGTGCTGAGTATGTTGACATGATGATATTATGTTGTCATTGATGTCAATATGTTGGAGAGTGAACCAGCAATATGTTGAAAAGTGAACCGGTACAATGTGGTGAACCGGTATATGTGCAAAGAAGTGAACAGGTATATTGAAGCTCAACAGTTGGCAAAGTGAACCGGCGTAGTGGTATAAACTGGTATATTGAGCAATAGGTGAAGTGGTATGTTTGTCCAAGAGAACTAGTCTGATGAAATGTGAATCAACATTTGGAATGTTCTCTATGAAGACTTAACATGATATGACTACTGGTTGGTAGTCTTAGCCTAAGGGTTTCCGGTTGAAGTGTTCCAAGCCTGTGTGATTCAACTGATGACATCGTATGATGAGTTAGAATTGTAATGAAGATCAGATCATGGTGCCATGTTAGCCTTGTGCGTGTAAAGGATCTTGCATGAAGGAGATTTATCCTATCTATCTCGAGAATGTGCGAAGTCCCTGTAAACGGTGGAGAACACGTGATGGGTTATCGCTTCCATAAAGCGGTGAAGAACGAGAGATGGAGAATGTCTCGAGATTTGTTCAAGACCGTTGTATTCAAATGCAAAGTGTTCAATGGCCAGGATTGAACTGCCTGAATTGCTTAACCTAAATGTTTAGGGTTTAAGGTTTATGCTACCAACCTATCTGTTTCCTATAAGGTTGATTTTGTGTTTCATGTTGAGGTTGTTGGCAAATGGTGTGTGTGTATCTAAGTGAAGAGATGCGTGATTCTTTCCAGACTAGATGAGATAAGAGGATTGATTCCTGCATTGTGTGTGTATAGAAGGAAGGAACTTAAGTGGATTTGCATTAGGCATTGAATGCTATTATCAGATCATTGTAATACCTGTTGATCTTTAACCACTTCAACAGTTGGAAAATCCCTTAACCGGGTAGCTTTAATCAGCTTGTTGTAAATCCTTTAACAGGGTGACTCAAACTAATTGAGTTCTTGAAATCCTCTAACAAGGTAACCTCTAACAGGGTTTAACCCTTAACCAGGTATTTAGCCATCCCTTAACCGGGTGATCTCTAACAAGATCGGTTCCTAGCAGAACATGTTGTAACAGTCTTTAACCGGACTAGGCTCCTAACAGAGCGGACTTCTAAAGAGTTCAAAAGCATCTTGTGGGTATTCATCCCCACCATGGTTTTTCCTAGTTGGGTTTCCATGTGAAAAATCTATGTCGTGTGTAGTATTTTTCATGTGATGATTTAAGTGATTTGTGTCTGAAGGTAAAACATGTTGAGCTGGCTGTTATTATATTTCTAATGATAGATTGCCTATTCATGCATAAAGGTGAAATGGAAGTGTAGTATAAAGTTGAGTGGAAAACTAAGTGTTTAACTGGTTAACGCTTGTCATAGTCATTCCTAGCCTTACCGATTGCATTTTGTTTCAGATCGGTGTTACTGTCTGTCAGACACTTGCAGTGTTTGCAGTCAAGCCGGTTTAGGAAAATATTTTGTGACTGTACTGATTCACACCCCCCCCTCAGTACCCATTTGGTACTTATTGTTCATCATTGAGTTATCACAACTAAACCATAAAAAGACTACTCCATCAAAGGAGCAACATAAACTCATCAATCCGAACAAAAAGATAAGACTGTGAAGTCCACCGGATTGATGCAACTCAATGCATCTAGTTCCCATCAGGAGGGGTAGATACCCCTAACTTGTCTCTCAAATAGACAAATGTATCTATAGGTAAAGGTTTGGTAAAAATATCAGCAATTTGTTCATTTGTAGATACATACTCTAGCTTCACTTCCTCTTCACTGACTTTTTCTCTCAAGGAATGATACTTGATTGATACATGTTTAATCTTTGAATGTTGCACTGGGTTCTTTGACATATTAATAGCACTGGAATTGTCACAATTTATGACAGTATTCTCATCATAGATAACTCTGATATCCTTCAACATTTGTTTCATCCAAACTACAAGAGTGCAATTACTAGCAGCAACAATGTACTCAGCTTTAGCAGTATATAGGGAAACTAAATCGTGTTTCCTACTTGCCCATGAACACAATTTCTTACCCAAAAGGAATGCACCACCGGAGGTACTCTTATGGTCATCAACATCACCAACCCAATCAACATCAGTGTAATTACATAACATGAAATCATCATTCCTCGGATACCATAAACCATAATCCACAATTCCTTTTAGATATTTGAATATCCTCTTTACAGCAGTGACATGACTCTCTTTTGGATCACCTTGATATCTAGCAGCCATGCACACAACATGTATAATATCAGGTCTAGTTTGAGTTAGGTATAGCAGTCCACCAACCATAGATTTATACATGGTCTGATTAGCTTTCAGAGATTCACCATTCTTAGACAATTTGTAGCCAATCACCATAGGAGTTCCAACTAGTTTAGAATCTTCTAACCCAAACTTCTTCAATAATTCCTTTACATATTTAGCTTCAGATATAAAAATACCTTTTCCAACTTGTGAAATCTGCAATAGTAAGAATTTTTTTATTTCTCCTATCGTAGACATCTCAAATTCTTTCTGCATATCACCATCAAACTTCATACTTAAGTTATCATCTCTTCAAAAGATAATGTCATCAACAAAAACTTCAACAATCAAAATGTTATCATTCTCAATCTTGAGATATAGATTACTATCAACTGTACCTTTATTAAATCCCAATTTTATTAAATACTTATCCAATCTAGCATACCAGGCTCTAGGGGCTTGTTTCAGTCCATAAAGATCTTTCTTCAATTTGCATACCATATATCCATCATCTAATAATGAAAATCCATCAGGTTTCTCAATGTAGACTTCTTCCTCAAGATCACCATTTCAAAATCCTGACTTGACATCCATTTCATATACCTTGAAATCTTTATAAGCAACATATACAAGCAATAGTCTTGTAGTGTCACAAATTGTACACCCTTCCTAGGGTGGTATTATTTCACACTTAGTTTAGCACTCGCCTTAGTGTGTTTTGCATCTTGCATCTCTAATCTCTTTTAAGAATTTAATTAATTAAATCTAAATTCATATTTCACCTCTTCACATGTTATAAAGTTGGTCCCTTTACCCTAAGCGTGCCCCTTTTCATCTTATTCCTTCAATAAATCATTTAATCATAAACCCTAATTATATTTTATTTCAATCTTTAAGGCCTGATTTTGCATATCAAAACATCTTAAAATCAGCTGTAACTTTGATATTATCTCTAATATCATCATATCTAGCGGCCCCAAAAATTTGGTGAAAATTTGGTCAGACCATGTTGAAATTGCACATGGTCCTTGACTTTTTTCCCAAAATTTCGGGAGCATAATCCTACGATATAATAATTCTTAACCCCAAAATATTGGTGGGAAATTCAAATCCTAGGTTAGACTAAAGATGAAATTAAGATCTAGGGTTTCATACTTAAGAGCTCTATTTCTTCATTTGAAGGGGTCTTCTTCTAAGAATCTAAGAGCGGGTTTTTGGAGCATAGAGAGCCTTCTTTGGAGTGAAAGAGTATATCTTTGAAGTCTTCAACAACATTCAAAATTCATCCATCAAACCTTCATCAAGCATCATTTCATCATTTGGGGGCTTTTGAAGATATAGAAAAGCAATAGGAGATCACTGACTGAAGATTGGCTTATACCTCTCTCTCCCTTGGGGTTGGTTATGGTTTCATGTTATTTTTATGTCTTTGTATTAAGCTTCATTTTGATTCACATTCATGCTTTAGATCACTTTGCATCATGGATTTAGAGCATTTACTTTGTCAATTATAAGCAATTAGGGTTTACTCTTTAGGGTTACTCTAGATTGTTTGCTTTCATTTTAGGATCTTGCACACACATTTTTCAATACACTATCAGCTATTTATTGAGGTAGAAATCACCAAAATAGGGGTTTAACTAAGGCAAAACCCCATATAGCCACCCAAAACCCTCTTTTTCAGCTACAGGTACAGGTTCGGATCTAAGCATCGTTGGAAGTCTCAAGACCGACATAGCACACAGAGACTGTCCCAGGAAGTAGAACTCATCAAAAACCCCTAAGACAAGGGCGTGGTACTCTGGTCCTACCCAGGACAGGGGCGTGACACCCTGGTCCTACCTATTTTCAGCAGGATTTGACAATGCAACAAGTTGCAGAGTTTAGAATCCAGTCTCTCAGGTACAGCTTCAAACTTGTAGAATCAGGATAGTGGCATGGAACCCTGATCCGGGTCATTTTGGCTCACATTTCAAACAACTTTTCAGTAGTTTATCAGTTGTTTTTTGTTCTGCATTTCCAGATTAGGGTGTGTTTTCTTACTTGCACTTTAAGTTAAATTGCATTTTGTATCATTCCTCTCCCTCATTTGCAGCAAAAGAATAGAAAGAATAAGTGGTAATCTATGGATCTCTCTTTCCCATAAGAAGTAGTTGAAGTGTGTTACCTCCCTAGGCTCTTTCATATTCCATTAGTGTGTATGAGAGTGGGATTAGGGTTTCCATACTCAGTCTCACTTTTCCCCTTACACATTCTGGTGAACCCGACGTGAATCCAATTGCATTTTCATTACATTGAATTGATAGATCTAGGTTTGGTATCTTTTTCATTTTTCTTTATTAACATAAAATACAAAAAAAAGTGAAAAAAAAAAATCAAGAAAAGAAAAAAGAGAGATTTCCCTTTATTTGCTTGCATTGTGTGTTTAAATTTTATTACAATTCTCATTTTAAAATGTTATATTTTTATTTGCAAGATGTTCATTATTTTGATGATGTATGAAATTTTATTAATTATGAATTTATTAAGGATGAATTAGATTAATCACTAGATGATTTTTTGAACCCTAAGCCTAGTAAACCCTTATTTTGCCAAAAACTAATCAACCTTGTTACTATGCCATTTCGTGGTGATGAGAAAGATAAGTTGAATGATTCCTCTTATGGGTACATTCCTATCAACTCCTCCACTAAATCTAATGACATGGTTGACCTTCACAATTCCCTTTATGAGGTTATGTCTCCTTTTGAGTCCAAATATAAGCCTTCCAATCACTATGACCATTCTTTATTGGAAGATGCTCTTGATGACTTTAGGTCTTTACCTAAACCTCCAAATAAAAACAATACATCTAAAAGCTTAATCAACATTATCAATGTGAATGAACATAGTAAACCTATTTTTGTGGTCCAAGGTGCTTATCCAACCTCACCTCTTTCTAATCAACCTCTTTTCACAGTTCAAGGAGGATATAGTCATGATTCCTTTTGCACTCTGATCAAACCTATCATCATTGTGCAAGGAGTAAATCCCACTAAGAGTCCTTATAGCTATGTTAAACAATTAACTAAGGAGAGTTATAATGCATTTTCCCATACCTATAACACAAGAAACAATAGGCAACCTAATCTTCCTCTGGTTATCCCAACTTCTCTTCCTGATCCTCAACCTATTCTTCCTCAAGCACCTCGCATTTCACAAACTCTTGGTAAGGAGTATGATCTTTTTGAACAACTTAAAGCCACTCCTACCAAGATATCCCTTTGGGATTTGATTCAAAATTCTTCAACTCATCATGGATTGCTACAAGATGCCTTGAAAACATTGAATGTCCCACCCACAATGACATCTAATAGTATGGCTTCCTTGATTAATTTTATCACAACTCCTAAGGCTCAAATTGTGTTTACACAAGATGAACTACCCACTAGTGAAATTCAACATCAATATGGTTCCTTAATGATTGTGGTTATTATAAATGATAGTGCGATAAGAAGGACACTATTGGACAATGGTTTTGGCCTTAATGTAGCATTAACTTGTTGCATAAGATCAATGTTGATACATCTCTTATTAATCCCAATTCTCTCACTATCTGAGGCTTTGATAATGTTGCTAAATCTTCACTAGGTATCATCACCTTGCCTATTAAGGTAGGTCTTGTTACTTTACCCACACCCATCCATTTCATGTTTGTAGAATTAATATACAACTTGTTACTAGGGAGACCTTGGATTCATAGCATGCAAGTTGTCCCGTCTACATTACATAGGCAAGTTAAGTTCATTTACAACAACAAGACATATACCCTGCTAGGTGACAAAAATCTCCAGGCTTGTCTACAGACATCAACTTCCAAATCCTCTCTAATTGTTTCTTCCCCAACTATCCTAGATGGTTCCTCTAAATCTGATAGTGTGTCCACTTCATCAAACCAATATCCTATTTCTTCCTCAGGTGGACCTAAAGTTCTTGAGGAAGAGTCTTCTCAACCTAATTCTACTTTTAAGGACACTTTCTCTCCTGAAAAGGTTCTTGCTGAAGATGATTGGGGATCCCTTTATTTTAATCCTACCTTTGTAGGGGAATATAAAATTCCCCCTAGAGAACCTAAGGTTAACAGGAAGGAAGAAAGAGAAGAACCTAAAATACAATCCACTATGTCTGGGCCTTTGAGTAATAACTTTGTGGCGGCTTCCCAGAATTCATCTCCCTTAGTTTCTGACCTAGAGGACTTTGACCCTTCACTTTATGAAAATCCTCCTTCTCTCTCAGAAATGGCTAACCTTTATGGTCCTGGTTTTCACATCCTAGCTAGGTTTGGATATAATGGTAATGGATGTGATGCTCAAGAACAAGGGATAAAGGTTCCCTTGGAAAACAACTTCTGTGATATGACATTCAGGCTTGGTTATGATCCTTTTAAGCAAACTAAAGCCTCTAAGAGACCATCAATTAGTGTTAATGTCATTTCTGCTTCTCTCTCAATAAAATATCCAGAGTATATTGACTGTGACTCTTCTAGTATCCTCGCTTTGGATGTTTTTCCTAATGATGATTCCTTAGCCGAATTCTTAGGAGCTTATGACAACCTTCCTATTTATCACCATAATCGTGGCTTTCCCTATTGTCTAAATGTGGAAGCTTACTTTGGGAAAGAAAGAAATAACAATGAGATAGTTAAAGAATTTCCTCAGTTAAAAGACATTGCTCAACAAATCAATATCCTAATAAGTGACACTATTGATATCAAGATAGATCCTTATGTTGAAGATAAAATCATTAAGATAGGGAAATGTCTTGAGGAAGAAGAGAAAAAATAATATTCTAAGCTATTACTTGAATTTACTGAAATCTTTGCTTTGATATACTCTAATATGCTTGGCATAGATCCTAAGATTATTACTCATAACAATGTCCTAATTCTTGATGTTAAACCAGTGAAGAAAAAGATTTGAAAGATTCACCCTAAAGTGGCATTACTTGTTAATGTTGAGATTAAAAAATTTCTGGATGTTGGATTCATTTGTCCTATCGATTATTTCCTATGGATTTGAAACATTATGGCTATGGCTAAGTTTGATAATAATATTAGGATGTGTACAAACTTCCATGATCTAAACAAAGCCTCTTTAAAAGATGATTTCTCTCTCCTGGATATCGATATGATAGTGGATTCTGTAGCAAGTCATGTCTTATTATCCTTCATGGACGGTTTCTCTGGATATAATCAAATCTTCATTAATCCTCAAGATCAATACAAAATTGCTTTTACCATCACTTGGGGCATGTTTTGTTGGCTTATGATGCCTTTTGGATTGAAAAACGTAGGTGCAACCTATCAACGTGCTATGACTCTCATCTTCCATGACTATATGCATAAGACCTTAAAAGATTACGTTGATGATATCTTAGCTAAATCCGTCCTTCGCACAGATCATGTTAAGATCCTTCATCGAGTCTTTGAGAGAATTCGTAAGTATAACATGCTCTTGAATCCCCAAAAATGTATTTTTGGTGTGAATAGTGGAAAACTATTAGGATTTATAGTTTTGCATCATGGAAATGAGGTGGATATGAAAAAGATAGATGCCACCTCCTATAAATGTCTCCCAACTCAAAAGTTTGCAAGGAAAGATTCAAGCTATTCGTAGGTTTGTATCTCAGCTTGCAGATCGTACCTTCCCTTTTACTCAATTGCTTAAAAAGAATATCACCTTTCAATGGAATGAGGATTATCATCAAGCATTTGAAGACCTAAAAACTTATTTGGCCAATCCTCCTGTTCTTCAACCCACTGACCCTTCTAAACCCTTTTTTCTATACATAGTTCCTTCCCTTCATTCTCTTGTAGCTTTATTGGAACAAAGTGATAAGGATGGTAGAGAATTTCCAGTTTATTATATAAGTCATACTCTACTCAATTACGTGGTCCGATATTCTGTGATAGAAAGGCAGTGTCTTGCTTTGGTCTTTGCAACTCAAAAGTTAAGGCATTACCTATTGAATGTTGAAATCCATGTTATCATTAAATTTGATCCTCTCAAACACATTTTTTCTAAAACCGATCTTTCAAGACGCTTAGCCAAGTGGGCTATGATGTTGACTGAGTTTGACCTTAAGTTTGTCTCACAGAAGGCAATAAAAGGTCAAGTGTTGACTGGCCGCTTAGTTGAGGCTCCTTCACCCTTCTCCCTACCTAATCTGGAGTCGATTCCTGATGAATACATTTTCTCTATTGAGATTGATGAGATTTGGGAATTATATTTTTATGGCACTAGATGTCGTACAAGATCGAGGGCAGGCGTAGTCTTAATTTATCCTATAAAGAAGCCTATCCCCTTATCATATCATCTCAATTTATTATGTACCAACAAAATTGCTGAATATGAGGCTCTTATAGCTAGAATCAAAGCGACCTTAGCATTAAATATAAAATATCTACATATCTATGGAGATTCTCAACTAATCATAAGATAAGTGACGAGAGTTTATCAAGCTAAGAAGGACAAATTATCACAATATAGAGATCTAGCTATATCCTTGTTACGAAGATTTGATTCTTACACCATAGAGCATGTTCCTCGAAAAGATAATCAATATGTTGATGCGATGGCATGTGTAGCCTCTCTTGTATCTTTAGAGGATCCCTTGGTAGATCTTAATTTCACTATTCACAACCTCACTACCTCGGCTATCATTGATAATCCTAGTGATGTGGAATATTGTTGCATTATAGATTATGATGAATGGTACTCACATATCGTGAGATATTTGAGTGATGGTACCTGTGTCAACTTGAATTTCATCATCAAAATGCTATCTGCAACAAGTTGGTTTCACAAAATACAAAGGAAATGCTACAGGAAATCCAAACTCAACCAATGAAACTACATGAAATATATATGAAATAAAAACCCTATTACTACCTTCATAATTTATGTCTCATTATATCCTAACTCCACTATTCCTGGTTGCAGATGGTGTGCTCTCAGACAAGCACTGATAGCTTCCAAGATGGCATATGAAGAATGGACTGATAACTAATAGTTAACTAATGCTATGATATGCAATGCTAAATGACTATGCTAAATGATTATGCTATTTGCTTCAAGATTAAAAATGCATGGATGCATAAGTTTTCACAAATGATTAGCTTTGAAAACTCACTTGAAGACTTACTCTCTCTCATCTCAAACTCTTGATCTTATAGACTTTGAGAGGATAAGATGATGTGGCTTGGATCAATGGTCATGATCAGATCTATAGATTTGGGTGGCTGTGAGAAAAGGTGAAGGTTGAGAGAAAGGGCGAAGGAGAAGACAAGTGTCACTCATCTCACCTTGACTGGGTTGTTGACTAAGGGAATCTAGGGATGGTTGGAGAAGATTTAGGCATGAGAGGACAAGTGGATTCAAGTTCTTCCTAAGATGTAGGGATGTTGGAGAGAATATAGAAGAAGGTTATGAAATATGTGCGCATACACAATATTTCATTAAATTTGGAGGTTGAAGATAAGTGGCTAATAAATGTTTTATTTATTTTAATTTGTTGAATTAATTTAGCCACATGATGGACGAGTTGGCAAAGGAAAGATGAAGTGGAGATGGAAGGATGAGTTGAAAATGAAATTAAATAATTTAGAAATCATTTAATATTTGAGACTATATGATATAAGAATAACCATTAGATATTCAAATGATTGGAGAAAATAATTAAATATTAGATATTCAATTAATTGATTAGAAGAATAATTAAATATTAGATATTTAATTATTTAGAGAAATAGGATAGATGAATTAATTAATAAAATATTTCAATTAAATTAATTAATAGAAGGGAAATGAATTAAATAAATTTATCTTTTCAAATTAACTATTTAATAGAAAAATAAACATTAAATAAATATTTTATGAAATTAAATAATTTAGAAATCATTTAATATTTGAGACTATAGGATATAAGAATAACCATTAGATATTCAAATGATTGGAGAAAATAATTAAATATTAGATATTCAATTAATTGATTAGAAGAATAATTAAATATTAGATATTTAATTATTTAGAGGAATAGGATAGATGAATTAATTAATAAAATGTTTCAATTAAATTAATTAATAGAAGGGAAATGAATTAAATAAATTTATCTTTTTAAATTAACTATTTAATAGAAAAATAAACATTAAATAAATATAAAATATTTATTTAATTGCTCATAGCCAATTTTTACGTGTATACATTTTGCCCCTCTTTGAAATGATGTCAAGACAACATTTGTTTCAAAGATTAAATCAAGTCTCGATAATGTGCCTGATAGAGTTAAACATCCTGATTGTGTGCCCCCTCGGGAGATTGATCGTGAAGTTGTTGAACAATCTTGACACCAGTTGGTCGGAGGGGATGGAGATGAGGGAGATGAGGGAGGAGATGGAGGTGGTGGTGGTGGTGGTGGTAGGAGACCCAAATAGAGAGGAGGTTGATTGAGATTCCATGGAGGACTGTTTGGACCAGTTGGCAGGATTGGGAGACCACTTCCTATGGGTGGGAGAGAGGTTGGACGGATGGAGGTTGTGGGAGAGGCATTGATTTTGGTCAGATTCAGCCAGACCCTAGGGTTATTGCAGCACATGGTGGAGAGGATGAGGATCCAGAGGATCATGTTCCACTTATTAGACGATGAGTTCGAAGAGCTACTCAGACTGAGATTCCAGTAGGTGGACAGGGAGGTGGAGAGGAGGGTATTGGGGTTCATGTGCCACAATAGGATGTGCCAAAGCAAGAGACCATTGATAGTCTTAGAGCACAGATAGCTTAGCTTAGAGCACAGATACAGACACTCATGATAGAGAGAGACACACACACACACAACTATTAGGAGACAGCAGGATACTCAGGGCCTTCTTGATCACATTCAGCATGTTGGATCGGGCACTCTCTTAGCTAATATTATTGGTGATGACTAAATGAGGATTTAGTCGCAGAGAGCCAGAGAGTGGGTAGTTATCATACCACTGTGAGAATGGATACTAGCAGCGGTGGAGTCATGGGACCTCCTCAGAGGAGTGGTGATCATGGGAGACAGGCATCTGGAGGATCTTCTTGCCCATAGCCATAGAGACAAACAGAGTCGGGTGGTAGTGGTAAAGGACAACCTTGACTTGACTTTGTATTGATGAGTCATTTGTACTTTTGATCTAATATCATTGTATACTTGGACTTTAATTGTTTTATGATGATCTATATGCAGACATGGACTCTATATGATGATGATCTTTATTATGCATGTTACTCTATTTTATTATGATGATCTATATGCATTGATTATATGGATGCAGTGATTAGATGGATGATATTACAATCTTTTATCTTTATTATGATGATGCTTTATATGATGATGCAATGATGAAATGTTTGTGATTTTTGATGATTTTGATGACCTGAAAATGATTTACTAACTCAAATTATATGAATGCAATGATCTAAATGCAATGATCTATATGGGAATGCAAATGAATGATTGATTTCTTTAATGTTTATGCATATAATGATTATGAATCTAAGTGCAAAGATGTAACTAAATGATCTTAATGAAATGATAATGCAAATAATAATGATAATACACTACATGATTAATGAAATGCACTTAATTGAATGCAAATTGATGCAATGATTTAAATGCAACTAAATGAAATGGATGATGATTAAAATGATTCTAAAAAATGAATGCACCTATAATGATCAAATGCAAACTATTTTTGTTTGTCCAAAGTATACTCAATCTTTATTTGTGACCGTTGATCTGTGAATGAAATGAAATTCTTATAATACAAGTGACACTGAATGCTTATAATGCAAATGAATAATGATCTAACTAAAAATGATACTACCATTCTTCATATGTTATCTTGTAATAGTGCTTGATTTCATCATTGAGCTTTAAAATGTTGTAAGAAAATACAAGCAACTTGACATAATGATCCAAGCTGACCTGAGTATTTGTTACATGGATTTTGATATAGCAAGTTAATACAAGCAACTTGATATAATGAATCAAGTTGACCTGAGTATTGCTTGCAGAACAGACAAGGATTATATCCTTGCATGCATGAATTGGAACGTCCTCCTTGATCTTTTGTTGATTATATCCTTAGACAAGTACATACTTTAGTAAGAGATAAACCATAGACAGCAATCAAAGAAAAATAATCATGTCCCATCATAGCTTCTCTAGTCATGGACATCCTTGAGTCACATAGAGTACATTATTAGCAATAAAACCAAGATATAAACACTGAATCTCGCATGTCATTGACATGTTCTTATGGTCATTAACTGATATAATCTTCTTGATGAATGATCTTGGATAATCCTTTATTAATTTTTGGTTGATTCTTCATTTTCTTAGTGTCACGATTCAGTTGTCATAAGATGCCTTGATCTTCTTTGCTTTGTTGCTCGTTATCTATTTCAAAACCCTAGGTGTTTTTGGCTATTCTAAGTTTTCTGAATGTTTTGGATTTTCAAAGATTCAAAAGATCACCTTAGCAAAAGGAATTAGGATATTGCCCCCAGTGGAAACAAAACTTTATTATGGATGTATGAATTGATCAAGATCCAAACCATGGCGGGATACAAATGCAAATTGATTAATTCTAATAAAATCTAAGACAATGACTACGACATGTCAAAGATTGATAATTGTTGGTAAGCTGCATATTTTCTGCTAATGGTTCAGAGAAATAGACGTGAAAGATGGAATGGATAAGCTAAGATAGATGGAAGTGATAGATGCGATAGGATGGAGTGGATAGGTGCGCAAAGCGATCTCATAGATGGAGAAACTCACTTTTTAGATAGTGCCTATTTACCAGGTTTTCACCATCTAAATTTATTGCATTTTTTCCTTTTCTTCTTTTTATTTATTTATTTCTTTTAACTATTTTATTCTTTTTAGGGATTTTCTGATTTTTACTGATTCCTTCAGGACTTTATATGTTTTTTATTGATTTTTTCCAAGACTTTATATCTCAAGCATAGAATTTATTGAGATGGATGGAATTGATAGGTTCATCAAACCAATCACCTTCAGGGGTAGATAACTTGTATGCTTCTGAGCCATATGCTGCTACTATAACAAAAGGTCCTAGCCAATTTGGTTCAAATTTACCCTTCTTTTCTCGGTTTTGTTGATTTCTTGGATTCTCCCTTAGAACTATATCTCCAATTTGAAAAATGTGTGGCTTTACTCTATGATTATAACTTCTTGTCATTCTCTATTGATACACTTTCAAATGATTTGTTGCATTTTGGCGACGTTCCTGGATCAGTTCAAGTTCTTGGAGTCTAGAGACTCATTGTTCTTTCTCTAGTACAAGACCTTTCAAGGAAACTCATAGAGAAGGTATCTCTACTTCTACTGGTAATATGGCTTCTGATCCATAGACTAAGCAATATGTATCTGCCCACATTGGTGTGTGGATGTTGGTTCAATATGCCCAAAGAGCAAGATTTAACTGAATGTGCCAGTCTTTTCCAGCTTTATTGATTGTTTTCTTCAAGATTTTCAAGATAGTTTTGTTTGATGCCTCAGCTTGACCATTTCCTTGTGAATAATACGGAGTAGAAAACCTATGTTGGATATGAAATTTCTCACATAGTTCCTTCACATCTTGATTCTTAAATGGTCATCCATTGTCAGTGATAATGGTCATAGGAACTCCATAGCGACAAATTATATACTTCTTTTTTTGAAATAAAGGGGTAAAAATTTTATTGAAAATTAGACACAAGAATTACAAAGAGAACCAAGGCCCCAAGACCTCAGAAAAGAACCACAAACCCAGCCCACAATCAGCTAATTTCATACCCATCCATGTCCTCAGCAAGAATCTTCTACAAGTCCTGACAATAATCCAAGGAGAGATGATCCCAACCTTCAACTTTCCAATCAATACCATGTTCCAAGACTCACTTAGCCAAACAATCTGCTGCTCTATTCCACTCACGAGGAATGTGGATGAAAGGCACCTACTCCATTCATGAGCCAATATGAAGAATCTGGCGAACAATCTCTGCCAACTACCAATGAATCCCACTCACCTTCTGCTCTATTAACAAGTTCACAACAATTTGTGAATCCGATTCACAAATAACCTTCCTTCGACCCAACTCCAAAGCATGCTCCAAGGCATAGAGGATTGCAAAACCCTCCATAAACTTATTTGAATGTCACCCTTTATGAACTGAAAAGAAGAAGACCACCTCTCCCATACCATCCCTACCAACACCACCAACCCCAACAGGGCCTGGGTTACCCCTAGAGGAGTCATCAATATAAATATTGATAAACTCATCCTAAGGAGGCATCCATCTTCCCACCCATTGAACCTTCTTCAAAGAACATCTACCTCTCCTAACACAAGCTGAGGTAGGAGACAACTTTTGCAATCCCAACCTACTCACAATATCCACCTCATCTCTATTTAGAGGAAAATGCACCTCACATTTAGCTTCCACCATCTCTCAAATCATAACAATGATTCTATTCCACACTTGTTGAACAACTAGTCTGACCTCACAAAATATCCTCTTGTTCCTCTTGAGCGAGATCTACAATAGAATGAAAATGGGCCCAATGTACCAGACAGTCTAGAGGAAGGAGGAGAGGATAGGGGGTCTTCCCAAACTGCTCCAAAACTCCACCAGAGAATCCGTGTGAACACAAGAATGCTTCCACACCCCCCACCAATAGTGTCAAATAAGCATAGAGAAGGGGCATTTGAAGAACAGGTGTGAGGAGTCTTCCTCCCCATTTCCACATAAGGAACAAATGGAAGGCCCCAAAACTCCCCGTTTGCAAATATTGTCCCAAGTTAGGCATCTATTCAATGCCAAAGTCCAAGCAAAGCAGTTACACTTCGGCTAAGAAAAATTATTCCACACCTGTTTCCACCAGAGCACCTCTCTTCCCTCAAGTCTTCGGCTCAACAATTCCTGGTATCCACTAGCTACAGTAAAGACGCCCTTAGGATTCAGAAACCAAGCAAGTCCATCTCTACCCTTGAGTGAACTACAATGTCTATTCACCAGAATGTCATGCAACTCAGCACACTCTTCCTCCATCCCAGTGACTGGCCACTCATTAGAGGGCCTTCCACCGCTCCATTTCCAGTTGTCCACACCTATACACAGCCTTGAAGTCACTCACCCTACACCACCCTGCCTCCAAGAACCTCTAGAAAAGATTCCCCAAGGTTGGGAAACTAGTCCAGGATGGGGGGTAACCATCCCAAGAGTCGTTCCAAAATAGGACCTCTTCCCCCCTCTTACAAATCCAAAAGGGCCCTTCCTTAATAAGAGAAGCCCCCTTCTTAAGAGTACTCCAAATTTTTGAGTCTTTTCCCTCAAGTGGATATCTTGGAATTTCCTCCATCGGGATCCTGTGCATATATTTATAGGCCAAAATCCTAGCCCATCCACGATCCTGCTCAGCACACCACCTCCAATACAATTTAGCTGCTAGAGCCTCCCCAAATAAAATAGCCTTCCTTAAACCAATCCCCCCTAGAAACCTTGGGCTACACACCAAATCCCAATTGATAAGACTCCATTTGGAGGAGGAAATATTGCCTACCCATAAGAATTGTCTTGCCAGAGAGTCCAATCCCTTCAAGAACCACTTAGGAGCCACTTGAAACATACATCGATAAATTGAAAGAGCCTAAACCATTGACAGGATCAGCTGAACCCTCCTAGCAAAGGATAACCATCTATTTGTCCAGTGATAAACCTTCATGTGAAATTTATCCAAGATACCCTACCAAGATTCCCTAGGAGGGTTACAAGGATAAAGAGGAATACCTAAATAAATCAAGGGTAAACAAGCAACTTGGAATCTCAAGATGAGAGCAATCCTCCTTTGAATAGAACCAGGAGCGTTGAAGAAGATGATAGAAGATTTATCCTCATTGATCAGCTAGCCTGAAGCTACAAGATAAACATCCAAGACCTTTCTCGGATTAGTGGCCTCTCTAATCCGAGCAAGTCCTATCACGTTCGTGTCATCAACAAACTGCAAATGAGATTATGGCTGCAAGTCATTACCCCAACTCCATCCATGAATAAAACCCAGACCCACATTATGCTTAATCAACATCCCAGACCCTCAACCAAAAGAGTGAATAGGTAAGGGGATAGGGGATCCCCCTGGTGAAGACCCCTAGAAGCACCAAACAACTCAGTATGATCTCCATTGATTAGCATCGAGAAGGAGGTAGACGTAACACAACTCATAACCCATTGGATCCATTTGTTAGCAAATCCAAATGCCTTGAGAATCTTCTGGAGGAATGACCAACAGACTCTTATCGTAAGCCTTAGCCATATCCAACTTAATAAACATAGCTTTTTCCAGGGAAGTTGCCATAGAGTGAATGGTCTCCGTAGCAATAACCACCCCATCCAGGATTTGGTTCCCTTCCACAAACCCACTCTGCTCCTCAGAAATAACCTCCCTCAGACACTTTTTTAACCTATCTGCTATCATCTTAGAGATGATCTTGTAAATCACATTGCAGAGAGAGATAGGTCAGAATTGTCCTAATCGATCAGCCCCATCATACTTGGGGATAAGTGCAATGAAAGTCACATTCAAAGCCCGAAGCATCTTCTTATTCTTCTGAGGCTCCTGAACTACTTCCAATAAATCCAGTTTGATAATATCCTAGAATTCTTGAAACAATTCAATTAGAAACCCATCCGATCCAGGATCCTTTCCCTTTCTCATGTGAAAAACAATCCTCTCTAGTTCTTCCAGTGAAATGGGACTCATAAGCTACTCATTCATCTTCCTAGTAACTAGAGAAGGGATGCAATTGAGAACTTGATTCTCCTCCACCGATTCCCCTTGAGAATCCTCCCTGAAGAGGGACCGGAAATAATGAAGAGAATCCCTAGAGATCTCCTGCAAGGATAAAAGTTGCCCACCTCTATCATTGACCAGAATAGGAATGGCATTTCCATGTCTTCATGCTTTCACTGAGTTGAAGAAGAAGGTAGTGTTCTTATCCCCCTCTTGAAGCCAATCAATACGAGCTCTTTATTTCCAGTATATTTCCTCCATAAGCTCCCATTCCTCTAACGCCTTGACAGCATTGTCTTCCTCCCTAAGCAAGGCTTCAGACAAACCATGTTCTCTAATGTTGTTGGTGATGCCATTCAACACTATCTGAGTAGCTTTCTTAGCATGGAAAATATTCTCGAAACCTTGATGGTTCCACTGTTTAAGATGGAACTTAACAAATTGTAGCTGATTGGCAAAGGTGTACATAGCAGTGCCAAAGGAAGTCCTCCCTTTCCTCCACCACTCCACTACAAGAGTCTACAAAGCGGGATCTCGAAGCCACATAAGTTGGAATTTTAATGAAGGAGAGCAAGCGACCCGAGCAGAAGAAGAAACCATCTTGATGGGCCAGTGGTCAGACCCTCTCCAGTCAAGAATCTTAGAGCTTGTGGACCACTCCCCACCAATCCAAAAACTAGAAACCAGAAAACAATCCAACCTTTCCGCAATCCAATACTTCCCTACCCTCCTATTGTTCCAAGTGAATAGACCATTACCAGGCTTAATGTCAACCAGATGCAATGATACTATATTATCCCAAAAAAGGAAAGACAAAGGTTCCAACCGCACAACACCCCCCTTATTATCACTCAACTCCAGGATGGCATTGAAATCCCCCACCATAATCCAAGGGTGAAAAGGGACCAACCTTCGCATACAAGAAATATGGTACCATAAGTTATGCTTACCCTAAATATCAGTGGGAGCATATATGTTAGAAAACAAGATATATTCCCTAGTCTCAAGACTAGAGACATCCCTGAATAGCGAAGATCTAGAGGCCACCCACTAGATAGGGCGAATCCTCAAAGGGTTCCACAGACAGGCCACCCCTCCCGAGGAACCCACAACCCCAATACACTGACATTGGCATCTCCCACAAAGCTTTGGCACTAGATCCATCATACTTTCCATAGAAAGTTTTGTCTCTTGCAAAAATAGGATATCAGGAGAATGACTCCTTATCAACTCCCAAACAAGTTTTTGTCTAGGGCCATTGTTCAAGCCCCTCACATTCCATGATAAAACAATCATTTAGGAGGATTGGAAAAGTGAGAATCCAGAGTCTTTACTAACCCTGACTCAACCAAATTCTCCCCCATCAATTTGATCTTCTCCAAATCCTTTTTTCTGTCAACTTTTGAACTCTTCTTCGTTGATCCTTTCTTAATGTCCTTCTAGTGGAGACCCAAATGTAAGCCCATCTTGTTACTTTTGGCCCCAATAGATTCCAATTTTTGAGCTGAAGGAGAAACATCCCCCTAGTCAGCTCCACTGCAACACTAGGAATGTTCCCCAACTGAGCTATACCTGGCAGATCCATCTCCATTTGCTGGCTCTCGGTAATTTGCAGAACTTGGGTCGACTCCCAATCCACATTATCATTGACCAACCCTAATGCACCCTAATCCAAAGGAGTCAACCCAGGGTTCACCTCCTACTGGGTGAGGTCATCCAGGGCTTCAAACCTGTTAAAGGTATCCTCCTCCTATCTCTCTTGAAGGGGCCTATTTTGTCCCTGATTCTTGTTCTTTGTCTTAACTGGGACAAAACCATCAGTACCCACAACTTCCCTAGTTGAGGTGGCTTTTCCTTTGTCAACCCCATCTCTTTTGTGGGTCGGCTATTGAGGTTGGTGCACCATCGGTTTATATCTAGGACACTTGCATTGCAAATGGCCATACTCATGACACAAACAACACTGAAATGGTAAAGTCTCATAATCCAACTATTGAACCCAGGAATAAGAATCCGCACACATATCTATAGCATCTGGCAGAGTCTTACTAAGATCAATTTCAACACAGATATGGGCAAAGATCATTACCCTTCTCCCTAGGGTTTGCGATGAGGCTCCAACTAGCCTCCCAAGCATTGAAGCGAGCATCCATAGCACATCCTCTCGACAACATTCCACCAGAAAACGCGACAAGTGAACCCCCACCGAGACCCTATTTGGGATTTCCTCCAAAGGATTGAACCCTGCATGCCAAGGTTTGATGAACAACCCCACCTGGCTATAGAAATATAGCCCTCCTTCAAAAACCCTACTTCAATCCTCCATGCAATTGAAGGTAACCATAAAGTATTTGTTTGCCAATAACATAATCTCCATTTCCCCTTCCGGTTTCCAAGTTCTTTGAGCCCAGTTCTCCAAAAACTGCAGAGAAACCCTCATCCCCAAGAACTTGTAGTATAACGAATGTTTTAAAAAGTAATCAGCATCCTTCAATATCATCTCCGAAGGAATACTCAACCTTTGTATCTCGCTACACCTCTCCAGGCAGCCATTAATCTTCGAGATCCGAGAGCCCCTAGCACTTCTAGCCTTGGACTCTAAGGCAAAAAGGTGATTATCAAAGGTCTTTACATTTTGGGGTGGAGATTTCAAACCCACCGCAACCTAGAAATCCATATTGTGAGGCACCTTCGAGGCCCCTCCACCAAATCTAGACATCGCACCACTCGAAGAGCCCCCCTCCCAAAAGGAACTGGGCAAAGAATCCACACCCCCTTGCAAGGCCACACACTCTCCCCACCGAGCAGATCGAAGCCCCCACTGCCCTTCCCCATGTCCACATTGTGACTTTGTAGGAACCCCCAGCCCCTGCCTCCCACAGCTCCTCCCACCATCTGCACCACCTTCCACCCCCGCAGTCCCGTACCCATCCCCACCCGTAGCAACACCCACCGCCATAGACGCCACCCTCCTGTCGCCGCACCAACAATAGGCTCCACTCACGAGCTATGGCTACGATGCCTTAGCCTGGGCTCAGCTCCCACCACACACAACGCCATCCAAATACACTAAAAATCAAGTCTCAGATTATATAATTCAAGATGAATGATGATATTTGTTTTCTTGTCAAAGGTACTACTTCAATCCATTTAGTGAAACATTTAGTAGTAGTCAGAATGAACATATGTCCATTAGAAGATGAAGGATTTATCTTTCCTACCAAATCAAGGCCCCATTGAGAAAATGGCCATGATCCGACCATAAGATATAATTCTTGTGCTTGTGCGTGAATGAGATTCCCATGGATTTGACATTGTTTGCATTTTTTGGCATATGTGAATGAATCTCTTTCCATAGTAGGCCAATAGTAACCCATAGAGAGAAGTTTCTTAGCTAATGTTAATCCACTTGAGTGTGTGCCACAAATACCTGCGTGAACTTTGTTAAGAACTTTCTCAGATTCTTATTGTTCAAGACATCTCAATAAAGTACCATCTAGACCTCACCTATATAAGGTATGAGCAATAATAGTATAGCGGGATGACTAACGGATAAAATTTCTTAGTTGATTGCAGGATAGGTCAGGAGGAGGGATATTCTATTTTAAGTACTGATAGGTTTGGTCGTATAAGGATTAACTTATCCCTGATATTTGACAAATCATGTAGGTATGTTGGGATTGAATGGTAGGGGTTAAGATATATTCCACAAGGAATTTGTAACGATGTTGATTCTCCCGATTCTGCAAGAGAGATGCTATTGTAACCATTGCATCTATTACTTTATTCTCATTTCTTGGGATTTGAGTAAATGATATTTCTGCAAAGTGTCCTTTAAACTCTTCTACCAGTTGTTTATAGGGCATGAGCTTGTCATCCTTAGTTTGGTAATCATTATTTATTTGGTTGATAATAAGTTGTGAATGACCATAAACATGTAATTCCTTGATATTCCATTCAATAGCCATTTTGAGCCCAATAGTCAATGCTTCATATTCTGCAGTATTGTTTGTGCATAGAAACCGCAGTCTATATGATTTTGGAATTGTATGTCCCTGAGGTGTGATGAATAAAATTCTCGCGCCTGATCCATATTGTGTATAAGAGCCATCAAAGTAGAATTCCCAAAAAAATTTACTTACTGTCAGAATGCCTCCATCAGAAAATTCAATGTGCAATGGTATGTTATTTTATAAAGGAGCTTCAACTAATTGATCAACAATGACCTATCCTTTGATAGCTTTTAGATCAACATACTCTATATCAAATTCACTCAGTATCATAACCCATTTGGCTAATTTGCTTGTCAAAGTTGACTTGTTCAACAAATACTTTAGTGGATCTATCCTTGCTATTAGCTTCACAAAATGAGTCACCAGTCGCAGCTTTTGATTTGCAAATACAATTGCTAGACATGTCTTCTCTATTGATGTATAATTTAGTTCATAGCCGACAAGTATTCTACTGATGTAATACACTGCTCTTTATTTTCCTTCTTCATCATGTTGAGCTTGTAGAGCACCTAATGATACGTTTGTCACCGAGATATAGAGCAACAATGGTTTCTCTTTGATTGGTGATACCAGTACTGGAGGATTTATGGGATATTCTTTGATTTGCATATTAGATTCTTCACATTTCTGATCCCATTTGAATGGAACATTCTTATGTAAAAGATGAATGAATGGATGACGTATATCTGCTAATTGAGAGACAAATCTTCTGATTGATTGCAATATTCCTTGTAAATATTGCAACTGACTTATGTTCCTAGGTGATTCCATCTCCATGATGGCTTTTAGCTTTGAAGGATCTACTTCAATTTCACAGGCTGATGTAATGTACCCAAGAAGTTTTCCAGAGGTTACTCCAAATGCACATTTCTTTCGATTTAATCTCAACTGATATCTTTCCAGCCTATCAAAGCTCTTGCTTAAGATGTTCAAATGTTATTGTCTTGTATGATATTTTGCAAGTATATCATCTACATAATCTTTCATAAATGTATGCATCATATCATGGAAAATTGTCGTCATGGCCCTTTGATAAGTTGCTCCTACATTCTTAAGCCCAAATGGCATAACATTCCAGCAATAAGTACCCCATGCACAGGCGAATGTTGTCTTTTCTTTATCTTCAGGGGTGATTCTTATTTAATTGTATCCTGAGAAGCCATCCATTAATGAAAACATCTCATTCCCTGTTGATAAGTCCACAATTATATCAATGTTTGGTAGTGGGAAATCATCTTCGGGACATGCTTTGTTCAAATATCTGAAATCAGTGCAGACTCTTATGTTTTAATCTAGCTTTGACACTAGTACAATGCTTGAAACCCATTCTGGATAGGCAACAGGTCTTATGAAACCCACCTCTAATAGTTTCTTTAGCTCGGCTTTTACAAGAAGAGTAATGTGTGGATGCATCTTCCTTAGCTTTTGCTTAACTGGTTTTTATTTTAAATCCACATTGAGATGATAAATTATAAGATCTGGATTAAGTCCAGGCATGTCACCATAGGACCAAGAAAAATTTATTTGTCTTTGTCTGAAGAATTCCATGTATTCTTTCCTCTCTTTATCTGATAATGAGGCAGCAAAATGAAGTATCTTGGGATCCTTTGATGTCCCAATGTTCATTGCTTCTATTGGTTCTATTAGAATAGTAGATCTCTCCTGAAAAATACGTAGGGAGGATGTCAAACTTTCCATCTTTTGGGGCCTCCAAGAGGTTTTCACCATTAAATACGTCCTTTATTTTCCCTTTTGATTGATCTAGTGTTGCCATGAAATGGTTTTCAACATTAGGTCTCTTTCCTTGTTTTATTTCAATTTTGTGACTGGATTGTTTGGCATTCTCCTAACTGCAAGAAACATTACTTGATTCCACAATGGAAGATATCTTAGGTGTTATGGGTTCAACAACATTAAGATACACAACTAATTCATGATCATTGGAAAAGACATCTAATTCAAGGTTTTCTAGATTATCCCAATCAATTAATTCAGGATGAAGAAGGGGTAAGTCATAATCATTGTCATCGTTAGGTGCTTCAAAGTTCATGACATAATAGTCATAATTTGGCATAGAGTAGGTAATGTCATAGATAGAATGATCTTGAGGATTATCTCTCCCAAGTATTCTCCAATTAGTTCTAACAAAATTAGTATTAGCATTTTGTGGTTCACACTCAAATGGATCTTCATCTGACCTTTGTCCCTTAAGTGAATGGATTATATCAACACACACGTCTTTAGTACTGCAAGTTCCTTCTTGATTATTTTCAATAAATTCATTTGCATTTTGAAGTTGACATACTGGTGCACATGATATAGAGAATTATTTTGCTAGCTTTTGTCTTCTTTCAAACTCAGCTTCTTCTAGACTAATAGTCAATTCTACTTGACTATCTCTTAGTTCTTCTATGGTTCTGCCATACCTTGGTACATCTTTCTCTCTATTTGATAAAAATCTGATATTTCCAGATGCTTGATCTATATGTGTTTTTTCTTCTTGTGGCATTATTTGTTTATCTTTGTCATCCTCTTTCTTTTGTTGTCTTGTATATGCCTCTTTTCTCTGGATTCTAAGTTCTTCTTGTCTTCTTTCTAACTCCATCTTTTGTTTTGTAATAAACAAGTCTTCCTTTGTGATAGCTTCTTGCTCTTCATTTATTTCTTCACTTGATATACTAGATGAGACATTTGAACCCCATTCATATTCATTGTAATCTGTCTATGAACCATTGTCTAGGGATATACCACTATACCACACAAGAATGTTGTATGGTGCAAAAAGTTCTCTGATTTTTGCCATCTCGATTTTCATTGCTTCTAGAATATCTTGTTCAGATTTTGCACTTTCTCATATTCCTTGAACTTGTTGACAAGATTCTTCTTTTCTTTTTATTGCAATCTCTTCTTCTTATTTCTCATGTTCTTCTTGTTTCTGCTTATTGCCTACTATTTATGTTGCTTGAAGTAGCTTTTCTTGCCATTGTTCTTCTATAAAGACTGATTTCTTTCTCCACTTTTGTTGTTGATGATTATGTTGCTTTTGATTGGATTTTAGATATCCAAGCCCTGATTTATCTTCTTTGGATTGTAAGTGGGGACAAATAGGTTCTGAAATACCTTGATGTCTCTTACCAATTGGTCCTTTTCCTTCATATCCCATTTTTTGCATGATTTTATTACCATTGCCATATTGTTCTATGGGAATATCGACTTCTGCAGCTATTGCTATAGTTTCATTTTTATCTTTGTACAACCAACCAAGAATGACATTGTCTTTGGTTTCTTCTTCAAGGGTTCCAGCTCTAACAAATGCTCCATTAAACATATCTTTTGATTTCTCTAAGGTATTTGATTGGATATTCGTAGGGTTTCCATATGACTTAGGTGAAAGTGGAAAATTATGCAAAGAATATTTTCCCATTCCTTCATCATTCAATTTGATCCTTTTCTCAAAGGTTTCCCATAACTTTTCTTGAATTTCTTTGGTAGAATATACTGATTCTCTTTTATGTGGAACTCTTGTATCTTGTGTTGGCTTCATATTATTGCAATATTGGCTAGAGTTTGCAATTATAGTGACCTCTTCTCCTTCATGAGGAAATTTTACACATGGATGATATGTAGAAGGAACTTCTTGCATGGTGTGAATCCACGGCCTTCCCAGAAGAATGTTGTAAGAGAGGTTCAAATCTAAAACCTGACATAATGTATTCCTTTACATAGGTCCTATTTTGATTGGAAACACCACAGTTCCTTTAGAAGAACGCTCTACTTCATCATAAGCCTTAATAGTTATTTTCTTCTTTGGATCTACTGCATTTTCTGAATATCCCAAATCTTTTATTAAACTTAATGCACAAATGTTTAAGCTCGCTCCACCATCTATGAGTACGCATTTGACACGAGTTTTATTAATGGTGACTTCAACATGTAAAGGAGCATTGTGAGGATGTTGCAAGGATGCGTCATCATTTTCAAAAAATGATAAGCAATGAGGGGAAATAAGGTGTCCCACCATGTTTTGGAACTGATCCACATCCAAGTCTTTTGGAATTGTTGTTTCCACTAAAGCTTTTTCCAAAATTTCCTTATGCATAGGTGAAACTTTGAGAAGTTCCAAAATTGATATTTGAGTAAGTATTATTTGTAATTGCTCTACTATATTTTATTGTTGTGAAGTGGATGTTGAGTCTTTTATTATACCCAAAAAGGTGACCTTTGCTTTGCTTCTCGTAATGACAATGATTGGCTCTGAAGGTGGATTATCTTTAACAATGATGACATTTACCAGATCATCATATGTATAAGTGCAGTTCATTGTCTTTTCCTTTGTCATCTTTTAATTCGGATGGTTCACCTTTGTCATAATTTGGGAGTGGATTTTTGAAAGCTAGGTGTGATTCGTTTGTCTTATGGCTATCCACAGTGATAGTTCCATTATCGATTAGATCCTAGATAAGGTGTTTCAATCTCTAACAATAATTTGTTTGGTGTCCTTTATTCCGATGGTAATTACAAAAATGATTGTCACTCCACCAATTAGGCTTGACTGGTGGTTCATAACTTCTTGCTTCTGGTAAAACAATCAGTTTGTTTGCAAGAAGAGTTTTAAAGATGATTCTAATGGTTCTCCAATGTTTGTGAATTTCCTGCGAGGATTGGAAAATAAATACTTGGCTTTATTACTTTCTTGATTGTTATTGTTTGGGATTTTACTTGATAGATTCAAAATTGGTTGTTTCATAGCACTATTATCGTCATTTCCTCCATTGATGACATTCCTATTCTTTGACCAAAATTTGGGTTTTTCATTGTTGTTGTTGTTGTAAGAATTATTGTAAAGTTTTAGCTCTCCTTTCTTTACCATCGCATCTTCTATTTTCAGACCATTCTCAATCATCTTGGTGAAGGAGGGAGGACATTGCATTTTTAGTCGATAAGTCATTTCACTGATAAGATTGTCAATGAATATGTCCATCTTTTCTTGATCAGGTACATCTCTTGGATACCTATTAAACATTTGTTTCCATCGCTGCAAGAATATCATAAAATATTCACCATTCTTTTGTTTAACATTGCATAAATCCAACATTGTTATCTCATTCCTCACATTGTAGGAATACTGTGAAATAAATTTATTCACAAGTTCTTCAAAAGATTTGATTTCGGATGGTAATCTTGAAAACCATTCCATTGATTACCCATTTAAAATCCTAGGGAAAAGACGCATCAATTTTCACTGTGCACAAATTCCATACTCGTAGTACAAAACTCCCTAATGTGATCTTGAGGATCAGATTTTCCATCGTATTTGTCATATTCAGGGATCTTGCAATGGTGTGCAAATGGTGCCATATTCAATTTTTTATCAAAAGGATATGGGCAGATATCTTCTAATGAATACTTCTTGTAGCTTGTTCCCTTTTGCATATCTTGTATCTATTGTTGTAGAGTTTTCATTTGTTGAGTGAGGTTTAACAACGGATTGTCCATATGGTTTCTCCTTGTTTCTTCGTAAGTTCTTTTATCACTACGCTATTTTCTTGTGTCATCTCATTCTTTTCTTGTCTCTTCATGACGTTCTTTGTTCACATCTTCATTATTTGGATCATCTGTCTTTTGGGTGTTACTTGCCTCTGCATCTTGTTTTAAGCTTTCTATGTTAAAGTCTTGTGGTAATTTAGCTCCTGATTTTGCCAACATCAAAAGATATTTCTCTTTTTGTTTTGCCAATAATTTTTCCATTAGTCTATCAAATTTGAAATCTTGCTCAAGGTCTCTAATGGTACTATTGACTACTTTTTCGTCAACAATGGTATACCCAAAAGTTTGGAATATCGGATTATCTTCTTCCTCCATTTGTTTTTGTTGTTTTCTAAGTTGTTCGTATTGAGCTCTAGTCCAAATTGGCATGTGATTGTTTCAAATTTTTTGAAGTTTCCAAAGGACAACTTAATAAGTGATTATTGGTTTAGGAAGATATGCCTTCTTTATTTTACCGCTATTGTTTGTTTGTTGTGATAAAGCATCTATTTGTTGAAAAGCATGTCCTTGCAAAATTTCTCCATCAAACTCTGTACCGCAACCACGTAAGTAATGACGAAAATGGTGTAGGAATGTCCTATGTTTTAATAAGATCTTGCGATTGATATACAAGAATCTTATTCTTTTCTGGGTAGCTTTATAACTGGGTTTTCTTTTCTTAAGGTGATAATTAAAAGTCATATAAGCATCTGATAGTTCACAAGTTTGTTTGATTCCAATGTTGGTGCAATTCTGATTTTGATATGACCTAGGTTCAAAATAGGAAAGATATATCCAAGACAATGAACATAAGATGAATTGATCAAGCTTCGTGATAGAGGATTTGATATATCCTGATGAGAGACTTGACAATGATGTTGATATTTTTGCACTTAAAATATTTGAATCAGGAGCTTGTTGAATGTTTATGCTTATGGAAACTTTTCAGAAATAGCCTATTGGATTAGTGACCCAATTGTTGAACTAGTTTGAAAATGTGTGATAGTTTAGAGACAAATCTACTCAAGAAGTGTTTTGATACTGATGTTGAAATTTTGGTTTGATATGGTTTTGAGATGTGAAAAAAAATTGTAATAACTCTTGTGGCAAAAAGTGTTAACTTTTGGGATAAAAGCATTGTTTTGTTGTCTAAAAGCGCTATTCTGATTACGTTTCAAGGATTCTTCTCAAATCCTTCAGCAAGTTTGTTGGATTTTTGCTCATTTTTTATTTTTTTTAGATGATGATTTTCTCAAATTTTTTACCATTTTGAACATGTCATAGACATAGAAGACACAACATTTTTTTAAAACAAAATGCATAAGCAAGTACAAATCCTATGGCAGGCTGAGACAATAATTGTTGAATCTCACATGGGGTTTCCCCTGAGGCTACGCTATTCAAAACAGATATTTAGATGCTTGACCCCACTAGCTCCACCCTCGGCACTCACTTCTCTGGGGCATCCAAGCACCAATTTCCATGAAAACTCCCCATGGCAAACTTTATATCTCTACTAAGAATCGTATGTGTGTGAGCTGCTTCAGAGGTCCAACCTCCTACACCAACAACTAGAAGGATTTTAGCAACTAGTACAAGTGGTTTTTAGTAAAGGCTTCTAGTCATGTGGCCATACATGCGACACTCTTGGCTCTATAAATACAAAAGGTTCCCAGTCTATAGAGGTTACGCTCCATAGGGTTTATGGGGAAACATAGTGTCGATATGAACTTATCAACACATGTTGCTTGTGACTTTCGTCACAAACACAATTTATTTAGAGTGGATTGGAAGGACTTGGTATTAGCCCATTTCCACTTTGGGTCATTCCCCTCTCACTGACCCCCTCAAGGTAGCTCGGGAAGGCAGGCCCTCTAAAGGTTATACATAAAAGAAAGTAGGTCTAGTTTTCTAATTACCGTATAATGGTGAGAGCATACTTACCTACTACTTCATCAAGCACGGAAAACACAAGTCCATTTTAGCTTTTGTAACATCTATGTGCAACTATTTTAAAGAAGTCACTCAAAAATGCAATTTGCATGTTGTTAATTTATCCACCTTAGTTAAGCTAAATGAGCATGACATGATGTGTTACTTTCCAAATTAGAACTCTTAATAAACTAGGTGAGGAAATGCATGAAATTTGTTTTAAAATAACCCTGCACATGCATGTCAGTAGTTTGAAAAGTTTAAGTTCTTGGAAATTCAGACCTGCAAGAAAATTCTATCAGTTGCAAACAATAGCGCTATCCTAACAAATGCGTTGTCTTTCACCTCAAAAGCACTAACCTAAGGATAAAAGCGCTAACCTAAAACACAAAAATGCTGCTTTGTGGACTAAGAAGCGAGAATTATCTAACAAAAGCGTTAACCAAACTAACAAATGCGTGAACTTGAAGGAAAAAAAGCGTTGTTCTGAAGATTAAATGCATTGATTTACAAACAAAAGTGCTAACCTAAATGACACATGTGCTAACCTGAAGGACAAAAGTGCTAACCTATCAAATAAAGTCGTTGTCAGAATTCACACAGACATGAATCTGTATTACAAATGTGTTAAATTTGTTTTTTGCGAGAATTAGATAGGATATTAGAAAGAATATGCGAGGCTTTGAGCCCCACGGTGGACGCCAAAATGTGTCGACTTGAATTTCATCATCAAAATGCTAACTGCAACAAGTTAGTTTCACAAAATACAAAGGAAATGCTACAAGAAATCCAAACTCAACCAATGAAACTACATGAAATACATATGATATAAAAATACTATTACCTTCATGATTTATATCTCATTGTGTCATAACTCCAATGTTCCTGGTTGCCAATGGTGTTCTCTCAGACAAGCACTAATAGCTTCCAAGATGGCATATGAAGAATGGACTGATAACTGATAGTTAACTAATGCTATGATATGCAATGCTAAATGACTATGCTAAATGATTATGTTATTTGCTTCAAGATTAAAAACTCACGGATGCATAAGTTTTCACAAATGATTAGCTTTGAAAACTCACTTGAAGACTTACTCTCTTTCATCTCAAACTACTGATCTTATAGACTTTGAGAGGATAAGATGATGTGGCCTGGATCAATGGTCATGATCAGATCTATAGATCCGGGTGGCTATGAGAAAAGGTGAAGGTTGAGAGAAAGAGGGAAAGAGAAGACAAGTGTCACTCATCTCACCTTGACTAGGTTGTTGACTGAGGGAATCTAGGGATGGTTGGAGAAGATTTAGGCATGAGAGGACAAGTGGACTCAAGTCCTTCCTAAGATGTAGGGATGTTGGAGAGAATATAGAAGAAGGTTATGAAATATGTGTACGTACATAATATTTCATTAAATTTGGAGGTTGAAGATAAGTGGCTAGTAAATGTTTTGTTTATTTTAATTTCTTGAATTAATTTAGCCATGTGATGGATGAGTTGGTAAAGGAAAGATGAAGTGAAGATGGAAGGAGAGTTGGAAATGAAATTAAATAATTTAGAAATCATTTAATATTTGAGACTATAGGATAGAAGAATAACCATTAGATATTAGATATTCAAATGATTGGAGAAAATAATTAAATATTAGATATTCAATTAATTGATCAGAAGAATAATTAAATATTAGATATTTAATTAATTAGAGGAATAGGATAGATGAATTAATTAATAAAAAATTTCAATTAAATTAATTAATAGAAAGACACGAAATGAATTGAATAAATTAATCTTTTCAAATTAACTATTTAATAGAAGAATAAACATTAAATAAATATAAAATATTTATTTAATTACTCATAGCCAATTTTTAGGTGTATACAATACCTTTCCCGACTCCACGAACAAGAATATGTTGGCATTTTCATGATGTTTTGTGCTTAGTTGTGATTGTCATTGATGGACACACACTTATTTTATATTCTCAATCGGTACTATGTGATGTATTGTTCAAACCAGTATTATATGCCATTGAATGCATAGTCTTTGTTTGTTGAAGACTATCAGTGTTTGCAAAAGGTGCTTACCAGTCAAAGCATGACTAAGGACTTCAAGTGGTACAAGGACCTCAAGCGGAAGCCAATCTTTTTAAGATCAGAACACTATGTTCCAGTTTACCAGTCTTTGTTTGTAAATCGGTAATCAGTATACTGTATTTTTTTAACCAGCAAACTTGTAAAGTGTGATGAGTTATCATCCATTGACACCAATGTGGTGATTCTGTGTCATGTTATAAATTATGTCTAGATGCACTGTACCTAGGAAATTGTAGTCTAATCTCATTGGACCAACATGAAATCAGATTCCTATATGAGGACATCATGTCTAGGGTTTTGTGTGAAGTGTGAAGTGTTGCATAAGAAGATTACGTCTTTGTAGAAAAGGTATCTTGTGACAAAGATTGATCAAAAGACTGAAGTAATGCTGCAATGCATTAATAGAGAGCTATCAAGGATCTAACTAAGCATTTTTGTGCTACTTTCTAGATCACTTACTTGTTGATTACTAATCTCTTCGACAAGTCAGAAACCCTTAACTGGGTAGGCTCAGTCAAGCCTATTCTAAATCCTTTAACAAGGTGGTTCACAGTTGTGGATTTGAAATCTTTTAACAAGGTAGTCTTTAATAGGACTTATCTCCTAACAGAGATCAGGATTCCTAACAGAATTTGTTTTGGTGAAGAATGTTGTGAGGCCTTAACCAGTCCGGTTGCTATTCTGCAGATAGTAGACTTGTGAGTTTTACTCACCGTGGTTTTTCCCATTTGGGTTTCCACGTCAAAATATCTTGTGCTATGGTGATTGTGTTATTGTGGGTGAATTATTTATTTTCTATTTGGCTTGTTTGTGTATTAATCGGTTTACTATTTAAAGGGCTATACCAGTCTGCAGTAAAATTGCTTAAGTGTTTGTTAAAGTTTTTGGGTATACTAATTCACCCCCCCTCTTAGTATTCATCAGAATACTAGGGCTAGGATTTACAAGTTGTTCGATAAATACATTATCCTTTCTAATTTTCTTCTCCTTCGATGCCTTAACAAGGCTAAAATCCCTATTGCTCTTGAGGAAGCACACTCGGGTGCTTGCGGGGGGCATTTTGGGGGCAGATCCTTAGTTCAAAGATTTCTCTGAATGGGATATTATTGGCAAACTATGGAAAAATATTCTTTTGTGTTTGTTAAAAAATGTCATCAATGTCAGCAACCTAGTAATTTCATCCATGCTTCCGCCCAAGAGCTTCGGTCTCAAGTATTGTCTTGGCCCTTTTCTACATGGGGTTTGGATCTCATTGGTAAAATATCTCCTCCTTCATCCCAAGCACATACTTTCATCATCATTGCAACTGATTACTTTATGAAGTGGGTGGAAACAGTTCCCCTTCGATCTACTACCGCTGAGGTAATTTGTTAATTCATCTTAGAAAATATTATTTCTTGATTTGAAATACCTTCTGCCTTAGTTTCAGATAATGGAACGTCATTTAAAAATAAGGATGTGAAGAAGTTCCTCTAGAAATATCATATTCAACATAAATTTTCTACACCCTACTATCCTCAATCAAATGGTCAAGCCAAGTATTCTAATAGGATATTCGAACAGATTCTTCGAAAGACTATAAACAAGCATGATAAAGATTGGCATACTCAATTAACCTATGCTCTCTAGGCCTATCGAACGAGTGTACGTATTGCTATGGGTTGTACCCCCTATAATCTTGTTTATGGCGTTGATGTCATTATGCCTTTGGAGTTAGAAATTCCTTCTTTGAGAGTTTCTCTTAGGGGTATAGTGGATGATGATTTCTATAGAGAACAAAGACTTCAACAACTTGAGATGCTTGATGAATGACGTAGAAATGCTCTCGATCATATTCAAGCATACCATAAAACTTTACGATGGATCTATAATGATAAAGTCATTTCACGTTCCCTTTTAGTAGGTGGTCTAGTGCTTTATGAAAATTAGCATAATGTGAATGCTTTACCTAAGGAGAAAGGAAAATTCAGCCCTAATTGGCTTGGACCATACATTGTTATCTGTATATGGATCAGGTGCTTACAAGATAGCGGATGTGGAAGGTACGCCTCTCAAGGAACCTATAAATGTTATGCACCTTTGTCGATACTATGCCTAGCCTCTTTCTCTTTCTCTTTATTTCTCTCCCTCTTTTTCTCTTTCTAGTTTATCTTCTCTCTTCTTTGTACCTTCTCTTTCTTCAAAATTGGATAATGTGTTAGCATATCTTCATTAAAGTATGTGGTATTAAATGATATTGTAGTATTTAGTCTACATTACTTCGTTCTTGACAAGCATGTTCCTTTACTTTATTGTTTGTCTTGGATTCATTTATGTAAATTGTAATAGATTTATATTTTATATGTGCTATCATGTTATACAATTTCTTATGGGTTAAGTAGGATTATATCATGTTGTGTTTAATTAGAGTTAATCAAATCACATTAGTCATATAGTTATTAAGCTTAACACTCTCTTCTACATCATCAAAGAAGCATTTAATTAAATACTTAGTTATTTAATTAAATCACACATGTATGAATTTAATCATGAAGAATTGAGAAATCAATCACATGGAAATTAAATTAGACATACATGTTCATCACCAAATGAGTTACTTTTAATCTAAGAAATGCATACATTATTTAAGTATTAAAATAACATGTTTGAGATATAACATGGGCATAAATACATACACATCCATCAGTGACATTTACATCGACAAAATGTCTAATAAAGCAAATTCATCTCCTATCCCTAGGACTAGTAGCTGGAGGATGGTGACTAGATATCCCCTCCTGATTTGGCCATCGAGGTGGGCCTATGGGTGTGTATCGCAATACAAAATGCAAGTGACTCCGTGAGAAACTCCTGCAATCCCTCTCCATCATAATCTTGCGATATGAGGCTACCTAGATGTCTGAGATGCTGCTAGATCATGCTCTGTCTGTTGTAATCTCTCTCGCAAGGATATCTTTATATCTTGCTATACCTCCATCTCCATCTAAATGGGGATGAATAGGTCCTCATGTCACCCTGCTCTTCCCTGTGATCTATGTGCTATCTGCAAGGAACTAGGGATGTATGCAGACATGATGAGGTTTGTCACTGCATGATGGATAAAGGAGCACCATTCCTAGATGCTAGTTGCAAAGAGAAAGAGATAAGTCTTCATCAATAACATTCTATTTCATCAAATCTAAGTAAATAAGATACATAAATTAGACAATCACAAAACACCTTACCCAGATCTCCCTCTCGCCAATAGGAGTCGTGAAAAGGAACCGCCTAAGACTGGGAGCCACTAGGCTCTTTGTGCTCATATTGGCTCTACATAGTAGGCATGGTTTGATGGGGACTGGAATCAGGGCCCCTTATAGGGTTCTTCTCCACCTGCGATGGGAAGCTTGGTGGATCTAGTGTTATGGTATCATCCCCAGAGTGATGAGGAATTGCATTTGACTCATCCTCCTCCTCCTCCTCCTCCTACTCCTCCTCCTCCTCCTTGTCTTCTTCCTCCTCTCCTCCATCCTCCTCATCATCTCCATCCTGATCTCCATCTCTTGTATCTGTATCATCATTGCTAGCCTGATCATCTATGCCCTCCTCAGATGTATCAAGTCCATCCTCATCATCCGTTTGTCTCCATGGTCTGGGATTCCCTCTAGGATAGTCTGCTGGAAAGATGGCTCCAAGGTATGTCCTCCCCCACCATGAGTTGTACCGTTGGGCATACCCATATCATCTCTATAATGTTTCGCAACATCTCGATCCGATCCATCTAAATATGTGATGTCAATTTCATCGCTCGTAGCCTTGAAATAGCTCCTGGCCTTGGAGTAACGCGTGAGTGTCGAATGTAGACAGGCACATCAGTAGGAACACATTGCTTGAACCCAAACTGTTGTTGGGCTCGATCAAAGTAGAAGGGAACGACTATGTGACTATACCATCCCTCCAGTAGACGGTGTCATCATGCTTAAAATCATCAAAAATTCGAGGCTAATTAGACTAAAAGGATGAATCACAAGAATTCATAACTAATTAAACTGATTCTAAACACAATTCAATGAAATAAATGAAGGAAATAAGAAGATTAAGCTAATTAAAACTCCCTATTCTCCACTTGTGTTTCCATTGTTCTTCTCCATTATTGTTGATGTAGGTGGGTCTTAGTTATTGCACTTGATTTCCTGCATAAAATAGACAACAATATTGAAGACTATGATTCTCAAAAGCTAGATTGAAATGAGAAAATGATGTTGAATTTATGTATTCTCAACACAAAGGGGATGAGAAATAGAACTCAAATGTTGATTGGGAGACAATTGAAATTGATTGATCAGTTAACAGAGTTGATTGATTTGTTAACTCATTTGATTGAGTATTCAACTAAATTGATTGAAGAGTGAACTAAATAGATGGATTAGTAAAGTCACTTGATTGATTAATGAACTGAATAGACTAGGGAGATGACTGAATTGATGGATAAGAAGACTGAATTGATGGATTAGAAGACTGAATTGATGGATTAGTCATAAAAAGCTGATTTTGAGTTTAAAAAAGATGATTGATGAGTTAACTGAGTTAACTAATTTGATTAATCAGTTCTGATTTAGCATGTGCTGTAGGAATTTGAAATTGAATTTGGTCATTCGAATGCTAAAATGCACGTGAAATTAACTAAAATTCAGATTTGGGAAAAATGTGAATTTGATGATATGAAATTAGATAAAATTAATTGAAATTCAAATTTCGGAGAAAATGAAATGAAATTAGATGGAATTAATTGCAATTATAATTTGCGGAATTGGAGGAATTTAATTTATTAATTTAAATAATTTAAATAAAATTATTGAAACTGAGGAGATTGAATTAATTAAATAATAAAGATTATTTAACTAAGGAAAAGGGCGTAATTAATTAAATAATTAATATTTGAAATAGGGTTAACTAATTAAAATTATTTGAGAATAGAAATAGAATAATTAGAAGTGTTGAAGGGTGATGATTAGAAAAAATAGTTAGTTTAATCAAATAATTAAAGAATTGCTTAATTAAATAAATGAATAATTAGTGTAGAATTAATGAGACATTTTTAGGTGTCTATAGACGGTTCCTTTGCATGCAAAATAACTGCCTATGTACCCCTGCCCGTATATACATCTTAAGGTAGGGTCTCCATATGATCATACCCACTGTCAATCTATCCAGACTCAATCTACAGTGCAGTAGATCCCCAAACCGCCACTCACGAGTAAGTGGATAAGAAAATACCCTAGGCTGCTCTGGAACTAAGTCTGTAGGGACTCCAATAGGCCTAATGCATGTAATATGCTCGAACATCCACACCTATAGTAGTGTGCAGGTCATTAGACTGCACCCCTGTCCAAACACATACTCTCCAAGGTCATGATAGAGATGTGCAAGCATGCTTAGACCCCAAGAGTATAATCTATGATGTCTCTTCATGGCCCTAATCATGTAGGTGAGACCTCCATGCATGTGGGTTTTGCGCCCATTAAGGCGCATGGCTAATGTAATAGTAGCAATCATGAGTTGCCTCATCAGTGGAACCTTATCGGTAGGGTGTAGGAGCCAACTGACCATGATGCGGCCCCTTGTCTTGTCAGGCCATAATCTCCCTATGCAGTAGACTTGCTTCCTCCTGTACTCAGTAGCAGAGTGATCGACTCGATATCTGACAGTCTCTCCCCTGATGGGAAGGCACAAAATATAGTATACATCCTCAAGCATAACCGTCATCTCCCCCACAAGTAGGAGGAATGTCGAGGTATTTGCATCCCACCTCTCCATCAACATCACAAAATGAAACAACTCTCTCTCCTCTAGGGTAAGCCTCAAAATCTGACCTCGAAGGCTCCAGAAGGTGTGATTGGTAGTGTGCTCATGATTGTATGGAAGAATCTGCAAATCGAAACATCAAATCCTCAATAATCCATCATCGATCATAATCATCCAAACAAAGACATCATCAATCTATTCTATCAATATGATGCCTGATCCCATGGCTACCCTGAATAGGGATCAGGGTGCCCATGGAGGACCAAGGCACCCTCATGGAACCAAGGTGCCCATAGAGGACCATGGCACCCTAAGAGACCATGGTACTTGAATAGGGGACACGAGCATGATCTTGGTGATGACATCATTCAAACATCAAATTCAATGCAAAAAAATGAAAAGTCAATGATGAGTCTATGACAAGTCAACCCACCTCATCCAAGGATCGGTCGGTGAGTACGGACCGATGCAGGATCTTCATCCGTATAGGTCACTCAGGTCGACATCGAGGCTGATAACTCCATGATGAATGGTGAGTACCAAACTGGTACTGAGAGGGGGGGTGAATCAGTACAGTCAAAAACACTTACCTAAAACCGGTTAGACAACAAACACTGCAAATTACTGACAAACAGTAACACCGGTCTAAAACAAAGTACAACTGGTAAAGCTAAGAATGATTGTGACAAGCATTAACCTGTTAATCACTTAGCTTTCCACATAACTTAATACTACACTTTCATTTCATCCTTATGCATGAATAGGTAATCTATCATCAGAAATATAATATCAGCTAGTTCAACATGATTTACCTTCAGACACAAATCACTTAAACCATCACATGAAAAACATCACACATGACACACAAATTTTTCACGTGGAAGCCCAACTGGGAAAAACCACGGTGGGGATGAATACCACAAGTTGTTTTTGAACTCTTTAGAAGTCCACTCTATTAGGAGCCTAGTCCGATTAAAGATTGTTACAATAGGTTTTGTTAGGAACCGATCCTGCTAGGGATCACCTAGTTAAGGGATGGCTAAATACCCGGTTAAGGGTTAAACCCTATTAGAGGTTACCTTGTTAGAGGATTTCATAAACTCAATGGCTTTGAGTCACCCTGTTAAAGGATTTACAACAAGCTGGTTAAAGCTGCCCGGTTAAGGGATTTTCCAACTATTGAAGTGGTTAGAGATCAATAGGTAATACAATGATCTGGTAACAGCACTCAATGCCAATGTAGATACGCTTTAGTTCCTTCCTTCTGCACACACACTATGCAGGCATCAATCCTCTTATCTATTCTGGCAAGAATCATGTATCTCTGCACTTAGATACACACACACCATTTTCCAACAACCTCAACATGCAACACAACATTGACCTTATAGAAAATAGATAGGTCGGCAGCATAAACCCTAAACCCTAAACATTTAGGTTTACCAATACAGTCATTTCAATCTTGATCGTTAATCACATTGCATTTCAATCTTGATCGTTCGTTCTTCATCGCTTCATGGAGGCGATAACCCATCACGTGCTCTCCACTGTTTACAAAGACTTCGCACATTCTCGAGGTGGATAGGATCGATCTCCTTCATGCAAGATCCTTCACGCGCTCAAGATGATGTGGCAACATGATCTGATCTTCATTATAATGCTAACTCATCACACAAGCTTGGAACACTTCAACCGGAAACCCTGAAGTTGAGACTACCAACCGGTAGTCATGCAAAACCTTCATATACTAGTTATCATACCAACACATTGGTTTACCTCAAACAAACATACCACTTCACCTTTTCACATATATCGGTTCACAATGTTATACCGGTTCTCACATATACCGGTTCGTGGTATCATTCCAGTTCTCTTTGCCTGTTGCAAACTTCAATATACCGGTTCACTCTTCAGCATATTGACATACTAGTTCACTCTTCAACATATTGACATACCGGTTCACTCTTCAGCATATTGACATCAATGACAACATACAATATCATCATGTCATCATACTCTGCACATATGCCAACAATCTCCCCCTTTGGCATTGATGGCAATATACAAAGATATCTCTCTTTTTGCATCACATCTTCTTCCCCAAATTTGTAGATATCTTCTTCACTTCACATCTTCTCCCCCTTTGACAACAATGCCAAAGTGGAGGCACAAGCTTACCACGTTCCACTATGTTGCTCCCCCTGAGGAGTAGCATCCTTCAACACATCAATCCTGAAAAGATTTGACAATGCAATACCTGACTGATGTGGAGCACATAACTTTAGTTCACCTCTTGAAGGGGCAGCACCCCTAGTTCACCTCTCAAATAGGTAAATATAGCCTTTGGTAGAGGCTTGGTGAATATGTCTGCTAACTGCTCCTTACTGGAAACATGTTCCAATATAACCTCTTTGTTCTGAACCTTTTCCCTCAAGAAATGATACTTGAGTTCAAAGTGCTTGGTTCTAGCATGTAAAACTAGATTCTTGGAAATGGTAATTGCACTTGTATTGTCACAAAATATGCTTACAGGTTTAGATACAGGAACTTTGAAGCCATTCAATACATGCTTCATCCAAATAGTCTGGGTGCAGTTCATAAAAGCTGCAACATACTCCACTTCTATTGTAGACTGAGAGATACAACTCTTCTTTTTACTCATCCATGAGACCAGTCTACCACCGAGAAAGAATGCACCACCGGTTGTGGTCTTCCGGTCATCTACATTACCAACCCTATCAGTTTCAGGTTGAAATCATTATTGTATGGATACCATAACCCATAGTCAATAGTTCCCTTCAGATATCTAAGAATCTGCTTGACTGCTACCAAGTGGGATTCTCTTAGGCTTTGCTGAAACCGAGCGATAATACCCACTGCATGTGCAATGTCCGGTCTGCTATGCACTACATAATGCAACTTACCAATCATTGATCGGTATTCTTTCGCATTTACCAATGTCGAGCCATCCTCTTTTGATAGCTTACAACCAGTCACCATTGGTGTACCAACCGGTTTACTGTCTTCCATGCCAAAGGTCTTTAACACCTCTTTGACATACTTGGATTGGGTAATAAAGATTCTATTTTTCATTTGTTGAATCTATAGTCCAATGAAGAACTTAATCTCCCCTATGAGTGACATTTCAAACTCCTTTTTCATCTCATCAGCAAATTCATGACTCATCTTGTCATCACCTCCAAAGATGATGTCATCAACAAAGACTTCACAGATCATAATCTGATCTCCTTCTGATTTCAAGTAGATATTGCTACCTTCACTTGTTCTTTCAAATCCAATCTTCACAAGATGGGAGTGCAAGCATTCATACCATGCTCTAGGTGCCTACTTCAGTCCATACAAGGCTTTATGTAGCCTACACACCATGTCACTGTCTTCTGATAGGGAAAACCCATCTGGTTGCTCTATATACACCTCTTCTTCAGGTATTCCATTTAGGAATGCAGATTTTATATCCATTTGGTATACCTTGAATCCTTTAAAAGCTGCATATGGAAGAAGCATACACACTCCTTCCAATCTTGCTACTAGAGAAAAGGTTTCTCCATAGTCTTCTCCTTCTTGAGCATATCCTTTACATAGTAGTCTGGCTTTGTTCCTTAGCACTGTTCCACCCTCATTTAGCTTGTTTCTAAAAACCCATTTGGTTCCAATGACATTTTTAAGCTCTGGTCTGGGTACCAAAGACCATGTACCATTCTTCTCTATCCAGTCAAGTTCTTCTTCCATTGCCTTGATCCAGTCTTCATCTTTATGTGCCTCTTTGAATGATTTAGGCTCAAATTCAGAGATCATACAAGAATTCTCTTTGAACTTTCTTCTTGTAAGGATTCCTTCATCCTTATCTCTTATGATCTTCTTTGGATCATGATTCAATTTGACATATCGAGGAATTCTCTTGATTGATTCCTCTTGCTTTTCTTCTTCATCCTCATCTTCATTAGCATCAGCATTTATCGATGTAGGAACACTGTTACTGGTACTTGGCTTATTAGCAACCAGTTCCCAGAAGGTTACTGTATGCGGGAAAAGTGGGCTGATAAAACTCAATATGTGAAAATATCGCTAAATACTAGTCCACACACACACACACAGGACTTCTTGATGCAAGCTATGGAGTAATAACATATTACTCAGCTTCTCAAGGTGGGTGCCATGGTTCTCTATCTCACAATGTCCCTCAAACCAATGTTTTTGCTCTCAGATTACTGAGCAAAATGGTTTAGGGATGGCAAATGCAAGAACGAGGGATGTTTTGATAGTTTTAGTATGAAAGGTATGCTAAGCTATGTATGATCTTAGAAATGCAATAAACTAAATGATAAGATGACAAGATTAGTATAAATACTATCCTAACATGATATATTAGTCTATGATTGAGCTAAATGATAAGGAAAAAATTCTAAACATGCATATTTAGACTAATTCCTGATTTCAAAGAGGCTAAAATGATGAGCATGAAATGAGATATGAAAGCTTGAATGTATTTGAGCATAAGTATGATACTACAAACTTGGATGATCTAAAATGGAGGAATGAGAGCTCTATTTATAGCACAAACAGGACAATGGATGGTCAAGATTGAAAGGTTTAATCAAGGGCCAAGTTTGAAAGTTGGGGATCCATGTGCACAATTTGCACCAATGAAATGGTGACAAGTGTCAACATAGGGTTGGGTTGAGAGAAGGGGTTGGAGGCATTAAAGGCCTGAGAAGACCTCATGGTTATCTAGATATAAGGGTCAAGCCTAAGTTAAGATTACCCACTGGATTAAGATTTAATCCAAGGATAAACCTTTGTGCAAATGATTAAGAGATAATCATGGTCAAAGCATTAAAGTCCTGATGAGACCCTTGGATTGGGTGAAGGTTGGGTTAAAACAAATGTTTTAACCATGTAAGAGGGTTTGAGTTAACCATTAATGGTTATTGGAGACTTTGGGGGATTAAGTGGTTGAAAGTTGGAAGACTTTAATGGCTATCAAAGACTTTGAGGATTTAAGTGGTTGAAGGTTGAAAACCTTTAATGGTTATCAAAGACTTTGAGGTTTGAGAAGTGACTTCCCTTTGCTTAGGGATGTGACAAAGTTTAGAGGAGGGGTTAGGCTAATTAGAAGTGATTAGAAGAGTCTAGAAGGGATTAGAAAGGGGTTTAGGATTTTGCAAGTGGATGGAGGGATAATAGGATTTAATTGAAATAATTTAATTCAATTTGGTTGCCATTTGGAGAAATTAAATAAATTAGATTTATTCAATTTTAGGATAACTATTTAATTAAATTTGAATTTAATTAAAAGTGGGTAGGGGGGATTTAATTGAATAAAATGATTTATTCATTAAATGGGTATAGTGAATTTAATTTAAATAAATTGAGTAATTTACTTAATTAAATAGAAGAATGTGGATAATTTAATTAAATTGGATTTAATCAAATAGAGAAATGAACATAAAATATTCATTTAGGAATATGGTCATTTTTATACGTCTACAATTACAACTAATTCATTTACCGTTTCCTTGTTGCTGGTTTCCTCATGCTTCTCAGAGGTTTCATCAACTCTAACATTGATGCTTTCAACAATTCTCTGAGTCCTATTGTTGAAACATTTGAGAGCTTTACTCTTGGTGGAATATCCTAGGAATATTCCTTCATCATATTTTGCATCGAACTTGCTCTGATGTTCACTCCTCTTGATATAACATTTTCTACCAAATACTCTAAAGTAGCTTACCACTAGTGTCTTACCGGTCCAGTACTCATAAGGAGCCTTATCCTTTCCCTTTTTGATGACTACCCGGTTCATTGTGTAGACTGCAGTGCTCACCGCTTCTCTCCAAAAGGTGTGACCAACCTTTCCTTGGATCAACATAGTTCTAGCTGCTTCAACCACATTCTGACTGTTCCTTTCTACTAGGCTATTTTGTTGTGGAGTCCAGGGGGTAGACAGTTGCCTCTTGATGCCATTCTCTTCACAATATTTGTTGAATTCACCGAAAGTGAATTCCCCTCCTTGATTAGTTCTAAGGCATTTGATTCTTCTACCACTTTCCTTTTCTACCAGTGCTCTGAAAGCTTTGAACTTTCCAAAAGCTTTAGACTTGTCCTTTGAAAATGTGACACACATCATTCTTGAGCAATCATGTGTAAGAATTATGAAATACCTATCTCCCTGCACACTCCTAGTTTTTATAGGACCACACAAATCAGTATGCACAAGATCAAGTAAATTGTCTGCTGTGAAAGATTTACCTTTGAAAGTTGAGGAAGACATTTTCCCTAGTTGACATTCTCTGCACAAAGGATTTTCTGGTTTGCTCAGCATCGGCAATCCTCTCACTGCCTTGGTCTTATTGGCCTTCACAATGTTATCAAAGTTTACATGGTAGAGTATCCTATGCCATATCCAGCTATCATCAAACTTAACCATAAGACATGTACTTACATTTGCATTTGGCTAAAATAAGTTACCTTTGGTCTACATACTGGTGGCCATCAATTCACCATTCTTTCCTTTTATTTTGCACTCTCCATTTTTGAATTCCAAAGTGAGTCCACTATCATTCAGTTGGGAAACACTCAATAGGTTGTGTCTGAGACCTTCCACCCAATACACATTGTCAGCACTGCTCTTTCCATTCAGAGAGATGGACCCTCTTCCTTTGACCATACATGGTGCATAATTACCAAAGCGAACCACATCACCATCATATTCTTCCAAGGATAGAAACTTTCTCTCGTCACTAGTCATATGGTGAGAACAGCCACTGTCAATAATCCACTCATTGGAATTATCAAAGTGAGAGACAAGAGCCTTCTTGTCTGACATATCTTCCTTTACTGTGACAAACACAATATCTCCATTTTCTTCATCTTCTGACTCCTCATTTGTGACACCTTCATCAACTGCTACAAAATAGTTTCTCCGATTTCCTCCTTTGAATTTCTTGAACCTTTCCGGTTTGTCCTTGTTGTCACCATTAGGATAGTTTATAGCAATATGTCGTATCCAGTTACAAGAAAAGCATTTCAAAGGGAGCTTACCTCTGTATTTACCAGTTCTCTTAGGAAGTCTCTTGGCAAGAAGAGCTTCAAATTCCATCAGAATCTCCTCATCATCCATTTCTCTGCACTATCTTGGTTCACCGCTGGTGCTTTCTTCTTTTCCTTTTCTGGATGGTGTAGTAGAAGCTCTAAAAGTTGATTCAGTCTTCTGAACACTACCATCAAAACTATTTAGCTCGTAGGTTGCTAATTTTGCAACAATGGAGTCTAGGGATACCTTAGTCTTGTCTATTGATCTCAACTCCTGAATAGCAGCAACCCTTATTGCATAGACCGATAATAAGGATCTCAAAACTTTGCTAACAACAATGGAATCTTCCATTTTACCACCTGCATTCTTGATATCTCCAACAATAGTTTTGATTCTTATTCCATATTGTTGAATGGTCTCACCTTCAACCATCTGCATGTCTTCAAACTTTCCTCTAAGGATTTCTTCCTTAACTTGTTTTACATGCTCATCACCGCCATAGATATTCTCAAGAGTATCCCATACTTCTTTGGGACTATCTTTATCCTGGACATCAATAAACTCAATGTCAGATAAGCTATTGATTAGGGCTTCCATGACTTGCCCATTCTCCTGGATCTCTATCTTTTGATCATCAGTGAGAGTACTAGTAGGAATAACATAAGCATTCTCAACATAGCTCCAATGTTGAGCACCCATGCTTCTGGTGTATATCTTCATTCTGTCCTTCCATATTTTAAAGTTATCTCTATTGAACTTTGGACCTTCCCTCTTCATCATTCCAATGGGATCTTTCCCTCAAGCGGTTAAGCTTACAACACAGAGGACCTGAAGGACGCTCTGATACCAATTGATAACTCAATGATGAACGGTGAGTACCAAACAGGTATTGAGAGTGGGGGTGAATCAGTACAGTCAAAAACACTTACCTAAAACTGGTTAGATAGCAAACACTGCAAATTACTGACAAACAGTAACACCAGTCTGAAACAAAGTACAACTGGTAAAGCTAAGAATGATTGTGACAAGCATTAACCGGTTAATCACTTAGCTTTCCACACAACTTAATACTACACTTTCTTTTCACCCTTATGCATGAACAAGTAATCTATCATCAGAAATATAATATCAGCTAGTTCAGCATGATTTACCTCCAAACATAAATCGCTTAAACCATCACATGAAAAACATCACACATGACACACAGATTTTTCATGTGGAAACCCAACTGGGAAAAACCACGGTGGGGATGAATACCCACAAGCTGTTTTTGAACTCTTTAGAAGTCCACTCTGTTAGGAGCCTGGTCTGGTTAAAGACTGTTACAATAGGTTCTGTTAGGAACCAATCTTGCTAGGGATCACCCAGTTAAGGGATGGCTAAATACCTGGTTAAGGGTTAAACCCTGTTAGAGGCTACCTTGTTAGAGGATTTCATGAACTCAATGGCTTTGAGTCACCCTGTTAAAGGATTTACAACAAGCTGGTTAAAGCTACCTAGTTAAGGGATTTTCCAACTGTTGAAGCGGTTAGAGATCAATAAGTAATACAATGATCTGGTAACAACACTCAATGCCAATGCAGATCCACTTTAGTTCCTTCCTTCTGCACACACACTATGCAGGCATCAATCCTCTTATCTGTTCTGGCAAGAATCATGTATCTCTGCACTTAGATACACACACACCATTTGCCAACAACCTCAACATGCAACACAACATCGACCTTATAGAAAACAGATAGGTCGGCAGCATAAACCCTAAACCCTAAACATTTAGGTTTACCAATATAGTCGATTCAATCATGACCATTAATCACATTACATTTGACTACAACGGTCTTGAATAGATATCATGACATTCTTCATCGTTCGTTCTTCACCGCTTCATGGAGGTGATAACCCATCACGCACTCCCCACCATTTATAGAGACTTTGCACATTCCCGAGGTGGATAGGATCGATCTCCTTCATGCAAGATCCTTCACGCGCTCAAGCTGACGTGGCAACACGATCTGATCTTCATTATAATGCTAACTCATCACACAAGCTTAGAACACTTCAACCAGAAACCCTGAAGTTGAGACTACCAACTGGTAGTCATACAAAACCTTCATATACCGATTCTCATACCAACATACCCGTTTACCTCAAACAAACATACCACTTCACCTTTTCACAACCGGTATTCATGCAAAACCTTCATATATCGGTTCTCATACCAACATACCGGTTTACCTCAAACAAATATACCACTTCACCCTTTTCACATATACCGGTTCACAATGTTATACCTGTTCTCATGTATACCGGTTCTTGGTATCATACCGATTCTCTTTGCCTATTGCAAACTTCAATATACCGGTTCACTCTTCAGCATATTGACATACCGATTCACTCTTCAACATATTGACATACTGGTTCACTCTTCAACATATTGACATACCGGTTCACTCTTCAGCATATTGACATCAATGACAACATACAATATCATCATGTCATCATACTCTGCACATATGCCAACAGAGGCATGATGGCGAATAGGTGGGCTCCTCTACAATGAATAGTGCCAAAAAGTCAAAAGTGACAAAAGAAGGTGTCACTTTCATATTTATGAGTTATGCACTTTTTCATTTTTATGATTTTAATTTATAAAACCCTAATTTCTACACTTTCTCTTTAATCTATCATATCTTGAGCTAGAGAGCTCTAATTCCGCACCATCGATGGCATTGGAATCATGAATTCACTCTCGCACTTTGCATTGGTTCCATAAAGTGCTTGGATGCACAACCGAGCCTTGTTGTGAACATGTTCATTAAGATTTTCATTCCAATTCATTGTGGTAAACATTGTACCCTGTTTCACCTCACTAATTAGCAAGCCGAAATAGGGGGGCATATAGCTACCCACAAATTTCATCACCTTCCTTAGTAAGCATTAGGTTATTTTATGATCTAACATGTGGTTTTGTAGGGATCGAGTCCTAACTGTGTACTGTGGATACCGTTGGGGGCTTCGCCGAACAACTTATGAATATATCATTTTTTAAATGATGTTTACTTTTTATGTACTTTAGCTTGCATATGCACGTAGTTTCATATGACCGCTAAAGTGGGGGCTAAATGTAGTATCGTAAATTGTACGCCCTTGCTAAGGTGGTACAATTTCATACTTAGTTTAGCACTCACCTTAGTGAGTTTTGCATCTTGCATTTTTAATCTCTTTTAAGCATTTAATTAATTAATTTAATCAAATCTAAATTCATATTTCACCTCTTCACATGTTATAAAGTTGGGCCCTATACCCTAAGTTTGCCCCTTTTCATCTTATTCTTTCAATAAATCATTTAATCATAAACCCTAATTATGTTTTATTTCGATTTTTAAGGCCCGATTTTGCATATCAAAACATCTCAAAATTAGCTCTAACTTTGGGATTCGCTCTAATATCATCATACCTAACGGCCCCACAAATTTGGTGAAAGGTTGGTCACACCATGTTGAAAGTGCACATTATCCTCGACTTTTTTCCCAAAATTTTGGGAGCATAATCCTATGATATAATAATGCTTGTCCCCAAAATATTGGTAGGAAATTCAAATTATAAGTCGGCCCAAAGATGAAATTAAGATCTAGGGTTTCATACTTAAGAGCTCTCTTTCTTCATTTGAAGGGGTCTTCTTCTAAGGATATAAGAGTAGTTTTTTGGAGCATAGAGAGCCTTCTTTGCAATGAAAGAGTAGATCTTTGAAGTCTTCAACAACATTAAACATTCATCCATTAAACCTTCATCAAGCATCATTTCATCAATTGGGGGCTTTTGAAGATATAGAAAAGCAATAGGAGATCACCGACTGAAGATTGGATTGTACCTCTCTCTCCCTTGGGGTTGGGTATGGTTTCATGTTGTTTTTATGTCTTTGTATAAGCTTCATTTTGAGTCAAATTCGTTCTTTAGATTAATTTGCATCATGAATTTAGAGCATTTACTTTGTCAATTATAAGCAATTAGGGTTTACTCTTTAAGGTTGCTATAGATTGTTTGCTTTCATTTTAGGATCTTGCACACACACAAGGTTATTGCACACACATTTTCAATACATTATCAGTTATTTGTTGAGGTGGAAATCACCAAAATAGGGGTTTGACTAAGGCAAAACCCCATATAGCTACCCAAAACCCTCTTTTTTAGCTATAGGTACGTGTTCGGATCTGAGCGTTGCTAGAAGTCTCAGGACCGACAAAGCACACAAAGAATGTCCTAGGGTATAGAACTCATCAGAAACCCCTAGGACAGGGGTTTGGCACCTTGGTCTTTCCTCTTTTCTGTAGGATCTGATAGTGCAACAGGTTGCAGAGTCCAAAATCCAATCTCTCAAGTACAGCTTCAAACTTGCAGAATCGGGATAGTGGCATGGCACCCTGGTCTCGGTCATTCTGGCTTAGATTTCAAACATAGGGACACCTCTGATTTTGCCTCCTAATTTGTACTTTTCAGCAGTTTATCAGTTGTTTTATGTTCTGCATTTCCAAATTAGGGTGTGTTTGCTTACTTGCACTTTAGGTTAAATTGCATTTTGTATCATTCCTCTCCCTCATTTGCAGCAAAGGAATAGAAACCCTAAGAGGTAATCCATGGCTCTCTCTTTTCCATAAGAAGTAGCCTAAGTGCATTACCTCCCTAAGCTATTTTGTATTCCATTAGTGTGTATGAGAGTGGGATTAGGGTTTCCATACTTAGTCTCACTTTTCCCCTTACACAAGTCTAAAATCTTCAAGTCTAGCTACTGGAGCAAAGTCTCAATCAATTCCTTCTTTTAATGAATATCCTTTGCATACCAGTCTTTCTTTATTTCTAACAACTTCACTAGATTCATTCAATTTGTTCTTGAATACCCATTTAGTACCAATCACATTCTTGTCTTTAGGTCTAGGCACAAGTTCCCATGTGTTATTCTTTTCAAATTGATTTAATTCTTATTCCATAGCTTTTATCCAATTTTCATCTTTGCAAGCTTCAACAACATTTTTAGGTTCAATTTTAGAGATCAAACATACATCTTCAGAAGCTAGCCTTCTCCTAGTCATCACACCTTTATTTTTATCACCAATGATCTGATTTTCAAAATGATTCAATCTCACATACCTCGAAGTCTTCTAATTATTTAGATTTTCAGGTTCCTGCACCTCTTCGCTGGTAGCAGCAACATCTAGATTAACTGTCTCTACTGGATCATTCTGCTTGAATTCTTTTTTCTGAATTTTCTTTAAGATAACATTCTGATCATCATCATATCTGCATACTTTGATTTCTTTTCCACAATTCTCATCAACTTTCACATTTACACTTTCCACTATCTTTCTCCATCTCTTATTGTAGCACTAGTAGGGTTTTCTCTTTGTCGAATATCCCAAGAAAATTCCTTCATCACTTCTTGCATCAAACTTTCTTATATCATCATCTCTCTTGATATAATGCTTGCTTCCAAAGATTCTAAAATATATCACGGTAGAAACATGACCACACCATAGCTCATAAGAAGTCTTATCGGAATCACCTTTTATATGTACTCGGCTGAATGTGTAAACAAAAGTGCTAACAACTTCTCTCTAGTATATCTTCAGAACATTCCCTTCAATCAACATAGTCCTTGCAGCATCCAAGATAGTCTTGTTCTTCCTTTCAATAACTCCATTTTTTTGTGGGGTTCTAGGAGCAGATAATTGTCTTCTAATTTCATGCTTCTCATAGAATGAGTCAAACTCACTGGAACAAAATTGTGCTCCTTTGTCTGATCTTAGACATTTCAGCTTCAGTCCTATTTGAGTCTCAACCTTTACTTTGAATATCTTGAATTTGTCCAATGCTTCTGCTTTCTCCCTAACAAAAGGCAACCCACATCATCCTGGAACAATCGTCAATCAATAACATGAAATATATGTCACCCTACACACTTCTTATTGCAATATGTCCACATAGGTTAGTATGCACAAGATCTAACAATCCATCATATGTATACTACTTACTCTTGAAAGAAATTCTTATTTACTTTCCCATATGACACTCCTTACATACCGGATTAGCAGGATTAACAATTTTAGGCAAATCTCTAACAACTTAAGTAGAACTGATCTTATTCATTGATTAAAAATTAACATGACACATTCTCCTATGCCATAACCTAATTTCATCAATCTGAGCAATCAATTAAATTTTCTCACCAACATTCAAATGAAATATATTACCTTCAGTCTTAGTTCCCGATGAAATCTCTATACCAGAGGCATTTAGGATCTTGCATTTTCCATTCTTGAATTGTAAATCATAACCTTTTTCAACCATCTATCCAACACGTAAAATATTATGCTTCAAACCTTCAACATACAAGACATCATTAGTGTTATGCTTACCATCAAAGGAAATAGAACCTCTACCATGGATCACACAGGCTTTGTCATCTCCAGATCTTACTATTCCACCATCATACCTTTCCATATTCACAAATTTTCTTTTATCACCGGTCATATGATGTGAACAATCATTGTCAATCACCTATTCATCATTCTCTTCAACTTTAGCAGCTAAAGCTTTCTCCTCAATAGTGCAGCTTGTGGAATCAATAGGTACCTGTCCATCTTCTTTAATAGAAATAAACACTATTTCATCTCCTTTAGACTCTTCATTTGTAACACCTTCATCAACAACATAATAATAGTTCTTCTGATGTTTAAACTGTAAGGATAACCGGTGAACAACTGAGAGGGGGGGGGGTTGAATCAGTTATTAACAGATTATGTGATTTAAAGAACTTAAAACCTTATATCAGAATAATTAATAAAGCATTAAAGCATAATTGAAAACCAGAGAATCAATACCATGCAACCATAACAAATAACACCATAATTTGTACGTGGAAAACCCGTAAAAAGGGAAAAACCACGGTGGGAAACCCTACCCGCAGTCAGATGATACTTTTGCAACAAGTATATGATTACATTAGGGGAATGTACATGCAAGAAGGCACACTACCTAGAGCGCACTGCTCATCATAATGGAGTCTCACTGACTACAGAGATGTGAACCACCTTAAAATATTTGGACAATAATCCAAAGAGAACTATCGGTGATAGCATCAAACATGCCAAATTATAGTTCTAGTTAAGCTCAATACTAGAGGTCTAAAACCTCTTACATAAACCCAAATCAATCACCTATGATCGACCAAATCCTCTACACAAATGATTATTACATTATTCACTCCTTGTCATGACCTACAATGAGAGCTTACATATATTTATACCAACCCAGGACCTAACCAATTAGGTCGGCCACCCAAATGATAATTTAATAGATCCATTACATAATCCTGAAATAAAATTGTAACACATGTCATCCTAAGGCCAAACAAACATCATCCAATCATTAAAACATCTCGGAAGCGCATCTTAGGATCCACCAACATGTTACATGAGAACCAGTCCATAACCTAGATAGCATCAAGCCTAAATTATATCCACACACGCCAAAGCAATCACACCAATCAATCGAGGCACGAACACAATCACCATCAGCATCCTGAATCCCTTCTAGAAGCTACACCAACACCACTTATGCATTACATCAAAGATCTTCAATAAATTTCTGTTGGCGAAACCCTTACCGGACCAATAAAGCAGGCTTACTAGAACATGAGATAGCATTTGATCATCAATTCAATACTAACTGACTAAAATATACTTCAAAAGCATATGAACCATCCATACAAACTTATTCCATCATCCAGATCATACTGGTGAGAATCAACTGATTATCTTTCCAATCCAATCCTTCTACCGGAAGTTGGTAAATAACCATAACAGCTAGTGTTCACATGAATGACAAAACATCAATGCAACACATAATCAATTCCATCATATGGCCAACATAAACTTCAGGCTAGGCTTGTGAGGCTTATCATGCTTCTCATATCTATCATTCCTATCATGCTTATCATATTTATCATGCCTATCATATTTAGACATTCTTTTTGGGAACCTAGAAGCAAAATGTCGTATCTTATTGCAATATAAACATTTTAGAGGCACTTTTCCATCATACTTACCAACTCCTTTAGGCAATCTCTGAGAAATCAATGCTTCAAGCTAATCCAATTCTCTTTCTTTCTCTTCCATCTCTCTCTCTATCTCTCATATTTGGATACTCTGCATCCTTTTGGATCATACTTCTTTCCGGATACAGATGCTCTAAATTTTGTCTCTAATTTTCTATATGATTCCCCAAACTCACTCAGTTCAAATGCAACAATCTTTCCAACCAACATATCTCTTGTCACAATAGTCACACTTTGGATCTCATCAATAGCAGCTACCTTACGTTTGTAAGCAGGAGGCAATGATCTCAACACCTTAGCAAAAATTTCATCTTCTTCAAGGGTTCCACCAACACATTTGATACCTAGGACAAGGTCATTCACCTTAGCCATGAAGATTGTTATGTTCTCATCTTCTCCCATCTTCAACATCTCATACTTCCCTTTCAAACTTTGCAACTTAGCAACTTTGACTTGTTTATCTCCTTCATATAAGGTCTCAAGTTTCTCCTATATCTCATGTGCAGTCTGAAGTCCCATCAAATTAGTCATCTCAGAATCAGTCAGGGCACTCAGCAATGCTTCCTTAGCTCTAATATTATTTTCAGCATCCTTAATCTTAGTAGCAGTAACCGGTCCATTCTGAGGAACAGAATAGACATCCTTTGTAATCTTCTAGTAATCCTCTCCAAGACATTTCAAGTGAACCTCCATCCAGTTCTTCCATATAGCATAGTTACTTCCATCAAATCTCGGACTCTCCTTCTTAAAGAAAACAACTCCAGTTGCCATCTCGGATCTCCTCAAGTGGTTAGGCTTCTTTCGGAGGATCTAGATCTGATACCAATTGTTGGCAACAACAATGAAGGAAAAATGAGAGGGGGGGATGGAATAGTTTTCATTGGATTATCAAACTTAACCACAAATGCAAATTTGATAAACTACAGTAACAACAAAGATAAGAAAACTGATAACACAACATACAACACCAAGATTTTTGACGTGGAAAACCCGGTTAAGGGAAAAACCACAGTGGGAACCTACCCACAATAAGATGATACTCTACAATTTTATGTGTAAATATTACAATGGGGAATGCACATGCCTTCAGACTCACTACCTAGAGCTCACTGCTCAAGATATGATAACCCAGAAGGCTACAACCCTCAGGGAAGGTTCACTACCTTACAATAATGATTGGACTACAATCCAGATTACATGAACTGCAAATATAGCATCTCCTTATGCCTGATGATAGTTTCGGTTAAGTACATTTGTCTGCCCTACAATAATATTGCTCAATACACCACACTAAAGGATAAATGTTCTTAAAAACCACATATACCACTCTCTGATAATGCAAACACAATACTGATACCCAAATTGCATGACTAAATCATCTATATACCGATCATCAACCTTGGCAAGAAGGTCGGCTAAACCCTCATCTCACAATTATAAAATTATATCACATGATACAAATATTGACCATCAGACCAATATAATGATATACATGACATAACATGGACCTAAACCAAATTTCCAAATATGCTTCACCACTAGAAATCTCACCAAGATCAATCGCAACACGGTACACTACCAAGAATACTGCATAACATGAAGAATATCACCGGATCAAAAAAATCATCAAGAACTCACACAAGAATCAATGTGAACCACCAAAACAAATAGAACACAATCAAGAAATACCAACCAACATATTAGAACCATTCACAATAGCTGCACCAACACCACTTATCAAATCTTCATCAATCAACATCTGAAACTCAAGAACACTCAAACAATAGCAACTCGGTCTAGAAAGATAACTTGTAGAGCACCAAATCATGAACCATCTAAAATGTAGATACACGTGAATATCCAAAAAATTCTCCCAAAATTGCAAAGCAAGATATCATTACGTCGGAATATACAGGAGGAAATACCAAACTCTACAAAGTACTGACCTAAAAAAGCAAGTTGCAAACTAGATCATATAATGTGATCAATAAAGCTTTTGAATCACTATAACCAATATAGAAAGATATAATGATACTTGAGATACTCCATATACCGAACCATGATCCCAATAAACTAATCTGCAACTACCGGAGTAATAAATCACAGGAATATGTTGACATCAATGACAACAACAATCTCAGCAGTAGCAATGTCCAATAGAACCCTACAAGCTTCTTACTCTAGAAGGACAACACAAATTTGTATACACAAGATCCAATAATCTATTAGAACAATATTGTTTTCTTTTAAAAGTGACTCTTGTCTACTTCCCTAATTGGCATGCCTTGCATACCAGATTAGTAAGTTTTACCAACTTAGGAAGATCTCTCACTTCTTAAGTATAACTTATCTTAACCATGCAATTAAAATTCACATGACGCATCCTCCTATGCCATAAAAAACTTTCATTAATCTGATCAATCAAACAACTTTTACCACCAGCATTCAAGTGAAAGATATTACCTTTAGTCTTTATCCCTAATGCAATCTCAATTCTGGAACCACTTAAGAGTCTACACTTGCCATTCTTGAATTGCAAATCATATCCCTTGGCAACCATCTATGCAACACTCAAAAGATTATGCTTTAGACCTTCTACATATAAGACATCATCAGTATTATGCTTACCATCAAGAGAAATGGAACCTCTACCATGGATTATACCAGCTTTGTCATCACCAAATCTTACTACACCACCATCATACTTTTCCATACTCACAAACTTACTCTTATCACCTATCATATGATGAGAGAAACCACTATCAATAACCCATTCATCTTTCTCTTCAAATTTAGTAGTCAAAGCTTTATCCTCATTAATGCAGCTAGTAGAATCAATAGGTACCGGATCATCTTCCTTGATAGTAATAAATACCCATTCATAATTACCCGATTTCCTTTCTCAGATTCATCATTTGTCACACCTTTATCAAACAAAATAATAACATTTCTTCTGATATTTAGGCTTGTATTGCTTCCTAGGAACTCTTTCTATACACCTTGAGGCAAAATGTTTATTTTATTACATGAAAAACATTTAAGAGGTAATTTTCCTTCATACTTACCGCCTCCTCTAGGCAATCTTCTGGCAATTAGGGCTTCAAGCTCCTCAAGCTCTCTTTCTTCTTCTTCAAGTTCTCTCATCTCCTTCTCAGATCTGCACACCCTTATAGAACTTTCTCCTGGATCATATTTCTTATTTCCAAAAATAGTAGCTTTGAATGCAGATTCTAACTTAGGAAGAGATTCACCAAATTCACTTAATTCAAAGGCAGCAAACTTTCCAATCAACATGTCTCTAGTCACATTTGTCACAGTTCGGATCTCCTCAATAGCATTAGCTTTGTGCTTGTAAGCAGGAGACAGGGATCTCAACACTTTAGCAACAATATTTAATTCTTCCAACACTCCACTGATACATATGATATTCAACACAAGCTTAGTCACTTTCTGCATAAAGGAGGTAATATTCTCGTCTTTGCTAATTCTCAACATCTCATACTTTCCCTTTAGGCTTTGCAACTTAACAACTTTCACATGGTTGTCACCCTCATACAAAGTCTCTAGCTTCTTCCAGATCTCATGAGCAGTCTACAAATCCATAACATTAGTCATCTCAGAATCAGTCAAGGAACTAACCAATGCTTCCTTAGCTCTAATATTGTATTCAACTTATTTTATCTCATTCAAAGTTGAAGGATCGTCCAAAGGAACATTATACACAATTTTAGTAATCTACATTGATGCATCTCAAGTGACACTCCATCTGGCTTCTCCAAAGAGTGTAGTTTATTCCATCAAATCTTGAACTGTCCTTCTTATAAGCATAGCTTGCCATCTCGGATCACCTCAAGCGGTCAATCTTCTTTTAGAGGATCTAGCTCTAATACCAATTGTTGGCAAGAAGGCAAAAAACTTAGAGGGGGGGTGAATTAGTTTTCTCAAAAACTTTACTTAACTCAAACACAATTTTAGATCTAATAATTAACAATGAAAACATAAATCAACACCACATCAATAACACACATAACACCAAGATTTTGGACATGGAAAACTCGGTTAAGGGAAAAACCATGGTGGGAACCTACCCACAATATGATGATACCCTATTAGAAGTATATGAAATATTACAATGGGGATTGCACATGCATTCAGGCACACTGCCTAGAGATCACTGCTCAAAAACAACAAGAAGGAGGGCTACAACCCTTGGGAAGGTTCACTACCTTACAAAAACATTCGGATTACATCTGAAAGATCATGAAGTTGACATTTCCTCATGCTTGGTTACAGTTTCAATTAGGCACATGTTCTGTTATTTCACACTTATTCACTGCTTTTGAAATATTAATACATTATTCACACATTGCACACCTCTTGCAATGATTATTACATTTATTTATGCATATCATCAGCTTATTTCAAGGTTAGCTCAACACACATCACAAATTACAAAGATATAACCATACACGCTACATTATTACATGTAGACCAAAATAATGTCGGCTAAGACATAGTATGGATCTAAATGAACACCTCGAACATGAAACACCTCCAAGAATTATGCCTCGAACATCCACAACATGCTACAATCAACATGTCGGCCAAGAACATGAAGAACACCACTGGATCAAGGAAAATCATCAATAACAAGCATATTGATCAATGCAGACCATCAACACAGATAGGAAATGATCTAGAAACATCCACAAGCATCATGAATTACCACAACAACATCCGCACCGACACCATTTACTAGAATCTTCATAATCATTATACCAAACTTCAAGAAAACTAACTAACTGTCAACCTCAAAGATTCACTTACAGACCTCCAATTCAAGAACCAATTGAATTGAGGATACATATGAACATCCCAAATACTCTGCCAAATCTGTAAACCAAGATATTGCAACTCAGAGCAATGTGGAGAAAAATCCATAACACTGATCAACACTAGACAACTAAAAAACTAACCACAATACCAGATCTCATAACAATCAAATCTCCATGCGAATGTCTAAAAATTGAGCTAAATTAATTAGAGATACTTTTATCAAAACCCTTTAATATGCAACAACTCATCGACAACACACTGGCCAAACTAACTTAATTTGACTGCAACACTAGACCATACAAAGGAATATGTTAACATCAATGCCAACAACACATTCCAACAACCTTCTCAACAATATACAACACTAACCATCCTCTCCTAGGAGATAACATGCTCCATGTGCACATATCACATGAAATTACCATGACAATACTCTAAACATGTATCAAGAGTAAATCATGACATAATATCAACCATCCTATCAAACAAGGAAAACATGTCAAATGAAACCATAAACCACACCTCAACTAAGGAATCCATTAATCCTATAAGATGTTCACATCCTCAAACATCATGAAGATCAACATCTCCTACAAATGTGAAAGAACCTTTTGCAGCAATAGGAACTAAGGGACTCTAACATCTACACACTAAAAAAAATCACCATCTAATGGTGATTATACATAATTGATACAAGATCCCACTGAACCATGATACCAAGCTCTTTATGGAATTGTGACAACCATCTCCTAAATGAATATCATCCAAGTCTTCACACACACAAGAAAAATTATTAATAATATCGATAAAACCGAGATCATCCCAGTCAAGAAGATACAAAACTGTCAACAAACCAATCAAAATCAATCTTACACTGCCACGTCATCTCTATCAAAAGCTCCCACTTAAAGTGAAATAAAGTTATCCATGACATCATGATAAACCATCCTCTATATGAGAATCAACTAAGGACCTCACACGATCAAAGAGCTCAAAGTGCACAACATGAGCTCCTAAAATCCAAAGTTATCATGATCCTCAAACAAAAAGATACACCGCCATAACCAATCAAGAATCCAATCAAATCATCACCAATAAAGTACCTGTAAATCCAATCATATCATGCCAAAATATCTAAACACAATGAACATCTATTTCATCATGATCACCCCCATTGTAACAAGCATCCAAATCCCAATGTGTCCAACCTATAAGAATCACATAGTCAACACCACGGGTCCTCCATAATGATTCTACCTAGCAAAACTATCTCTCCTCCTCAAAATGTCAAGAAATTTGACAAAACCGAATGGCTAAATGATACCACTAATTTAAATATGTGCTAACAATGAAATATCTATGGGCATATACAACTCATTGTTGGCATTTTTTATGATTATGTTGTGATTGTCATTGATGGATACACACTTGTTATGAGATCACTTTTTGTATGTATAAGCTATGCTCAACCGGTATTTGCTTCAAACCGGTATTATGTTATAGACTTTAGACTATCGGTGTCTTGCAAAAAGTGTTTACCGATCTCAAGTAGCATGAGGACCTCAAGTAATTCGAGGATCTCAAGTGGAACGGAGCAAAGGAACTAGAAGCGGCAATTATCATTTTCCCAGTCTTCATTTCTGTCAACCGGTAATTTGTTTAAAAGTTAAACCGGTATTACTCTGAGTTACCAAATGATAATCGGTAAAGTTGTATAAACCACTAATACTCTGTGATGAGTTACCAACTGGTAATTGGTAAAGTTGTATAAACCGGTAATACTTTGTGATGAGTTACCAACCGGTATATCTTTGTGATGAGTCACCATCCACCGACACTTTGACGATGATTTTGTGTCGTGTTACCAAATGTGTCTAGATACAATGAACCTAGTAACTTGCAATGTAATCCTATTGGACTGACATGAAATCAGATTCCTTTTAAGGACATCATGTCTAGGTTTTTATAAAAAAAAGGTATGTATGTGTGTAGCTGTTAGGGTTTGTGGTGGTTGAAGAGTTCTTGTATGTACGATCTTAACAACAAGATCAAGTCTATATGTTGTAACAAAGTGTGGATTTACTGAAGACTGAATTAATGCTGAAATGCATTAGCAATGAGCTATCATGGATCTAACCAAGCAGACTGTGCTATTTGCTAGATCATTCACTTGTTGATTACTCACATCTTTGACAAGTTAGAAACCCTTAATCGGGTAGGCCCAGAAAGTTCTTTGTAAATCCTCTAACAAGGTGATTCACATCTGTGGATCTAAAATCCTCTCACAAGGTAGTCTTTAATCAGACTTATCTCCTAACAGAGATTGAGATTCCTAACAGGATTTGTTCTGGTAAAGAACATTGTATGACCTTAACCGGTCTGGTTACTATTCTGCAGATAGTAACTTGTGAGTTTTATCTCACCGTGGTTTTTCCCATTTGGGTTTCCACATCAAAATCTCTTGTGTTATGGTGATTGTGCTTCTGTGGGTGAAATCCTTACTTGTTGTTTGGTTTGCATTTGTGTTAACCAGTTTGTTAGTTAAACTGTTATACCGGTTTACTGCTAGACTAATTAAGTGTTTGAGTTCAATATTTTTTGGTATACTAATTCACCCCCCCCCCCCCCTCTTAGTATTCATCAATTGGTATCAGAGCCAACCTTTCTATAAGTCTAACCACTTGGAAATAGATATGGGGGAATACACCTTGAGGGAACTTACTCATCGGCTCACTCAAACTGAGCAAGCCTATGATGAAATTAAAGTCAAATATAAGGCCTCTCAGGCAAAAAGAAGAGAGCATGCTGAAAAACTGATGGAGCTAACTAAAAATAGTTCCTCTGATGAAGTGGACATTGAAGCCCTAGTTCAAGAAGTTGAAAAACTGAATGAGTCTAATGCCAACCTAAGAAGGGAACTTGAAGGACTAACTATCAGAATGTGTCAAGAGCTTGAGAACCAGAGGAAAGCTAAAGATCTAGTAAAAGACAAAGATCATGAGATCTCCAAGCTGAAGTAAGAGATTAGTGCACTTACCGCTCATCTTCATGAAAATAAAATGGAAAAGGAAGAAATGCAAGGTGAACTACACATGGCGGTTTCTGAGAATGCAACCTTGAAGGAATCCAATGCTGCCATTACCAAAGAACTTACTGAGTCAAAGGAAATACTTGCTAAATTCAATAAGAGCATTGTCAAGCTAGAGCAGAAGCTTGAATCAGCTAAACTGGTAAAGAATACCCATGGACTTGGTTTCTTTGAATATAAGGAAGGTGAGACCTCTAGAACAAAAGATGGAGCATCAAAGAAACAGCCGACACCAAAGGATAAAGGTAAGCAAAAGTTCAAACCTGTTTGCTTTAATTGTCTCAAGGAAGGACACATTGCTAATGTATGTAGAAGTAAGGCTTACAATAACTTTCCTTATTTTCTAAATGATAAGCCTAGACCCAATAGATTCAATGGTAATTGTTATGCATGCAACAAGTTTGGGCATAGAGCATTTGAATGCAGGTCTGTCATGCACAACACCGGAAGATATCCTCAAAGGAGTAAAGGAGCTTTTTCTAAACCCTCTCGAAACTGGAACCCAAACCGGTTGAGTACCTATAATTATCAGTCAAGAAGTAGTGGCTATCAAGCGGCTACTAGATGGAGAGCAACTTGTTTGATTTGTCATTGTAATGGTCACACTACTGCAACATGGAGAAGAAATAATGGAAACATGAATAATGGACCTTGGAGAGCACCTGGAATGATTTGCTATCATTGCAACAAACCGGGTCATACAACAAGATTCTGCAGAACGAGAAAGAATATATTGGATGATATACCGGTAACTCTGGAATTAAAGATAGATGTTGAAATCATTCAAGCGGATATGAAGAAAACCTGGAAGAAGAAGCCAGAAGAAGTGATTCAATAAGAACTGGTTTCTACACCTAGTGTGGAAGTCACTGAATCGGCAAACTAAGCATCAGAAAAGCTTAGGGGGAGCAAACGGTGAAATATCTCAAACCCCCAGTTTACACCGATAAAAGACCTTAACCGGTAAGTGATACCTGTCAACTGGCAGAAGACCAGAAACGGTAAAAGGCAAATTAGGGTTTACGCCCTAATAGTGGAGCATTTATTATGGTAGGTGGAGAACTTGTTTAAAAGGTTTTTTCAAGTCATTTTTCACTTATCAATTCTCGAGCGAAGAAGTTTTTAAGCACTGAGCGACGGAAAGCGATTTGGATTGCAATTCGAAGAATTTTCAAAACCTTGAAGGAGAATCAAAAGCGAATATCAATCGGTCAAGTGTAGAACACAAAGCGGTATTTTAGCAGCCGAAGGAGTGTGTGGCGAAGTGTAATTTGCAAGCCCTAAATTTTGGATTACGAAGGTATTTCTCAAATTTCTCTGTTTATCATGGCTTCCGCATCACACTCTAGCTCTAGTGCACCCATTGATCAAGTAGACTTCATTCAATGGAAAGCAAAATACAATGCCCTATCTCAAATACCCGTTGGTTTTATAGTGGAGGAAGGCATTTCTGATTACATTGACTGTAAAATCGAAGACTTTGGATCTCTTGTAATCCATTCCCTATTGAGTTTGTTATGCAGGAAGGACAAGAAGATTAAACCAAAATTTAGCATATTGGAAAAGAAGAAGCTTCATAATGCAGTCTATTTCCTTGAAGATTTTTCAAATGATCACATCTGCATCATTCTGAGTAGAGTGCACGGTGATAAAATGTACTTAGAGCGGATGCCTGACATCACACCAGAAGTGATTCATGTCGTCACCAGTTTCTGTAATGTTGGTGAAGTGCCAGCCCTAAGTAAGATCAGCAAGATAGAAATGACCAAGCTCACCAGTTCTGTGAGTGACCAACAGGGAATGACCATCAATCCCATCAAGGACGATTTGGTCAAATATGTCTACATGGTAATAGGTTATCGGACATTTTATGCTAGCATGATCAACTCTGTCTCTGCTGCAATGGTAAATGCTACCTACCGGATGATCATGGAAGATGCATCAATTGACTTATGCACCTATATGCAAAGGCAACTTCTAGTGAACCTAAAGTCGATTAAACAAGACAATGCCTTGAGATTTAAGTTTGGAGAACTGTTGATTGGGTTGTTCTTCTACTTCCAAGGTTACTTCCTAGGAATCGGAGATATTCAGTGGTCTGCTGACCAACCGGTTACAAAGCAAATCAAGGAAAGCCTTCAAGTGGTTGGAACCGGTTATCCGGAAGTTCTGAACAAATACTTTGATGAGTTCAGATGCAAAATGATAAAAAGGGTGAGAATATCAAGTGATATTGTCAAGAAATATGAAGATGACATCTGCTTCACCATCAGAGTTGATGAGTGCATAATGGAGGTGATTGAGCCTAGACAGGAAGAAGTGGAACCAATGGGATATGACGTAATGTATGACATGCTAGATGGGTATGCCTACCCTACTCACCTCACCCCTTGATCCTATGGCAAAGAGAACCGACACCTATTTGGAAAGGGTTACACCAGTTGAAGAACCATCAATAAAGAAGGGAAAGGTAGTACCTTCAGTATCACATCAGTTACCACAACAAGTCCCAAAGTTACCAAGTGGTCACCAGCAAAGAAGAAACCAAAAGCTGCACCCACCAAAGTCTTTGAGAGAAAGCAGAAGACAAAAGACACCACACCAGACTCAAAGGACATTGTGTCTAAAGAACAGCCTAAGAAGACTAGGCAAACAAGGAAAAAGACAAAGAGTGAACCGGCAACAATTGCCCCAGTAAAGATTGATATTTCCTCCTACAAACCTTTGACACATTGTCAAAGAACTATTAAGAATGTTAGAAGAAAATTGCTTAGTGATTTGCAAGAATATTTTGATGATTTCAATGACAAAGAAAAAGAGAAAGTTGAACAGGAAGTCATTCAATATTTATGTGTTAATGACCAGTCGCCATCAGAAATTAGATTTCTGACACTGGATTCTTTATATAACTCTTTAGATAATAAATGGCACATTGCCATAGAGAAGGAACAAGAAATAAGAGAGGAAATATTTGCACAATATTTTCTTAATGTGTCAAATTCAGAACTTTATGAAATTATGGAAAAATACAAAGGCCTCTTCTTCATGAGAAGAAGGATACTCTTGTTGCTAGAAGGAAAAGTTCCTGAAGTGGTAAAAGATACCCACTCTCATGCCCAAGTTGCTTTAAAGTTGCATCAAGTGGTTGAAGCCAACAAGAAAGCTGAGCAAGAACCGGAAACCAATAAACTGGATGAGGTATATGACAGTGAAGGAGAATAGGTCACTGATCAAATGGATCCTATTGATGTTGATGCCTTCAATGGTGAAAATGTCACTCTGGGTACACCATCAGAAGCGGCAGGACAGGAAAAACAGGACAAAGAAAAGGCTGCCAAGGAGCAAGCGAAGAAAGAGAAGAAATGACAGGAAGAAGATAAGAGAAAGGAAGAGGAGAAGAGGAAGCAGGAAGAGGAGAAGAAGAAGAAGAAGGAAGAGGAGAAGAAGAAGCAGGAAGAGGAGAAGAAGAAGAAGGATGAAGAAGAAAAGGAGCAGAAAGAATAAGAAAAGAAGAAGGAAGAAGAGAAAAGAAAGCAAGAAGCAGAGGAGCAAAAGAAGGAAGAAGAAGATAAGTTAAGAGCCAAAGAGAAGGAGGAAGCAGCACAGAGCACATAGGTGGAGACCCCAAAGGTAACCGGTAGTCAAGACAAATCGGCTGACATTACCAGTCCCATTGACCTCCAATCTGCTAATGAATCGGAGCTGCTACAAAGCATTAAGCTTGCTCAAGAACGACTAGAGGTGGTAAGGAGGAAGAAGGAGCAAGACGTGATCCAAGCTGCAGTGGACACTCTTACTAGTTTGATACCCGGTACCAACCTCCCCAATACTGATTCCTATCTGGCCCAACTGAAACTCTTATGCATAGTTGTGGAGGACCAGGTACAAAGCTTGGAAGAAGTTGCCGAAGCGCATGCCAAGAAGGAGCATCAAAAGGCTTTGAACACTGCCTTGGTGAAGAAGTTGAATGAGCTTCGGTCCAATCTGCAGAAAGCACAGAAGGACATCAAAGATACAATGGATGAGAGGAAATTGCTGCTCAGTAAGATATGTCTACCCCATCTATTCTGTGATGATGTGCTTGCCCAAAAAGCCAAACTACAAACTAATTTGCAGACATTCATAAGCACCTTCAAGACCCCATATGATTCCTTTACCGCTTATGGGAAAACCATTCACCAGTTTCAACTTCAGGCCACAAGAATTGACTTGGCGATGAACAACCGGACCAAGGATTTGCAGGAACTGCAACTGGTTCTACTACCAAGACTGCAAATACTTCAGAAGTGTTATCTCAATCTGGATGCCTTGACGGTTACTCAAGAGATGAGTACCTTGGATACCATGGAGGAATAGGTATCCCAGATGCAAACGAAGAGTGAGGTTGCTACCTCATTACTTGAGTCATGGTCCTTATCCATGAAGCAATTCATGCAGGACTTTAAATCAGTTTTTGACAAGTTTCACTCTTTATTGTCATAAATATATATTCAGCTAATAGAAACAGGGGTTATTTAGTTGTATTTTGTCATTGTTGGCAAAGGGGGAGAAGTATTCTGGTATTCAAAATTCTGATGCATGCTATGTATACTCATGTTTATCTCTGTAAGGAAGTAGTATACATTTTTTTTCTGCAAAGGGATAGTGTATATGCTTAGGAGGGGTATTTTTTATTATGGCATATCTTTTTGTAAAAACACTTAGACATCAAAAATTTTCCTAAGTGTTGCCATCAATGCCAAAGGGGGAGATTGTTGGCATTTTTTATGATTATGTTATGATTTTCATTGATGGACACACACTTGCTATGAGATCACTTTTTGTATGTATGAGCTATGCTCAATAGGTATTTGCTTCAAACCGGTATTATGTTATAGTCTTTAGACTATCAGTGTCTTGCAGAAAGTGTTTACCGATCTCAAGCGGCATGAGGACCTCAAGCGGTTCGAGGATCTCAAGCGGAACGGAGCAAAGGAACTAGAAGCGGCAGTTATCATTTTCTCAAACTTCATTTCTGTTGACCAGTAATCTATTTAAAAGTTAAACCGGTATTACTCTAAATTACCAACCGATAATCGGTAAAGTTGTATAAATTGGTAATACTCTGTGATGAGTTACCAACCAGTAATCGGTAAAGTTGTATAAACCGGTAATACTCTATGATGAGTTACCAACCAGTATATCTTTGTGATGAGTCACCATCCACCGACACTTTGACGGTGATTTTGTGTCGTGTTACCAAATGTGTCTAGATACAATGAACCTAGGAACTTGCAATGTAATCCTATTGGACCAACATGAAATCAGATTCCTTTTAAGGACATCATGTCTAGGGTTTTATAAAAAAAAGGTATGTATGTGTGTAGCTGTTAGGGTTTGTGGTGGTTGAAGAGTTCTTGTATGTGCGATCTTAACAACAAGATCAAGTCTATATGTTGTAACAAAGTGTGGATTTACTGAAGACTGAATTAATGCTGAAATGCATTAGCAATGAGCTATCATGGATCTAACCAAGCAGACTGTGCTATTTGCTAGATCATTCACTTGTTGATTACTCACATCTTTGACAAGTTAGAAACCCTTAACTAGGTAGGCTCAGAAAAGCCTTTGTAAATCCTCTAACAAGGTAATTCACATCTATGGATCTAAAATCCTCTCACAAGGTAGTCTTTAATCGGACTTATCTCCTAACAGAGATTGAGATTCCTAACAGGATCTGTTCTGGTAAAGAACATTGTATGACCTTAACCGGTCTGGTTACTATTCTGCAGATAGTTACTTGTGAGTTTCATCTCATCGTGGTTTTTCCCATTTGGGCTTCCACGTCAAAATCTCGTGTTATGGTGATTGTGCTTTTGTGGGTGAATGCCTTACTTGTTGTTTGGTTTGCATTTGTGTTAACCAGTTTGTTAGTTAAACTGTTATACCGGTTTACTGCTAAACTGATAAAGTGTTTAAGTTTAGTATTTTTTGGTATACTCATTCACCCCCCCTCTTAGTATTCATCACTCATATCCAAGCCATATATGCAACTTGTAAGTATATACTGCTTACAACACTACACATCTTATGGACCCAACAATGCAACATTCATACCAAAATAAAAACTAATAATCATGTCGATAGGAGATAAGTATAAGATACATGATGAGTATATAATGACATAAACTCTAAATCTCCAACATGTAACATGCCATAAACTCATAATATCAATACAATCAAAAGAACCCATAAACAACTTTAATCATATCAAACATACTCCAAACTTGATCCACTATGTAGTGCTCTAAACAAGATTTCCATCAACTATTGGAAGTCCAAAATACAATTCTATTTACTCAAGTTCTGACCTCTCAAAGCCATAAAGGTACCCTTGACTTCTAGCTAACATTTCACTATCCAAATAACAAAATCTAGAAACTCTGATCACACCACTATATAGTGCTCTTAGTCAACTTTCCAATGATGATGAGAAGCCAAAAAATAGACACTATTAGCCCAAGTTATGCTCCATGGGAAAAATTCACCTATTAGACTATATTTGCAAACAAAAAAAAACTGGGGGGGGTTCCACAAAATGCCATATGCCCTATTTTTGCATTTTTACTTTTTTAAAATAATTTTTTCAATTGCCCCCATTTACATTTTTTCTATTTTTATTTTGACGAAATAATATTTTATCAGTGATGGGATAATTTTCATTTTTTATGATTTTTGATGACTTGATGACTCTAAGATCATACTACTAAATGGCCAAGGGTCCAAGGGCTAAAAGTTTTTTACAATTTTTTAAATTTTCTCTAAAATAGGCCAAATTTTATATGAAAATTTGTCTCCTAGCCAACTTGAATCCAAACATGAGATCTTTTTTGTCTTAGGATTTCATCTACCACACTTCCCCCACAAAACCCTCATGTGAATGCAAAACCAAGAAACCCATTTGAGCCATGATTTTCTAAACCCAATCTGCCAACAACCCATTATAATAGGAAACCCAAAAGTCTCATATCTACAATAAACAACTTACAAAAACCTCATATGTAGCCATATCTTTCATTCTCTCATGCATTTCATAGATTCAACTCCTAGGGTTATAATACCAAAACCATGACTTTGATATCAAATGAAAGGAAACTTGCAGTCATTTAATGACAATTTCCACATAACCCAATTTAGAAATCAAGCAATTAAGCACTTAAAATATGTATCCAAAGAATAGACAACATACTCATTGTTTACTGCTACAACTGATAAATTATATATAGAAAATAATAATATACATGACAATGCATACTGAACACAACAGTAAGATATATCTTTATTTACACATGCAATTATTATAGAGAAGAAGACCAAAGATGGTCGACCAAGGATTACAATTCACTCGAATACACCATACTCCCTTCCTTGGTGATACACAACATATTTAAAGGACCCGACAGTTGCCGAGAAGTACACAACCGTCAATGAACTGATACATTAACTACACGACAGTGACAACCCACTTAATACAAATAATTAATACATTGGCATATAACAAATATTATCAAATGTAAAAATAGGCATTTTATGTCAACTACATATGCTCCCCAAAAGAAAAAAGTCATCTTCCAAACAACAAGTAAACATTAAGTAATATTTGGAAATACTAATGACAAGAGTGTAGGCAATGACTTGTACTAGACAATCCCAACTTGTAATGTACCTGCCAAATCAAATGGAGGTTTGGTGGCAATGCCCCTTGTAGGGGTTTGCGAGTAGCGCCCCCAATGAGGTCAAGGGGCAGTACCCCTTGCGGGGTCGAGGGGTAGCACCCCTCACGGTGTTTTGAGGCAATTCCCACCAAATTACAACCTTCAAAACCACACAAAACTCCATGGCACAAATGATTTTCGTGATTTTTTAAGACGCCAAAAACATCGTTGATGAAGCCTTAAAATGGAGATTTCACTCCTACCACTTTCTTTTTTTGTTCTTCCCATATGACCTAGTACACATCTGTATGAAAGAGTGTTGTTGTTGCTGTACAAAAAAAAGAGTCAAAACTTGACCCCATAGGAACAATCAAGGATAACCATACAAACAAGGCATGAAATCTCCGTACGGTGGAAAACTGTCGTACGATATATACTGAAGCACATAGTCGTCATACGAGGTAACACCCAAGCCATACATAGTAACATAAATGCTCCCCAACGAGAACTACTGACTGTCATATTGGACACCAAGAAAGTCGTACGAGATGAGTGGACATGTTCAATGTCATATAGAATGAGAAATAAGATGGCATACGATGTGTACACTTAAATGTTGTACTCTACAAATAGAATGTCGTACACACTGGTAGACTATCGACCATACGAGAAATAGTCCCTAAAAGGTCTGTACATGATGATGGTATGGGTGTACAAAAAATGGGGATGTCGTACATGATGAATGCGGTACGCAATAGTTATGTTATACGTGATAGATGCCAAGGGGATGCCACAATGTCAAATTGTCGTACGGGGTCATGAACAACTTGCCCATCATGGAAATAACCACCTTCACAATGTCATCATATATGTGCAAATGATGCAAAATAAGACTATCGTGCGGATGCAATTTGAAACTATCGTACAAGGAAGTTGGGAGTATGAGCTTCTACATAAATTTCTTGTGACATTGATTTTCCTTCACAAGTACCTGTACATTCCACATTATATATTATGCTCTTCATACTTTCAGATGTACCCCTCATAACTTTATATGCTTTCATTGATTTCTCTCCACCAAGAGTTGCAACTTCAAAAACATTACATGTTGGTGAAAATAGCTCATAGTCCTCCATTTTCCAGTGGAATAGTCTGTTCAATGAACTCATCTCATCTTCAGAGCAATCTTCTAGTTTGAGCACCCCTTCATCGATGGGTTCCATGTCTTTCCTCCCTTTCTACATACCTAACTCTCCACCCTCAAACTCTGAGTCAAAGGATGTCAGTTCTTCACTCACCGCCTAGTTCCTCAAGTCAATGGTGTGCTTCCTCCCATCACTCTCAATCGAGAGTGTGTTTTGCTTCCAGTTATGATTTTCCTTGGCAATAATCAACCATCCCCTCCAATGAGTGCATTGTACGCCTTCATCTGCAATGAGATGATGATGAATTCCAAGAAAAAAATTTGTGTCCCAATCATTACTTTTTGTACCATCAATGTTCTCAACAGCTCGATGTCGTGTTGGTAGACACCTACCAAGTGGAAGGTCGGCGACCATAGTGTCAGCTTCCCTAGACATTTCCAAGTGTCCTCCAACAACATGATTAACTCCTGAGCCCCTGTCGATGATGGTGTTTTCCAACTTTTGGCCCATTATTTCCATCTTGATAATAGTCAGCTTCCTCCTAATGCTCATTGTCAGCAATATTGGATCGTTGGCATCATTCCCTTCGGGTTGTGGTTTTCCCGTCAGTTCCTCCTCTTGTGGCTTACATTGTTTTTGGATGATTGTGTCATCACTGCCTATGTTGGCAATCACCATTCTCAATTGAAATATGGTTTGAAGAAGGTCTTCCACCTAAATGGGTATGGTTGTCTGTAGCACCTACCAAACTATGTTCTTCTTTGAATCCTGCAATGGTGTTCTTGTAGTTCCATTGGAGGCTACTTGTTCCTTCACCAACTTTTGTTCTACTTTGGCTTTGGCTTCTTGGAGTAGTCCCTTCTCCGTAAAAGCATTTGGGTACAGCAACTTCTTCCTTTGTGCTCTCATGATTACCAAAATAGCCTTGTCTTGTTCCTCTACATCCAACATATTAATACCCTTTTGCTTCGGGCAGTCAATGTCTTCATGATTCTCGGGTCCACACTATTTTCACAATAGTTGTATGTTGTCTTTCTTATTTTGGCAGTCTCTCGCAAAGTGTCCCCATTCACTACATTGTCGGTATTGTATGATAGGAAATCCCTTGGAGTCATAATTTATTTTGTTCTGCCCTTGTTGATTTTCATTATCATCGTGTGATACATTTTGTGGTTTTGATGGGCTGGACTCTTCCTGTGTGAATAGTATTTGTGTACTTCTCATCTTCAAATTATATGGGCACTCCTTGATTGAATGCCCCAACGATTGGAAAATATCACAAAACCTATTTCTAGGACAATTACCTTTCGTGTGCCCCTTGACTTTGCATTCAGTACACCATAGTTCATTACTTGATTTACTAATTCCTTTCTCGGTCTTCAATTCTTTCATCATTCTCAACATATCCCGTCAAAGGGTTTGTATGGTTTTGGATTCTTCGTCATTGCTACCTTCAATGCTCTTGTCATCGTCGGTCTTTCTCTTCCCTTAGGAGGAAGTTTTGTTTTCACTCTCGATGTCCATCATTGATTGTAAGCATCAATGTATGAGGATGGAGGCACTAATTTCATCTTCTTGTGCAATGAAGGGATCAATCTCTCAATGAACCACCTCTTCTTCAACTCGTCAACTGGTTGGTTCTCCATCTTGTTTAACAACTCTTTGAGCCTATAGTTGTAAGCGTGTACACTCTTGCTTTTGCCCTGATTGGTATTATAGATTTTTGTGACAATCTCATTGTCATTCCTCAGGAGTTTAAACTCTTCTTTGAACACCTTGTTTAGATCAGTCCATCCCGCCTTGCACTTGGCATCGAGGTTTGTGTACCAGTCAATGACAATTCCCTGAAGGGTGGCGGGAAATTCCTTTAGCCAGTAGTCTTGGTCATTCAGGCCATTTGCCTCCCATTTACTTATACATTTTTTCCAATGTCATACGAGATCCTCCAATCCATCTGTTAGCAACAACCAAGAGGGAAGACTGAGAGGGGAGGTGAATCAGTCTTCACCGGATCAAAAAATTTCACTACAAAAATAGATATGATAAATTGCAGTAATAAGATAGATAAGAAAATTGAAAGAACAACACACAACACCAATTTTTTGACGTGGAAACCTTGATTAAGGAAAAAACCACGTTGAGAACCTACTCACAGTAAGATGATACTCTATAGTAGTATGTAAAAATATTACAATGAGGAATGCACATGCATTCAATCACACTACCTAGAGCTCAATGCTTGAATATAATTACCTGGAAGGCTACAACCCTTAGGGAAGTCTCACTGAATTAAAACAATATTTAGACTACAATCTGGAAGAAATGAACTGATAGAATAGCATCTCCAAATGCCTGATTACAATTCCAGTTAAGCACAAATGTCTACCCACCAACACCAATCTCCACACAACACTTCACTAAAGGATAAATCTCTTGTTCACACATACACCACTCTCTAATAATGTATACATAACATTGACACCTAAATTACATGAATATATCACTTATATATACAGTTCATCAATCTTGATAACAAGGTCGACTAAACCCTCAACCCTCAATTACAAAATTATATCATGTGATACAAAGACTGACCACCGAACCAATATAATGATTTACATAGCATAGCATGGACCTAAATCAAATTCTCAAATTCTCAACTCTATCAAAAATCACACCAAGATAAATCGCAACACGCTACACCACCAGGAAAAACCGCATAACACAAAAATCATCATCGGTTGATAGAAACCACCAAAAAATCACACAACAGTTAATGTGGATCACCAAAACAAATAGGACATGACTAGGAAACACCAGCAAGCACATTAGAATCATTAGGAACAACTGCACCAACACCACTTATCAAATCTTCATCGATCAATATATGAAAGCTCAAGAACACAACCAATCAGCAACTGTCACAAAGAAAGATAACTTGCGGAGCACCAAATCAGGATCAATCTGAAATGAAGATACAAAAGACTATCCCAAGCAATATCCTAAAATATTGGCACAAGATCTAATCATACCAGGATATACCGGAGGATATTACTGAACTCTACAAAATATTGATCAGTAAAACAACACTGCAAACCGGATCATAAAATCTTCCCAATCTGCAATCAACAAAGCAATACATAGGAATATGTTGACATTAAAGACAACAACATATCCTACCAACAACAATGACCAACAATATAAAACAAACTCCCCCTTTGGCATTGGTGGCAACATATGAATGTGAAAAACAGCCAATGTAAAGCAAGAAGAAATCTCCAACAAACTCCCCCTAAGATCAGGACATATAAAGCAATTTTTCACACGATCTCTCTTCCCCTTTGATAGAAATGCCAAAGATCTCAAAATAGAAAACCAAACTATCTCTCCACAAAATAGAAACATGAATCACAGGAATCTCTCCCCCTAAAACATAGACTACTCCACCAGAGGAGCAACACCAACTCATCAATCTGGGTAAAAGGATAAGACTGTGAATTCCACCAAATTGATGCAACTCAATGCATCTAGTTCTCATCAGGAGGGGTGAATACCCCTAACTTGTCTCTCAAATAGACAAATGTATCTACAGGCAAAGGCTTAGTGAAAAGATCAACTATTTTTTCCTTTGTAGATACATACTCCAACTTCACCTTCTCTTCTCTGACTTGCTCTCTCAAGTAATGATATTTGATTGACACATGCTTAGCCTTTGAATGTTGCACCAGATTCTTTAACATGTTAATAGCACTAGAATTACCACAATATATAATAGTAAGCTCATAATAGATAACTTTGATATCTTTCAACATTTGCTTCATCCAAACTACCTAAGTGCAATTACTAGCAACAACAATGTACTCAGCTTCAACAGTAGATAAGGATGCTGAATCTTGTTTCTTACTATCCCATGAAACCAATTTCTTACCCAAAAAGACTGCTCCACCAGTAGTTCTCTTCCAGTCATCAATACCACCAGCCCAATATGCATTAGTGTAGGCACACAACATGAAATCATAATTCCTCGAATACCACAAACCATAATCTATAGTTCCCTTCAGGTATCTAAATATTCTTTTAATAGTAGTGACATGACTCTCTTTCAGATTGGCTTGATATCTATTAGCCATGCACACAACATGCATAATGTTTGGCCTAGTCTGAGTAAGATATAATAGTCTACCAACCATAGATCTGTACAAACTCTGATTAGCTTTCGGAGATTCATCATTCTTCGATAATTTACAATAGGATTTCCAACCAGTTTGGAGTCATCTAACCCAAACTTCTTCAACTATTCCTTCAAAAACTTAGTTTGAGATATAAATATATATTTTTCGGACTGTGAAATTTGTAAACCTAAAGAAAATTCATCTCACCAATCATAGACATCTCAAATTCTTTCTGCATATCACCAACAAACTTCATGCTCAAGTCATCATCACCTCCAAAGATAATATCATCAACAAAGACTTCAACAATCAGGATGTTATTACTCTCTATCTTAAAATACAGATTACTGTCAGCAACACCTTTAGTAAATCCCAATTTCAACAAATGCTTATCTAATCTAGCATAATAGGCTCTAGGGGCTTGGTTCAATCCATAAAGAGATTTCTTCAACTTACATACCATGTCTCCATCATCTTATAATGAAAATCCATCAGGTTGCTCACTGTAGACTTCTTCCTCTAGCTCACCATTCAAAAATGTAGATTCGACATCCATCTGATATACCTTGAAATCTCTATAAGAAACATATGCAAGCAACAACCTAACAACTTCAAGTCTAGCCATTGGAGCAAAAGTCTCCTCATAATCAATTCCTTCTTTCTAAGAATATTCTTTGCAAACCAGTCTAGCTTTATTTCTGACAACTTCACTGACTTCATTCAATTTGTTTCTGAATACCCATTTAGTACCAATAACATTCTTATCCTTAGGTCTAAGCACAAGTTCCCATCTGTTGTTCTTTTCAATTTGATCTAATTCTTCTTCCATAGCTCTCATCCAACTTTCATCTTTACAAGCTTCAACAACATCTTTAGGTTCAACTTTAGAAATCAAACATACTTATTCAGCAACTAACCTTCTTCTAGTCATTAAACCTTTATTCTTATCACCAATAATCTGATTTTCAGAATGATTCAATCTTACATACCTCAGAGTCTTCTGATTGTTCTGATTATCAGGTTCATGCACTTCTTCACTGGCAGCAACAACATCCGGGTTAACTATCTCTACCAGATCATTCTGCTTAGGTACTTGATTATGAACAGGGGCTAAAATAGCATGTTGACCATCATCATATCCACATGCTCGGATCTCTTTCCCAAGGTTCTCATCCACCTTCACATTTTCACTTTCCACTATCTTTCTCAGTCTCTTAATGTAGCACCAATAGGCTTTTCTCTTTGTAGAATATCCTGAGAAAATTCCTTCATCACTTTTAGCATCAAACTTTCTTATATCCTCATCTCTCTTGATATAACATTTGCTACCAAATACTCTAAAATATCTCACAATAAAAACATGACCAAACCAAAGCTCACAAGGAGTCTTATCGGTATCACCTTTAATATGAACTCTATTGAATGTGCAAACAACAATGCTAATAGCTTCTTTCTAGTAGATCTTCAAAACATTTCCTTCAATCAGTATATTCCTTACAACATCCAAGACATTTTTTATCTTCCTTTCAACAAACTCCATTATGTTGAGGGATTATAGGAGCAAATAATTGTCTTCTAATCCCATGCATCTCAGAATAAATTGAACTTACCAGAACAAAATTATCCACCTCTATCAGATCTCAGACACTTTACCTTCAATCCGAGCTCAGTCTCCACCTTTGCTTTGAATATCTTGAATTTGTCCAATGCTTTTGATTTCTCCTTCAAACAGATAACCCACATCATCCTGGAATAATCATCAATTAGCAACATAAAATATATGTCACCCTACACACTTCTAACATTTGTAGGTCCACATAGGTTAGTATGCACAAGATCAAGTAGTCCATCTGATGTATACTATTTGCTCTTGAAAAAATCCTTGTTTTCTTACACAATTGACATTCCTTACATATTGGATTAGCAAGCTTAACAATCTTAGGCAAATCTCTAACAACTTGTGTAGAATAGACCTTAATCATTGAAGAAAAATTAAAATGACATATTCTCCTATGCCACAACCAACTCTCATCAATCTGAGCAATCAAACAAATTTTCTCACTAACATTCAAATGAAAAATGTTACCTTCAGTCTTAGCTCCAAATGCAATCTCTATACTAGAGGCATTTAGAATCTTGCATTTTCCATCATTGAATTGTAGATCATAGCCTTTATCGGTTATATGTCCAACACTCAAAATATTATGATTCAAACCTTCAACATACAAGACATCATCAGTGTTATGCTTACCATCAAAATAAATAGAACCTCTCCCATGGATCACACAGGCTTTGTCATTTCCAAATCTAACTATTTCACCATCATACTTTTCCATGTTCACAAATTTTCTTTTATCACCAGTCATATGATGTGAAAAACCACTGTCAATTACCCATTCATCTTTCTCTTCAACTTTAGCATCTAAACATTTCTCCTCAATAGTGCATCTTGTGGAGTCAACAGGTATAGGTCTATCTTCCTTAATGACAATAAACACAACTTCATCTCATTTTGATTCTTCATTTGTAACACCTTCATCAGCAACATAATAATAGTTCTTCTGATTCCTAAACTTTTGGTTAGTCTTGTAGGGTTTATCATACTTCTCATGCTTTTCATATCTATCATTCCTATCATGCTTATCAAACTTATCATGCCTGTCATACTTAGCCATTCTCTTCGAGCATCTAGAAGAAAAATGTCCTATCTTATTGCAAGAGAAACATTTCAAAGGCAACTTTCCATCATACTTACCGACTCCTTTAGGCAATCTCAGACTTTCCATGTGATTCTCCAAATTCACTCAACTCAAATGTAGCAATCTTTCCAACTAGCATATCTCTTGTTACTATAGTCACACTTCAGATCTCATCAGTAGCAGCAACCTTATGTTTGTAAGCAGGAGGCAAAAATCTTAGCACCTTAGCAACAATTTCATCTTCCTCAATGGTTCCACCAGCACATCTGATACCCAAGATAAGGTCATTCACCTTAGCCATGAAACATTGTATGTTCTCATCGTCTCTCATCTTCAATGTCTCATAATTTCCTTTCAAACTTTGCAGCTTAGCAACTTTCACCTATTTATCACCTTCATATAGGTTCTCAACCTTTTCCTAGATCTCATGTGCGGTCTGAAGTCCCATTACATTTGTCATCTCAAAATCAGTTAGGACACTAAGAAATGATTCCTTCGCTCTAATATTATGTTTAGCTTCCTTGATCTCATCTAGAGTAGATGGTCCATTTGGAGGAACAAAATATGAATTCTTTGTAATCTTCTAGTAATCCTCTCAAAGACATTTCAAGTGCACTTCCATCCAGTTCTTCCATATAGCATAGTTACTTCCATCAAACCTCAGACTGTCTTTCTTAAAGATAACACCTTGAGCTACCATCCCGGATCTCCTCAAGCGGTTAAGCTTCTACCAGAGGATCTGGCTCTGATACCAATTGTTAGTAGCAACTAAGAGGGAAGACTGAGAAGGGGGGGGTGAATCAGTCTTCATTGGATAAACAAATTTAACTACAAAACAGATCTGATAAACTGCAGTAATAAGACATATAAGAAAATTGAAAGCACAACACACAACACCAATATTTTGACGTGGAAAACCAGGTTAAGGGAAAAACCACGATGAGAACCTACCCATAGTAAGATGATACTCTATAGTAGTATGTAAAAAATATTACAATGGAGAATGCACATGCATTCAGGCACATTGCCTAGAGCTCACTGCTCAAATATAATGGATCGAAAGGCTACAACCCTCAAGGAAGTATCACTGACTTACAACAAGATTCAGACTACAATCTGGAAGAAATGAACTGAAAGAATAACATCTCCAAATGCCTGATTACAGTTCCGGTTAAGCACAGATGTTTGCCCAGTAACACCAATCTCCACACAACACTTCACCAAAGGATAAATCTCTTGTTTGCATGTACACCACTCTTTGGTAATGCAAACATAACATCGACACCTAAATTATATGAATATATCACTTATATATACAGTTCATCAACCTTGATAACAAGGTCGGCGAAACCCTCAACCCTCAATTACAAAATTGCATCACATGATACAAAGATCGACCACCAGACCAATATAATAATTTATATAGCATAGCATGGACCTAAATCAAATTCCCAAATGCTCAACTCTATCGAAAATCTTGCCAAGATCAACCACAACATACTACACCACCAGGAAAAAAATGCATAACACGAAAATCATCACCGGTTGATAGAACCCACCAAAAACTCACACAATGATCAATGCAGACCACTAAAACAAATAGGACACCACTAGGAAACACCAACAAGCACATTTGAATCATCATGAATAGTTGCACCAACACCACTTATCAAATCTTCATTGATCAACATCTGAAAGCTCAAGAACAGAACCAGTCAACAACTGTCACAAAGAAAGATAACCTGCGGAGCACCAAATCATGATCCATCTAAAATGAAGATACACAAGACCATCACATCAGAATATATCAACAAAACAACATTGCAAACTAGATCATAAGATCTTCCCAATCTACAATCACTGGAGCAATACACAAGAATATGTTGACATCAATGACACCAACATATGCTAGCAGAAACACTGCCAACAATGTCCAACACCATCCCCTATAAATTTATGGAGTTTCTGCTTCTCCTAGGTGTTCATCATTGTTTTCACTCTAAAGGTACTAGAGGAGTCTTCAGCTCAAGCCCCCTTATTCTCAGTTCCTCGATGAGGGATAAGCTTTTGCAAATTGGCTTCTCGCCTACTTACTCCTTCATGTGTTGGACCTGGGGGACTGTTTTGACAGCTACATTCTGGTGCTTTCCTTGCACTCTTGATCATGCGTGTTTCCTCTACACGTCCACCTCTAGCGTCCCCAACACTTCAGGTACTTCTAGGTGTGTCAGACCTAGATGAATTGTTTTGACCACTATGTTATGATGCTTTCCTTGCACTCTCAAGTATGTGCACATTCTCTACACGTCCACCTCCAGCATCCCAACAATTTGGGTACTTCCAAGCTCTGACTTGTCCTTATGCTCCCTCCAGTCAAGGGTTAATTGATCACCTAATTACTTGGTCTTGACCACCCTGTGGCTTCTTCTCCCTTTTATTAGGGTCTATGGGCATGAATCACTCAAGACTGACCCAACTTCTTTTAAGGAAACAACGCCAAAATGTTTACCGCTACAACTAATAAATTAAATACAAGAAATAATAATGTACATGACAATGCATACTAGACACAATAGTAAAATATATCTTTATTCACACATACAATTATTACAGAGAAGAACACCATAGATGGTCGACCAAGCATTACAATTCACCCTTCCTTGGCGGTACACAACATATTTAAAGGACCCAACGGTTATTGAGAAGTACACAACTATCAACCAACCGATACATTAACTACCCGAGAGTGACAACCCACTTAATACAAACAATTAATACATTGACAGATAACAAATATTATCGAATATAACAATAGTTATTTTATGTCAACTACACTCATAAAAATGACGCAATATATACACTAGGAAAACCCTCATGAAAGAAAAAAACCAACCTCCAAAAGCATCCATCACCCATGTATTATTTAGCAATACAACATTGCAATACATCTATGAAAGTATTCGAATATGAGCTGCCTACAAGCATTCCATATAAAAAAGATTATAATCACACATCCCATGCCATGCTTCTAATCTCCACAAATGCCAAACCTGGCAAACCTCAAACAACTTCCTTTGTGGTTGCTTTTATAGAATCAAGCTTCCAAAAAACCACCAAGTGACATTACATTAAATCTATGAGCTACCTAGCCATTGATCCCACATTTAATATTAGTTTTTCTCTTTTTAAATATCTTTTCTCATTATTAAATAATTATAATATGATATTACTATGTTACAATACGACATCAAGTGGCCCCAAGAATATTCGAAAGGAATCTCTACACATTACACATCCATGTGCAAAACATAATAAATAAAATATTACAATTATAAACTTTATTATGAAAGGTGTACAACACCTATATTTCCAACAATGAGGGTGTTGTATTATACCTATATATTGTGATGTATTCTGAGAGTTTGATAGTTCTTGAGTTATCTTTGGATCTTCATTAGTGATACTCCTCAAAGAGAAGCTTTCTCTAAAAGCATGTTGTAATATGTTGTTGATTTTTTTAAAATATATTGGGTGGCTTTTAGAGTGTGGTTTTTCTCCTAAAATAATTTTCCCCACGTAAATCATTAAGTTAATTTTTTACAACTATTGTAAAAATATAAAAAATTTGCATAACCCTCCTCTCAAGGTTAGTGTAGGAAGTGTTGAACACTTTTGAATGTTGAGAGGTGGGGGGGTGAATCAACATGTATTAAAACTTAACCAATTAATTATCATTCATTCCATCTACCACATGTGCATAAGTAAAGAACTAAAAACACAATAGCAATCACACATGAACACCAAGATTTTACATGCAAAACCCAGTGAAGTAAAAACCATGGTGAGAGCTATCCCACTATATGAAAAAATAGGTTACAATTTTTTAGGCTCTGGGCCAAGGAAGCTCACTACTCTTGATATGGGCTTGCAAGACTGAGGTGCACGACCTTGGGGCGAGATACAAGGGACTTGCATTACTAAGACACACAATCTAAAGGCAAGATACAATAGAGACTTGAAAACATTGAATATCACTTATTCAAGGCAAGATACAAAGCATCTGAGAATAAAATATCAATATGATTGAATTGTTGAGAAACACATCCTCTTATATGTTGATTACAGTCCACTATTAATACACATCTGAAACTGCCTTCATTACTAGTCAATTGCACTTGCCCACCTTTAAACTTACATAATATCACTCAATCACACCAAAAAACTTATTCTTCTTCCTCCAAAGTTATTTCATCATTTATATACCATTCATAATCAAAATAACATCAATTAGGTCAACCTAATTAGATGTAACATGTAGATATAAATAGTCAGCCCAAAAAAAATCTTCAAAGCAATGCAAAAAGTAGAATGAGGTGTGTGAAGCATAAAATCATGTTGGCACACCTTTCTATCCATCCCAAATCAATGCCTATAGTTCTACATGCTACCGCACAAACCAAAACATCACAAGTCGGATCCAAGAGATAAAACTGTTAATGCTTACTAACCAAATTAACTCAAAACATGATGTGGACCACCAAAAACACTTGTCAATTAACCACATAAAATTATTAGAGACCAACACAACTAAATCATTGAACTGTACCACCAAAATTACTAAAGGCAGAGGAATGTAATGCATTCTTGCAAGCTATCACTCTGTCACTGCATAAGTCGATACAAAAACCAACATAACTTCAACTATACAAATCAAATGAGAACCTAGAAACTGATATATATATATATATATATATATATATATGTAGCATTTAAATCCACCAAAATTATACAACAACTGCAAGAACTGATGAAGCAATGTGCCATAATGCAGACCAAAATTTTGAGTATACTTTGAAAAACTATTCACTAGAATAGTCACACTTAGCCAATACCAATTGTCGACCACTAAGATAATCTCCAAAGCTCCAACAATTGCATAATACAACTGGATATACTATTTGTAATGGTGGGAAAATGGTGAGTGATGGATCAAGAAAAAAAACTACCCTTTCCCTCAAAGAGAGATGAGAGTTTCACTATTGATTATCCTTCAAGCACTTTTCACCATTACATTAGGAAGAAGGGGATGAGATAATTCACTAGATTCAATCTCTCCACACAAATATGGTAGATTGAATTCTGAATGAATTGAGAATGTTAGGATGATCCCCCTTTTCCTTGTCTGAGATGGAAAGGAATTTGATTGAATTATGTAGTGCAAAAGTGACAAAGAATTGATTATAACTTGAGATTGGAATATGGGATGAAGTTGTGCACCTAAATTTGGTAGTAGAATGTCAAGATGAAGTCGCCCTGTGAATTTGAGGAAAAGTTGCTTGGACCGTGGCAGGAATGTACATAGTCCTTCGAAAAATTTGCAAAACAAAAAGAGTTTTCCAGACTCTACAAATGAAGCCCAAATCCAAAAGTACAGTTGCGCACCTACAACCTACACACATAAAAGAGAGGAAAATGGGTTGAGATTGGGGGTTTGCCTATAGGTCAAACCCCAGTATTGGAATTAACCAAGTAATGAAAGAAAGTACTTGCAAGTAGATGTAAATGAAAGACTGAATTGTGAATCACCTCAAGGGAGGTTGTAGTAGCAATGTTGATAGAAATGCTTATGTGGAATTGTATGTTGGAAGCAATCTCCTCTTCAATGGTTGAATCCTTGACTTGAATGCAACACCTAGCCTTGAAGGGAGACTTGATAATGCTCAATGCTAGAAAAGAATGCTTGAATGCTCTTGAATGATTGATCGCTTGTGAATTTCCCACTCATCCAACTTCAACTTATTGAACTTATGCAAATGAGAGGACAAATGCCCCTTAAATACATGTTTGGTGGATTTGAATTTCGTCACATGTCGACATCAGGGGAGTTTCCCACCTGAGGCACAACCAACAATGCAACCCTAGGAAGGGTCCTGCCCCAAAATAGGGCAGGGATAGGGGTACCATGCCCCTATCTAGGGAGGACAAGGGTGCCACACCCCTTTCCAAGGGGGGACAGTGGCGCCACACCCCTATCCTACCCCCTTTCTCCAGGGAAGAATGTGGACAAGGTGATGCAGAGGCCAAGGAAGAAGCTTTTTTTGCAAGATGAGCACTCTCCGGTCTCCAATCAGGCTAGAGGATTCAAGCTCGCATGCATGACCCTAATGTAGTCAAAAATTGCTAGGGTCGCAATTTTATGACACTGTACTATTTTAATCATCCATAATCAATTTCTACACATCTGCATGAACACTGAACTGATCCTCTATTATTGCACTAGTTGAACATGTATCTAGACCAAAGATATCAACAAGTTTGACAACTAAACACATATCCATACCAAATATATCAACAAGTTTGATAACTGAACACATATCCATACCAAAGATATCAACAAGTTTGACATGAATGATAACACAAACTTATATTTTCATCAATCTCCCCCTTTTTATTGATGAAAATAATTATTTCAACACAAAACATATCACTTATCTCATCTCTCCATATTGAAATCTCTCCCCTTTTAACATCAAGGACAAAAGGTGTCCCCTAAATACAACACAAACTTAACCTACAAAACTTCAACATTACTCCCCCTATCCACAACAACTACTCAAAAATGAAATGCAACTAAAAGCCAAAACTATACTTCAATCATCATCTACCTATTCACATATATACAAGAGAAAAAGTTGTCTTACCGGTAGGATCTTAAGCACCTTGCAGAGTTGGAGGCATGATGCATAAACCTAAGCTACATCTACAAAGTATTCCATTATTCTCCAATAGAGGCCAAGGATATACATTGAATCTCAATCTCTATTAAAAGATCCTATGCCTCTTTGCAACTAATTGGAACCTTTATTGGCCTCTCTAATTTTTGCCAACCTTCAAACAACTTCACAATACTAGTGAGCTTAAAATCCACCACTTCTCTTATAAAACCAAATTGTTTTTTGATCTCCTCCCTTTGATTATTTTAAAGATTCATTTTTATGTATGAATTATCCAACTGAGCTCTTTCATTGCCATCTGCATCCTTCTTCAAATCTACTTAAGTAGAAAGTTATAAAATATGTACTTTCGCAATGTCCATTTGACTTTTAATGTCCTTAGTGGATGTTGACCACTAATGAAAAAACTTGTAAACAACTACATCATCCATGCTTACGCTATCCTTCAACTAGGTGTGTGCATCTACACACCTATCCACTAACTTCTTTACACTTTTCTCCTCTACTCTCTTCTCTAAATTATTGCTTCTAAGTTAGAAGCATGAATTTTTAAACTATTAAGTATTGCCTATAACTGCTCCACATCACTTAGGGACTCATATGACACATTGTATCATTAATCAATTCCATGTACTCCACCTTAGACATGAAAAAGTTCTTCAATGTTGTGTGGTGGAGAACATCACCCAGATGTAACATGTGAAGGGGCGACAACCAGTTAAGGTCCATCTGACCTTGGGAGATAGGTACTTGAATCCCCTTAGTAGTAATTACTAGTTAAAAATCCATTTATAACTATAATAGCTTTGATACAAAATCTTCAAAAGGTCTAAAATATTCTCCACTAGACATACTTCTTCTTTCTTCCTCTATTCCCTTCTCCTTCTCTAGACTCTTCGTTTATTTCTTATCCTTCTCTCCTATGTCTTGTCCTTTTCTTCTATCTTCTCTAAAAATACTTTGCAACATTCTCTACATTCTTATCTAGATCCATTTGGTCTTCCAAACTAGTTCCTAGACCTACAACTTCACTTGTTTGCTCCTCTATTTTCTTTTTTGGATCAACTCCACTACTACTTGTACTATGATAACTCCCTTCCAGACCATTACCTATGTTTGTCTTCTCTAGAGGAGAATAAAAAGTCCACTTCAACTCTTTTATTGCCTAAATTTCTACATCTTTAGTTTGCTTGACCATCCTCTAATAGTCATTTGGATTTATCCCCATTATGAAATTTACTCTTTCTTTCATTCTAAATTTTGTATTAAGAACCTACACAATCTTGGCTCTATCCCCCTTATAAAAAGGGTTACTCACCATGTCTAATGCTTGTGTCATCATATTGGACTATTTTATCACCTCATCCTTCCTTTTTGGTGTCATAGCTTCTACTAGCTCCTTAGGCAACTTATTAACAATATCACTAACAGTTTCTTCAAAAGTGATCAAATATCTAATAATAGCCTTTTATATTTTATTGATATCAGCAATCATTGTATAACCCTATAGTCACATCCAAAGAATCAAGTACACAAATAGAATTGATCAAACTGTCAATGTTAAGCGGTTGATAATCAACATCAACCATAGGGGTTCTTGTCTTCTTCTTCTTTCCTGTTGTCTTCACTGGTTCTTTATTCTTCACTTCCTTCCTCTTCTTGGATAGGGTCTCTACTGGAGAGACCAAAGTTATCTTCCTTTGACTAAGAGGCATGTTGTCCTCTTCACTCTTGTAATCTTCAGTTTTGATTTTTGTCCTTGCAAACCTCTCCCTAATTACAAACTTTTTATTTTCCACTTCTTCATATGTGTTGTTTCTCTCAACTTCCTCAACAACAAGCTCTAGACCTTTCTTTCCTCTTGTCACCTTTTGTTTAGGTTTGTGTCCTTTCTTTTTACTTGTCATAGATCTAGCTAGGGTTCTAGAGGAACCAATATTTACTGGAGGAGAGGTAAAAACTGACCTAGTCCTCCTCAATGTCTGCTTCCCAAACACTTCTTCAATTGTAGGTAGATTTATCTTTTGGTAAAGCTTTTCCATTCTCTTTTGATGTCCTTTCTCAACTTTCTCCTTGGTTGTTTTTCTCAAGATCTCTATAGTAGTTCCAAACCTCTCTTCATTTGGGTCAATTGACAAATTTAATAAAGTATCAATGTGTTGGCATTACAACAGAAAAGGAGATTGTTGGCATTTCAATAAGGATATTGAGAAGGTTGTTGAAGATCATTGATATAACTGAAGAAGGATGATTACTATCTTAATAATATTATTTTGTCATTGATGTCAAGCAATTGATTTTTTGACTCAGAATGATGTTGCCATATCTTAAGAAGTATGTTTTGATGAAAATTAAGAGGTCGGTAAGTGACTCAAAAAGAATGTGATAATGAAGCGGAATAATAAGTTATTCAATGGGAAACTAGTACCGAGTTAGACAATGATGAGATCATGTTGTTTTGATTGTTTTGATATCCTACATATGATGTTTAATATTGTACTATATCACCGAGCAAAGAACCTAGTAGATAAACCCTAAGGTTATCGATATCGGTTAAAGAAGGCAGAATGTCTACCGAGTGAAGTTCAGTATTTACTGAGTAACAACTGAGTTATAATAGATCACATTGGATGGATAAAAGCATTATTTAATAAAGGATGTTGATGAGCTGGAGATGAATAAATGATTGGTATGTCGCGCATGAAGTATGTTGAGGATCGACGACATGGAAAATCAAAGAAGAAGATCTACAACATAGATTGAATTGCAATAACCTAGCACAAGTTCCAAGGCAAGGTAAAACATTTTTCAGATCGAAGGATACATTGAACCTGGTCAAGTTTGAAGATCTGATGGCTAAGATTGATCATGGGAAATGTGATCAAGGAGATTTAGCGGTTAGAGATTGTTTATAAATAAGGAATTGTTGATGAACAATGGATGCGGGCAAATGTATGCACAATGATGCTATAGTAATGTTTACTGAGCATAGATGCTTGAAGATCTAATTGAAGAATAGATTGAGAAGCCAAGCAAGCCCAACAAGGGACAAAATAAGTCGTATGACAAGATTGTTTTGAGCAAATAGAATCTGCTTTAGCATTTCAGACGTAAAGTTGCAAATATATTTTATTATTGTTATTTATTTTGTAAGTGATAGAAAATCTCTTAACTGAGTGGACTTAACAGTCTTATTTGTAAACCCTCTAGCAAGGTAACATTATAAATGAGTGTTTGAAATCCTTTGACAAGGTCACTTCTAACAAAGTGCAAGACTCTAACAAGTCTAAGGGAAATCCCTTAACCAGGTCACATCTAGCAATGTGTTTGTAATCTTTAACAGGATTTGCTTTTAACTGAGCATACTCTAGAAGGGTATATTTCTTAGTGGGTCCGAAATCCCACAGTGGTTTTTCCCTATTTGGGTTTTCACGTTAAATCTGGTGTTATATGTGAAGAGAGGAAAATAGATTAGAAGGTCAAATGATAAAAAACATAACGAAATAAACATGCAAAATGCTAAAATATCATGAAAAGACCATTTCACCTTGCTATTTTACCTTCTTCGGATTGAGCTTGATGAAGTGAAGGCGCCCCTTGATAATGCTCCACTTGATGTGCTCCTTTGATTGCTGGGTGTGGATGGCTCTCCAATGTTGTGCACAAATGGAATGGATTTGGAAAATGATAAGGATGAGATGATCAAGTTGCCAAGATGATTTCCTAGGCTCAAAAGGGCAGCATAAGCTTACTAGATTTTGAGATGTTTTTTAATGAAGGGATGAAGCCCTTTATTTATAGGAAGAGGAGAGAAAAATGAATGGCTAGGATTTACTTGTGAGCTCACACAAGGTCCAAGAGAGGGTGTGGAGACCAAGAAATATGCCTTAAAGACATTTTGTATCTTCACACTCCACAAGGTGCATTGGAGGAATTAAAAATTCTCCAAAAAAGGATATCATGGGGATTGGAGGAATAAAAAAGAATTAAAAATTCCTTGGGAGAGGGGATGCTTGGAGGAATGTCAGATTTCAAAAATCTTACATTCACCTAGGAAAAGAGTATTTAAAAGCAAGGAGTTGACTTTGTGGCTAATCATGCTGATTAGCCATTAACGATTCATTAAGAGGGGGATTAGAGGAAATGTTAGGTGGGATTAGGATAATTTGACTAGGAAAGAGAATGAGTGGAGGGAATAAAAAAAATTAGAAGAATAATGTTAAGTGAGTTTAGGGAGTTTCTAGAAGAATTTATTAGGTTAATGATGAATTAAGAAGATGATTTGTAGGAATCATGTAGGTTAACTAATTAATTGAAATTAATTAGCTAAGAGGAAGATTTGTGAGGATTTAATTTTTTAGAAGAATAAAGAAAGGGATTGATTTATTAAATAAATCAATCACATGCTATAGTGACAATATTAATTATATTTAATTAATATTGATGAGAATTTGAATTAACATAATTAATTAATTAATTATGTGAGGAATTAAAAATAATTAAAAAAATTATTTTTAAGTGTCTACATTTTGCCCCTTTTTGAAGCAAGGTGTGATGACACATTGATTCAAAGAATAATCTTGTTTTGGTGCTGATATTGGTTTGATAGGATGCCCCAGCTCTTGATTGATAGATTACGGTATGGTGATGCCCCCTCGGGAGATCAATTGAGGTAATTGATCTTTGGAGTTTTGTGAGATTGATTTCTTGATAGATTTGATTTGATTTGATTGATAAGATCTAGATTCAGTTTGGTTTCAGGAAGGATTCATCCTGTATAAGACAAACATGATCAAAGCGTCTAGTTTTAGGAAGGATTCATCTTGTATAAAACATAATTTATCACAACGTCTGGTTTCAAGAAGGATTCATCTTGTATAAGACATGATTGATTACAACGTCTGGTTTCAAGAAGGATTCATCCTGTATAAGACATGATTGATCACAACGTCTGGTTTCAGGAAGGATTCATCTTGTATAAGACATGATCGATCACAATGTCTGGTTTCAGGAAAGATTCGTCCTATATAAGACATGATTGATCACAACATCTAGTTTCAGGAAGGATTCATCCTGTATAAGACATGATCAGAGCGTCTGGTTTTAGGAAGGATACATCCTGTATAAGACATGATCGATCAAAACGTCTGGTTTTGGGAAGGATTCATCCTGTATAAGACATGATCAGAGCGTCTGGTTTCAGGAAGGATACATCTTGTATAAGACATGATCGATCACAACGTCTGGTTTCAGGAAGGATTCATCCTGTATAAGACATGATCGATCACAACGTCTGGTTTCAGGAAGGATTCATTTTGTATAAGACATGATCAGAGCGTCTGGTTTTAGGAAGGATACATCCTGTATAAGACATGAATCAGAATCAGAATTGATTATGTGAGGAAGAAATAGAGGAAGAAAAATTAGGTTGGAAGGGATAAATGAGGAATAAATATGAATCAGTCGTAAGGTATTTGAAAAGAAGAATACGAGATGCGAGACCATGGAGGAAAATGGGGGCAATTGAGAACTCCCTGGGATTATTGAGTTTAGGGTTTTGATGGAATGATGGTGAGATTTTGTGCACAACAAATGTGGAGAACCAACCTAGTTTGATGTTGCCCTGAGTGACTTGCACCACTGATTATAGAAATCAGGATGCCATGAGAAACCCAGGGCGTGGTCTAACTCTGTAGACAAACGGGAATTTCTTGCACACAATAATGCAAGTGTTAAGAAACACTAATACAAAGTTGTGGGTTCATGCAAGGAAACCCTCAAACACACTGATACCTCTTGTACACGAGAAGGTAAGTGTTGATAAACACTAGTACCAGGTCGTCAGTTTATACAAGAAGGATCCAAAACATGCCATACTATGAAATATGCCCCAGTATGTGCCTATCATAACGTACCTAGATATGAAAGAATCCAGGCAGTCGTAAATAGTGGCAGTCGTAGGGCAAAAGATGCAAGTCTATATGAAAAGATCTAACAAAATCTAACAAGTCTCTTCCTTGTGACCAAATGATACCTCTTGCCAAGAGTAGAACTAGGATGGAGGATTAGGTTGCTAGGCGAGGGAAGGAGTCATCCTTAGGGCAAAGTGGGCTTTTGGATTAGGCAAGCGATTTAATAGTTTTGGAGAGTGACCTATGGACTTGGGATTGTTTCTCAAGACTTCTTGAAGCTTACACAGAGGCATAAAAGCTTAGTTTCAATGGGACATTCCTTGTTCATGACTCAGGTGAAGACTCATCATCATACACATGTTTTATTGGGAGATGAAAAAGAAGGAATGTTGCACATGGGTGGGCTGGATGGCGGATGATTTGTAGTATCGACATGATAGACAGTGGATCTGGTTATTTACCTTGGTGCCTGCACACAGGTTTTCACCAAGGTACTTGTCCATAGCGCCACCAAGTGGTTTTCACTAATGGATGAATTGTTTTTCTTTCTTTTTCTATTTTTTTAATTTATTTATTTTTGTGTCATAAGGCGCCTGTTTGCTAGGTTTTTCACCAAAGTGACAATTTTTTTTTTTTTTCAGGATCTTTTTCTCATTTTTTTATTTTTATTGATTTTTTTTTTTTGACAATTTAAGACTTTCTAAGGACTAAGCATAAAATCTTTTGAAGTGCATGATATTCATTGGATCATCCACAGGATCGCCTTTAGGAGTAGCCAACTGATAAGCTCCTGATCCATATTTCATTGTGATTACATATGGTCCAAGCCAATTAGGCTCGAACTTGCATTTCTTTTCTCTTTCTTGTAGATTTTTCCGATTCTCCATGAGGACAAGATCACCAACTTGGAATTCTTGGGTTCTGGCTTTTTTATGATAACTCATGCGTAGACGGTTTTGATACACCCAGAGATGATTCAAGGCCTTGAGGCACCTTTCATCTAATAATTCTAGCTCTTGTAAGCGGGCAATTCTGTATTCTTCCTCTGGTAGGATGTTTTGCAGTGATACCCTTAGAGAGGGGATCTCGATCTCAATGGGAAGGATGGCTTCGGAACCAAATACTAGGGAATAAGGAGTGGCACCTGTGAGGGTGCGGATGGAGGTGCGGTAGGTCCATAATGCAGGATGGATTTGAAGGTGTCAATCACGGCCCGCTTCATTAACTATCTTTTTGAGGATTTTTATTAGGGTTTTATTAGAAGCCTCAGCTTGGCCATTGCCTTGGGGGTAATATGGAGTGGAGAAGTGGTGCTGGATGTTGAATTTTTGGCAGAGTTCTTTGACATCCTGGTTTTTAAATTGTTTACCATTATCTGTGATGATAACTTGTGGGATGCCATACCGACAGATTAGGTAGTTCAGGACGAACTTGGATATTTGCTTGCCGATGGTGAAAGTAAGAGGGATAGCCTCTACCCACTTGGTGAAGTATTCGGTGGCAGTGATAATGAATTTATGTCCGTTAGAAGATGAAGGGTGGATTTTCCCAATGAGGTTGAGCCCCCACTGCGAGAAGGGCCATGGTGTAATGAATGGCTGCAATTCTTGTGACGGTGCATGAATCTTTTCGCCATGCTGCTGGCAAGGGATGCATTTCTTCACATAGTTGTATGCATCTTCTTCCATTTTAGGCCAATAGTATCCTGTTCTCAAAAGTTTTTTAGCCAATGTGAGTCCACTTGACTGTGCCCCACAGATACCCTCATGTACTTCGCGTAATGCCCATTCTGCTTCTTGTTTATCTAAACACCTTAGGAGGGAACCATCAAAATGCCTTCTAAACAAGGTGTCTACAAGGATGGTGTAATGAGCACATCGGTGGATGAAGGTTTGTTGTTGGGTTTTGGTGAGGTGTGGAGGAATGGTGTTGTCTTTGAGGAAAGTGAAGGTTTCTTGGTACCAAGGGGACTTGGGACCAACGAGAACACACACCATTTTAGACTCTAGTAGGTCATATGCTGGTATAAACAATTGCTCAACCAAGAACTCACACTTCTGACTGTGTGTTGGCATTTGAAGGAGGGAGCCAATGGTGGCCATTGCATCTGCAGCCCTATTGTTTGTTTGTGGGATTTGATCAAACTTGATTACCGTGAAATGTTGCTTAAGATCTTCAACCATGGTACGGTAGGGAAGGAGTTTATCATCTTTTGTCTGGTATTCATCATTGACTTGTTTTATGACGAGCTGGGAATCGCCATAGACTTGTAATTCCTTTATTTTCCAGTGGATAGCCAAGCGTAAACCTGTGATGAGGGCTCGTATTCTACTATGTTGTTGGTACATGCAAAGGCTATCTTGTATGATTTTGGGATGCCATCTCCTTAAGGTGTGACCAATAATATTCCTCTCCCCGATCCATTTTGAGTGTAGGAGCCATCAAAATACAATTGTCATGTGGAGGATGTGGTAACAATCATAATGAACTCATCTAGTAATTCTGTGAGAAGAGGATGGTCACCTGGAAGTGGAGCTTTAGCCAACTAATCTGCAATGACTTGTCCCTTGATTGCTTTTCTATCCACATATTCAGTGTCAAACTTACTTAAGAGCATGACCCATTTAGTCGTTCGGCCAGTGAGAGCAGCTTTGGACAAGAGATATTTAAGTGGATCGATTTTAGCAATTAGTTTTGTTTTGTTGTTTAGCATATAGTGTCAGAGTTTTTGTGTGCTAAACACCAATGCCAAGCATGTTCTTTCAACGGGGGTATAATTTAGTTCATACCCTACCAGTGTACGACTGATGTAGTAAACAACATGTTCTTTCAACGGGGGTATAATTTAGTTCATACCCTACCAGTGTACGACTGATGTAGTAAACAACATGTTCTTTCCCTTGATCATCTGTCTGTGCCAATAATGCCCCCAATGCCACTGCAGTAGCACATATATACAAAATAAGGGGTTTTCCAGGAGCAGGAGGCATCAATACCGGAGGTGATGCTAGATATTCTTTTAGTTTCTCAAAGGCCTTTTGGCATAAGCAGTCCCATTTGAATTTTGTGTCCTTGTGCATGAGGTGTGCAAATGGATGGCACTTATCTACTAGTTGTGAAATGAAATGTCTGACAGACTGGAGTTTTCCCTGGAGACTGTGTAGTTGTCTGAGAGTTTTGGTGGAGGCATTTCCATGATAGCTTTTACTTTTGCAGGATCAACCTCGATGCCTCTGCGGGAAACAATGAATCCTAATAGTTTTCCCGATGTGACTCCAAACACACACTTTTTTGGATTCAACCGTAGTTTGTATTTATCTAATCTTTCAAAGATCTGCTTTAGAATGGGGATGTGTTCTTTTCTTGTCTTAGATTTGCCTAGCAGATCATCCACATAGTCCTCCATAATTTTGTGTAAGAGGTCATGAAAAATTGCTGTCATTGCACGTTGGGTATGTAGCTCCAGCATTTTTGAGACCAAAAGGCATGACCCGATAAAATAAAGTCCCCCATGATGTCGTGAATGCAGTTTTATGCTGATCCTCGTCTGCAATCCTGATTTGGTTGTATCTAGAGAATCCATCCATAAGCGACAACATCTCATGTCTTGCTGTAAGGTCCACAATCATATCTATGTTTGGGAGCAGGAAATCGTCTTTAGGACAAGCTATATTTAGATCTCGAAAATCTGTGCAGATGCGAATGCCCCCAGTAGGTTTTCCAACAGGTACAATGTTGGAGACCCATTCAGCATAATCTATTGGTTTGATAAATTCTGCGTCTAACATCTTTTGGAGTTTCGCCTTGACCAGGAGTGCAATATGTGGGTGCATTTTGCGCAATTTTTGTTTTACAGGTTTTGTGTCTGGGTGGACGGCGAGATTGTGAACCACCAAGGCAAGATACAACCCTGGCATATCGGAATAGGACCATGCAAAATTGATTTTTACCTCTATAAGGAAGTTGATGAAGTCTTGTTTCTCTATTTCTGTGAGGGATTTGGCAATGAGCACATTTTTCGAAATGACTTCGGTGCCCATGTTGATGTTGTTTGTTTCTTCTATCAACAAATTTGATTTGTCCTGTGGAAGGTGACCAATGGTAGGGAGGTCAAATCCCTCACCATTAAGTGCCTTTTCCAGGTTTTCACTTTCAGATATGCCCTTTGTTTTTATTTTTTGCTCATCCAAAGGTGCCTCAGGGAGTTTTTCACCTAGGGAATCATGTCTTTTCCTTTTATTAGCTTTTTTGTGGCTAAGGGCATTGACCTGACTACCAAAGTATCCCTTTTCATGTAGTTGACTACCCTCGATTCTGTTACAATCTTCCAGATTTTGCGCTGTTAGGAGAGCAATGAGAGCATTATCGTCGGGGCAGATATCTAAAGTGGGTTTGTCTCATTGGCCCCAGTCAATGAGTTCAGGATGGACAAGATGTATCTCATGTGAAGTGGGAAGGGTTACGGGGGTGATGGTATTGATGTAAGCGTCCAAGAAGATATCTTTCTCGTATTCATAAGGCATTTCATGGAATTCCTCTTCGTCGGCGCTTTCAATATCTGAAGAAGGACTAGAAGGGGCACCAACAATAGTAACCTTAGGCATCGGGGTGTACCACAAGCCTTTGTTGTATCTATAGGAGATAGGATTTATGGGTGATTTTCTTCCTTTCTCCTCTGGTCCCAGGCCATGTCCTTTGTAACCCATTTTTTTTAACTATGGCAGATGCTTTTGGGTACCTTTTTTTGGATATTCTTGCTGGATCTTCATCCTCTTCCCTGTACAACCATGAAGAGATATCTGCTTCGAGGCTCTCATTATCAAGTGGGCCCCATTGTTGGAAGGTGGTGTTTAAGTGTGTCTGTTTATATGTATTGAATGATTTAGAGTCTTAGTTGCATATCATTAAAGGCTACCGAGGTTGAATCTATTGAATATATTGGATTGTAAGTTTTTTATGGTTCACCCCCCCTTCTCATCTCAACTAACAATTGGTATCAGAGCTTTGGACTTCGGAAGAAAAGTTTAAAGGTACTTGAGGCAAAGATCTGAAGATGTACAAAAGGGATGCACCAAAGTTGAACAAGTCTAGTTTCTCCACATGGCAGAAAAGGATGAAGTTGCACTTATCAAGAATTGGAGAATATGCAACATATTATCTGAGAATGATTACATAGCACCCAGCACCAACCTGATGACAATGGAAGAGATAAAGGCAAAGCAAGAACATATTCAAGCTATGATTGAAATAACATCTGCATTAACCGACTCAGAGTTTAATGACCTAGAAGGCTACAATGATTCCAAAGCAATGTGGAACAAGCTCATATCTATGTATGGTTGTGATGAACATGTTCAGAGAGCAAAAGTAGATAGCCTAAGAGGTCAACTTGAATCCATGAGAATGAATGAAGGTGAGAACATAACTCAATACAGTACAAGGTTAAAGGAGACTATCAATCAAATCAAAGGAGCAGGGGGAACTATTGAAGAAAAGGATGTAACAAGTAAGTTGCTTAGAACACTTCTATCTTCTTATGCTATTCGAGTCTTTGCAATCAATGAATTAAGATCTGTACCAAACATGTCGGTTTCTTTGGATGCTACTATTAGTAAGCTACATGCATTTGAGTTAAGTAATTTTGATAACAGTGGGTCTTCGGTAAATAAAGTTGAATCTGCATTCAGTTCTTTTCATATTGGTGAATCTGATGATTACAATGATAGAATGTATAAGTACACTGAAGGAAATCACAATGGAGCAAGTGAAAGATTTTGCAAAAACATGGAAGAGGTACACAAACTATATGAAGAAATCAAAAAGCAAGAAGAGTTTGAAGCATTATTAGCTAGAAGGTTACCGAGAGGAAAAGGTAAGTATAAATGAAAGCTACCTTTAAAATGTTTTAACTGTGATAGAATAGGACATATGGCTTCTAACTGTCCTGACAAAGAATCTAGTGAAAAGAGAGACTACCGAGATGACAGACAGAAAGACAACCAATACAGAGGACACCAAGACTTCAAAAGGAAAGATAGAAAGACATGTCTAGTAGCTGATGAGGAATCCAACGATGATAAATCTGATGGAAATGATACAGAGGAAGTTGTTTATGTGGCCATCAAAGATGGATTAGATGAAGAAAGGTATGAAGAAAAAACCCTAATATCTCACATAAATAAAAATGATTCTTGGATCATAGATAGTGGATGCTCACATCACATGACAGGTGATAAACACAAGTTTGTTAAATTAGAAGACTATGATGGAGGTTATGTAAGATTCGGTAATGATGCACCATGTCCGGTGAAAGGTAAAGGATCCATAACACTTCTTGACAATGCTAAATGTGATGATGTATACTGGGTTGAAGGTTTGAAATACAATTTGTTGAGTGTAGCACAACTAAGCAATACAGGATACCGAATAGAATTTTAGAAGGGCTGTGTCAAAGTTTATGACAAACATGGAAAGCTAGCTACTAATGGGACACAAACAAAAGGTAATACATTTCATCTTGACTCAACTAAGAACAATTGTCTATATGCCAGCATAGATGATACCTGGTTATGGCATAAAAGGTTTTGTCATGTAAATTTTGATAACCTGATCAAAATAAGCAAGAAGCGCCGAGTAAGAGGTCTACCTAACTTGGAAAAACTAGAGAATTGCAATATGTCGTGGATGCCAGATGGGTAAGATGACAAGGTCAAGTTTTATAAGTAAGTCCTACACTTCTAAAGGAATTTTAGATCTTGTGCACACTGATCTTTGTGGTCCTATGAAAGTTCAAAGTTATTATGGGGATAGATATTTCATATTATTTGTGGATGATTACTTGAGAATGATGTCAATTATGTTTTTAAAAGAGAAATCAGAAGCCTTTCAAATGTTTAAATGGTATAAGGCTAGAGTTGAAAAAGAAATAGGAAGACAGTTGAAATGTCTAAGATCTAATAGAGGAGGAGAATTCATTTCTTATGAATTTAACCTATTTTGCAATGATCATGGTATAAAGAGACAAGTGTCTGCACTGAGAACACCTCAACAAAATGGGATAGCTGAAAGAAGAAACAGATCAATTGTAGATTGTGCCAGAACCTTGATGATAGAAAAGAGGGTACCTCAAACATTTTGGAGAGAAGCAATCAACACTACAGTTTACACCCTGAACCAAGTACAACTGAAGAAAGGAACTTTGAAGACACCATATGAAATCTGGTATGATAACAAACCCAATGTAAGTTATTTTAAGATATTTGGAAGTGGATGTTATGTTCACAAAGATGACAGAAATGGAAAGTTTGATCAGAAAAGCGATGAAGGAACATTTCTTGGTTATTCTTCTAGAAGCAAAGCATTTAAATGTCTGATAAAATCATCTAACAAAATAGTAGAAAGTGCAAATGTGAAAATTGATGAATTTGCAGAAAGAAATGATGAAGGAAATTCCAAAGAACCAGAAAATTATGAAGAATTTGTTATGTTCAACCGAGAAATCCTACCGAGAAAGTTGATGAAGAAAATGAAGAGAATACTCAGTTACCAAGTGATGAAGAAGATCATATAGAGCCTACCAAGCCCATATTAGCCAAGTATGTCAAAAGAAATCACGCATCAAGTCAGATTATAGGAGATAAGGATGATCCAATAATGACAAGGAACAAACTAAGACAAAACACATGTTTGATATCTGAATTTGAACCGAGGATAGTAAAAGAGGCATTTAGTAATAAAGATTGGATAAATGCTATGACAGAAGAGATTGATCAAATCAAGAAGAATGAAACATAGACATTGGTCTCAAGACCAAAAGAGAAAAATGTAATCGGTACAAAGTGGATTTTCAGAAACAAGCTGAATGAAAAAGGTGAGGTCATTCGGAATAAAGCAAGACTAGTTTACAAAGGTTATGGTCAAGAAGAAAGAATTGATTATGGTGAGACTTTTGCACTTGTGGCAAGACTTGAAGGAGTAAGAACATTGTTGGCATATGTTGTTTACAAAAATTTCAAAGTATATCAAATGGATGTTAAATCTGCATTTTTTAATCGTATACTAGAAGAAGAAGTTTAGATTGAACAACCTGAAGGATTTATTGAAGACAAGAATAAAGATCAGGTATGTAAGCTGAACAAAGCATTATATGGTCTACAGCAAGCACCTAGAGCATGGTATGAAAGACTACACTCTTATTTGATCAAGATTGGATTTATAAAGACAAGTGAAAACAACAACATGTATATGAAGAATGATGAGAATAATGGTATACTGCTTTCAGCCATATTTGTTGATGATATTATTTTTTGTGGAAATGACTCCCTATGCAAGAACTTTGGAAATGAAATGTGCAAAGAATTTGAGATGTTATTAATCGGTGAAATAAAGTATTTTATAGGTTTACAGATACTGCAAATGAAAAATGAGATTTTCATTACTCAATCCAAGTATATAAAGGAATTCCTGAAGAAATTTTGAATGGAGGATTCTAAACCTGTAAGTACTCCTATGACTACCAACTGTAAACTATCAAAGAATGATTAATCTGCATCTGTTGATGAGACACTTTACCGATCTATGATTGGAAAGTTGCAATATGTAGTTCACAACAGACCAGATATAACACATGCAGTAGGTATAGTTGCAAGATTTTTTGCAGATCCCAAGGAAACACATATAACAATAATCAAGAGAATTTTCAGATACCTGAAAGGCATTGAAGATTATGGCTTAACATATCAAAAAGGGAATGTTTTTTACCTAAAAGTCTATACTGATGTTGACTGGGCAGGAAACATTGATGATAGGAAAAGCACAAGCGGTGGAGCTTTCTTCTTGGGAGATAGACTAGTAAGTTGGCTTAAGAAGAAACAAGGATGCATTTCACAGTCAACAGCTGAAGCTAAATATGTCGTTGCAGCATTGAATTGTACCAACATAGCATGAATCACACAACTGTTGGAAGGTATGAATGAGAAAGTTATTGAACCAGTAACTATATTCTGTGATATTACTAGTGCCATTAACATTTCAAAGAATCCGATAATGCACTCTAAGTCAAAGCATATCTCTATAAAGTATCATTATCTCAGAGAAGAAGTTCAAGAGTGTTTGCCCTCTCGGGTAAACAGTTAAATGCAGAACGTAAATGCACAGAACATAATGGAAATATATTAAATAACCAGCCTCTATATTAATTCCACAGTCCATGTACAATAAGTGCTTATAACATTACATCTGACACGACTAACATGATCCTACTTCGAAGAAAAGGTACACAATATATAATACCCGAAGGGGTACGACACAACCGTTGCGACTCCAACTACCTACCCGTCGGCTAACTAACTGACCACCGTAACTCATTATTACCGACGACAACATAAACATAATATAACAACATAACATAATGATTATTCCCATCAACATTATCCCCCCCAAGAAAAGAAGTTGACTCCGATGACTTAATACAAAATAGAGATGAACGGCAGGAACTACTGACGCCAGTCAGTCCCGAATCTTATACACTTCCTGGGTCCTCACCTGAAAACCCTTTTCTGCTACCATCTGATGCTCAAGTGCGGATTTCACCAATATTACTTCCTTTGCCATCACAGTCCTCCTGTGCTTAACCCAAACTTGTCTGCAAAACACGTTTTTCAGTCTCAGCTTCCACCAACTGCTACTCAATTGATACTATCTCCCTAGCTAATTTGTCCTCGATAGCCACCCGTGCTGCTCTTCCGGCATCTAACTCCTGGGTACGCTGAACTAAGTCTCACGTGACTATTGCCTCCAACCTGGTGGTCAGCTCCTCCCGAGCCCTCTGTGCATCCACCAAGGCAACCTCACGTCCAGCCGAGACATACTTCGAGTTCCTCAAAGCGTACCAGTCATGCCTGGAGGTGGCCACAATCCGCTGGCACAAATGCTAGGAGACACCTCAAATCCTCCATCACACTCCCCAAAGGCCAAAAACTGAACTGAATAACTCCTTGGTATCATACAACTGCGTGGACCTGCAATGCCTTCCCTCAAACTCTGTTTGTTTCCAACCTCCAAATCCGTCTCCCTCTACGGATTATGGCTTCCCCGCCAATGCTTAGCTGCAGGCTTCTTTCTCACAATACGGAAAACCACAACACTTCTTGTGGTCTTTTGTAGCTCAAAATAAACTGGGGGTCTGGGGGCAACGCACCCAGTGGGGTCGAGGGGCAACGCCCCTCGCGAGGTCTGGGGCAGCGCCCCAGCGGGGTCGAGGGGCAACACACCCAACGGGGTCGAGGTTTGGGGCAGCGCCCCAGCGGGGTCGAGGGGCAACGCCCCCGTGGGGTCGAGGGGCAGCGCCCCTCGCGGGGTCCTAGGGCAGCACCCCAGGTGCGCTCCCTGTCACAGTATAGGGCGGGGTCGAGGGGCAGTGCCCCCGCCACCAACACCAATTTACAACCCTCAAAACCATACGAAAGTCCATGGCGCACTGCATTTCTGTGATATTTTAAGATGCCAAAAACCCTTCTTTTCCACTCTGAATTTCCAGTGTCCTGGCTTCAAACTCCAGCAAATCATTTTAAATCTAGTCGTCGTCGTTTTTCTTTTTGTTTTTATTTTATTTTTAGCACTGTAATGTCCCCAATGGCACCCCGGCCATACAACCTCCCTGTACGGTCAACAACAGCACTGGCACCTCCAATCGTGTGGCTGCTTGGTCTACCTGTGGCGGTCATTTTGCCCTTACGTGGCTGTGTGGATTGTGTGGGCTTGGTCTCTTTTTTTCTTTTTCCTTTTGCGGCTGCTATGCGTTGGTGTGTGTAACCCTTGCTGTGCGTGTTGTTTGAGTCGTGCGGTGCGTCTTCCTCCTCCTTTATCCCTTGTTGTGCGGCGGTGTTCGGTGTTGTGCGGTGGTGGGTTCATGTCTCGACAACAACCTTCGGTGGCTCCCATCGCACGGTGTGACCGCCGCACGATGGTGTCACCGTCGGTGGTTCCACTGCACGGTGGTGTCACAGTCAGTGATTCCACCGCATAGTGGTGTCACCTTGGTGGTTTCACCGCACGGTGGTGTCACCTTGGTTCCACCATACGGTGGCCATTTTCCCTTTTTCCTTCTTTTTTTTTTGACCGTACGGTCGCTGTCGTACGACCATGCGATTTTTTTCAAAAATTTTTTAAAATAAATTTTTGATCGTATGGTCGCCTGTCATACGACCGTACGCCTCTTTCTTTCTTCCAACCGTACGGTCATCTGTCGTACGACCCCGTACGGTGGTGTTTTTTTTCACAATTTTTTTTTTCCTGTCGTGCAGTTAACTGTCTCGTACAACCGTACGGTGTTTTTTTTTTTTAAAGTTGTCTAGAGAGTCTTCGGCTCGGGTCCCCTGTCTCTGGGATCGCCCTTCATCCTTCTCGGTTTTCCTCGCCCAAAAGTCTCCTGCTTTTTCCCGTGCCTCTTGAGTCGCTTGCCCGGCCTCTTAGGTCGCCTTCCATCCTCTCGGGTGTCCGTCCGGCCTCTCGAGTCCCCTGCATGCTTCGTGTGGTAGGGTTTCAATTTGGGCCCGTTGGTGGCCAATCTATTTTCAATAGCCATCCGAAGACCTGGAACCACAAATTCTACAGGGACCACGACCTCCTTCCCGTACAAAAGAAGAAGAAGGATAATAAAGATTTTAAAGACTGTGGTCTTCCATACAGGGTTCCAATCGTGGCCAACACTCTTCGGATTATCTACGTCGCCAGGGCTTGGGGCGTCTCCCTTCCAATATTCTTTGTATTCCGACAGGTACACCTCTGTTGGTTGCTCTGGTTCCTCTACTTCGAGCCTGTAGCTTTGAAACATTTTGTAATCCTCCATTTGTCAGTGGAAGAGCCCATTAAGTGAGCATACCTCATCTTCAGAACATCCCTCCAATTCGAGCACCCCTTCACTGTTCGGCTCCATCGTGTTCTTGCCCTTGCTTTCATCGGGACCCCCTTCCCCTTTAGTAGAGTCCTCTGAGTCCGAGTCTGAAGAGGTGAGCTCTTCACTGACATCTTGGGTGTGTAGGTCAATGGTATATTTCCGCCCTCTCTTCTCCATGGAAAGTGTATTTTTCTTCCAGTTGTGGTTTACCCTCGCGTTGATCAACCACGCTCTCCCCAGGATGGCATCATAGCCTTTCTTCTTCAAGGGAATAACCACAAAATCTAACAAGAACGGTTGCGTACCAATTGTCACTTGCTGGGCCATCAACAGGCCGAGTGGCTTAATGCCGTGTTGGTCCGCTCCCACTAGGTTGAATGTGGGTGGCCACAGGGTGGGCTTCCCCAGCAGCTTCCATGTTTCTTCTGGTAGTACATTCACCCTAGATCCCCCATCCACAATGGTGTCCTTCAGAATGGTCCCACGGATACCCATTTCTACCACAGCTGGGTGTCTACCACTGCTCACGGCTAGTAACATCGCGTCAGTCGAAGGGCTAATGGAAACCTCCACCTGTGGTGTACTCTTCGTAGCGGTGGCAGGAACCCCTACCTGTGGTGCACTCGACGATGCGGTGGCGGGAACCCCTACCTGTGGTGCACTCGACGATGCGGTGCTTTTCACATTGGTGAGGATGGCAGTCCTCAATTGTGGCATAGAGTCTAGAAGGTCTTTTACCTTTATCAGCACCTCCATCTGCAATATTTGCCCAATGATGTTATTTTTCGCTTCCGTACGGAATGATGTACTCACCACCTCGTTGTCCCGTCATTCAATCGTCATCTCACGTTCAATATTGGCCTTTGCCTCCCGTAATCTCTCCTTCTCCGTACAGAGGTCGGGATAAGTGGCTTTTTTCGTCTGGGCGCGGGTGATCGCCAGTAGTTCTTTCTCACGAGTCTTCTCAGCCTTCTCAATGTTGAGGAGATTAACCCTTTCTTGCGGGCAATTTGCGTCCTCATGGTCGCCTGGTCCACACCAAGGGCAGAGGTGCTGAGGGGTGGCTTCCTTCGTGCAATCACGGGCGAAGTGCCCCCACTGATTACAGGCCCTACATTGGATAATTGGCCGACCCTTGGCGTCATAATGGATACGACTTCCGTTATTGTTATTGTTGCTATTCCTTCCGCCGCCGCGTCTGTTGTCCCGGTATCCTCCAGATGATGCCGTTGTGTTGGTATGTTGGCCGGTACCCGCTGGTGCGGATGTTGTGGCCTGCTCCGTGAATAGCACCTGGTTCATTTGCGTACCTCGGGTTTTCATGTTGTATGGGCACTCCTTGGTGGAGTGTCCCATCACTTGGCAAATCTCACAGAATGCCTTCTTTTGGCAAGTACCCTTTGTGTGCCCTTCCTCTTTGCACTCAGTGCACCATATGTCCCCTTCGTTCCAACCAGTGCTTCTCATTATTTTGAATTCCTTTCTCATTCGCTCCATGTCTTTTTGGAGCGCTTGCACCTGTTTGCCAGCCTCGTCATCGCTGCTGCTTTCCTGTGAAGAGTCATTGTCCTCAGATGAGGATTTATTACTTTTCTTCTTCTTTGATGTTTTGGTGTTTTGGTGTTTTGGTCTAATCGGGTTGACATATTTGTTGTTACCGACAAATTGGTCTAGGTTATGGACTGGTATGCATTATCTATTCTAGATCAACACGACACATTATGGAGATGATTTATTGATTGGATATTGTTGTAAATGTATTGAGCCGACATGATGCATCGCATCTTGACTTATTTGTAATTGATTTAATTATAATATTCTTAGTGAGCCGACCTACACATTTGGTCTTAGGTTTTGTATATATGTAAGATCTCATTTGTGAGATGGCATATGGGAATGTATGGTATGTAAGGTTATGGTATTGTAACATGGTATGTGTGAATATTGAAGATCATATGAGCAGACCATAGAGAAGGTTCAAGGAAGGTTTGAAGGTGTTTATCAGAGCTTAATTGGTACTGAATCCAGCATTGGAGATGCTATTTTGAGCAGTACATTATTCTAGGATTTAACCATCCTACTGTAGTCATTACGACTCCCATTTGAGCAATGTGCTCTAGGTGGTTGGCCTTTTTGCATGTGCAAACCCCATTTGTATACACATACTATCTGTAGTAGTATCATCTGATTATGGGTAAGGTTTCCCACCGTGGTTTTTGCCCTTACAGGTTTTCCACGTTAAAATATTTGTGTTATGTGTTGTGGATGTTGTTTCTCTTTCTGTTTTATGCATTAAGTTTCACCGGTATTAATATTAACTGCTAATTTGTCAACCAACATTAAGTTTGGTTTACCGATATTAAGTATCAAGTTTGATTAAGTTATAATTGGGTTGAAATTCATTGACAACTGATTCACTCCCCCTCTCAGTTGTCTTTCTGGTTCCTAACAATTGGTATCAGAGCTAAGTCCTCTTTTTGCAAAAGTCTAACAGCTTGAGGAGATCCTATGGCAACAAACTTTTTCAGGAAGGACAATTTGAAACTTGATGGAACTAACTATGGTATATGGAAGATCAGAATGGAGGCACATCTGAATTGTATTGCAAGAGACATATGGGAAGTTACCAAGAATGACTATGTTGGTCCTACTATGAATCAACCTAATCCACCAACATTGGGTAAGGATCAAGAGAATGATTGCAAAGCAAGAGAAGCACTTTTGAGCGCATTGTCAGATCAACAAATCATGGGATTATTAGACCGATCTACTGCTAAAGCTATTTGGGATAAATTGGAGACATTGAATGAAGGAGACACCACTGTCAAAATTGCAAAACTGGAATGTTTCTAGGTCAGGTATGAAAATTTGAAAATGGAAGAAGATGACAAATTTTCTACTTTTATGGAAAGAGTTAATGAAATTGTTTTAGAAATACAATGTTGTGGAGGATCCTTAAGTGAAGATGAAATTATTTCTAAAGTTTTAAGAGCTTTTACACCGACATACAAAATGAAAGTAACTGCTATTAATGAGTTGAGAATAATGCCTAATACATCAGTATCTAGAGATACCTTGGTTGGAAAACTTTCAACATTTGAGCTTGAGGAATTTGGTCCTACTGCTAAAATTAAGACAAATATAACCTTCAAAACATCATCATCTGCAACATCATCATCATCATCATCTAACAAATTTGATTGGAAAACACTTTATGCAAAAGAACTCGAAGATATCAGGAGGGAAAATGAAGAATTGGAAGAACTCGAAGCACTATTTGCAAGGAAGATGCCTAAAGGTCCAATTGGAAGTAAGTATGAAGGTAAAGCACCATTTAAATGTTTTAACTACAATAAAGTTGGTCATAGAGCATCTAGATGTCCTGATAGACATGCAAGATTGAGAGAGGAATCTAAAAGAACATATAAGCCTAACCTTGAATATTAGAGATACAGATTTAAGAAGGATAGAGATAAATCTTGTTACTATGATGATGGAGTTACTGATGATTCTGATGAAGAACCGGTAGACAATGGATGGACTTTTGTTGCAATAAAAGAAGATCAACTGACACCTACTGTTCCACCGATAGAGCAGGCCCTGACAGCTAAAATTGAAGAAAAAGATGAATGGATATAGATTCTGGATGTTCACATCATATGACTGGTGATAAAAGCTTGTTTAATCAAAGGAAAAGGCACTATATCTTTGGATGGCAAGCATAATACTGACAACGTTTATTATGTTGAAGGTTTGAAGCATAATCTTTTGAGTGTTGGTCAATTAGTTGAAAAGGGATTTCAGTTACAATTCAAGAATGGTAAATGCAAAATCATGAACAAAACTGAATTAGAGATTGCAACCGGTAATTAGCCTAAAGGTAATATCTTTAATTTGAATAACAATGATAAGACATGCTTGATTGCACATATTGATGAAACCTGGTTATGACATAAGAGACTTTGTCATGTGAATTTTGATTGCATTGTAAAGATCAGTTCAACTAAGGCAGTAAGGGATTTACTTAAGATTGTGAAACCTCGTAATCCGGTATGTAAGGAATGTCAAACGGGAAAGCAAGTTAGAACAACCTTTAAGAGTATTTCTGAGAAATCCAATAATGTTCTTGATTTAATTCATACTGACTTGTGTGGTCCAACAAGAACAAGAAGTCTACAGGGAGATAGATACTTTATACTAATCATTGATGATTATTTTAGAATGTGTTGGGTTACTTTTCTTAGGGAGAAATCAGAGGATTTTGGAAAGTTCAAATTATTCAAGGCAATGGTCAAGAATGAAACCGGTAAGAAAATCAAATGTTTGAGATCAGATCAAGGAGGATAATTTACATCTAAGGAGTTTAATACATTATGTGAAGTGAAAGGAATCAAAAGACAACTATCAGCACCTCAGACACTTTAGCAGAATGGAATTGTGGAAAGGAAGAACAAAACTATCCTGGATGCAACCATAAGCATGATATTGGAAGCAAATCTACCTCATGTATATTGGAGAGAAGCAGTGAATACATCAGTTTACACTTTCAACAAAGTTCACATCAAAGGTGAAACCGGTAAGACCCCTTATGAACTATGGTTTGGTAATACTCCTACTCTTAAATATTTCAAAGTGTTTAGAAGCAAATGTTATATTAGGAGAGATGAGTATGCTGGTAAATTTGATCCTAGAAGTGATGAAGGAATATTTCTTGGTTATCCATCTAAGAGAAAGACATGTAGATGTTTTAATAAAAGATTGCAGAAGATCATTGAGAGTGCTAATGTGAATATAGATGAACACTTTAGAGGAAATTCAAGGTCTATAGATTCTGAACCAGTAGTTGAGATGATCATAAATGAACCAATACAGAGTGCACTGGTATAGAATGTGGATGCAGTCACACCGACATCATTAGAGAATTCCACAGTGACTGAAGAACAACAACATGTGAATAAACCCAGGTATGTAAGACTGAATCACTCTGAAATTCAGATAATTGGGATAAGTATCAAGGTGTTATGACAAGAGGAAGACTGGCAAATGAAGAGGCATGCTTAATTTCTCAAATTGAACCAACATCTGTTATTGAAGCTTGTCAAGATGAAAATTGGATTAAAGCAATGGAAGATGAATTAAAACAAATTGAAAAGAACAATACATGGACATTGGTTCACCTAAAGACAAAAATGTAATTGGAACTAAATGGGTATTTAGAAATAAAATCAATGAAGTTGGTAAGGTAATCAGGAACAAAGCAAGATTAATGTGTAAAGGATATTCACAAAAAGAGGGAATTGATTACAATAAAACCTTTGCATCGGTAGCTAGAATTGAGGCAGTCAGATTATTTCTTGCATTTGCAACACATAAGAACTATAAAGTATATCAGATGGATGTAAAATGTGCATTTCTGAATGGTGATCTTCAAGAGGAAGTTTACATTGAATAGCTTGATGGATTTTCATTGACAAATGATAAATATATGGTTTGCAGATTAAGGAAAGCTTTGTATGGATTGAAGCAAGCTCCTAGAGCTTGGTATGCTAGATTGGATAAATATATTTTGAAGCTTGGTTACACTAAAGGTAATGCTGACAACAACTTATATTTCAAAGTGACTAATAATGACATCTTGGTTATTGAAGTTTTTGTTGATGATATCATTTTTGGAGGAGAAGATGGATTATGTAAAGACTTTGCTAATAAGATGTAGGAAGAATTTGAAATGTCTATGATTGGGGAGGTAAAATTCTTTTTAGGATTGCATATTTCACAGACTGATAAAGGTATATTCATATGTCAAACAAAATACTTGAAGGAACTATTGAAGAAATTTGGTATGGAAAACTCTAAATCGGTAAGTACTCCTATGACTACGACTGATAAATTGGCATTGAAGGATGATTCAACTCCTGTCAATCTGACAAGATACAAATCTATGATTGGAGGTTTATTGTATTTGACTCAAACAAGAGCTAATATAATGAATGTAGTATGTATTGTTTCAATATTTCAGAGTAATCCTAAAGAAAATCATGAATCAACAGTAAAAAGGATTTTCCGATATCTACAAGACACAACAAATCTGGGTTTATGGTATCCTAAAGATGAAAATTTTGATTTATGTGCATACACTGATGCAAATTGGGCAGGAGATGTAGATGACAAAAAGAGCACCACTGGCAGAGCATTCTTTCTTGGTAGCAGATTGATTTCATGGTTAAGAAAGAAATAGAGTTATACATCATTATTGTTGGTGTAAATAATTATTCATCTTGGATATTATTACACCTTACTTAAGTTTACTTAGGAAATGCATTTCATAGTAGTTTGGGTATGAGACACTTGGGTGTTTGTGCCACATTGGGATAGTGTGTATAGGAGAATTTCCACCTTTTATGGTGTGATCTTGTTGTTACACTCCACATTCAGTGGGTGATCCACCTCATGTGGAATATTATATTATTTCTCCTACCTACCCACACCTATTTCCTACCTACCCTTGTTTCTTATTGAGCCACATGTCATGTTTGTGTGCTCACATATCCATATAGCCTTGTCTATATAAGCAGGCTCATATTCATTGTATGTATCGATTGATGATCCAGTTGATCAGTATTTTCATTTTGATAGAATATAGTTTATTTCTATCATATATTTTGTCTCTCTTATTTGTGCTTTCCATTACCTCTTGATCTTGGCAAAATCTCACATGGTATCAAAGCCATTAGAGTGTCATTGGTTTGCTAATTGAGAGAAATTTGATGCTATTTGGGGTTGTGTATTTTAGAGTTTTCTATTACAGGTTATTATTGAAGCTTGATGGGTCAAATCTGAGGTTACCATTAGATTGAGGAGGACCAAGAAAGTCAGTTTTGCCTTGTGTTTCATCCAAATCGGACTTCAAAGGCCAAATCTAAAGGCATTTGAAGTTTGACGTTGCGGCGAAAATTTTCCATAAATTATAATTTTGCAGACAATTTTCAAATAGCGATATCTCACTCATCCGGACTCGTTTTTTCGAGCAATTTTTTTTGTTTTGGGGTAGAATTTCATGATCTGTATAGTGGTGCAGAAGTTTTCTGATTTTCGGATATAGGTTTTTCAAAAATCATGAAATCCCAATTTTTACAACTTTGGAGGCTTCGTTTGGGCTCATATGGACTCCTTTTCAGGTGCCATTTTTTTTTTAAAGTGCATATTTTTTCATCTACTTTCATAATCTACCACCTGTTTGCAGTGATTTTAAGTGGAAATTGTACTTTCAGTATTTGACCATTTTTGGCATATTTGGTACTTGCATTTTGCTTGGATCTCAGTTTAGATCACTAGCAGTATTTGTTGAAGTCTCTTAGATCTCATTTTGAGAAGTTGTAAATTGAAATCAGAAGTCCACTTTGCATTGTTTTACAAGTGGCCCATTGTATACGCACTAAGTATAAAGTGCCAAAATCACCATTTTGGGGGGGGGGGTGTCTTGTGTGATTGTGCCTTTCTCTATCTTATGTTTTTTCATTTTGGTGCTATGGGTTCTCCTAAATTTCCACTTTTAACTCCTCATAATTATGCATCATGGAAAATTAAGGCATGGAGTAAACTAATGGAAAAAGGACTCATTCATTATGTAAATGAAACTATTACAGCACCACCTGATCCTAAGGTTGATCCTAATGCTCAAATTGAATGGCTTACTAAGAATGCTATGGCACTTGGAACACTTAGAAAGTATGTATCAAATGACCTCATTTTTCACATTGTTAAGTGTACAACAATTAAAGAGGCTTGGGATATTTTTAAGAAATTGTATGGTCAAGTTGATGAGATTAAGGGCTACAAGCTTGATAGTGAACTCACAACTTTGGATCCCAAGGATTTTGATACAATCCAAGATTATGTCACAAAAGCAACCGAGTTGAGAGAAAAGCTAAAGGATTGTGGAATTGACAAAAAAGATGATCAATTGGTTTATAACTTGTTGGACAAGCTTCCTTCAGAGTATGTAGCCTTTGTATCTATTTTTCACACCCATAGGTTAGCTCAAGGTTCCTCATACACTTCTCCCTCATTTGATTCATTCACGGAGATGTTGATACTTGAGCAATCTAAGTTGACCACAATGGGGATTCTCAAATCTTCAAAGTCACAAGCTTTGGTGGCTAATAAAGGGAATCAAAGTAATCAAGGAAAAGGCAAGAATCAAAAGCAACCTAAGTCAAAACCACATCAAGATGGAGCACAATCTTCCTCTCCACAACAAGGTGATTCACCATTCTCACCTAAGAGGAAATCATATAAGGACAATCTTTTTTGTGGATATTTCAAGAAGTCAGGACATGATGAACATCATTGTTATAAGAAGGATATTGATGAGTTGAAGAATCTTCTTGAGAAGAATAGAATCAACCTACCTTCTAGAATGTCTACATTGGCTTCTTCTTCCAAGGATAAAGGAAAGGATCGCTCTTTTGGGACAGATAAAGGAACGGGACAAGCTCTTTGTGCTACTACAAGTGATGATTCAGGGAGATGGCTTCTAGATTCAGGGGCTTCTCATCATATGGCATCTTCACAGTCTATGTTTTCTACATTTGAGCCTTGCCACATGCTGCAGATTTTGATGGGCAATCATACATACATGGATGTGATTGGGAAAGGATCTATTGCCATTGGGGATAACTCCTTCAATGATGTGTTGTGTGTACCCCACTTGACAAATAATCTTCTTTCCATCTATCAAATCACACATGGGGCAACTAGGAAAATCGTGGAGTTCACACCTGATTTAGTTATCATTAGAGACTTGGAGAGTGGAGCTATCATTGCGACTGGGGTGGTTGATCAGGCATCTCGATTGTACTCTTTTTCAAATTTTGGTCCTATTGATAAGGTTGGTTCTTCCTATGTTGATGATTCAGATTTTGAGGAGAACTTTGGGAATTTGAACTTGGGGATTCTCACATGTAACCCCGTTCTTGAGCCTTGCATTTCATCTCCTTCTCTTAATATCACACCACCTATTGCACTTGATGATGCAGCTAGTGCGACAGTTTTGCCTTCTTATGATTTAGTGCAACTGGATATTTCATGTCTTCCAACTTCAGTTGATTGGGATGCCTACTTGATAGACATTGCAGGTTTGTTTGTGGACTCCTACATTACAGATTTGGGAAACACCATTGATGACATTCATCTTCTCTTTGATGAAGATGATCCTTCTTTGATTGTTGTGAGGGCTCACTCTGACCCTCTTGTGCATTCTCTACATGATCAATCTTTAGAGGTTGACATGATTGTGGATACTTTTGTACAACACTTGGAGGAGGTCTCTTTATCTTTTGAGGAGACACATGAGTCTTTGGATATTGTTCTACATTCATCTCCACTAGATCTTAGAGTGCCTTTTTTAGCAGTGTGGCACAACTTAGCACCTTTGGAGGGGGTACTTTTCAGCATCAACATGGGGACACCTGAGCAGGTTTTCAGAGATTCCTTTCATCATGAGTATTATTTCTCCATCTTCCCTTCATGGTTGGGGAGACTTCATGGATACACCTTTGGTTTTGTTTCTTCCTAAGGGGATGAATGTTGTTCGACATTCATGGAGCAGTTTCTTCATTCATCTTTGAGCTTCTATCATTGGTGCAGATTCCAGATCGAGGGGGGGCTTCCTAGTCTCTCTTCTTCTTCTCTCATATGGGGGGGGGCAAACTTTTTCCTCACATGGGGTTTTGTCCTTCACATACTTCTATGAGAGTTCTTTGTATCTAGTTTTCATCTCTCTTTTGGGGGAGGGTTTTTTCCCATTGGGTTTTTCTCTCTTTCCCCACTTTGTGAGAGATTTCATTGCATTGGTTTGCATGTATTTGCATTTGTACATGGGTACCTAACATGGCCTCATAGTCGGGACCCATCTTGCATTGCTTGGTTGCATTGTAGACTTAAGTGCATTCCCCTAAGTTGCACTTAAGGGGGGGTGTTGGTGTAAATAATTATTCATCTTGGACATTATTACACCTTACTTAAGTCTACTTAGGAAATGCATTTCATAGTAGTTTGGGTATAAGACACTTGGGTGTTTGTGCCACATTGGGATAGTGTGTATAGGAGAATTTCCACCTTTTATGGTGTGATCTTGTTGTTACACTCCACATTCAGTGGGTGATCCACCTCATGTGGAATATTATATTATTTCTCCTACCTACCCACACCTATTTCCTACCTACCCTTGTTTCTTATTGAGCCACATGTCATGTTTGTGTGCTCACATATCCATATAGCCTTGTCTATATAAGCAGGCTCATATTCATTGTATGTATCGATTGATGATCCAGTTGATCAGTATTTTCATTTTGATAGAATACAGTTTATTTCTATCATATATTTTGTCTCTCTTATTTGTGCTTTCCATTGCCTCTTGATCTTGGCAAAATCTCACAATTATCAACAACAGAATCAGAATATGTTGCAGCAACAACTAATTGTACTCAAGTATTATGGATTAAGAAAATGTTGAAGGACATAAAGATAAAATTCAAAGAACCTATAATCATCTATTGTGATAATTCAACAACAATTGATATATCAAAGAATCTGGTATTTCACTTTAAGACTAAACATGTTTCTATCAAATATAATTTTCTGAAAGAGAATGTTGAAGCAAATGAAGTGAAATTGGTTTATGTGAATACTAAAGAGTAGATTGCAGATATCTTTACTAAGCCTTTGCCTAAGGAAACCTTTGAATATCTCAGAGAGCAGCTTGGGGTAATACCCTCACTAGTAGAGACTTCGACAATTGGAGATGGACATCAAACCGACAGAAACTAATAGAGAAATCTTTTTTTTCCGACTTTGATGGAGGAGAGCTACTTCTCAGGGGCAGTAGTTGGTTATAGTATTTGGTTATATTAGTTGGTTGTATGTTCTGGTATTTTTATTGCTTTGGCATTTGATGTCAAAGGGGGAGAGATATCTATGGAAAAACATTATCCTTGGGGGAGAGATTATTCTTTGGAGACATTATTTCATTGGGAGAGATATACATTTGTATTTTGATTTCTGGTATTGATCTATTATGGAGATTGTTGGGTTTTGGCATTTTGTTTTGGCACTGAGATGTTTTTCCATCTAGTGTTGTCATAAATGCCAAAGGGGGAGATTGTTGGTATTATGGATGTGTTGCATTAGTTTTGTCATTGATGTCAACACTTATCCTTCTGGATATCTATGGTTATATTGTTCACCGGCACTGATGATGACTTGTTATCATCTGGAGATCACTTGATTATGTCGAAGACATGGTTTGGATACTTGGTTTTGGTGTTTTGGTTATTGGTCTAATCGGGTTTACATATTTGTTGTTACTGACAAATTGGTCTAGGTCATGGACCGATATGCGTTATCTATTCTAGATCAACACGACACGTTAGGGAGATGATTTATTGATTGGATATTGTTGTAAATATATTGAGCCGACATGATGCATCGCATCTTGACTTATTTGTAATTGATTTAATTATAATATTCTTAGTGAGCCGACCTACACATTTGGTCTTAGGTTTTGTATATATGTAAGATCTCTTTTGTGAGATGACATATGGGAATGTATGGTATGTAAGGTTATGGTATTATAACATGGTATGTGCGAATATTGAAGATCGTATGAGCAGACCATAGAGAAGGTTCAAGGAAGGTTTGAAGGTGTTTATCAGAGCTTAACCAACACTGAATCTAGCATTGGAGATGCTATTTTAAGCAGTACATTATTTTAGGATTTAACCATCCTACTATAGTCATTGCGACTCCCATTTGAGCAATGTGCTCTAGGCGGTTGGCCTTTCTGCATGTGCAAACCCCATTTGTATACACATGCTATCTGTAGTAGTATCATCTGATTGTGGGTAAGGTTTCCCACCATGGTTTTTCCCCTTATAGGGTTTCTACATTAAAATCTATGTGTTATGTGTTGTGGATGTTGTTTCTCTTTCTGTTTTATGCATTAAGTTGCACCGCTATTAATATTAACTGCTAATCTATCAACTGACATTGAGTTTGGTTTACCGGTATTAATTATCAAGTTTGATTAAGTTATAATTGGGTTGGAATTCATTGACAACTGATTCACCCCCCCCCCCCCCCCCCCTCTCTCAGTTGTCCTTCTGATTCCTAACACTATCTGCAAGGTTATATTATCCTAAGATGTTAGGGTTTGAAGTAAAGCATGAATTTGAAACTAAAGAACCATGTCAAGGCCCTTATATCCCTACTGATCGCATTAGCCCTGTTACTTATTATGATTTGAACAAAAACTTTGAGTGAAGAGAACTTGTCCTAGACAATGGTTATATCTCATATTGATGAAGAAGAGGTTAATGAGAAAGTATCTGACATATTAGATGTAGAAATGGATATGATGTCAATCAATTTACTGAAAGACAGTAGCAGTAATTGCTCCAGGAAGAGTATATTGTAGGAAATTGGTTTGCAGTCTTGTATCTTAGATAGATCCGACAGTGAGTATGAAGAATTGGAAAGTTTTATGTCTAAAATGGATGTAAGTCTGCAAGATTTTGATGATATGAATTTAGTCTCTTAGAAAATAGTTGTATATGATAATGAAAACTCAGTTAATGAGATACCATCAGTTTTAGTTGATGAGATCAGTGAGATAGACAATTGTGTGGCATGTTTAAATAATGAGTAAATCATATTAAACTAGTTTAGGGATCAATCTTATAATGAACTAGTTTTATGCAAGGAGTTAACTTCATTTGAAGAGTGGGAGTTTGAAGAAGATGAAAAAGATTATGCTAGAAGCAGTTGTCTTGATCTTCTGAGGGATTTTTATGAAATTGACCTAGAAACATTTATGACTAGTAAATGTGAGGATGAATTCCTCTTTGATGTTACAAATACCAACATTGAATATGAGAGTGTGGAGTTCATTGATATTGACCAAGGTTTTGAAATAGATGAAGGAGATTGTTGTCTTGTTGCTCCACATGACATTTTGAAGCCAAAATTGGAATGTTTTATGTTACATGAAGATACCATTGTTGAAAGGGTAAATGATGACGTTTTTTCATCATGCAGTGATCTGAATGTGCACAAAGTGGATCAAGACACATTGGTCGCAACAATAAAAAATGGAAGTGAATTAGAATGGTTTTTAGGTATTGACTGTTCTGGTATGGATGTTTGTAAAATTGTTACTATATTGGATGAGCCAGCATATGAGAGATTTCCTTTTGACCTTTGCAATGAGTTTGCATCTTGTTTGCAAAAATGTTTTAATAATAAGCATGATATAAGGGTGCAAGCAAATGAAGAAATCGATTTCTATGATGGCAGTTGCATAATAGAGTATGAAGTTCTTAACTTCTCTTTTTAGCTTGTTGAGGCAGACACGAGACCCGTTGAATGCTGTTATCAACTCATCTCCATTTTAGATAGTGAGTTTGGGTTTTGTATATGTCATGCAAAGCTAGATGGCAAGGTTCAGGTGAATGGACGTTGCACTCAAATGTAGGTTTTTTATAACATGCTGAGGAAGGAAAAATTATATAGTTATGATATCTCTAGATTGTTCAAAATGCAACGTGATCATAACTATATTTTTGACAGAGGAAAATATTGGTTGACATTGGCAGATGGCATTGGGCCATCATACGTGGTTTGATCTTGTAGGCCACAAACTTTTGGGGTAGAGTAAGTTTTTCTGACTCTATGCCTAATAGATTTATAAATAAATTCCCTCTAAAATTGCCTATTCATGGACAATTTTTGAGGTTCTACTTTTCTTAAAGCAACTGTTATCCATGAGCATTAGTTAGGTTTGCTTTGGTAGTGTAGTTTCCTTTATGTTGAAGTTACCCTGTCCAGGTAATTTTTTTGGGTCTGCCCTACAGTTGGTCTGCTTCACTCAAAGATTCTGGTCTCTTGCTTCATTCTTGTGAAATGAGCGTCCCCAACTAGAGCCACTGATAGCTCTGAAAATTGTTTGCATGAAATTTTCAATTCTTGAACTCAAATATTGATTTTCCTAGTTTTAATTTTTATCCTCTGCAAACGATCCAAGGTCTAGGGTTTATCAAGTTTCCTTGCGTTTTGAGAAGAAAACCTTAGCAATGATATATTATGTTGTTACTTTTTTCCCACTTAAGGCTGAGGGTTCCACTTTCGTTCGCAAGGCCATCCTATTTCCTAAACGTTAAGTAATGATCAACCAGTTTATGAAAAATGATTTTTTCTAAGTTGCAAAAAATTTCCTTATGACCGGTTTCCTTTTAAATACCCCCACCCATTATTTCCCTAAGCCCAAAAATCCTAAAGTATTTCAACCAATTGCTAAAGACAGGATGGATTCAACGGTTCACTCTTCCTCGTGATCAAAGATGCGAGGGTTTTAAAGACCGCGACATCGCGAGATTGTGCCACGTGTTATCGACGGAAACCAATAGGGTTAGCAATGTAACTGGTCAAAAGCATTGTGTTACTGGTTTGTAGGCGGTAAAGGTCGATCTACTAACCGTCCCATCAATTTGCACGTGCTCAGAATGAACAAATATGTTTTATCCTGAGGTAAAAGGTGCTCAGCTTTTAAATCCTAGAAGAGTTAACGGGCAGTATGCAAAGCGGTAAAGATCGAATAGATCAAATGGTCCTCGTATTCCCGCGATGGAAGTTGCAGGGAGATTACAGACCGCGACATCACGAGATGATGCCACATGTCCCAGGCTGATTAGGAAGACCTATGGTGAGGTCGTTGATGGAGGTTGGTTGAAGGATGATATGGCATTGTTCAGTCAGGATTTTGTGGGTCCACGGATACAGATGGAAAGTCAAAGTGCTAAGTCGGCAAGAAATGACCATTAGATTTGCCAAGCTGGATGAGATTTGCGGTTGAGTTCAAATGAGAAGTTAGGAGGGATTTTGGAGGCACCAGTCATAGCTCACGGGAAAAGGGAGAATAAATGGGATTTAGAGTTGTCGATTCAAGATTGATTAGACAATCAAAGATGATAGCCCGGAGATGTGAAAGGATTTGGATAAGCTTCCTGTTCAAGAGTGATGGATCACGAGTTCTCTGATGAATTCAGAGATTTTTTTGTTGGCAGAGATCTTGCAGCAGGAGACTGTACACTGAGAAAGGAATAAGATCAGAATAAAATCATTCAAGTAAGGTGAACACATGCAGGTGGCAATGGAGTGATGGCCTAGAAGATGACGGTGTATTGAGTTGTATGCATGATTGCTGAAATCCATAGCTGACAAGATAAGCATAAGATATTAGGATGATGATAATTTTCGCATGGATTAGTACCGCCACATTGAAAGGAATTCTGATTATAAATTCACTAGGCAAATGATAAAATGGGTAGAAACAAATAAAAGCTTTTTCATTTTTTTGAGAATAATTCTTTATCAAGAGGATGTTGTTCGAACAGAGTTATGAATGGAGTCGTTGCATATTTTGTAACACTGGATGGATGATCTTTCTCTGGTATAATGTTACTCATTGCCAGAGGGGTTGTGAAAGATCAGGGGATTGCCAGAGGGGGCGTGAAAGCTTTTTCTTATTAGAAAAGTCACCCTAGGCATATTCCCCGCTCTTACTCTGCATTTCGTTGGCAGAGTGTTCCAAGAGGGAGCTCATGGGGGACTGAAAGAAGGATTTGTTTGAGGGAGGATTGGCAACCAGTCATCTCTGTAGCAACATGGAAGCTGCAATGCCTTCTCAACAAATCCCATTTACCCCTGAGTTCCTCTTTCCATTTTCTCTAATCCAGGGCATAAAGGCTGGAAATTTTCCTCCATTTTGGTGGGAAAATTTTGTTTCATGTTGGGATCTATTTTCCTTTTCAGGAAGAGAAATGCTATGGAACAAAATAAGCATCTAAGGGTCCATCGGGAAGTTTCAGGGTGATATCGACGCGACTCAAGTGTTTTTGTTTCTACCAAAAATCGGTTGAGGATTTTGATTCCACCTCATCACGGGCATCAACATGTGGATAAGAATATTTTGTAACAGAATTGTGTGCAACCTATAAGGCTTGGTTCTGATGACAAGTATCTTTTGGCTTGAAGCTTGTTGCTCCCTTAATTTATATAAAAGAGAATTCAAGGCCATTAGTTAGGGTTTTGAATTTTCTGAGAAGGATCTCTGTAAAATAGATTTGTTCTATAGGGTTAGGTTCCAGGTAGTTTTAGAGAGTCAATAGGAAATAATAAGGACTGTAATGTTATTTTGTAGAGCAAATAAGTAATAGAACAATTGCGAGTTCCCTTTTCAAGTGTGTTATTCTGTGCTTGAATTTGTTGGTTATTATCTGATAAAAGATAGCTTATGATATTAATGCAAATATTTTTCCTAATCTTTACTCTCCTGTGTATGATTTTATCTTCTTTTAAGCAAATGGGATCAAGGGTTTCATTTGTTTGTTGCATTGTTATGATGTATGTATTCTTCCATTCAATGCTTTAGTCCAAGGGGTTAATTAAAATGCTTGAATGAGATTACAGAGAAATAAGACTTACCATAGGATTTGATAAGCAGTTCATGTGAAGGATTGTAAGCGGAGTGATATTGTAAGGTAGTATTGTTCTAGGCTATACCAACTATTAGATAAATTTTTATCAGATTTCAGTAACACTTTTCAAAGACTCTGTGACCCAAATGGATAAGGCACTGGTATTTTCTAGCAAATGTCCTTAGTTTTTCAGTTTTTGACTTATCTTCCTTATGATTTCTCATAATGAATCTTATAAATATCAGGATATCTTTTATGTTTTATGTATTTTCTGAGAGTTGCCCCGCCCTTTCTCATATTCCAGTTTAAGGTTGAGGATCACTGAAGGATTTGCCATCCTTGAGTATTCTCCTTTTCTGTTGAGTCTTTTCATGAGATAATCTGCTTTATTTTCAGTAAGTTCCCGAGTATCGTTGTAGAGAGTAGGAGATCTTACTGAAGGGATCACCCTCCCTGGTTTTGTAGAGCCTAAAGTGTAGAAGGACTTTCTATCCTTGTTATTGTTGGTCCAAGCCCGACAGATATTGATAGTTGGAGGTGGCTCTCCATAGATATTTGGAGGAAATCAGCTTGGTCTCTGCTGAGTAGTAGTGGAAACCCGTTGTCCATTTTTGGGAACCAATACATCATGACCTTTTTTTGAGGGCATCCAACATGATGAATAATACACATGCGAGGCCAAGAAAATTCGTTTGACCACTTGAATCTTGCTGACTAAGGATAGAAACTTGTTTCCCCAAGAAAATAACTTAATTTTCAGTTTATTAAGGAACCATTTCCACATCTCAATAATAGATACACCCAAACAGGAAGGGAATGCCCTAGTAATGACATATTTAACTATGTTTAATTTGCTTCCATTTTGAGCGGATCCAACAAGGAGCTTTATCAATTTGTGTCATGAGGAACTCAATTTTGTGATGTGCTAATTTAGACCCTGAAATTGAGCAATAAAGATTAATAACATGCATAGCATTCAAAATATCTTCTGAATTTTGAAGAAAAAGCATGCTATCATCAACAAAATGTGAATTCATGACCACAACATTACAAGGAGGAGAGATACCCTTGATTAAACCCATCTGATTGTATTTTTGCATCAAATAACCAAGTGCATCAACATCCAAGACATAAAGAAAATGAGATAAATGACATCCTTGTATAATTAAGTGTTGAAGTGGGAAGGTGTCAAATATCTCATTATTAACTATTAGTTGAGCACTGACATCTTTATACAGCATTTCAACATGTTTACGTAACTTGGAGCCAAACCCCAACCATTGCAACATTTTGAGGAGGAATTATCTCCAACGCATTCTATCATATGCCTTATCAAAATCCAATTTGATTATGATAGCATTTTGACTTGATTGTTTAGCCCATTCTAAAATTTCCCATGTGAGAATAAGGTTATCAAGAATACATCTCCCTCTAAGGAACCCCGTTTGCTCAACTCTAACAATACCTTGAGCCACACGTTTAATCCTTGTAGCAAGAGCTTTGGCAATAAATTGTAAGATGTTTTAAGCAAGGTAATAGGATGCCATCCAACAATCGTATCTTAATTCTTTCCTTTAGGAATTAATTTGATGAGACCCCTATTAATATATGGCCCTAACGAGCGTGACTCCAAAGCTTCTAAATACAACGTATAAAAATCATCTCTAATGAATTACCACATTGTTTGATAGAACTCCACCGAAAGTCCATCTATACCTGGCCTTTTATTAGTAGCCATAGAAAAAAATAGCATGCTCAAGATCTTTAACGGAGAGGTTGCTATCTAAAAATTGGCTATAATTAGCATCCAATTTCTTTGGGATATGATCTTTTATAATATCTTCCAAAATAGTTTGAACATCATACCAAAGTTAATCTTCTTTAAAAAGATTCTAATAATATTTATGAAACAAGGTTGTAATCTCTTTTTCTTTTGTGTGAAGAAGGCCCTTCTCATCTTGAATTGCCCCAATATACTCTTTTTTATGTTTGTGTTTAAGGAAACTAAGAAACATTTGGAGCCCCTGTTACCCTCCTTAGCCCAATGTAATCTAGCTTTGATTTTTGCACCTTGACCCTTATAGTTGTCCATTTTTCAAATTTGTGCTTCCAAAGAAGCTATAGAAGATTGCAGATTTATGTCATCTGGCTTGATATTCAATAATTTTCTATTATGTTCAAGCTTTCCTTTGAGAGATTTTTCCCTACGTTACGTTGCAATACCATTCTCTTTCCAAAGGCTCGTAGGAATTCAGTGCATTGTGAAATAGCATAGTGCCACCATTCCCTATAAGAGTCACCCTCTTTAGGATTGGGGATAGAATTCCAAAGACCCACAAGAGCAGCCACACAAGAAGGATTTTTTAAATGCGAAGTATGAAGTTTGTAAGGAAGCCTTGCGTTTTCTAAAAGATAATAAAGAATTAGATCCCATCATCATCACATAGACCATTTACATGTTTGTGTATAGTGTTTTGATATTGCTCATTATTATCAATCTTAACTACTAAGGAGTTTGACCTAGGAGAACACATTCACATATCGAGTAGGCAAACTCTTAAATAATGCTGCTAGACACCACCTTAACAAATTTACATACCACAAAGGCATAAACAAGTTGTTCTTCGAACACACATTTTGTCGTTCATGTGATAAATCAATTTAACTTGTCAAATTAGGTTTTGCAACACTCGAGATCGACTTTTATCATTTGCTATGCTAGTTTTAAATTTTGACACATGCATTAGATCAAGACAATTAATTTTAAAAAAATGATGAATCAATGATATAAGATTTTCACAATCCATAAATTTGGTTAGTGGAATAGACTGTGTGAGTGTCTTTTTGATCAACGTTTCAATCACACTCACACAATCTACTCCAAAAACAACATCAAACAAAATAATAAATCAATTTAAAACATTATCAATATTATTCTTCTATCATCCATTTTAAAACTAAACAACCCTAAACCCTTACATCTAATATTCTATATTTATTAAAATTATCTATCCAAATTCCAACTAATTTAATGTGTATACAATTAATCACGCCCTTAAGTGTGATTTGATCTCACAATATCACATCTCTCCTCCTCTCTCCTACAATTACCGGGAAAAAAACAATAACTAAGAGAAATCAATGTTAAGGATTTAAAAACACTTGTTAAATGCCCCAGACTTAAAATCTAAATAAAAATGGTAAAGCTTCAATTACCTAAAACCTAAAAGAATGCAGACATCGAGATATTCACTATTGTTTCTAGTCTTTGATTTTAGTCTCGAGTGTCAAATTTATTTTCAGTCATTCCATTTATATATGAATCTATTGCAGGCTCTGTTCATAAATTTTGAGTTTCGCCCTAGAGTTTAAGGGTATTATTAGGCTTTTGGCTGGGTCTAAAGGTTCTTATTTTTTTCGTTGGAGATATATTGTTGAGGCATATTTGAACTGAAAGATGGGTAAGAAGCGGAAGCAACCAGAAAAATCAGAAGAAATTCAAACCTCAAAGGAGGAGGAAAATGTACGTCCTAAGCGAACTCTTCTCGGATGGAAAGCACCACCTCAAGAAGAGAAAGATAAAGAGAACATTGCAAATGACTCAGAAAAACGAATATTTCGCAACAGGGAGAAGATCTTGGTCATATGTTCACGACGCATTGTTTACCGGTAATCTCTAAATCCCCTTCTTTTTTGGTTTCTCGGTTAGAAAACACTTCCAGTCACCGTACATGTTTTTTATGAACCTTGTCAATTTGGGCAAGGTTATGAGCTGCAATATAACTCAGCGGTGGATATGCTTGGACCGCATTTTTAATATTTGTAAACTCCAATTGTGCTTGCTTGGTTGTGCCAGAAGATCACCTCACAACTTAACCACACGTAGGCTGGAGTTATTTCTCCGATTGATAGACTTCATAATAGTTAGAGAAGAAGCTTACCACATGTCACCCGGAGTAATTATTGTCCTTATTGCAACAGGGCAACTTGACACAATTTTACTTGTGCTTGGCAACTTCTTGGATTCATCCGATCTGCAGTACAATTGAATTCATTTTCCACAAATAAGAAACCAATCTCAACTGTTTTTTATCCGCCTTGTTGTATATTGTTGGGAATATTGGCGAGCGGCAGCTAGAATTTTGGGGATTGGATTTGCTTGTAGATTTTGGAACTTGATGACAGATTCAGTTGCACTGGTACCCCATTGCCTGTAGGTTGCAACCCGTTTGACGATATTATCAGTACATATCCATTCAATTACACTACAACCCCTTGGATATAATTACCTATCTGTATTACCTTATCCAATCTGTATTACAATTGAATATGTTTCTCAATAAATAAGTAAGCAGTGTCCATATGTATTACAATTGAATATGTTTCTCAATAAATAAGTAAGCAGTGTCCATATGTTTTTCTTTTCTTCTTTTATATTGTCCAAAACATTTGTGAACAATGTCTAGAATCCTGGGGATTGGACTTGCTTGTAGACGTTGGCACTTGATGATAGTTTTTGTTGCCATTTTACCCCATTACCATTTGAACACAACTCATTTTTGAATTACATCCATTACAGTTAGACTAAAATTACTTGGATGCTATTACCTATCTGTATGCATTATTCAGTCTACATTACAATTGAACATATCCTGAGTAATCAATCAAACAATTCCCAATTTTGGGCATTGAATTTGGTTGTAGAAATTGGCATTTGATGAGGATTCAGTTGCCATGTTATCTTTCATTACCATCATACTGCCATTCTTTTGACATTATCACCAATCCATACTCATTACGGTTACACTTTTTGACATTACTACCAATCCATACTCATTACAGTTACTCTACAATTCCTTGAATGCTTTTTACCTATCTGTATTATATTGAATGGAAGTTTAATCAACAAGCAGCAGCTGGCATATATTTTATTTTTCTGCTTTTAATATTGTCAACAGCATTTTTAAGCATGTCTGAAAGACTGAAATATTGGGATTTGGATTTGTTTGTAGATATCGGCACTTGATGATGGATATAGTTTCCCTGTTACCCCATTGCAAGAAGGATAATAAGGTTGAGTCCAAGGAAAACAAGGGTGCCACTTTGAATGAGCTGGTGGAACTTAGGAATTGTACGGGCTGTCTCTTCTTTGAGGTATGTGAACAATGAAAGGTGGCAGTTCTATATTACTCGTATGTATTTTGTCTTTCCAACTGAGATACTTATGGGGGTTGTCTGAAATCAGTGGTCCCTGATATGGATTTCTTTCATGTTAATTTGAGAGCCATTTTCTGGCTATCAGGAATAAAAAATGATTTGCAAAGGAAATGTGATGCTCTATTGTTTTTTCTGTAAGTCAATAAATGTGGCCCTTTGTAAGCGTTGCTATATTGCTTGATAAACAAATTGGAGTAGCACCATAAATGTTTAAGGCAACATTATTAATGCCAAAGTATAGTTAGAACAGAAATAAACATAGCTGAAAGGTTTTTTAGATATGTGCCAGAATTTGAATTTTGCCTATAGGAAATTCACTCAATGAAGAATCTATGGTTAAGAACATAAGGTTTTCACATTTTATGAGATGAAGAGTACAAAGTTTTTGGAACAACTGCATAGAAATCTTCTACCAGTTTTTCCTAAAGATTTTTACTCTTTAGATCTACCATTGTTATTTTGCTGATTTTTCTTTTGCATGCTTTTGTCGTTAAGGAGCACAAGCTGTTCAATGATGATTTCATCTGTCATGTATTGTATTGACTTTCTTAGGGTTTAGCTATGTGTGATCTAGGTTTAATTCTGATTCCTCCTCAATAGCTTTGGTTTATTTGTTTTAACTTGCCAATATCTCTTCTCATATATATTTACTGCAGGGACTTCATACTGTGTATATATTGGCTCTGATTTTTTAGGAAATATTTGTATTTGGGCTTTGAATTGGCAGTTAGGTGCAGAACAGGGCAACTTTCTATTTACCCATTGCATGCTTGGGCATTCCTTTTGTTTTAAGAATTGCTTGCCCAGTGTGCACTTTCCAATTTGTAGTTTGCAACTTTGAAGAATTGAGGTTCCATTAAATGCATCCTACATTCTGTTAGTTGAACTCAGTTTTAAGAAGAATCATCAAACTTCTTTGTGCTATACATTTTCTTTGATGTCAGAAAACCCTCTTTATGAAACAGTTTACCAGCTCTTCTGTTCTTTTATGAAGCGAGCTTTCCAGAGCTTCTTTCCTTCGTTTGTTTTAATGAAAACTAATTTTACGGGAGGTTTTGCCAGAAGCAACATCTAATGATTATTTTTGTATATGATTTGTACTAATTTAAATTTTATATTTTCTTCAGTGCAGGAAGCGTAAAGACCTCTACTTGTGGATGGCAAAGTGCCCAAATGGGCCTTCAGTTAAATTTTTGGTTAATGCTGGTAAGCTCAGCTGCCCTGTAGGTCTGGTAACTTCATACCTAAATGGACCTTCAGAAAGCTAATTAGTTTTCATTTTAAATAATGAGGGATGGAAAAAAAAAAGTTATAGCTGTAGGAATGTATCATATTGCTATATTTTATTGATCTTGGAAATTTTTGATCGTGTGCTTCATTTGTATTGTAGAGTTTAATGTTTACTGTCAGCTTGTAAATTAAATTTTGATTTCAGCTTATCATGCATATAATATGGTTTCCAAGAAATAACTAATAATAGTTTCATGAATGTTTCTACTCTGTGTTGGGTGTTAATGGTTAAAGTTATTTGATAATTTTTATGCTATTATCTGCAGTTCACACAATGGAAGAACTCAAGCTGACAGGGAACCATCTTAAAGGTTCACGACCTATTCTGACATTTGCATCAGATTTTGATACACAACCTCATTGGCAGCTCTTGAAAGAGATTATCACTCAAGTAGGATATGTCACAATTTTTTTCAATATTTATATTCCATGTTATGGAAATATGCAGTTGCATGTTCTCAATGGTTTTGGAAAAGCTATCAAACTTCAAGCGATTTCCTGTTAAAGAGTAGAAATTTAGAATTGCTGATATTTGGTAATATGGTGTTGTAAAGGGATTCTTTTTATTCCATGTTACATTAAGAATTCATTTACATGCTGCTGACAAAAATTTGGAAAGTCAAATTTTAAAACTATTTTAATAGAAAGGGAAAATACACAACTAGAAGAATTGGAAATTTTACAAGCAGGAGGTATTTTTTAGTTTGTCAAATTATGTGATGTTTTTTCAGGATTTAATTGTTTAGTTTTTCAGTCAATCCCTTACCTATATTTTATGAATTTTGGTTCACAACAACCCATCTCTCATGAACATGAATGGTCCATATAGCACTCATTGCATCTAGGTGATGCCCACATGGGTGAAACATCATGACTTTTTGGGAGGTAACCCGTCCCAATACTAAAACTCAAGCACACTGAACCATAAAATTTCCTCAAGATCAAGCCTATTTAGCTTTCTATCACATTTTCAAAACCTTTGACTAGTGTTGTGCCTTATGAACCCTTCATTGTGGCACTGCTTAGTTCATCCATTATCTAGTAGGTGCTTTTCCACGGTACATAAATTATGTGATGTTCTATTAAAGATTTAGTTGCATGGTTTTTGAGTCAATCTCCTCTATCCATATTACCCATATTTCATGACTAGTGATTCATAGGCATCTATCTGGTGAGCATGATTGGTCTACATATCATTTGTTGAATCTCGGTGATGCTCATATGGGGAAGCATTGAGACTTCCCAAGAGGTCACTTGTTAATCCTACTTTGACTCAAGAATTCTTAAACCATGGAGTTTCCCTAAAGACCAAGCCTACTTATCTTTCTACCCCATTTGCAAAGCCTTCAAGTGTTGTGATTTATGAATTGTTCATTATAGTGCTTCTTAGCTCATTCATTATCATGTAGGTGGTTTTTCTCATTGTGTCAAATAATGTGATGATTTATTTGCATAGTTTTTGAGTCACCCATTGACCTATATTTTGAGAGTAGTGGTTCACAAGAATCCATCTCTTGTTAGCATGAATGATCCATAGGGCACTCATTGCACTCTAGGGGATGGTCACAAGGGTGAAACATTGGGAATTCTTGGAAGGTCACCCATCCCACTAGTTCAACTAAGTGTGCTTAAACGTCGAGTTCCCTTCATGATCAAGTCCACTTCGCTTGCTACCCATTTGCAAAACCTTTTGCAACTGTTGTGCTATATGGATTATTCATGTATGTGATAGATGCTTCTTGTGAACCACTGGTCAAAAAACATAGGTCAATAAGATTGACTAAAATAAGGTTTAGTTGTGATAAAAAACTGGAAATTATTTTAATACTTACACTAATGTGTTCCAACAGTGACTTTTTAATATTTAATAGTATTTTTATCTTTTTAATCTTCAAATTTTTCATAAATCTTGATAAAGCACCACATGAATTGGAAATTTGCTGGTTAAATGGGCTTTTTATTACCTACTTGAATTTGTTAGCTGATTGCTTGTTCTAGGAATAACCTTGAAGGGAGCTAACCGCATCTTTTTGCAGGGCATATTAGTTTGGTTAAGTTTGATTTATGTGTTGTTTCATAATAGCAAAGGCACATAGGATATAACATCCCTGCAACATATTAGTTTTTGTATTGGCGGAAAGTTTTTGAGCAATTTATTTAGATATATTATTGGGGTTTTGTATATGGAGCCTTCTCTCTGTTAACAGCATACGTTAAAACCATATAGAGAACTAAAACTGCGTGAACAACCTTATACATGGGCATAGCAATGTTAATGAAGCATGATTATCACAACCTATATAACATAAAACTTAAAAGGCATAATAACAGAGAACAACTAGTACCACCCACCACCTAGGTGTAGCCAAGAGAGATAAAAATGTTCATATCATATAAGTTCAGCCAAACCTCAACTAGCCATGCTGCCACCTGCCTGAGCCGAGTACCAGTGATCATATGCTCAGTTATAAACTGCATTCCTAGATATAAGCATGAACTTCATTATTTGCAAAATAGACCTACTTCCTTTTCCAGCCCAGAAAACTGAAGACCATAGATATATCCCTGTTTAGAATATCATTTTCCAGTAGTGGCAAGGTATATCCATCGGAAATCTCCAAGATGCCTCTGTGATTATTAATCACCATGTTTTTTTATTAGGAACCCAAGTTCAAATCCTTTAAGGGCATGGACATTTGCCATTAGATCTCTATCCTCCTCTTGCATTGTCCTAAATTCCACTTTGGCATCCTCCACTTTCTGTTTGCTTTTCTCATCTCTAGTGGACTTCTCTTATTTTTCCTTCATTACTTCATCACCATAAACCACCTCTTCTTGCAGACACATCAACATAGCTTGAATGCTCTCCTTATCTCCTTATTGTGAACTGCTAGCTGAAGTGTTCGTTTAAAATCATGGTTTGAGTTTGAACCTTACCATCCTCTAAACCACCAGCTCCCAGATGGCTTTAAAAACCATTGGAAATCTCTAAGATGTCTCTGTGATTAGTAATCGCCATGTTTTTTTAATTATGAATCCAAGTTCAAATCCTTAAAGGGCATGGACATTTGCGATTAGATCTCTAACCTCCTCTTGCATTGCCCTAAATTCCACTTTGGCATCCTCCACTTTCTGTTTGCCTTTCTCATCTCTAACGGACTTCTCTTATTTTTCCTTCATTACTTCACCCCCATAAACCACCTCCTCTTGCAGACACATCAACATAGCTTGAATGCTCTCCTTATCTCCTTGTTGTGAACTGCTAGCTGAAGTGTTCGTTTAAAATCATGGTTCGAGTTTGAACCTTACCGTCCTCTAAACCACCAGCTTCCAAAATGGCTTTAAAAACCTTAGTTTCGAACTTTCAAGCAGTTGGTCTGTAACTTATCCAGAGCTCAAAGGATCTTAGTTGCTTTACCAGTTGCTACTATAACAATCCCACCCAGAAAAAGCTTCCAGAAGTTGTAGCACTCGATATCCAATACCCCCAGACCAATAATGCAGCAACCACACACCAACAATAAGATTGAATATCTCATCTTATTTTTACTGTTACAGCATCTCAGAACATAAAATATTCTTGTTTTCATTTATCAAATTCCTTTCTCTATGCATACAAAATGGACACCGCAATCTCCTTAGTATTCACTTGCCATTATGAGCAATATAGCAAATAACCTGATCTCTTATTCATTGAAGGCGTTGAGCAAATCAGATATATCAGTACTTTCCACAGAAGAATATTCTATTAGATTTATACGTTGGTTTGCAAGAAAATCAGCTATGCCATTCTGCTCTCTAAAGCAATTATTCACCTTCACATTGTCAATTTTTTTATCCAAGGCAACATTTCTTCTAATAGAGTTCGTAGTTTTCAATTTGGGCAATAAGCTTTATTCAATGCATTTACCATTATTTGAGAACTTCCTTCAATTTTTCTCTCTATTGCCTGTCATAAATGTCACTTGGATATCTGCTCTTAGGGCTTCCCATTTTGCTTCATTGTTTGTCTTTAGGCCCAAAGGTTTCATACCCCCTAGTTCAAATTCCTCCTACATATCCTGCACTTTCTATTCCCAGGTTACCTTTCAAAGCCCCATAAAAAAATACTACTCTATGTGGAGCCTTACATTTTCTTTGCTTTATTTTTCTTGAAGAATCTATTAACCCTTGAATGGGAAGTTTTTGAACATTGTTTAATGTGGATTGTGAAAACGCATTTTTTTTCTGTACCTTGGCTTAAATTATGAAGTATTCTAGTATCTTTGTTGATGCTTACCATAATTAGTTTCTTAGAACAGATTTAGAATATACTGTGAAAGATGAGAGAAGGTCACTGCTATGATTCTCTCTTAGGTAAACATGAAACAGGTAGATAATCTGGAAGAAAATCTTTCCACTAACAGGCATGACAAAAACCAGGAGGGCAATTTTTTGATTTTTGTTTAAGGAATAAGGTGACCAGTATGTGTCCAACAGTTACTGAAGATTTTTTGCTTTAAACGATTTTCTGATTTTGAAGACATGGAATGGTTGATTTATTGTGTATTCAGTAGTTTCAGTTTCCTTAAATGCTATTTATTGACTGTCAAAATCTCTTTCAGATTCATCATTGTTATGCAGTTATAAGTTTATAACTATGGTGTCACTATTGGTGAGAAAATTTTATATGTTGACATTTGTACTGGTTCTTTGCAGATCTTTGGCACACCAAAAGATCACAGGAAAGCAAAGCCTTTCTTCGATCATGTCTTTGTTTTCTCCATTGTTGATAATCACATCTGGTTTCGGAATTACCAGGTAAGTTTATACACTGTAAGAGGTAGTTTTAGGGTTGTATCATAGCCTTTTTAGGTATTTAATAAGGATATGTTGCAATATGCTAAAACGTTCATTCTTGTACACAAATGCTTGATTTCTGCTTGGTAACTTTTGGTAGCTAAATTAAGTGTAATAGTTTTATATGGAGGAGGTGTTACTTGCATGGGTGGTATATTAGATGCCTACACATTGGTGCTGTGGTTATGGGAATTCTTGCTTTGGCTTCTGCTGTAGATAAGTAGTAGTCACGATCTTAAGTTAGCTCAAAGTCTTGAAGGGTTATGCGGTACATTAATCAACTTATTTCTATAGGAGCCCAATGACAATATCTCTCTGGAGTACCATGCTATGCTCTTGCTCACTAAGTGCATGACTGGTGATTCCTACCAGAAAGACATTGCCATTTGCTTGCCATTGTTATACATGCTTTCAAGCGGCTCCCTGCAAATGCCTGATAGTGCCTTGAGCACAAGATGATTGGTTGTAGAAGTGGCTCTGTCAATTGGCCGTCTTGAGCATGATTGCCAGAGTTGGAGCATAATATGCTCTTAGCCAATGCGGCAATGGAAAATATCTTTGAACATGCTTTGTTTGTTGCCCATTACCCATCTTACTTCTCTTATACAATGAGTATTCAATGGTGAATATGGTCTGACCATAGACAAGATGTAATAACCTCTACTAAATGCTCATAAAAGAACCTAGACATATTACAGCAGTAATAAAACAAACCCAGAAACATCCAGAAATAGTACAGCAATAATATGACAAACCCAGAAATACCCAGAAATACTACAGCAATAAATATTTTTGTATTTTTTAATATTTCTTTAAAACAGCATATAAGCAAGTTGAGTTTTATCAAACTAATACAGTGCACTAAACACACCCACATGCAGAACTGGACACTACTGGTATTCCAGATGTTGGTCTGAATGGTGGTCTGCTGCTTAAGGTTTTCTATCCTCAAGAAGCTTGATCTCAACAAAACACAACATCCAGCCCAGGACAAGAAATGAGTTTTGTTTTGTCAGATTTCAAGTGTCATTTAATTTTCCTCCTAGCACTGCCTATGTACTCCATGCTTCCTCAATCATAGGTAATCCAGTCCTCAATTGATGGCACTCTGACTAACAAGTTCCTTCGGCAATTAACTGATAAATTCCTCTTTATTTAAAGGACACTTAATTGACTCATGAGCCTTATTTCGGGATTTGACCAATCTTAATTATTCCTATGCTGACAGTTCACTCATTCAATGCCACTCCCATGCCATTTCAAAAAGGGAACATAACAAATTGTCCATTTCCAAAGTTGCTTTCCCACAAGTAGTGCAGTGACATCCAAGTACCTCTGGTCTTTCCGAAGTATGTTCTCTTCAGATAATTTCCTCTTAATGGCCTAGGATCTCAAATCGTTATTCAAGATCAAATATTTTGGACGCATTGCACTATCTTCCACAAATTAGACCCTTTACCATACCAATTAAATGTTGTAAGCTCAGTCCAATTGCCATTGACAGTTGAGGCTTAGAAACGTCTACTTCCTCAACTATGATAAAAAGGTGAGGCTAGGATCTTTAAGGTATCTTGATGCATGGCTGCACTCTTGAGTCCTTGACGCATGGGATAGGGAACCCTGAGAAGTCCTCTACAAAATGCTTAGGTGCATAGTCAGCAATATACTGTTCTGTTGCCTGTTGCTGTTCTGAATTATCAACTTAATACCCAAATGCACAAGATAATGACTGTATCTTTTCAAGGCTTGAATTCTTGATAGGTTTTTCTTGGACACTGCTAGAAACAACTAGAATATTTCTTTAAAGTTTAAAATATTTTGATTTTGTATTCAACATGCAAATTTTGATTTCTGATTGTGTTCATCGAGAAAAACACTTTCTTGGTGTGAGAATTTGTTGCTACTACCACCATCAAAAGTAAGAGGATTCAATTTGTTTGCCTTCTACTTCAATTCCTTTTTGTTGGCATTTTGGCAACTATTGGGCCTTTCCATTTTTGAGGCTTCTTGCCAAATATCTCCAAGTAATTAACAAAATGTAATATCCCTTTTAGTGATACTTAGAATTTGTCTTCAAAAGGATAACTATAGCTTGCAACCGATACTATGAAGTCAACTTCAATTTGCCTAAGTAAGCCATTCTACCTTAGTAATTAATGGTTTTGATACTTGATTACATATGTATATTTAAATAGAAATAATGAAATTTATTATGGTACAACATCCGGTCAATGGAATCCGATATAATGATTATTTTTAATAGGAATGAAATAATTACTGTTTCTATATGATCATGCGATGAAGATATGAGGACTATCTCTTACTCGACTAGCTGTGTCCGATTGACCTTTATACCCTGCTATAGTGCGGGGCTGTGTCTTATTATTACTTTCTAATTGTGCGTAGTTCACCTTGTTGTGGGACGGATGATATCCCTCCCTCGTGCTCAGTTGACAAAAGGGCTCCCTGAGTGCTGTGAATATGAAATCCGACTAATAACTTCCCTGTCTCGAAGAGACTTCTGATCCTCTATTAATATCTCTTCAGGCGGTCATGATTAAAGAGTTGTATTCCAAAAGACATGCCTATTTATCATTGCCTCCTCTCATTAATGCTAATCGCACCATATTATGACAAATATTTTTATCGATCTAGACTTCACTAATTGCTACCCTTATAATCGATATCTGATCCCTACATGCCAATGCATCCCTTAGCCTTCAATCAGTTAGTGGTAACTTTTCACTTAATCACCAATAAGTCCATATTAGAATCACTGTCATTTCCCAACTTAATTCTGCATAAAATCGATTAGTCTTTCTTTCTACTTTATCGATTAAATATGCCTGATTTACTTGACGATAACGTTAAGGAATGTTGATCATTATTGCTATACAATTCTTTAATCATTGCTTGACTAACCTTATGATTAGTTTTTCTTTAAATTGATCTATTGATCTTCATTTTTAATCGATGCTTGTTAGAATGCCATTGTCTATTGTCTCTATCCATCCTTAATGTAATTATTTTTCCTTATCAATCATCGATGCCTTTGTAAACTTAATATGCTAAATCGATACTTGCCTCAGTTGATCTGTAGGATTGCTAATTCGGATATGGTTGATATAAAGATTGTTTAGTCTCTTTTCAAAACTTATTTACAAATTCATTTCCACGGGGGACTTCTTGAATTTGAATGATCTCAGTGGGTAATGTTTATGGGAACTAATCTTAGTTTGAGAATGGGACATCACACAAAAGATATTGTAGTTTTAAATCTTCTACTTCTTTGATGTTGCTCAAAGATTGTGTCCATCTCGTCTGCAGTGGTTATCTCAGATTCTCAAGTTCAGTTTACTCATCTTTTTACAGGAACATAGGCTTGGTAGGCTTTGGAATGGGAGTAGCTAGTGGTCAGTTATTTGTAGTTGACCTTCCTTCTTTTTGTAATGTTCTAGCTGGGTTTGAATTTTATATGCTGCTCTGAAGCTACAACTTTCATTCTACTATCTCAATCGTTCTAGCTTGGCTCCTCTGAGTTCCTGTCAGTGTATCATGAAAAAGATCTGCCTTCTTTTTGTTAGATTTCACAAAATTGCCTCGATGATTCACAGGCTGGCAGGATGTTAGCTCTGATGCAACTGTAATAATTTATATTAAATGCCATATAAAATAAACCTAGAAGTACAACAGTTATAAAACAGATTCATAAATACCCAGAAATGCTACAGCAATCATTTTTATGTATTTTTAAATATTTCTTCAAAATGGTTCATAATCAAATTGAGATTCATCAAACTAAAACGCTGTACTAAACATGCCCACATAGAACTAGACACTAATAGTATTCTAGATGTTAGTTTGAATGTTGGTCTACTGTATAAGGGTTTCTGTCCTTAAAAAGTTTGATCTCTATGCCTTAAGGGTTTTGTCTCCAAGTGACAGCTGCTGAAACACAATGTCCAGCCCAAGAAAATAAATGCTTTTTGTTTTGTTAGATTTCAAGTGTCTTTTTCTTTTCCTCCCAGCATTGCGTCGACTCTCTATGCTTTCTCAATCATAGGCAATCCAGTCCTCAATCGATAGCAGTCGGACTAGCAAGCTCCTTCCTCAAATGATGGCAATTAACTGACAAATACATCCTTATTTAACTGAACCTAACTGACTCATCTGCCTTGTTTTGTGTTTTAACTGACCCAAACAATTCCTGCACTACCAGTTCATTCGTCCAATGCTTCTCCTATGCTGTCAGTTCAAAAAGAGGACATTACACAGGACTTTCAATTGCTTTATAAAAGAGAAAAGATAAGTAGAGATGTTCTTAACATAAATGGGTGAAATATGATTGAAAGGAAGGTCTCCATTGTTTTTGTACAGTGAAACAAATAAAAGAAGCTTGCTTTATTTAATAGAAACTACAATGTGAGAAATTAATTAGATTAACAGCCCACGTGCAGGTAGAGATGTATCAGTGTGTTGTCATCTCTTTTCTTTTGAACAAGATAGATTGTTTTGAAAAACAACCAATCAATCAGAACAATAATCATAACAATAAAAATTGTATTTCTTTATTTATTTTTTGCTAAACTAAAATATTCATAATGATGGCCAATATGTGTGAAACACAACCAAAAAAAGGAAGTTTTAACAGAGTGTAGGTAGGGAAGGATTATGCTTTGATACCAGATGATGTTTACTTGCAAGCAACAACACAAATAGGGAAATCTAACAAGATGCTAGCACTCACAATGTTGTTATATAGGGGCACCCATCCACCAAATAAGCACAAAAGTATAACATAACATGTGCATACAATGGGGAGCTTAGACTACAATTAAAAAAGGTTACACCTCTATATCCTACTGGTATTTGCTTATATTATAAGAACGAGGAGTGTTAGTCCCTATATTTTATTCAATGGCATTTAAAATCTAACTCCTGAATAGTAAAATGTCATGGTGAATTAAGCTGCAGAATGCAATACTGACCACTATGACCAACCAACATAGTGGCTACATCTAGAACCTCAACAACACCTCAACTTAACAATATATTATAAGACTACTGTAATCGTTGCTTTGCAAACGAAGTAGCCATGACAATAAGGTTGTGTCACTTGTGTCCAAGTAAAAAATGTTTTTAAACTTGTCACTTAGTATGTGGATGTGCTAAGTCAGGAAATGTCTATTTAATTTTTCTATCAGCACTCAGTCACATGAAATGTGTTCAAACTGATTGTTTCTACAATAATGTAAGATTAACAGAACATGTTAGTTTGTTGAGCTGATCATTTTCTTTATACATAAGCAAAGGAGTAGTAAACTTGTTGACAAATAGCTCTGTTTACTATTTCTTTTAATCTGGGCAAAGTTTTTTAGCGAAAGTTGCTTGTTCTTGTAACTTTCATGTTTACCTTGGTTGTTACAACATTTATGCTCTGTTGAACATTCAGATAACTGTTCCACATCATGGCACCGAGAAAATTGAGCGAGGTGGTTTGGATAAAATGACTCTTATAGAGGTACGAGTACTCATCATTCTTACAGAGGTTTACTTCTTTTGCAAAATTTTATACTGTATCATTGCTATTAATTGCTTGAAAATTGAAAATACTATTTTCTGATGTTCATGGATTTGATGGGTCCTGATTTTATTGCAGCCAACTAATTGTCTTCCATTTTCAGGTTGGCCCTCGATTTTGCTTGAATCCAATAAAAATTTTTGGTAATAGCTTTACTGGTCAGACATTATATGAAAATCCTTTCTACATCTCTCCAAACCAGGTAATTTGATCATTTTTCATATATTCAGTCATTTTATTATTGCAACTTGCCATAATTATTTCATATGTATATTTTTACATATTTTGACTGGTAAATTCTCCTTAAAGATTATCTGTAAGCTTAGATGCTTTCAGGAATATATTCTATCAAACTTGCAAAACTTTCACCTGACCACTATGAAAGACCTGTCGAGTTACCGCTTAAGGTCATTCTGTTCTGTCTATCTTAGCAAGAAAATGGATATAATAACATATCTTATTCCATTTTTCTAATTACAGTGACATGTTTATGAAATGTCAGATTAGTAGCCAATTGTAAGTGCTTGATGTTAGAAGCAGTATGTAGTAAGTAAAAGAATCTTTTTTTAGTTTACACTGTATGCAAACATGTATCTAACTATGATTGCTTGGATTATAGAAGAAGCATAGAAAGATGTAAAACATTTGTATCTAACTATGATTGCATTGATTATATCTATTTCTCTGGCAAGTTGTCTGAGTACACTCATGAACTTACATGGCAAGATGTTAGAGCTACTTTTCCAATGTGTTAAGTTGGAATTTTCTTGAGATCTTTATCTGATATTACCTTGAGAATCCACTGGACCAGATTTTCCAATTACATTTTTTTTCTGATGTTTTATGTTCTTTTTAAACTTATCCAGTACATTTAACTTGAACATGTCCATAAGAATGTAGAAGATATACTTTTTAAAGATTATTTATAAGGTGGGTATCTTGTAGTCGCTTCTTTGTTTTTATTAGAGCAAACTTGCTTGGTAGTTATTAGGGAGTGGGTTATGCTTCTACATTTAAACATCTACGTTTAGCTGATTCACTTTTTCACTCATATATACCTACATACAACACTTGAATTTATTGATTGCAAACTCCTTTGGCACATCCACTGTTCTGCAACAACATGGATTCTACTTGAACTTGTGGGGCACACTGGAAGGTTTTGATTCTTGGATCATTTAGTTGTGATAGGCAACAGTCCATGTTTCTTGCACTTGGGGAAGATTATAAAATTTATTCAATGCTTTGCAATATGACTGCTACATTGAGTACTGTATCTGTTGCTAATTTTTTGAATTCAGTATTTTATTTGTTCTAATCAAATAAAATGGTGCATAAAACAAATTGATGAGTGATTTTACATTTTGTTAAAATGGTTTAGTGCATCATATTCATCCCCAATATGACACACAGACATTGTATCATTCCAATTATACTCTCCTCTTGAGTATCATGCATTAATAACTAAAGATCTGAGCTGTCCTGGAACAACAATTTATCTATATTTAGTTATCCAATCTGATCTACATCACTATCCCAGTCTAGCATTCTCTATTATTGTGCATTAAGTGGACAAACAAACTTTACTGATCCACTGCTCAGAGACTTGAGTCCCTGTTCGGTTTGAACCTGGTTTGGGGTTCTGCCCACGGACTGTGGGTCTGGACAGGGTTCTGCCCACTGACTGTGGGTCAGGCCCAGACAGATCCGGGCGAACCTGAAGAGAAATTTGCCCTCAAACATGCCATTCTGTCAAATTTTCCTATTTAAAAAAATTTTGTTGACTTATTTTTAATTCCAAAGCCCATGTACAGATTTACAATACATTGTCGAAGACTCAATTTAAATGACTAAATACAAAGAGCTCATGATACCCTCCACATTCTCTCAGACATGCAACAAGTTCAGCTCTACTTAGAAAAACACTAGATTTTTCTTTGAAAAATATCACATGCCCAAACCTATTGGTAAGGACCTTACATCTTTTCGCTACAGCATGGAGAAAATGCTTTAAAATTTTTGTTAAAGATTGAATTCTACATTTCAATCTAATTTGTACGATTGTATTCTTCTTGAATCATTAACTTACTAATTTATTGCAGTTGATTGCTCAAATATTGCTCCCTCTTTTTGTTGTTCTTTTTGGATTTAGATTCTTAACAAATGAGTTACATATTTATATTAATATTACCGAAGGTCACAACCTGCATTGGTGGCTAGCTGGTATAAGGTTAAGATCAGAAAGAGGCATGGATTTGGAAACATTTTTGTGCAATACAAGTGATAAAAACAAGTAAACTGCATTTTCTTTGGGATACATCTTAGCATGGATTTTTAATTTGAGCTGGTGGCATTCAAAGCTTAAATGGAAGCCCACAATTACTAGCAGGTCACTGCTATGGAACAATATATGTTTTAGATTGGTTTCAGTTGTAGCATTGGATAAGTTTCTTGTCTGATAAACACATTGCTTTCATTCTCAGATTCGTGCAGCAGAAAAACGTAAAAAGGCTGGCAAATATGCAAAGAAAATTAAAGCAAAGCAGAGGAGGAAAGTACATGAACTTGAGAACAAGCTGGAACCTGATGAATTCGCAGATATGTGGAATGAGTAACTGATGAATATGATCGTGTCCTGAATTTCATTCAGGAAATACAAGCATTATTACGTTGTTTTTATTTTATTGTTGAGTTTTGACAAAGAACATGGATGATCAATGTGGGTGGTGTCCCTGGAACAAGTCCTTGTTTCAAATGAAATCCATATTTCTCTTTGTAAAGTCGTGTGGCTATTATGCAATGAAAGGCATGCCTTAGCCATCAAGGTATAGCTGCTTTATTTTCTACATTTTGTATTTTTCCCGGAAAGAAGATTTATTTCTTAATTGCCCTTAAAGGTCGTTAATGTTCTCATCTTTGTGATGTTTTTTGGCTTCTAATTTGGGCATATAGCTTTTAATGGATATTATAAAATTAGTAAGTATAGCTCTTAGCCGTATTACAAATATTCAGAGACTGCACAATTAATATACACATACACATGGAATACTGGGGGTGAATGTTAAATTTTTTTAAGTTTCATAAAATTTTCCATGTTGCTTGTTAATATTCAAGCTGGACTGGTAAGTGATAACATCTTTGTACACATTACAAGTATTGAACATATCAAAAAACTTTGATGAAATACTGAGTTTAATTACACTGGTGATTGCATGCGCTGGTCGACACAAAATTGCGTAAAATTGAACAATCATTTTTGTATATAGACACTGTTATTCCAATGTCTCTGAAACAATGCTGTAAATTGTATTGATACGGTGAAGTCAGAAGGCTTCAGCATACGATTTTCTTTGAGAAAATATATTATTTGGTTATCTGCGAGTTCAGGTTTAATGCTGCTGTTTTCTTTTGGAAATGGTTGTGGCCTTTGAATTGTTCTTGCAATCAAGGTTTCCACAACTTATCTTCATTGTTCGCATTCGTAGTTTGGGGTATACTGTCAAAGAATGGATCAAGTTAATGACTGCTTTGACATGCACTAGAATTTTTTAAGACATTTTCTCTTATTAAGAACATAATTACAAGGTACTTAAGTTATAGCTGAAAGGAGGGTACAGAATTTTTTTTGGTCGATAAAAAGCAAGAGCCAGAATAATATATTGATTTTAAAGAGAATTTACACCAAGAAACCAAAGATTTCTAAAATGGCCCAGTAGGGCCTAAAAACTGTGAAAATAAAGCTATGTCCATGAGTATGCACAGAAAGAGAAAACCACATCCCAAACCCTGAAATTCTCTGAACTCAGTGGGATTTGAGTGCTGATTACAAATTATTTATCCTTTTCATGAAATCTATTAAAGCTTTTTCAAAATTTACAAGTCTAATGGTACGTTAAAGTTTCTTTTAAGTTTAAAATTAACAGAGAAATCCAAAAAAGAGTAGCGGCCTCGAAAAAGAACAGACCAACTGAAAACCTATCTGTTTAATCCTCTCTTCGAGGCATGGGCGGAGAGCACAGAATTGACAATTAAGGGAATTCATCATATTTTAAATTTGAAATGAATGGGAATAGCTGTGAATGCATCTCAGAGCGCTTGGACAAGACAAAGACAATCAAACGGGTTTGCTTCAAAACTGTTGTGTCAATCGAATTAATTTCATGTATGCTGTCAATTTTTTTTGCTATATAGTTGAGAGCTGTATTACTTATGGTACTTATTTTTCTAATTCCATCTATTCTTTCAATTGTTAAGCTATATGGTTGAAATTTGTGTTGTTTACGGCAAGGTATTTTTTCCAATAATGCAAGGAGAAAGACGGAAATGAAGTTATATTAGAAGTGATCATTTGACTTACTCAAGATTGAGTGAAAAAGGTCCTTTCGATTCAGATTTTGTGATGTATTTGGCAACCTTCTAAATGGAGACTGGAATATTATTGATCTAACTATATCTGCATTTGGATGAAATTTGCACGACTAAATCTATAGAATAGTGAAAAATCATATTTTGGTATTTTTCTACATTTTTATAATATGTATTTTCGTAGGCTTCTGGAGCAAAATTGATCCTTGAGATTTTTTGGTTGCTTAAGAGGAGAGTAGTAGGTTGCTTTCCAACTCAATTCAAACTACATTTCTTGGAGATCTTTCCAGTGCATCCAACTAGTTTTCACCCAATAGGCTATGAGTTATGATCTTCCAAGTTCAAGTAACAAAATTAAATTAATTTCTTACTGTTTTTTTTTTCAAAATAAATTTAATAACTAATCTATTTTCTTTAGATATATATTTCATTTCAAGGAGGAAATAGGTGTAGTGATTCTTTGGTTTCTTTATTAGTATTTATAAGTTTTTCATTTTTACTTAAAAAATGCATAAATTGGCTGAATTTGAACCAATGAAGTACAGTAGAAGAGATGTATTAAGTGAATTTTGCGAGCTTTCAATTTTGAATGAAAAGCTATTTTATGTTACTCCATCAGTTTTTAATTCGTTTTTGATTGTCAATTATTGATTAAAATACACTAGTCCTTCACTGAGTATTGTCCTCCAAATCCTCAATTTTGTTAAGTGATATCAGAGCAAGTTGTGATTTGTTGTTTTGACCTATATTTTAGGAAAGTTCTATTGAGGAGAATTATGCCAGTAAAATATCTGGCGAATACATTATTATTGTAATAAATAGGTTTTATGTAGTGAAGCCTTTGCTTGGAAGGAAAAATGAATATCTAAAAACTAGATTTGTATTTACTTAAAATTAAATAGACGATGTAGTTTTTCTTATAAGAATGGTTTTTGTGGAGTTTCTTATAAGAATTTCTATTTATTATATTATTTGTGTTTCTTATATTTTGTTTTCCAAGTTATTTATGTATAATATTATATCGTTTTTTGCATGAATTAAATTCTCACACTTATCTATATTTGGGTTTCTTAACATGGTATCAGTGCCTCTTTGAAGCTGTGCAAATTTGTCTCCACAAAGCGAGAGAAGCATAATTAGAGAAGAAAATAAAATCATTATAGAATATTATAAGTATCCTTTACTCAATTAAAGGTTTAATGAAAGGAAAAATAATTCATATTTTTTAATTCTTATAGCTTACTTCTTCAATTAAATATGAATATCTGAAAATTATACATGGGTTTTTTTAGAGAACCCTTGAATGGCAAATCTTTTTAAGTTAAAATTTATTGCAAACGTTTGGAGCATATGCATTACATTCAAATCTTAGTGTCACAATATTATTGTAATGATAGGATCAAAATTTGTTAGATATTGTTATTAGGTTGTCTCTAAAAGTGGAGGAAAGTAGGGCTTTAGCAAATTTAACTTGAAAATAGGATTAAGACTTAAGTATTGTGGAAGATCAAGGATGAAGGCATTTTTATTAGTAGCACACAAAATGGTGTAAGTACCATAACACAATGACTTGATCATAGCATTCTTTTTGAAAGTGCAACAAAATTTTTTCAACTACTTGAAAGATGCGTGTGTGGTGCATTATGGGTGTCATGGCACTCTTTGTAATAATGGTGTTGGAGCAAAAAGGTCTATAAGAATTGTTAATGAATGCCCTAAATTTGTTGGATGAAGCATTGCAACTTTTTCACTTTCCATTCTTGTATGTCTTGGATGTTAATAGTGTGTAGTAAGAGATAGTAAAAGGGCACTATTAAACGTAATTCAAGTAATGTTTTGAAAGGACCATGCCTTGTAGAAATACAAAAAGCTTTATTATAGGCATGCTAAATATTTGGCACGGGTCATCTCAAGTGTGTGAGTACTGACATTGTTGTGGATGTGTAGGAGGTAAACCAACATGTGACTAACCACCTCTTTTTGATTTTTTGTCTCTATATGGATGGTTATAGAGTGGTTCAATTATGTGTCTAAAATTGTTCAGAGAAGTTCCTAAAAAGTGTATCAAATCATGGATCATAATAAACAATAATGGATGTTGGAAGCCAAAAATAAATTTGTACATGATTGAACAAGATGCGTGCAAGTTTAATATTATGATGGTTTATTCAAAGCAACCATGACAATTTGGAAAACCTATCAACCATAACAAACACTATGTCATTCAATCCCTTGGTAGTTAGGAGGCCCTTGAGTAAATTGACTTACTAATTTCAATCTAATTGGATATGTGATAACTTTTAATAACCTAGCTAGATTATTTTAAGGTTTATGAATTTTTGGTTTACATATTCAACTCAAAATTAGCCAATAAACCTAAAATTACCCTTTTGCCTTTAAACCATAGAATGAAAACCATAATCTAATAAACTAGATTTTCCCTTCATTACTTTTGTATTTATTGATACCAAGATTCAAATCAAGTTTACAAGAATGTGAGATAAATTATAGAGCATCTATTTTATATATAATGTTTGTAATACATTGACCTAGCTTTGGAAAAACCCAGATTTCCAATGAAGCCAACATAAGTGAATAATTTTTGAGCCTTCCTTAATATTATTGATATTTGGAAAACATTAGAACATGTTGTGACAACAAAAAATATAACAACTACTTTTGTGCTCAAACCAATAACAAATTGTAGCTTATGCAAAGGCAATGCGACAACTACCTTTACCCCTAATCTAGCAAAGCCAAGAATTCCCTTCATGATTTACATAAAACACAAGTTGCTCAGATTGCTAATTGGGTCCATAATGAAGACGACTACTAAACCTTTACTTCTATTAAATAATACTAAGAGGTAATAACCAAATGTGACAACAACTATAGCTATTATGATTAAGGCTACCATGACTCATTGGATGGTTTTATAGAATGATGAGTCGATTGCACACTTTCTCTAACAAGCTAATAAATTTACAATATAGTTGATCCCCAAAATTAAAGAAAAAATGATGGAATAGAATAGAAGCAACCCACCCTCGGTGGTATTTGGGCTCAATCCCTCACAACTTGACCAAATAGAATTTGGCCCTATCTTATAACCACGGGATAAGCCAAGTTGACAACCACTCATGTCACCTACACTATCCCCCAAAGTCAAATTCTGCACCGTTTGTATAGCTTGCATAAATGCTCTATACCATAAGCCAATCAATTTTTTAACGTTTTAAAATGTTTATTCCCCTTATTATTATCAATGTAGGATGATGTAGACCTGATAAAAATAGGCTGAAAGATGACATGGATAGTACAATTGCACAATCCAACTATATGGATATTTATGGTTGTTGGATTCAATTTTTATAATTTTCTCCATGCCCCAATAGTGGCCTAATTTATTTTTGCAAATATAAGCTTGAGTATTATATAGTTCTTCTTTAGCAATCATGTAAACGCAATTATACCCCATATGACCTTACAAGTTGAATCTTTTAATCGATCATAAAGCTACTATTGAGTATTACCCTCTCAACTTTTCTGGAACACATTTCGATGGTGAAACTCAACATATCAAGACAACTGTACATGAGAAAAAGCTTTATAACTATCAAGAGTGAAAAGAAAAAATAATCACCTCTCTCCTTGTAAAAGAAAAAAGTAAAGTAGAAAGAGACACTTCTGCACACATCTTTTATTAAAAATTTGTCTATTGTTACAGTAAGAAGTGAGAAACAGAATGCATTTCCATCATATATATATATATAATGGCCATCAAAAGCTATTCCTTTCCATGATGTTATTCATGTAATATGGTATATGATGTCATGCTCAGGAGGAAAACATAACATGTCACATTTGATATATATATATATATATATATATATACTTTTTGGGTATTGTGTATATCACCTCTCTACTGTTTGGGTAGTGTTTGTTTTATAATGCAGATTGATTTTATATTGTTATGGGTGATTTTTTTAGCTGTTTTGGCTATCATCTTTCTATAGTTACTGTTTATATGACTGTTTTGTTCTAAACTGTTTTCCTGACAGATTATAATTACTATTTGCAGTTGTTCTAATATGAAATTCAATATGAACTATTCTTAATCTAATATTCTTTTATTCATCTACATTTGTTTTGTGTATATGAACTTATATGTTTTCTTTATTGCTGTCATTCTGTTTATGGTTCTATTTTTCTTCTTGTTTGCAAGTGTTATTTTATATGCTTTCTTAGATTTGGTACAGTTGTAAAGGAGAAGATGGGCCAGTCCCATACGCTTTTTCTTTGTAAAATGAATGTGTTGCAAGAAAAATACAAAGTGATTCCGACAAAGAAATGACTTTATACACAGCGGACTGTATGTCATATTCTTGAGACAAAGGCATGGGGTAAATTATTTATTATTCCTAATCTTGATTTTTTTGCTTTGTATTTGAAAAGAGCAAAATAATTGAGCAAACTTGAATATAAGCTTCATAATGAATTTTTCATGTTGGATTAGATATATGAGCTAAATGTAACATATTTCTTGGCACTAGTGATGACCAATAATTTGTATGGGTATTTTATAGTTGGGTCACTAAGGCTATTCTTGTCTCATTTGAATTCATGGTAGTTGGTCATATTTTTGTCCTACACTTAATTAACTAAATCATAAGTACATATACATATATTTAAATTTAGAAAGAGTGATTTTATTATATATTTTATTTAATTTAAAAATGATTAAATTATAATGATT